>NC_137783.1:62348013-62948013 GCF_963455305.1 Plecotus auritus
CACTGTGAGAGACAAACAAAAGAAATAGGTTAGCTTTGCTGTAATTAAGTCATTACCTGACAAGGGTTTTGTGAAGTGGATTGACTGCTGAGTGAGAAAGAGTATGTGAAAGCCTCTGGGTTACAGGAGCTATATTTATTTGTATTTGACTAAATATAGTTTTTCTGTATCTGTTCACTTCTTAAATAAAGCTTTTGTCTGTTAGGGTAAATTAGAATTCTAATCGTATTCTCCCACATAGGTTTTCTCATAGTCATACTTGAGACTACCCATCTTTTTGCTTTATTTGGCCTAAAAATAGTTTTGCTAGATTTGAATCACTCTTATCTTTAAAACTAGAATTATACAGGAGTAGTCTCTAAGGGTTCACTCCTGACTCCCCCACAGCAATAAAATAAAATAAAATAAAATAAAATAAAATAAAATAAAATAAAATAAAATAAAATAAGGAATTATTAATGTTGTCTTGAATCTCTTCTGGAGAACTGATGATTGCAGGAACCTTGCTAGTTTCTGAGAGCTGACTGGACAATAAGTGTTAAAGTTGTTCTCTGGGAGGGTGGGATGGGGGTAATAAGTAACAATGTATGCTAACCTTGATAGCAAATTATCTTAATCTGCAATTGAACATCTGTGGCTGAAGTTTACATCTTGGGATATGTAACTTTCTAAACTTTAAAATGAGAAACCATTAGGCTCCCTTTCAAAAACTTCAGGTTGATATCAAAAATTAAATTAAAGACCATTTTAAATTAGAGACCATATGAGTTGAAATTTGAGTCTTCATATAATTATACAGGAGTAGCAAACATTTTAAAATTTTGGCCTGGAGAAAAGTCTTTCTATATTTGTGTTCTTTTTTAAGCTTGAAAATAAAAATTTATAGCTATCTGGGAATTAATCTGATCTTTTGGTTAGGTTTGTGTGAAGACCCCCCCTAAATCATTTAAGTACATTGTATTTGGTCATTTTGTATCTTTTGCCAAAGATAGTAATCCTTTGAAAATGTTACTTTATTTTTTTAAATATATTTTATTGATTTTTTACAGAGAGGAAGGGAGAGGGAGAGTTAGGAACATCAATGAGAGAGAAACATCAATCAGATGCCTCCTGCACACCCCCTACTGGAGATGTGCCCACAACCAAGGTACATGCCCTTGACTGAAATGGAACCTGAACCCTTGAGTCTACAGGCCGATGCTCTATCCACTGAGCCAAACCAGCTAGGGCTAAAAATTTTATTTTTAAATGTATCTTTGTAGATGTAAGTGGGCCTTCTTTGAAGCCCAACATGATTGTGTCCTTACATTCTAGGAAAATGTTTAAGATAGATACCTCTTGATATTGTGTGTGTGTTTGAACTAAATCATACCAATGTCAGTGTTCATAGATATCCAGCAGTTATTTTGTAAAAGAATTGATTTTGCCATTTATACAAAATAAAAACTGGAGCAACTAGGTTTCTGATTTTTTTCTTCATGGTGGGGGTGGGACAAGTGACAAGTAGGGTGAGAATGGGAGAATGAGATATTTTTGGCAGTATTTTATCAACCATGTGGTGCTTTTATTCCCTTATTGTTTTTGCCCCTCTCCCCTCCCCACCAAATGTCCATAGATTGTTTGGTAGATAATTTGAAATCTTAGAAAGCTAGATAGTTTTGATTACCATTTCAGAAAACTTGGATTTTACAGAGGACTTGCCTGGTGTTCCTGAAAGTGTGAAGAAGCCCCCAAGTAAACAAGGAGATAAATCAAAGGAAAATACCAGAAAGATTTTTAGTGGCCCCAAACGGGTAAGTAAAGCATTATCAGTGACTCGTATTATTTTTATTAGAGGGCTCAACTCTTAATATTTTTATTTGAAAAATACTAACAAACATTAAGGCAATTAAATTTTCTTGCAAAAAACAAATGTAAGTCATTTTTTAAAAAAAGTAACCATTTTTTCAATAAATACATAATATATATTTATTATATACAAATATACAATTTAGTGACATTAAATACATTCACAATGTTGTGTAACCCAAAACATTTTAATCATCTCCAACAAAAACTCTGTACCCATTAAACAGTAACTCATGACTCCTCCTTTATTCCTTCCAGTCCTAGTAAACACTATTCTACTTTCTGTTTCTACTAGAGGCCCAGTGCACGAAATTCAGTGGGGGCGGTTGTCCCTCTGCCCAGCCTGCACCCTCTCCAATCTGGGACCCCTAGGGGGATGTCCGACTGCCGGATGTCCCTGTGGGATCGGGCTTAAACCGGCAGTCGGACATCCCTCTCAAAATCCGGGACTGCTGGCTCGCAACCGTTCACCTGCCTGCTTGCCTGATTGCCCCTAACCGCTTCTGCCTGCCAGCCTGATCATCCCTAAACATTCCCCTGCCAGTCTGATCAACGCCTAACTGCCCTACCTACCAGCCTGGTCGCCCCCAACTACCCTCCCCTGCCAGCCATCTTGTGACGGCCATCTTGTGACCACATGGGGCAGCCATTTTGTGTGAGGGTGTGATGGTCAATTTGCATACAACCTCTTTATTATATAGGATGAACCTCCTATTATAGGTACCTCATGTGAGTGAGTTATTTCATTATGTATAATCTTGTCAAGGTCCATCCATGTTGTGGCCCAGTGGTCGGCAAACTCATTAGTCAACAGAGCCAAATATCAACAGTACGACGATTGAAATTTCTTTGGAGCCAAATTTTTTAAACTTAAACTTCTTCTAACGCCACTTCTTCAAAATAGACTCACCCAGGCCATGGTATTTTGTGGAAGAGCCACACTCTAGGGGCCAAAGAGCCGCATGTGGCTCGCGAGCCGCAGTTTGCCGACCACGGTTGTAGCCTATATCAAAATTCCATTCCTTTTTATAGCTGAACTAGAGGCCCGATGCACAAAGATTCGTGCAAGAATGGGCCTTCCTTCCCCTTGCTGCCAGCACCACCTTCGTTCTGGCTAGAGCCGCATTTCCGCCTTCCCACGCTGCCCAGAGGCCTGGAGCGGCTGTGGGGGTGCGGAATGCCTGCGCCGTCACCATGGCGACGATGCAAGTGTCCCGCCCCCAGCCACTCGACGCTTGCATATGCAAATTAACCTGTCATATTTGTTGGGTTAATTTGCATACTCCTGATTGTCTGGTGGGCATCATGAAGGTACGGTCAATTTGCATCTTACTTTTTTATTAGTGTAGGTAACATCCCATTGTTTAGCCATTCATCTGTTGGTGAACACTTGGGTTGTTTTTACCTTTTGGCTATTTGAGTCCCTGTTTTCAATTCTTTTGGATTTGTCCTTGGAGTAGAATTTTGGGGACATACAGTAGATCTTTGTTGAACTGTCCCAACTGTTTTCCACCTTGGCTGTACCATTTACATTCCTAACAGCAATGTACAAGGGTTCTAATTTCTTCAAATCATCACCAGCACACCTTTTCTGAGTTTTGCTTTATTTTTAATACGTTTTTATTGATTTGTGAGAAGGGGAGGGAGAGAGAAAAGAAACATCAGTGAGAGAAATAGCAATTGGCTGGCTCCTGCACGTACCCTACTGGCAATCCAGCCTGAAAACTGGACATGTGCCCTGACCAGGAATCAAAATGGTGACATCTTGGTGCATGGATTGATGCTCAACCACAGAGCAACACCAGCTGGACCTGAGGTTTTTTGTATAATAACTATTCTAAAGGCTGTGAAATGGTATCTGCTTGTGGTTTGTTTTGCTAACTAGTGATGTTGAGCCTCTTTTCATGTACTTACTGGCCATTTGTATATTTGTTTTGGAGAAATGTCTATTCAGGTACTTTGTTCATTTTTGAATTGAGTTGTTTGTTTTTATTGTTGAGTTATAGGAGTCCTTTATATATTCTTGATATTAACCCCTTTTTAGATATATAATTTTTCACATAGATTCCCCCTTCCTGTGAATTGTCTCTCTACTCACTTGATAGTGTGCTTAAATGTACAAAAGTTATTTCAGCAAACTCCAATTTATTTTTTCTTATCTGTGCTTTTAGTGTCATATCCAAGAAATCACCGCCAAATTGAATGTCATGTAGCTTTTCAACTGTTCTAAGAGTTTTATAGTTTTAAGTCTTACATTGAAGTCTTTGATTCATTTTGAGTTAATTTGTGTATATGGTGTAAATTAAGGGTCCAATTTCATTCTTAATGCATTATGTAAATCATTTTAATATAGTTTGGCATAGATTTTGAGAATAATTTTCTTGGCTTTGCCTTTTTATTAAAAACTAGAGGCCCAGTGCACGAATTCATGCACGGGTGGGGTCCCTCGGCCTGGCTAGTGATCGGGGCCAATCAGGGATGGCCAGGGGAGGGACCACGGGAGGTTGGCCGGCTGCGGGAGGTTGGTTGTGGGAGCGCACAGACCACCTGGCCAGCCAGCAGGGAGGGACCACGGGAGGTTGGCTGAGCACATGTCATAGTGACCAGTTGACTGGTTGTTTGGTCGACCGGTCATTTGGTTAACCAGTCGTAACGGTTGCTTAGGCTTTTATATATACAGATTTCTTTACTTAAATAGCTTGTTAGAGTGGTAAATGTATTTGTTACTGAAAATCAGTTTGAAATTGTCTAATTTTTTTGTAGATTGAGCCAATTTTAAGCAACTAAGGAATGAGTGTGTCATTTTTTATGGCTTCATTTTATTTTTGTTCTTTTACCTCTAAAAAGAGCCAGTTGGGAATCTTGTCAAAGTAATTGTGCTGTACTCCGGGTGCCCAACTCCCACAAGAAATAAAAAGGTGCTTAAAGTTAATTTCAACAGAGCTAACTTGCCAGGAGCCAGGGTAGTTTAGTGTAAAGACTATAGTCATTAATGCTTAGGTGAGGTTTTTGATTTATTGAAAATTGCGTATGGCATGTATTGATTTCCAGAGCAACAGTTAAATCATTTTTTTAGTCCAGGACTACTTTATAATCTTTTTTTTTTTTTAACTTTCTTTTTTTATTATTTTTTAAAAAATTATTATTTTTTTTAAATAAATCTTTATTCAGATTATTACAATTGTTTCTCCTTTTTCCCCCCATAGCTCCCCTCCCCCCAGTTCCCACCCCACCTTCTGCCCTTACCTCCCCCCCACTGTCCTCATCCATAGGTGTATGATTTTTGTCCAGTCTCTTCCTGAACCCCCCCATACCCCTTTCCCCCTGAGAATTATCAGTCCACTCCCTTTCTATGCCCCTGATTCTATTATATTCACCAGATTATTCTGTTCCTCAGGTTTTTAATTCACTTGATTTTTAGGTTCTCTTGTTGATAGATATGTATTTGTTGTTCACAATTTTTATCTTTACTTTTTTCTTCTTCCTCTTCTTTAAGAATACCTTTCAGCATTTCATATAATACTGGTTTGGTGGTGATGAACTCCTTTAGCTTTTTCTTATCTGTGAAGCTCTTTATCTGCCCTTCAATTCTGAATGATAGCTTTGCTGGGTAGAGTAATCTTGGTTGTAGGTTCTTGCTATTCATCACATTGAAAATTTCTTGCCACTCCCGTCTGGCCTGCATAGTTTCTGTTGAGAAATCAGCTGACAATTGTATGGGTGCTCCCTTGTAGGTAATTAACTGTTTTTCTCTTGCTGCTTTTAATATTCTCTCTCTGTTTTTTGCTCTTGGCATTTTAATTATGATGTGTCTTGGTGTGGTCCTCTTTGGATTCCTTTTGTTTGGGGTTCTGTGGGCTTCCTGGACTTGTAAGTCTATTTCTTTCACCAGGTAGGGGAAGTTTTCGGTCATTCTTCAAATAGGTTTTCAGTATCTTGCTCTCTCTCTTCTTCTGGCACCCCCATAATTCTGATGTTGGTACGCTTGAAGTTGTCCCAGAGTCTTCTTACACTATCTTCAACTTTTTGGATTTTTTTTTTTCCTTTTGCTTTTTCGGTTGAGTGTTTTTTGCTTCTTTGTATTTCAATTCTTTGACTTGATTCTTGTGTTCCTCTAGTCTGTTTTTGGGTCTCTGTATAATATTTTTTATTTCAGTCAGTGTATGTTTAATTTCTAGTTGGTCCTTTTTCATATCTTCGAGGGTCTCGTTATATTTATCGGCCTTTTCTAGGATAGTCTTGAAAAGCCTTATAACCGTGGTTTTGAATTCTATATCCAGTCGTTTGTTTTCCTCCATTTCTTTCGTTTGTGATCTGTTTCTTTGACGCCGCATTTTCACTGCTTCCCTGAGTTTGTAGGGTAAATTTGTGTGCTAGGTTTCCTATATGGCCCAGTGGGTCGGCCTCCCCAGTTAACCTGAGGTGGACATTCTTGGTGCACCCCTTTGTGGACTGTGTGTACAGCCTTGTTGTAATGAAGTCTTGATTGTTGTTGGTATCACTGGGAGGAATTGACCTCCAGGCCAGTTGGCTGTAAGAATCAGCTGTGTCTATGCTGGGAGAAGTTCGGTGCTGGAGACAGCCTTATAGGATTAGACTTGCCAAATTGCAATAGCCTCTGTGCTCAGCTTGGATGGGGTGGAGTCTCAGGGCGGAGCAGACAGTCTTGGCTTCCCGTCAGCCTTGCCCTTGCGTGCACTCGTAGACCTCTGCCTTCCCCAGCTCCCGAGTCTCTGCCCGAGAGTCCAGACTCCCCCCACAAGAGCGTGGGTCCCCAGGGGCTCGCCTGGAACCGGGGTTCAGTGCAGTCAGAACTGGGGCTCAGTGCAGTCAGGAGCCTCTGACTCCCTTCCACTAGGGAAAGCCTGTGGCAACCTCAGCTGCCTTTGTGCACACTGGCACTTGCGCGCCTTCAGACCTCTGCCTTCCCTGGCTCCGGAGTCGCCGCCCGCTAGTCCAGACTCCCCCCACAAGAGCGTGGGTCCCCAGGGGCTTGCCTGGAACCGGGGTTCAGTGCAGTCAGAACTGGGGCCCAGTGCAGTCAGGAGCCTCTGACTCCCTTCCACTAGGGAAAGCCTGTGGCAACCTCCGCAGCCTTTGTGCGCACTGGCACACGTGCTCCTTCAGACCTCTGCCTTCCCCGGCTCCCGAGTTTCCGCCCGAGAGTTTTGACTCCCCCGTAAGAGCGTGGGTCCCCAGAGGCTCGCCCGGAACTGGGGTTCAGTGCAGTCAGAACTGAGGTTCAGTGCAGTCGGGGGCTTCCTTCCCCCTTCCGCCAGAGAAAGTCAGCCAGGCTCTCAGCCGCCCTTCCTCTCTGTGCGCACAAAGACCCTTTGCCGTACCTCCAATTCTCTGTGAGCTTTTCTCTTTCCTTCTAGTTGTAGAATTTTCACTCAGCCAGCTTTCCTGTGGTTCTGGATGGTGTCCGTTCTGTCTTTTAATTGTAGTTTTGCAATTGTTGTGCGAGGCAGCCATTTAGGTGCTTACCTATGCAGCCATCTTGGTTTCTCCTACTTTACAATCTTAAAAAAATTATTGAGAATCCCAAAGAGCTTTTGATTATATGTTATATCAATATTTATCAAATTAGAGAAGTGAAACATTTCAAAAATACTAGTATTTCACTTTTAAGTAACAATAACCTGCCCTGGCAGGTGTGGCTCAGTTGGTTGAGGGTTGTCCCATGCACAGAAAGGTCTCTGGTTCAATTCCAGTCAAGGCACATGCCCAGGTTACGGGTACGGTCCCCGATTGGGGTTCATATGTGAGGCAACCAATCTATGTTTATTGATCACAGCAGTGTTTCTCTACCTCCTCCTCCCCCTCTACCTCTCCCACCTTCTCTAAAATCAAAAATAACAACAACCCATTACATGTTAACAATATTTTTATGAAATAAATGTTCTTTAAAAAATAGTGAGTAGAATAACATTGTTTTCCATTTTTTGCAACTTTCTTTAACGTTTGGCTTAATAGGCCCTAGCCGGGTAGCTTAGAGCATTGTCCTGATATGCCAAATTTTCAGGTTTGATTTCGGTCAGAGCACATACAAGAATCAACCAAAAAATGCATAAATAAGTGGAACAACAAATTGATGTTCCCTCCCTCTTCCTCTCCCTTCCTTTCTCTTTCTAAAAACAAAAAAATAAGAAAGAAAAAGAAAGTAATAGTTTGGCTTAATAAAAAGATAGCTGCATTTCTCATGTCCCCTGAATTAAGTATATTTCATTATGTTGTTTTGGTTGAAATATATGAAGAAATTCAGCCTTACACAGCTGTGTGGTATTTTCAATAGATTTTTCACATAATTATAAACTTTCTTTGATACTACACTAAACTCAACAAATGGGAGTTTATTAAAGACTAGAGGCCCGGTGCACGAAATTCGTGCATGGGGGAGGGGGGTGTCCCTCAGCCCAGCCTGCACCCTCTCCAATCTGGGACCGCTCGAGGGATGTCCGACTGTCCTCTCACAATCCAGGACTGCTGGCTCCCAACTGCTCGCCTACCTGCCTTCCTGATTGCCCCTAACTGCTTCTGCCTGCCAGCCTGATCACCCCCTAACCCAGGGGTGGGCAAACTTTGACTCGAGGGCCACAATGGGTTCTTAAACTGGACCATAGGGCCGGAACAAAAGCATGGATGGAGTGTTTGTGTGAACTGATATAAATTCAAAGTAAAGGAGCAGAGGGGAGAGCAAGAGAACCGGATAGAACAGCTGGATCCTGCCCGCGGGCCATAGTTTGCCCACGGCTGCCCTAACCACTCCCCTGCCAGCCTGATTGATGCCTAACTGCTCCCCTGCCAGCCTGATTGCCCCTAACTGCCCTCCCCTGCAGGCTTGATCGCCCCCAACTGCCCTCCCTTGCAGGCCTGGTCCCTCCCAACTGCCCTCCCCTGCTGGCCTGATCGCCCACAACTGCCCTCCCTTGCAGGCCTGATTCCTCCCAACTGCCCTCCCTTGCTGGCCATCTTGTGGTGGCCATCTTGTGTCCACATGGGGGCAGGATCTTTGACCACATGGGGGAAGCCATCTTGTGTGTTGGAGTGATGGTCAATCTGCATATTACTCTTATTAGATAGGACTAGAGGCCCGGTGCATGAAAGTCATGCACTGGGAGAGGGGGGGTCCCTCAGCCCGGCCTGCACCCTCTCCTAGTCCAGGACCCCTCAGGGGATGTCCAACTGCCGGCTTGCGTCTAGATGGTCTTCTGCTGCTGCACAGCCTGCTGCTTTAACTTCAGCAGGTGCTGCACATGCACAGGTTGGGTCACCACGGTCTGTCCTGTGAACACCATTTAGTGGGTGAGTCAAGCCTGGAGGCAGGCTCATCCTGAGTTCCATGCGCTTCCCTGAGTCACTTGAGTTGTTCAGACTGACTGCGTTTTACAGAGAACGGCACTTTGATCGGGCCTAAGCCGGCAGTCAGACATCCCTATTGCAACCCAGGACCCCTTGGGGGATGTAACAGTGTGCCAAGTGGCAGGCGGCCAGGGAAGAGCCCGAATCGGGGCTGGGTGCCCATGCTGCTCACGCTCATCCCGGCCCGTTGCGCCTGCTGTTGCTGCTTGGTAGTGCTGCCGTGGAGTTAGGAGAGGCTCCCGCCGTGGCAGCTGTGCTCACCAGCCGTGAGCCTGGCTTCTGGCTGAGGGCGCTCCCCCTGTGAGAGTGAACGGACCACTAAGGGGCAACTCCTGCGATGAACATCTGCCCCCTGGTGGTCAGTGCACATCATAACGACCAGTTCTAGTCATTCGGCTGTAATCGTCGCTTAGACTTTCATATATATAGATTAATTGCAGCTTGAAATCTAACACCATTCTAATGAACTTTCCATGCTGTTATATTAAAATCTATTTGTCTTGCACTTTGAATGGACCTTTTACATATGCTTGCTTTGTAACATCATACATTTATCATTTGGAAAATTCTAGTTACACTGATTCATGCAAATGGGCTCACACCTCATTATACAGTATCAAAATATCACAATACTATCACTGCCAAACTCATCTGAAAAGCCTTTAGGTTTTGGGAAGCTATCAGGTTCACAGTGTTAGATAAAAGTTCTACAGGATTTTAGTTTTTGCTTAAAAGTTGAAATTTTTCATTGGTAGAGATTACTTTAAGAAAAACGACTGACAGTGAGGGGCCCACTTTGTTCATTTTTGAAAAAGTGGTCTGCCTAATACTCAAGTCTAGGTAAGCATAGTTTGTCAGTCTTTCAAGTAAGGAGTAGTAGTCCAGGAAAAAAAGTGGCTAGTTTATCTGGCAATTTGAGCAGTAATGTTTTCTCTTTAACACAACAGATACTTTGTACACAGCAGAAGTGTTGAATCATACTTATGTTGTCACACAGCATATTAGAGCCTTCGAGGGTTGTGATGATAAAATTAATAATTTTTAATCTTTCATCAAGGGCTTTTTCTAATGTGAAACTGTCATTTTTTAACTGTGAAGTATGTGGCAGTGAAGAATATGACTACTTAATACCTTTTGGAGTCCCTACCCTGGTATGTGATAAGGCACCAGCTTTGCCCACCATTGCTTTTACTATCTGTACAAATGTCAACATTGTGAAAAAGGCAAATAACATTAATATTGTGAAAATCGTTTTGGTTTTGTAGACACTCTGAAAGTTTTATGGATCCTGATTTATAACATTCTACTTTATTTTCCTCACTCTCAAACTTTTATTATGAATAAGTTAAAATATATAGAAAGTGTGAAAGAGCAGTACAATGAATACCCATACCTCTCTGCCTAGATTGATTTTCAGTTAACATTTTTGCATAATTGCATACATATGGCTCCTGTGTGTGTGTGTGTGTGTGTGTGTGTGTGTGTGTATGATAGTATACTTTTCTAAAGAAAAAGGACAGTCTCATACCTAACTGGTGATATGATTATAGTACTTTTTAGTCTTGAGCACTCTCCTCATCTTTTAAAAATTTTTCATGGAACTGATTTTTTTAAGAGCCCAGGATATTTGTCTTGTAGAATGTTCCATATTCAGAATTTATGTGATTATCTACACTAATAAAATCCTAGGTCGTCCTCGCGCCCTCACGTCATCACAAGATGGCTGCCACAAAGATGGCCGGCAGGGGAGGGCAGTTGGGGGCAACCAGGACTGCAGGAGAAGGCAGTTGGGGGCGATACGGCCAGCAGTGGAAGGCAGTTGGGGGCGACCAGGCCTGCAGGGGAGGGCAGTTGGGGGCGATAGGGCTGGCAGGGGAGGGCAGTTGGGGGCGATTGAACTGACAGGGGTGCAGTTAGTTGTCAATCAGGCTGGCAGGGGCGCGGTTAGGGGGCGATCAGGCTGGCAGGCAGAAGCAGTTAGGGGCAATCAGGCAGGCAGGCGAGCGGTTAGGAGCCAGCAGTCCCGGATTGTGAGAGGGATTTCTGACTGCTGTTTTAGGCCCGATCCTGCAAGGACATCAGACATCCCCCAAGGGGTCCCTGATTGGAGAGGGTGCAGGCCGGGCTGAGGGACACCTCCCCCCTCCCTGTGCACAAATTTTGTGCACTGGGCCTCTAGTCTTATATAATAAAAGCCTAATATGCAAATCAACCAAATGGCAGAATGACCGGTCACTATGATGCGCACTGACCACTAGGGGGCAGATGCTCAATGCAGGAGCTGTCCCCCTGGTGGTCAGTGTGCTCCCAGAAGCCGGGCTCACGGTTGGCGAGTGCAGCGGCGATGGTGGAAGCCTCTTCTGCCTCCGTGGCAGCGCTAAAGAGCAGCGAGCAAGTGGGCGGTAAAAAGCGAGGGGTCCTGGACTGCGAGAGGACGTGGGCCAGGCTGAGGGACCCTCCCACCCCCGTCCCAGTGCACACATTTCATGGGCCTCTAGTTTCCTGATGATGTCATGTAAGCTGTTACACCATTAAAGTAATATAGTGTCAGAGAACACTAGAAGCTAAGTCTGATAAGCTTGATTAGGTTCAGGTTAAACATATTTTGGCAAGAATACTTCAAAGTGATATTGTATATGTTGCTTCACATCAGAAACTACACAACACATTGTTATTCTACTCGTATTATTGCCTTGCACACCTAGTGAAGGTTGTGATCACCAGCTTTCTCCAAAATACAGGCACATTTTTCCTTTTACAATTTAATTTGTCAGTAAGCTTCCAGGTGCTGCTCTGCTACCATGTGACTATCCTCCTCCCATTGTTGTTTTACCCCTTCATTTTAGCAGCCATTGTTGATTTTTGCCTGCATCATTTATTACACTGACAGTTGCAGAATGTAGTTTTCTAATCGCTATTTCTTCCACATTTAGTAACTCGAATTCTATAAAGAAGAATTCTCTCCCTTCCCCCCACCCTCTCAATCACTATAGACTCAATAATTTTTACTTAGTAAATATGTTTACAATAGATTTAGCTAGTATGAACCATTTCCAGCAATCTCTTGTGTCATTTTAATATAACCCCATCATCTTTGAGCACTTCCCTTG
Organism: Plecotus auritus; assembly: GCF_963455305.1. NCBI lineage: Eukaryota > Metazoa > Chordata > Mammalia > Chiroptera > Vespertilionidae > Plecotus > Plecotus auritus. Next base: position 62,360,334 of record NC_137783.1, read on the forward strand.
CTTTCTGCACATAAGATTACCCAGATTCATCTTGTACTTTTCCGGTTCCAATCATGGAATCATCCATTTAATCAAGGGTCCTTGTGTTTTTTTTTGTTGTTTTTTTTTTTAATATTTTATTGATATTTTACAGAGAGGAAGGGAGATGGATAGAGAGTTAGAAACATTGATGAGAGAGAAACATCCATCAGCTGCCTCCTGCACACCCCCCACTGGGGATGTGCTCGCAATCAAGGCACATGCCCTTGACCGGAATCGAACCTGGGACCCTTCAGTCCGCAGGCCGAAGCTCTATCCACTTAGCCAAACCGGTCAGGGCAAGGGTCCTTGTGTTTTTTATGTGGATTAGTACTTAGACACCAGATCTGAGTCCTGGGTGTATTCATTGCTTATAGGCTCTTTCATTGAACAGAGCTATGGAATATGTTGAAAAATAAGCTAAGATTATTATAATATCAATATTACTTTGGAGAATAAAAATTTCTTTCCAGTTCTTTTTGTCTTTCTATTATTTCACTTAAGGATGAAGTAATAGTGATGTGTTTGTTCAAAAGATTTGAACTAATTTTATTGTGTATACTTATGTTAATTCAATAACCATTTGAGTTCATTTGTACTTACTTATCTTCAGTTTTTTAACTTTGTTTTAAACTTAATATTGGAGTCTTTTTTTTTTGCTACTAAATGGCATAGAAGGCAGCAGTGTACATGTACTTGACCTGATTTTGAAGGAATCTCTCTGGCCTAAAGTAAATCAGGTCATTCAACCTAGTAAGCAGAAGACCTATTTATTGTTATAGATAATGGCAGAAGAAATAGTGCTTATTTATAAAACCAAAAGAGCTATGGGATTGAATTCATTGAAAGATGTAATGTGGGTAAAGCCCTGTCTTAAAACAATAGTGCCAAACAACATTTTATTCTCTGAAGAGACTTGCTTTATTAAAATGTTTTAATTTCCTTTTAAACCTCCAACTGAAATGTTTTTTTCAAGACCCTTTTAATTTTAAGTGGAATTATATCTGAATTTTAAATTTTAGATGGACCAGTAAGCTTTAAAAATGAAATTTTGATCCTTAGTGTTATAGTTCTTTAATAAGAAGGAATTAAAAATATTTTAGACCCCAGGGAAGTTATGTATCTTTATGGAAGTATGTAGGCAAGGAATGTAGAAGCTTACTTCAGGAAGAGTGTGATATAAAATCCCTATAGCTTGTAAGAAATAGGTCATCCAGCCGAAACCGGTTTGGCTCAGTGGATAGAGCGTCGGCCTGCGGACTAAAGGGTCCCGGGTTCGATTCCGGTCAAGGGCATGTACCTTGGTTGCGGGCACATCCCCAGTGGGAGGTGTGCAGGAGGCAGCTGATCGATGTTTCTCTCTCATCGATGTTTCTAGCTCTCTATCCTTCTCCCTTCCTCTCTGTAAAATATCAATAAAATATATTAAAAAAAAAAAAAAGAAATAGGTCATCCATTTGCCTTTAAGACATTAAAAGACTACTTAAAAGATGTTAAAAAGAAGAGAACATTGAGAAACAAAATTTTTTTTATTGATTTTTAGAAAGAGGGAAAGAAAGGAATAGAGAGAAACATCCATGAGAGAGGAACATCATCAATTGGCTGCCTCTTGCACGCCCCCTACTCTGGGGGTCAAGCCCGCAACCCCAGCATGTGCCCTGACTGGGAATCAGCTGTGTGGTTCCTGGGTCTGTGCTCAACCACTGAGCCACACGGCTGGGCCCTTTTGACTTTCGAACAGTGTAAAGGAATAGAGGAACTAAATGGGATCCAGTTTTAAGCATTAAGTTAGATGGCATAAATTAATATGGTGAAAATGATAGATTTGTTTTATATATAAGAAATTAGGATTCATGTTTTCTGTGCAAAACTAAGCTTAATTTCCCAAGGAATTTTTATGTAGGCTATCTCTCAAATCTCCAGAGAAAAAAGGAAGTTGGTGGTGGAGGGTGCTAGGTAAGTGGGTGTAGAAAATATTCTCAGCAGTTGTTCCAGTTCTATATTACAGTAGAAACACCATCAGGGAGCTGATAGGTCAGTGGGAATATCTGGGTCTTAAGACACAAATGACTTCATTTTTTTAATGGTAAAGAGGTAGCCCGTCCTTATAGTGGCAGGAGTTTCCTTCCCTACCTATCAGGCTTACCCTCAACACTGGAGATGTTGTGAAGTGTGGCCCTGGCCTCTACCCACTAAGTGCTAGTAGCAACACCTGCCCCCCCCCCCCTTTTTGTTTCAACCAAAAAGTCTTCTGGGGGTCAAAATGGAAGCCCCTCCCATCTGGGGGTTATGAATGACTTGAGAGTAAGGTGCAGACTTGATGACTATTTCTCCTAAATACTCTACGGTAGTATACTCTCTGTACTTTGTAAATACAGAGTATCTCAGTATACCCATCAAAATCCGGAAGTTAATAACATTGATACAATAATACAGTCTAATCCACAGATGTCAAATTTCACCAACTGTCTCAATGATGACCTTTATAGCAAAATAATATCCCAAAGAGCCCAGGATCCACTCCAGAATCGTGTATTTAGTTGTCACAAGTTCCTACTCTCCTTCAATCTGGAGCAACTATGTCTTTCCTGTTCTTTTCATGTCTTTGACATCTTTGAAGAGTTATGATCAGTTATTTGTGGAGTATCCCTCAGGTTGTGTTTTTCTAATGGTTCCTCAAGATTAGATTTAGGTTCTATGCATTTGTCAGGAATACCACAGAAGAGATGCTGTGTTCTCAAAGCATCACATCAGGTGGCACAATGTCAGTTTGTATCATTACTATTGATGTGATCACTGTTTGTATCTATCTGGTTCCTCAGCTTTCCTCATCAAACTTTCACCACTAGTTTTAACATTGATTTTTGTCTGAATTTTTTACTATGATGGTTGTTGAATGTTTTTTTCTTAATTACATCATTCTTTCTACAGTTACTAACATTAGGCTTTCTGCTCCGAGGTAGGTGTTTCCCTACCCTCCATGTCTGTAAGAATACATGTGTTTATGTATTCATTATACAATATATAAACATTATATATCCATATATCTATGCCTTTATGTCAGTGTGAACATAGATTTCTGTTTTATTCAATCATTTGTTACTGTAATTTAACCGATAGTACTAATAATCCTATCTAATAAAGAGGGAATATGCTAATTGACCATCACTCCATCACAATGATAGCTACACCCACAGCTGAAGCCAAGTTCCCATAAGGAGCCTTAACGAGCAATCAGCAGGGACCTGAGGCTACGCCCTCCCCCGCCCCCCATGGGGCTTGACAGGGGACCTCAGGCTGCGCCCCCCACTCGGCGGGGCTTGACGGGGGACCTCAAGGTGCGCTTCCCATCCTGATGCTGGGCTAGGGGAACTCAAGCTGCTCCCCCTGCCCCAGCGCCAGGCTGGGGGACCTCAGGCCGTGCCCCCCACTCTGGCACCAGGCCGGGGGACCTCAGACCCCACTCCCTGCCCAGCGGGGCTTGACGGGGGACCTCAGGCCGCGCCCGCCACCCAGCATCGGGCCAGAGGACCCTGGGCTGCGCCCCCATGCCTGGTTGGGCTTGACAGGGGACCTCAGGTCGTGCCCCCCACCCATCGGGGCTTGACAGAGGACCTCAAGGTGCGCCCCCCACCCCAGCACCAGGCCGGGGAACCTCAGACTACACTCCCTGCCCAGCGGGGCTTGACGGGGGACCTCAGGCTGCGCCCCCCTGCCTGGCTGGGCTTGACAGGGCACCTCAGACTGCACCCCCCACCCGGCGGGACTTGACAGGGGATCTCAGGCCATGTCCCCCACCTGGCGGAGCTTGATGGGGGACCTCAAGGCATGCCCCCCGTCCTGGCGCCAGGCCAGGGGACCTGAGGCTACGCCCCCTGCCCGGCAGGGCTTGACAAGAGTGGGACTGGCCGGGTCTGGATCTAGCCCAATGGGGGCAGGGACCAGCCAGGTCTGGGTCTCATGCAGTTTTGAGGTCATGTGGGTGGGCGGGGACTTGACTCTGGGTCCCGTGGTGTGCCCCAGACTGTGACAGGAGGAAGGTTTTCATACACATTTTACTAATTTTCTTTAATCTCTGACACTTATATTATAGAAAAAGGGCAAATAGCAATATTAAATTATTTCCTCTAATTAATCCCCTTTTAATGTGCACGAATTTCATGCACCGGGCCACTAGTATTTAGATATATTAAGATATTTTTTATGATTTGGCTTGTAGATGTTTCTTTAAACTGACTTTTAATATGCTCCACCATTTTGCATTTTCTTACTGACATACTGAGATGTTCAAGACTTGTCATATATATGCCCTGCATTCAGCCATTTCTCCAAGGACCCCTGTCTTCTTTTAGTGGGAGATTGTTATTTAGAAAAGATCTGGTCACTAGGTGTGGTCATTTTTTATGGGGTGTCATTGCTTCTGAGCCTATTTTTGAGTTGATAGAGGTAGGAAAATTACATGCATATTCTTTGTCTCTCTTACACATACACTTATTTTATTTCTATATACGTTTAGAACAGGGGTGGGCAAACTTTCTGACTCGAGGGCCACAATGGATTCTTAAACTGGACCGGAGGGCCGGAACAAAAGCATGGATGGAGTATTTGTGTGAACTAATATAAATTCAAAGTAAAGGAGCGGAGGGGAGAGCAAGAGAACCCTCCGCTTTTTCGGCTCCGCGGACCGGATAGAACAGCCAAACAGGCTGGATCCGGCCCACGGGCCATAGTTTGCCCACGGGCCATAGTTTGCCCACGGCTGGTTTAGAACCATGAGTTCAATATACCTCCATTTCTAGTTCAACCGCACATATTTTATTCTAACCTTCCCACGTTCCACATTTTACTTTGCTTTGCCAACAGTGAGAAATCTGGTTCCTATTATGCTCACCATGTTTACAAATTTGCTCAATCCTCACGATAATATATAACCAATTTCCTGACCACACAAGCCATCTCCTTAGCTTTAGTGCCACTAGCCAAGAGTTCCCTCTTCCCACCTCCTCATGTTAGAAAACATTAACTTTCTAAGCATGCCCAGTGTGAGGATTTTCTCCAACACCTCACCACGGTGGGGGCGGTAGGGGGGGTTGTTCATTACAGTATTGAGGACTGGCTAGGAACACGAGGCAGAAAGATGAGAGTGATGAAAACTTCTGATAAGAACATAGTTGAAATGATTACTCAGAAAAGTTGTCACTTGCTGGGGAGAAAAGTAAAGATAGAGTTTGAGAGATTAGGTTGGGACATACCTGGGTATAATTACATTTTTCTACATACAGTTTTATTGATAATTTGGCAATTTTAATGCTTTAAAAAATACCGTCTTCTTTCTGATCACTGGCTACTGTTTCTCTGTATTCTATTGTTTGCAGTTGTCATATACGTGCTGATCTACTTTGGTCATTTCTTCTATCTGCCCTGCTTTTCGTTTAATTTCTAGCTTTTCGTTCAGCTGCTGTTTGCCCTCTTTATAAGGCATTACTTGTATAATCATCCTAACTAATCTTTACTGTTTGAAGGACGGTTATATTTTACATGGGACTTTGGCCATCTTATTTTGTCAGTTAAGACTGCTGCTGGGTCATAGATGAAACTAACCATAATGTCAATCTTAGTTTCAATTCTCAAATATATTGTATCTTCGCTTTCATCATTTCTCCGTGATTTAATGCTGGGCCTGTCTGGCACTATCTTTTGTTTGACTCCCAAAGGAACATTCTGGACTTTATTTTTTTCTTCCCTTCTGTCATTCAATATGACACTGGATAGTGTGTTCCTGGATAATTAAAATTTGATTATTAATGTAACATAATTACAGATTTAGTTGTATTAAAAAATTGCGTAAAGCTGAGGTTTTAAGTGTAGCTTTATAGTTTATAAACTCATTTTTTTGTTTTATAAAATGAGTTTATAGAGATTGTCAACTTAAAAACAGAATCTTACAGTTGAAGAGATTTTAAAGGGTAAGTAGTCCCTCTTCCCACCCAAGAACAGATGTTTCCTCATAGTATCCTTCTCTAGCAGTTAGGATTCACACTCATGAAGCACCTAATTTTTCTGTCAAATTGTTCTACTGCCCTAGCTGGTTTGGCTCAGTGGATAGAGTGTTGGCCCTGTGGACTGAGGGGGCCGGGGTTCAATTCCAGTTAAGGGCACATGCCCAGGTTGTGGACTTGATCCCCAGTGTGGGCCATTTAGGAGGCAGCCAATCAATGATTTTCTCTCAACATTGATGTTTTTATCTCTCTCTCCCCTCTCCCTTCCTCTCTGAAATCAATTAAAAAAGAAAAACTTAAAAAAATATTGTTCTGTATCTGGGGATTTACTGACCATGTGGAATCTAGTCATCAAGACGGCAGTGTGAGATTCACTGTATTCTCACATACTAGATAGAAACCTAAAACATGGATGTGAAGTCTGAGGAAAAGAGACTAGCCATTGGTTTGCTGATGAGAGTACTGGCCAAAGTGTAAAAGTAAAAAGCCACGGCTCCCCATTTATAGCTCCTAGTTGGGTGATCCAAAGAGTTGTTGAAACTGAGCATGTTCTGGCAGAGTCTGGGTAGGAAGAGGGTTCATTTTAGTTGGCTATTTTTTGTCATTGTTTTTATTTAACATACTAGTGACCCGGTGCACAAAATTCGTGCACATTAAAAAGGGGATTAATTAAAGGAAATAATTATTAGGAAAATGTATATTATTCATCCTATATAGTCTAAATCTTGTGGGGTTTTTTCCTGTAATATTTTATTCTGGAAGGATTTTAATGTGGAATAAAAGTACTAGCAATGTTTTTATTTCCTTTAGTTCAAGTGCCTTTAAAGTTTGAAAGTTCAAAATATTCCACTATAATTTATTTTTCAGAAAATGGAGTTTGAAATGAGAAAATATAGTCCTACGTTAATCAAGAGCCTGAGAACTTTGACATACATTTGACACTTAGCCAAAAAGTGTGTATGTACGTGTGTGTATTAGAGTGTTTATAGTTTGAAATGTTTTTCCAGTTAGTAATATTTATATTTATGATTCATTGGAATTAAAACATTCAGAAAACTTCCTCATCTGTTACTGATACTCTGATGACTTCATGCTAATGATGACCACAAAATAACATAAGATGTATAATACTGGGAGTTTTGAGGATGGTGACTGTATTTTTTTCACCTTTAAATTCTGTGTCTGAGATATACAAGGAGTTCATAAATGTTCATTTCTAGGATTTTTGGAAGTATCTTTCAGCTAAGAGTTGTCATTTGGTACTAAATATTTTATATGTATATTTGAAAATTTCAAAAGATTTCAGACAATATTCTTCAAATGTTTTTTTTTGTCTCTCTCTCCCTTTGGAAATTCCAGTTTGCACTTGTCCTACCTCTCAGTCAGGTCAAGATTAACAGGCAAAATCTGTAGTCTGATCAAATCAGGCTACTTATTGCAATAAAGGATTCTATATACCAGAGGAACCTCAGGGAATCGAAGAAAAAAAGATTTTGTAGGACTTGGGGGTAACGGGGATTTTAGATGAAATTTAAGTGAAATTGTTTGAGAGGCTCAGAGCAAAGTGGAGCTATCTATGAAGGCCTCCAATCAGGTCAGGGCTGCAAAGTGGGCATAGGGGTCCTGTTTACTTGGGAGCTATGATGTTAAAGTAATTGTGGAATGTTGTGTTCAGAAACCCTTTATTTGAAGCTCTGCATCCCTCCAAAGTGGCTTAGATTCTCCAAGAGAGAGTGGGATATGTTAATCTTAAAGGATTTGAAACAGCAAAGTTTCTGACAGCTTATGGTTTTAGTAAACAGTTGCACTGTGAGTAAGCAAGCAATAATAGTAGTCAAAGAAGAGTGCTTCTATAACCACCCAGCTATAGCATGGCCTTGGAACAGTACTGTTTCCTGTTGACTTTATAGCTGGTTTTTCCTGCTTATTATTCTAGCTTCATGAATGGCAGAGCAGAGTTGAACAATTATAGTTAATTGTTGCCTTGTCAAATACATTTGTTGGACTGGGTGAACTTGCCCCAGTGTGCATGGATATACTGTCCATCATTTTTATTTTTTTAGTTTTTTCCCTCTGTTTCACTTTAGATCATTTCTGTTGCTACATTTTCAAGATGTTATGCAGTTTCTTATCAGCTATTAATTCCAGCCATTATAATTTTCATCTCTGAAAGTTTAGTTTGGGTCTATTTTATAGTTTTCTTGTCTATTAAACATATTCATTGTTTCCTCTGCCTTCTTGAATACTGTATAGGATATAGTTAGTTTTTCTTAATCCTCACCTGAGGACATGTTTATTGATTTTAGTGAGAGGAAGGGGGAGAGAAACATTTGTTGGGTGCTTCTTGCACATGCCCCAACCTGGGACCGAACCCACAACCTAGGTACATGCCTGGGCCAGGAATTGAACGGAGACCTTTCCATGTACAGGATGTTGTCCAACCAGCTGAACCAAACTGGTATAGTTAGTTATTTTTAATGCCCTTGTCTACTAATTCTATCATCTTTTTAGTTTTTGGGTCTGTTTGTATGGATTGGTTTTTCTTCTTATTGTGGGCCATGTTTTCTTCTTTGTATACTTGATAATTTTTTATTGGATGCCGGTCATTTAAACTTTTACTCTGTTTGATACTGGATATTTCCATGTTAAGTTTTGGCTTATTCTGAGATGCATCAATGCTATGTTTGATCCTTATGAGGCTTTGAAATTGTAAGTGGGAGAGGAGCCTTTAGGATTCACCTCCTCTATTCCCCAAAATATATTAACCTGGTTTCCCTGAAATTACAAGATTTTCTACTGTGGCTAGTAGAAACGTGAACTTTTTTCGTCCCTGGGGAACAAAGGTCTAGGGATTGTTTCCTTTGCTGTTTGGGGGCAAGTTCATTTCCTTGCTTCAGGTGTTTTTTGTGTGTGTGTTGTTGTTGTTGTTTTTTTTTCACAGTATTTAGCTACATAGTTGAGCAGGACCCTCTGTAAATCTCCAAAGTTCTTTATGCAGCTCTCAGAGGAACTCCAGCCACCTTCATCTCCCTAGGCAAGATTAGTGCTTACCTCAAGTGTTCCTCCTCCTCAGGTATCATAGAGTTGCCTGATGTCCATTGTCTGAAAACATTTCAGATTTTTGTCCAGTTAGTTAGTTTTAGGTGGAAAGGTGAATTTGGTCTCTGTTATTTCATCTTGTCTAGAAATGGAAAGCCTATGTTCATATGTTAGGATAATCGCTATGTTCTATACCTTTGTAGTCTATAAAGTGTTTTGTTTTTTCTTTCATGATGACTTAAGAATATAATGATTATCTCCAAAATTAACCCATTCTTGTTACTTTTTTTTTCTTTTTTTTTCGCCTTGCTTTTGACTTGATCTGGAATTTCATATAAAGTTGAACTACAGTTGTATCCTTTCATGCATAGTTATGATTTATATGCTGCCTGTATAAAAAATATTTGAGAATAGCACACATTTATAAATTTGGTAGAATCAGGTTGAAAATAAATGAGGAAATTGTATTAAAAAGTAAGGAATAGAATGAGAGGAAGTTTAAATTCAGGCCTTTTTGTCTTGATACATTTCCAGAAATATAACTGTGAGCTTCTTAAAAGTCAGAGCAGAGGTTGTCAGTGTATCTCTTCGCTTTTTAGGAAGAATCATCTATATATATAAAAGGCTAATATGCTAAGTGTCTGACCGGTCGCTATGATGCGCACTGACCACCAGGAGGCAGATGCTCAACGCAGGAGCTGCCATGACGCGCACTGGCCATTTACAGAGAAAAAGACACTGTGGACCTGGAGCCGACAAAACAACACTCGGCTTTCCCCAAGTGGGACACAGGCCCCACCACCACCCTGGAGCGACACCCCACCAAATTGCAACCAAGCCCCCATGGCACAAAATGTGCCCCCAGCCCAGCCCAGAAACGGTGGCTGTGGGCGCCGGGTAATGACGTCACATAGCAACACCCAGCTTCCTCTCCCTAGTGACTAGCCTCCTTGGAGTTTCTTCAGCCTGGGAACACAACTTGCTTTATAGCCAGGTGGAAACATTTTACACTTGAACCAAATGTCTGTGAAGCCTTTTCCCATGCCTCATCTCATTTGATCCTCACAGAAGTCCTGGAGTAGGTAGATAGGAGACTCGTGGAATCCTATTTTCTTTTCATTAGCCAGAAAACGGAGATTTAGAAAGCTTAGAAACTTGACCCGACTGAAAAGAAGTAAGAAATGGTGGACCTTGAAAATGACTTCAGGTTTTCCCACTGTGCAGAATATAGTCAAACACTGCTGCAGTTAAATATTTTACCCTTTGTCCTCCCTGCGTGATCTACAATAATAATCTGCTTCGTGTTCATATTTACTGCTGTGTTGCTGACAATTACCTGAAAGAGAAGTTGGGGTGCTTCACTGGGCTGGAAAAAGTTTAGCTAAATCAGAAAGCAGGTCTCATTAAGCAAGTTTATTCTATATCTATAAAAGGCTAAGTTGACTCGTGCATTCATGATACATATAAAGTTCTCGCTGGCACTAGTCGCACACATGTGTTTCGATCTGTCATTGTTGATCATGAATTTGATTGACACTTCTATTATAGAGAAAGGGCCAATAGCGATATTAAAATGTTCTAATTAATTTCCTTTCAATGTGCATGAATTTGTGCACCGGGCCACTAGTTAAAATTAGAAAACTTTTGGCCCAGCCGGTGAGCTCAATGGTTAGAGTGTTGGCTAGTGCACTGAAGGGTCTCAGGTTTGATTCCTGGTCAAGGGCATGTACCTGGGTTACATGCTCGATCCACAGGTCCCAGTTGGGTATGTACAGGAGGCAACCGATCAATGTGTCGATATTTCTCTCTCTTCCCCCTTCCCTTCCACTCCTCAAAATCAATGGGAAAAAAATCCTCCCGTGAGGATTAACAAAAAAAAAAAGAAAAAGGAAAAACAAAACTTGTTACTACCCTTGGGCCAACTATGTGTTATATTTTAATGTTTTTCTATACCTCAAACAAGGAAGTATTACTATTAAACCTTAATTTGTTATTGGTGGGTTATTTAATTAACAATACTTAATGTCAGAATATAAATGAAGGATATCTTTATCCCTTCCCACTTCGTAAAATTGTCTGTATAAAGGTTATATTCATCTTTTATTACTTTTTTATTTCTTACATTCTTTTTATTTTACTCTTGTCTGCATTTGCTCAAGTTGCTTCATGGAAATTAAAACTATATTAACTGATAGAATAATACATGACTTATACTCTATATTTTACAAGTCTTTTTGAGAGAATTTAAATTTTTAAAAAGATTTTTTTGATTTGGAAATAATTTAAAAAGTTACTTTGGGCCCTGACTGGTTTGGCTCAGTGGATAGAGTGTCGGCCTGCGGACAGAAAGGTCCCAGGTTCGATTCCGGTCAAGGGCATGTACCTTGGTTGCAGGCACACCCCCCAGTAGGGGGTGTGCAGGAGGCAGCTGATTGATGTTTCTCTCTCATCAATGGTTCTAATTCTCTATCCCTTTCCCTCTCTCTGTAAAAAATAAATATATTTTTAAAAAGTTACTTTGGAAATATATCAAAATTATAGAAGAGTTACAAAAGCAAAATAGTACAAAGAACACTTCTTATTCTGATTATTTTTTTAAAATTTATTTTTAATTATAGTTGACATACAATATTATGTTAGTTTCAGGTCTATAACATAGTGAGTCAACATTTACATACCTTGTGAAGTGATCACCACAGTAAGTCTAGTAACCATTTGCCACCATATATAGTTATTACAAACTTAATAACTATTCCTTATGCAGCACATTATATCCCTGTGACTTATTTTATAACTGGAAGTTTGTACTTAATCCCCTTTCCCTTTTCTGCCCATCTACTCCCCCTAAGCATCAGTTTGTTCTCTGTATCTACGAGCTTATTTCTGTTTCATTTTGTTTGTTCATTTGTTTTGTATTTTAGATTTCACATACAAATAAAGTCATATGGTCTTTCTCTTCCTCTTATCTCACTTATTTCACTTAATGTAATACTCTCTAGTTCCATCCGTGTTATCACAAATGGCAAGATTTCATTCTTTTTCATTGTTTGTTTTTTTTTTAAATACATTTGATTGAGCCGAAACCGGTTTGGCTCAGTGGATAGAGCGTCGGCCTGCGGACTGAAGGGTCCCGGGTTCGATTCCGGTCAGGGGCATGTACCTTGGTTGCGGGCACATCCCCAGTGGGGAGTGTGCAGGAGGCAGCTGATCGATGTTTCTCTCTCATCGATGTTTCTAGCTCTCTATCCTTCTCCCTTCCTCTCTGTAAAATATCAATAAAATATATTAAAAAAAATACATTTGATTGATTTTTTTTACAGAGAAGAAGGGAGAGGGATAGCGAGTTAGAAACATCGATAGGAGACAAACATCAATCACCTGCCTCCTGCTCACCTCCTACTGAGGATGTGCCTGCAACCAAGGTACATGCCCTTGACTGGAATTGAACCTGGGACCTTTCAATCCTCAGGCCAATGCTCTATACACTGAGCCAAACCAGTTAGGCCTCTTTTTTATTGTTGAGTAATATTCTATTTATATAAACACACATTTTACATACATATATATATATATATATATGAAAAAGATGTATATACATCTTTTAAAAAATGTATTTTTATTGATTTCAGAGAGGAAGGGAGAGGGAGAGAGAGATAGAAATATCAATGATGAGAGAATTATTGATCAGCTGCCTCCTGCACACCCACCACTGGGCATCGAGCCTGCAACCTGGATATGTGCCCTTGACGGGAATCAAACCCAAGACCCTTCAGTCTGCAGGCCGACGCTTCATCCGCTGAGCCAAACCAGCCAGGGCAGAGTGCATACATCTTTTAAGTTATAGTTTAAATTATACCCAGAAGTGGAATTTCTGGGTTGTACGGCAGTTCTGTTTTTTGTTTTTAACGGATATTTGCCATCAGCCTCAGCACTGTGTTCTCTTTATTTTTAAAAAATACGTTTTTATTGATTTTTAGAGGGAGCAAGAAAGAATGAAACATTAATGTGAGAGAAACATCAATCAACTGCCTCTTACATACTCCCTCCCATTTCCAACCCCACCCCATGCCCTTACCCCCCACCCCCACTGTCCTTGTTCATAGGTGTAAGATTTTTGTTCAATTTCTTCCCGCACCCCCCAAACCCCCTTCCCCCCGAGAATTGTCAGTCCTCTCCCTTTCTATGCCCCTGATCCTATTATATTCATCAGTTTATTCTGTTCATCAGATTTTTTATTCACTTGATTTTTAGATTCACTTGTTGATAGATATGTATTTGTTGTCACTTTGTTCATAATTTTTATCTTTACCTTTTTCTTCTTCTTCCTCTTCTTAAAGAATACCCTTCAGCATTTCATATAATACTGGTTTTGTGGTGATGAACTCCTTTAGCTTTTTCTTATCTGTGAAGCTCTTTATCTGACCTTCAATTCTAAATGAGAGCTTTGCTGGGTAGAGTAATCTTGGTTGTAGGTTCTTGCTATTCATCACTTTGAATATTTCTTGCTACTCCCTTCTGGCCTGCATAGTTTCTGTTGAAAAATCAGCTGACAATCGTATGGGTACTCCCTTGTAGGTAACTGTTTTTCTCTTGCTGCTTTTAAGATTCTCTCTTTGTCTTTTGCCCTTGGCATTTTAATTATGATGTGTCTTGGTGTGGTCGTCTTTGGATTCCTTTTGTTTGGGGTTCTCTGCACTTTCTGGACTTGTAAGTCTATTTCTTTCACCAGGTAGGGGAAGTTTTCTGTCATTATTTCTTCAAATAGGTTTTCAATATCTTGCTCTCTCTCTTCTTCTGGAACCCCAAAAATTTGGATGTTGGTACGTTTGAAGTTGTCCCAGAGGCTCCTTACACTATCTTCATATTTTTGGATTCTTTTTTCATTTTGCTTTTCCGGTTGGGTATTTTTTGCTTCCTCGTATTTCAAATCTTTGACTTGATTTTTGGGATCCTCTAGTCTACTGTTGAATTTCTGTATATTATTCTTAATTTCAGTCAGTGTATGCTTAATTTCTGACTGGTCCTTTTCCATTTTTTTGGCATTCTCACTAAGATCCTTGAAGGTCTCACTAAGTTCCTCAGAGGTTTCTAGAAGATTCTTGAGTAACCTTGTATCTGTGGTTTTGAACTCTATATCCAGTAGTTTGCTTTCCTCCATTTCTTTCATTTGTGACATGTTTCTTTGTCTCTGCATTTTTGCTGCTTCCCTGTGTTGATAGAGTGGCCTTGTGTGCTAGGTGTCCTGTAGGGCCCAGTGGCTCAGCCTCCCCAATCACCTGAAGTGGACACTCTTGGTGCACCCCTTTGTGGGCTGGGTGCAGTCTTGTAGTTAAGCCTTGATTGCTGTTGGTATCACTGGGAGGAATTGACCTCCAGGCCAATTAGCTGTGTCGACAATGGAAGAACTGTTGTGCTGGAGACACCCTTATGGGGCAGGACTTGCTTCAGTGGGGCTTTGGTGCTCACTGAGTCTGCCCCTTGAGTGTGTTGCTTATGGATGTGGAGAGTTGTAATCTGGTATGGTCTCACACTGACCACTGGGGTACACTGGCTCTTGGATCTCCAAGGAGGTGAAAAGTCAGCCACTGCCTGAGACCACCCAGCAGGAGCTACAGAGAGATCTGCAGATTCCTCCTCCTCTTTGTTTGGGGTTTGGAGGTGCCCAGATGAGGCCCAGCTGTGAAGCTAGCCAGGCTGCTGCTGCCAGGCCTTGGGCTTTCTTTTGGAAGCTTTGGAGCTCTCTGACCCACCTGTAGTTGGTTAGGTTTTAGGCTGCTAATGGACAGGCCATTCATATGCAAAAGCCGCTGTGCACAGCTTGGGTGGGGTTGTAAATTTGGTGGGGCGGGGTCTCAGGGAATCACCAGGATGGAGCAAACAGCAATGGCTGCCTGTCAGTCCTGCACCAGGAAGGCACCGCATCTCCACGTCCCGCGCCCCCACAGAGGAACAACGATTGCTGCAAGCACCTCTTGAGAGAAAGCTGCTCTCGTGTTCCGGTCTGATGTCAGACAGTCCAGTTTCTCCCCTTATGAGTCTGGGTCCCCAGAGTCTCACCCAGAACTGGAGTTCAGAGCAAGCGGGAGCTCGTATTCTCCTCCCGGTTGAAAAAGACAACAGTGTACCCAGTTGTCAGCCCATTTTGCTTGTGCGTCCGCACCTCCTACCAGTCTCAGTGCGCTTTTCTCTTTCCTTCTAGTTGTAGAACTTTCACTCAGCCAGCTTTCCCGTGGTTCTGGATGACATTTGTTTTGTCTTTTAGTTGTAGTTTTGATGTGCTTTTGAGAGGCAGCAAGTACAGGTGTTTACCTATGCCGCCATCTTGGGTCCTCCTGCATTTTTCTTAATGACTAATGATGTTGAGTATCTTTTCATAAATCTTACTGGCCCTTTGTATATCTTCTTTGGAGAAATTTAAGTTCTTTGCCCATTTCATATTTGTTTTGCTGTTGAATTCTAAGAGTTTCTTTTATTGTTGACCCTTGATCAATACGGGAGTTAGGAGTGATAACTGCATCCCTTTATCCCCCAGTCAGAAATCCGTGTATAACTTTTAACTCTCCAAAAAAAAACTACAGTCAGTACTTTGCATCTGTGGATTCAGTTAACTGCGGGTTGAAGACAACATTTTGAACTGCAGGTGGGAATCCAAAAATACTGTTTTTTTTTTATCCACCATAGGTTGAATATGCTATTGGCTGGATCTGCAAATGCAAAACCCTCAGATATGAAGGGCAAACTGTGTTTATTGAAAAACATCATGTATTAACACCTGTGCAGTTCAAACCCACATGGTTTAAGGGTCACCTATGTTTTCTTTATTTTCAAAAAATTTATCTTTAAATATATTTTCATTGATTTCAGAGAGGAAGGGAGAGAGAGAAACATCAATGATGAGAGGGAATCATTGATCGGCTACCTCCTGCTTGCACCCTACTGGGGATTGAGCCCACAGCCTGGGCATGTGCCCTTGATCAGAATTGAACCCAGGACTCTTCAGTCTGCAGTCTGAAGTTCTTTTCCCTTAGCCACACTGGCTAGGGCTTAAAAAAATTATCTTTATGCTCAGCTGGCGTACCTCAGTGATTGAGCATTGACCTGTGAACGAGGAGGCCACAGTTCGATTCCCAGTCAGGGCACATGCCCAGGTTGCGGGCTCAATCTCCATTGGAGGGCATGTTGGAGGCAGCCAGTCGATGATTGATGTTTTTTTCTCTCCCTCTCCTTTCTCTGAAATCAATCCTATCTAATAAAAGAGTAATATGCAAATTAACCATCACTCTGCTACACACACAAGCCACGCCCACAAGCCAATCAGGAGCAAATATGCAAATAAACCCAACCAAGATGGCTGCAGCCACAGAGAGCAGGAGGAAGGCTTGGGTTTCCCCGGCAATGGAGGAAGCCAAGCTTTCTGCCTGCCCTTGCTGGCCTAGGCCTCCACTCAAGGCTACAAAGTTTCAATGATAGAAGATACATAAACCCAAACAGAAATGGGGGCAGCCACGGAGCTGGAAAGAGCAGGAGGCTAGGGTTGCCCACGGCGATGGAGGAAGCCAAGCTTTCCGCACACCCTGGCCGGCCCAGGCCTCCACTTAAGGCTACAAAGTTTCAATTATAGAAGATACATAAATCCAAAAAAAAATGGCTGCCACCACGGAGCAAGCAGAAGGCTTGGCTCTGCTCCAGGCTACAAAGTTTCAATTATAGAAGATAAATAAACCCCAGATACCAGGGCCTCCGCTTGGGTTGCCAGGGGTGGTGGCCAGCCTGCAAACCACCACAGGCCCCTTGCCCAGGCTGCCTCACGCCCCAAGGGAACCCCCACCCTGATCCGGGACACCCTTCAGGGCAAACCAGCTGGCCCCCACCCATGAACCAGGCCTCTATCCTATCTAATAAAAGAGTAATATGCAGATTGACCATCACTCCAACACAGAAGATGGCTGCCCCCATGTGGTCAAAGATCCTGCCCCCATGTGGACACAAGAGTGCCAGCAGGAGAGGGCAGTTGGGAGGGACCAGGCCTGCAAGGGAGGACAGTTGTGGGCAATCAGGCCAGCAGGGGAGGGCAGTTGGGAGGGACCAGGCCTGCAAGGGAGGGCAGTTAGGGATGACCAGGCCTGCAGGGGAGGGCAGTTAGGGGTGACCAGGCCTGCAGAGGAGGGAAGTTGGGGGCGACCAGGCCTGCAGGGGAGAGCAGTTGGGGGGGGACCAGGCCTGCAGGGGAGGACAGTTAGGGGTGACCAGGCCTGCAGGGGAGGGCAGTTAGGGGCAAATAGGCTGGTAGGGGAATGGTTAGGGGGTGATCATGCTGGCAGGCAGAAGCAGTTAGGGGCAATCAGGAAGGCAGGCAGGCGAGCAGTTGGGAGCCAGCAGTCCTGGATTGTGAGAGGGATGTCCGACTGCCCGTTTAAGCCCAATCCCACTGGGGTCCCAGATTGGAGAGGGTGCAGGCTGGGCTGAGGGACACCCGCCTTCCCTGTGCACGAATTTCGTGCACCGGGCCTCTAGTAAAAATATGTTTTTAAAAATTTTATCTTTATTGTTGAGAGTATTATAGATGTCCCCCTAGGGTCAACTATTTTCTATAAGTAAACACTTATCAAATACATCATCTGCAAGTATTTTCTCCTAGTCTGTAGGTGTCCTCTTAAAAAAATGTTTTATTGATTGTTAGAGTGAGAGAAAGGGAAAGGGATAGAAACATGATGAGAGAAACATCAGTTGGCTGCCTCCTGCACGCCCACTACTGGGAATCAATCCTGCAAACCCAGCGTGTGCTCTGACCAGGAATCTTGGTTCCTGGGTTGATACTCAACCACTGAGTCATACTGGCTGGGATGCCTCTTCACACTTTTAATTGTTTTCTTTGCTGTGCAGAAGAAGCCTTTTAGTTTGATGTAGTCCTACTTTTCTATGGTGGTTTATGTTGCTTGCGCTTTTGGTGTCATATCTAGGAAGTTATTGCCAGAACCAGTGTTCTGTATCTTTTCTTGCATTTTTTCTAGGAGTTTTACCGTTTTAGATCTTATGTGTAAGTCTTGAATCCATTTTGAGTTGATTTTTGTATAATCCAGTTTCCCAGCACCATTTGTTGAAGGGACTGTCCCCAGTGTGTTGTTTTGGCTCCCTTGATGAAGATCATTTGACCATATACCTGTAGATTCTGGGCTCTCCATCCTTTTTCATTGGTCTATATATCTATCTTTATCTCAGTACTCTACTATTTTGATTACTATAGCTTTGTGATATGTTTTGAAATCAGGAAATGTGAGTCCTCCAAGTTTTTTGTTTTCTCAAGACTGTTTTGGCTATTTAAGGTTGCTTTTGTGGTTCCATATGAATTTTAAGTTTCTTTTTCTTATTACTGTAAAAAATACCATTGGTAGGAATAAATTGAATCTGTATATTACTTTGGGTAGTATGGACTTTTGAGCAATATTGTCTTCCAATCCAGGATATCTTTCCTTTTATTTGTGTCTTTAGTTTCTTTTCAACACTGTTTTGTAGGTGTCAGTATACAGATCTTTGGCCTTGTTTGGTTAAGTTTATTCCTAAGTATTTTTTATTTTTTATGCTAATATAATGGGATTTATTTCATTTTATCTTTTCAATTGTTTTTTGTTAGTTGTATTAGAAATGAACCTGATTTTTGTATCTTGACTTTGTATTGTACAACTTTTACTGATGAATACATTTATTAGTTCGAAAAATTATTTTTATATGTGTAATCTTTAGAGTTTTCTGCATCTAAGATCATGTCATCTGTGAATAGAGAACCTTTTATTTTTTTCTATTTTGGATGCTTTTTATTTCTTATCTAATTGCTTTTACTAGTATGTACAGTACTGTTTTGAATAAAAGCAGTATGATCCTTTTAATGTGTTATTGAATTTGTTTCTCTAGTATTTTGGTGAGGATTTTGCATTTATATCCATCAGGGATATTATTCAATGGTTTTTGAGATGAGTTAGATCAAGTATCCCAGTCTACTTTTTTATAAATGTTAAAGTGTGTTCATGTCAGTTATTCCATTTGTTTATTGCAGTCTCTCTGTTAGGTGGGTAGACCATTACATTCTAATATTCTTATGAAGATGCTGGACTTAGATGGAATTGCACATGATTACATAATAACTATAGTTAGTATTAATAATAATACTTGTATACCACATATTGTTTCAGGCACTCTTCTGAGTGTCTTACATATATTTATTTAATCTCCACAACTCATTGCAGTAGGTACTGTTATTAACCACATTGTAGAGATGAGAAAAATGTTGAGTAATAAGTAGTAGTAGAGCTTACTATTTATATGGCTTTTAATCCAGACCATATGGTTCCTAAGTCTACTTTGTTAACTGTTTAGTGTGTTGCCACTTACAATTAACTAGGAGGGTGTCAATTTAATTTAGAACTTTGACCTGACATGCTATTTTGTTACCTCTGGAACCAGATAACCTTTCTTTCATTCATTCATGTTTAAATATATATTTTTATTGATTTTTAGAGAGAGAGGAAGGGAGAGAGAAAGAGAAATATCAATGTGAGGGAAACATCGACCAGTTGCCTTCCATATGTGCCCCAACCAGTGATAGAGCCTGCAACCTTTTTGGTGCTAAGGACAACACTCCTACTAACTGAGCTGAAATCAATGAGTTTTAAAAAGAAAGTTCTTGAGCTTTGAGGCACCTATTCTTTCCACAGGTCAGTTGTTTGTGTATTAGAGGTTGTTTAAACGAGAGATCTATCAACTAGTAGCATATAGATTATATGGTGGATGCTTGAGTGCCTATGTTGTTGTGCCTCAAGAGGCCTAATTAAGTCATTGTGTGAGTACATAAACTGCTTTTTAGATTACTAATGCACCATCACTTTATACAAACATGTTATGTAAGAATAATGGGTCTGTTTATAAATGAGGGAATTTCTACTTCATGTAAGTTTCACAGTAGAATTTCTTTTAACATTAAGATTTTCTAACACATTTAATATGTGAATCAATTTAAACTTTATCTTTTAAAAACCAGTTCTTGCCCTGGCTGGTGTGGCTCAGTTGGTTGGGCATCGTCCTGTGCACTGAACGGTTGCCGGCTTGCTTCCCAGTCATGGTACATGTCCAGATTGCAGGCTCAGTTCTCCATAGGGGACATGTAGGAGGCAGCAGATCATCCTCTCCTTTCTTCTTTCTCTCTAAAAAAAAAAAAAAAAAAAAATTAATTAAAAAATCTTAAAAAGCAGACAGTTCTTGTGGAGTTTACACTGCAATCTTGATGTTATAACATGGTTATTTTGAAGATAATATTTGTATAAAAAGATAACTTTGTGTGATGCTTAATTCCAATTATGTTAGTTCATTGCAGCTTGTAAGGGAAGATGGGTAATTTTTTATGTAGATTTTTAGCCAATCTTGAAGTATGTTTCTCCTCTTGTACTCTTATTTTTTTGTATTAGTACTGAAAATATGTAAATTATCATACTCCTATAATCTCTAATGAGATTAAAACCACTTATTTGAAGGTTAAAGAACAAAATTTAACATTTATAAAGGATGGACAAAATGTTGGTCTTTGTGTAATCAGTCTCCTTTGGAATAATTAATATGTTCATTTTATACAGGTTTTATCCTATGGATTTGATTATACAGGTTCACAGTTCTTTATTCTCAATTCTGAAATAAAGAATGTTAAACTGAAAGTTTTTTTTCATTGTTTATAGTAAATTGATTTGCCAGTAAACTACCTTAAACTGAGTTGGGTCAATATCCTATTTAGTGTAAATATGTATAAATTTTGCTGTAGAAATCATGGATGTTATTACATAGTACTGCTTTAGACCCCTCTATGTTTTGTAACAGGCATATGTACAATATTTACCTTTATAAAATTTGAAAACTTTTGAATGATGGTACTCAACTGTACCTGACAGTTTCACTTAAATGAATATGGGCCTTTATCACTTATGCTGCCTGATTTCTATGGTTGGAAGAATGTGGGGCATGAATCAGTAGCATGAGGAATAAAGAACATATTGAATTAATTATATTGATTAATAAGTTGTACAAGCCTGGCAAGAGGTTTACTTTCTTCTCCTGGTTGTTAATAGTTGTCCTCTAGAGCACTGATTGTCAATTTCATGGGAGAATGTCACAGTGACTCCGTGTCTGCCATAGGCATGGGTACATGGTGGGAATATGAGCTTAGATACTGTTTATCTGCTCTGTCTAGGGCAGTGGTCCATGAGGTCCAAAAGGTTGGCGACAGCTGGTCTAGGGTATATGTTTATGCATTTACATTATTCATTATGATTTTTATTTTATGAAAGACAGTTTCATAAGGATGCAAAATATGGAAACAGTTGACCTTTATCTCATTTCTGTAGTCTCCTACAAAAGCTGTGTATAATGCCAGACATTGGAACCATCCAGACTCAGAAGAACTACCTGGGCCACCAGTAGTAAAACCTCAGAGTGTTACAGTAAGTCAACTGTACTTTTTAATTTCATGTTTGTTTATTTGCTATCTTTATTCATAATTTGGATATCTCTGACTTTCCTGTTTACCAGTTTATTTTGGACTTCTTCACCAAAATTTAGTGGCTTCCTAATAAAAATTTAGTTTAATTCATTGGAAAAGTGAGGATTGTGGATGGAATTACAGAAATTCGGGTCCTACTAGGTTATAAATAAAAGCCTTAAAATTTTTTTTTACTTCTGACCCACATTTTATGGAATTACTAGAGGCCTGGTGCACGAAATTCGTGCATGGGTGCGGTCCCTAGGCCTGGCCAGCGATCATAGTGTGAGTGTCTGGCGTGGAAGGGCAGGTCCCAGCTGACCTCTGGGCACTGGGCATCACCTGGGCCCCCCAGCCCCTGTGCACCCCCCTTTGCCTGAGTCATCAGGCCCCCACCCAGCTCCCTCAGCACCTGGGAGCCGGGTGGCGGCCCCGCTGCCGCTGGTTGCTGTCTGCGGGGCGATAGGGCCCCGCTCGCACCCATCTTGGCCTGGCACCGCACACTTAACTGCTCTACCATCCCGTGCTCATCAGGGCCCATTGGGGCTGGCAGTGCCTCCACTGCTGCCCACTGCCAGCATCGCCAACGCCCGCCATGTTCCACGCTGCACCCTTGTGGTCAGCACACATCATAGTGAGCGGTTGAACTCCCAGTCAAACTCTCAGTCGAGGGGATAATTTGCATTTTAGGCTTTTATTGTATCGGATAGTGCAGTGGTCGGCAAACTGCAGCTCGTGAGCCGCGGTTTGCCGCTCTGTTGACTAATGAGTTTGCCGACCACTGGGATAGTGTACTGTTTTAAAGGGCAAATTAGTCTTGTCTTTGAAATTTGTATTTAGAGTTGTGTTATACATTACATCCTACATAGATGATAGAGTGGCTTTGAGTAGTTAATTCACTTTTTAGAGAACTTTTTCCTGCATTCCAGTAATTCAATTCAGAACGCATTTGAAAAATATTCTTATCAAATTAATTTCTTCAGAATAACTGGTAGGACCATATACAGTAATATTTCTACATCAGTGGTTCCCAACAGAGGGGCAGTTTGATTTTTAAGGGGGCAATTCGAGAATGAGTTATTAACAGTGAATTTTTGCATTTCTTACGATTCTAGGGGCCTCATATACAGTATATAAAAATATATTATGACATGCATTCACTTCTCTATTGCCTTTTTTTTCATATCACTTCATATTATCATTATTATTTTAACAATTTCTTTGTGATTTCTTCCTCAGTACTTCAGCTAATCCTTTCATTGTTTTATTTTTCTCTTCATGGATGCCATATTCTTTGAAACCTTGTTTTGACCAAGTTAATGACCTTTTAGGCTTCCTCCACGTGCATAGGAGTTCACTTTTTGAATAAGAATTCTATGTCACGGGGGCATCAAGATTTTAGAGATGCTTAGGTGGGCATGGCTATTCTAGATAATGGTAATTCCTCAGTCATCTGGAGCTATCAATGAGTGAGTTCTTTTTTGTTTTTAAGGAGTGAGTTCTTTATAACAACAAAAGTTAGCCATAGAGATCTTTCTAAAATATAATGTATAATTAGTTCCCTCTCTTAAGTTGAATACATTAAACTTATTTTACTAGTATAAAATCATCATTGTACATATTAGTAATTATATGCTGTGCTCTTACTTTGGCTATTTATTTCTACCCTGAAGTACAGCTTTCTGTACTTAAAAATTCTTTTGTCTAACTGTTGTAGTGTTTCTGTCCCATCCCTAGCTTATCAATGCTGCTTATATATAGAATTGTGGTTCGTTATTCCTTCTAATAGTCCTAGAGACAAATAGCAGATTGTGTGAAATGTAAGTTTAAGAAAGAACAGTAGGAATTCCTGAGTGGTTCTTTTGTAAGTAAAACATATTATTAATTTTACCTTGTAGTAAATGGAATTTTTAAATGTCCCTTATGACCTTTCAGAGGCCTCCTCCCATCTTTTTTTCTTAAGCTACATTTGCTAGGTAAAGGACATGTTAATTTATATGTGTGTATATATATATATATTTTAGAATAACTAACTTAATATCCTTTTTAATAGGTGAGGCTGTCTTCAAAGGAACCAAATCAAAAAGATGATGGAGTTTTTAAGGCTCCTGCACCACCACCCAAAGTGATAAAAACTGTGACAATACCTACTCAGCCCTACCAAGATATAGTTACCGCACTAAAATGCAGAAAAGAAGACAAAGAAGTAAGCAGTCCTGTAGTTTTCCTATGCATGGATAGGTTTTTGTGTCTGACATTTAGCATTTTAGAGTCTTGAACAAATACAGTACACTGATACTCACAGCTTTGAATCACGAACTTATCTTGTCCTAGTACTACCAGTGTTTTAAAAGCAACTGTCAGTGGCCGTGTAATAAATACAGTGCAGCAAGCCTATAGATTTAACTAAATATACCAGTTCATAGTTACAAAAGAGATGGACTTATTTTCTTGGCAGTTATATACTGTTGTTCAGCACGTGAAGCACTTCAATGATGTGGTGGAATTTGGTGAAAATCAGGAGTTCACTGATGACATTGAGTATTTGTTAAGTGGCTTAAAGAGCACTCAGCCTCTAAACACACGTTGCCTTAGGTAAGCTCTTACTTTTACTTTTGATAATTGTGTACATACTATATAGCTCATTAAAGTTTTTCAAATGGATGGAGCTAAACATTTGTGATTTTGTTATCATGGATGTAGTTTATAGTCAGTGATAATATGTTAAAATGTGATTGATTTCTTATAAGGGATTTTATTCTATGGAGGAAGGAAAGTTGGATGTTTATATCTAGGCTTTAGTTTCCAGATTCTTGAAAGAAGTGTTAGGCTAAAGAATCCCTACGTTCTTTTGCAGCCCAATATTTTAAACATGCAAGTAGTAAATTTGATAAATTGAAGCATGTTTTAATTTGGATAATCTTCTGCATACTATACTAGAGGCCCAGTGCATGGATTCATGCACCGTTGGGGTCCCTCAACCTGGCCTGTGCCCTTTCGCAATCCAGGACCCCTCGGGCGATGTAGTAGTGCAAGAAGTGGCAGGCGGCCAGGGAGGAGCCCCGAGCCCGGGCCAGGTGCCACACCGCTCCCGCTGCGCCTGCCACCGCTTGGTAGCACTGCCGTGGAGGCGGGAGAGGCTCACACCACCGCAGCTGCGCTTGCCAGCCTTGAGCCCAGTGTCTGGCACCCATCAGTCAGCTGAGTGGCGCTCCCACTGTGGGAGTGCACTGACCACCAGGGAACAGCTCCTGTGTTAAGCGTCTGCCCCCTGGTCATCAGTGCATGTCATAGCAACCAGAGTGGTCGCTTAGGCTTTTATATATATATACTAGAGGCCCAGTGCACAGGGCTTAGCCTGGCCTGTGCCCTCTCCCAGTCCAGGACCCCTTCCTTCTTACCGCCCACCTGCCACGGAGGCAGGAGAGGATCACATCACCTCTGCTGTGCTTACCAGCCATGAGCCCGGCTTCTGGTTGAGCAGGTGAGGGGGAGTGTGGCTCAACCAGAAACCAGGCTTGCTGCTGCTTAACACTGGCCCCGCCCACTGGTGGGGGGGCATGATCTGGGACCAGGTTGGTTGGGGGAGGGGCTATGGAAGGTTGAGGAACCGCGGTCGCACCCTGTCCAGCCTCTGTGGAGGCTCCGGGATCGCGCCGCTCCCTACCTCTCCCCCCCACCTCCTGCCTCTGTGGAGGCATGGTACTGGGACCGGGCCCACACTGCTGCCTCTGTGGCTGCCTCTACGGAAGGGGAGAGACTGCACAGCCCCCTCTCCCGCCACCTCTGTGGAAGGGGCCACGGTGCTGGGACCTCCAGGCAGCTTCACCTGGGCCGGCCACAGGCACCCGGGACCCTGGGCAGCTTTGCCCAGACCCCAGCTTTGTCAGGAAGGACATCCTAAATGACGTTGGAAAGATGTCCGGTCTATCCAGTCTAATTAGCATATTACCCTTTTATTAGTATAGACTAGAGGCTCAGTGCACAAAATTTGTTCACTGTTAGGTCCCTAGCAGCTGCTGGCCGCCGGCCAGGTACTCCCTTCTCCTGGCCGGCCCTGCCCCCTGGTCGAACTCCCAGACACCTCCCAGTTGAGGGGACAATTTGCATACTATGCTTTTATTATATAGGATTGAATATCTTGATTTCATTGAATTATCTAGTCAATCAGAATATGTTCAATCAAATATAAAATTCATGTATTAGAGGCATTATGAAAAGTAGTTAAGACTTTTTGCTTTTCATGGTAGTAAGTACTGTAAGAAGTAAACTAAGGATGATCATTTGTTAATTATATAGTTTAATATAACATACCTAATCACATATATATTAGTAAATCTTTAATAATTCAGTTTGTCCATGCTTTTTACATTGTGATCTGTACAGGCAACGCTTTGACATCCCACCCCATGCCCTTGTTTTGGCACTGTGCAAACAAAATACTAATGCACTAGTCTATTTTCTTCTAGTGTTATTAGCTTGGCTACTAAATGTGCCATGCCCAGTTTTCGAATGCACCTGAGAGCACACGGAATGGTAGCAATGGTCTTTAAAACCTTGGATGATTCCCAGCACCATCAGGTATTTTTTTAAGTTTCTGGGTTTGAGAAGCATTACTTAAAAATTCTAGTCTGTTTGGTTATTGACAAATATCTTTATGTATATTCAGATATAAATATTTTCTAAATGTGGGTTGAGTTTTATTTTTTTTTTTTATTTTTTATTTTTTTTTTTTAAATATATTTTATTGATTTTTTTACACAGAGGAAGGAAGAGGGATAGATAGTCAGAAACATCGATGAGAGAGAAACATCGATCAGCTGCCTCCTGCACACCCCCCACTGGGGATGTGCCCGCAACCAAGTTACATGCCCTTGACCGGAATCGAACCCGGGACCCTTCAGTCCGCAGGCCGACGCTCTATCCACTGAGCCAAACCGGTTTTGGCGAGTTTTATTTTCTAAATACAGAGTTTCATGCTAGAAGTTTTTGCTTAATCATTTAAGATTATTTTCTCAGGACATTTTTTCCTGTGGTCAGTTTATACTGTTTACACATTATTCAGGCCCTCGCCTGTTTGCTCAGTGGTTAGAGCATTGGCCCACCAACACTGGAGGGTCACAGACTCGATTCTGGTCAGGGGAATGTACCTTGGTTGCAGGCCAGATCCTGAGACCCAGATGCACGTGGGAGGCTACCAATGGATGTGTCTCTCACATTGATGTTTCTCTCTCTCTCTCTCTCTCTCTCTCTTATCTCTCTCCTCCTCCCACTCTCTCTAAGAATTAATGGGAAAAAAAATCCTCTGGTGAGGATTAACAAAAACAAAAGAAAACATTATTCAGTTATAGCATACTGGATACCCCATCTCAAACAATTCAGTTCTCCACCAAGTTGTTCACGGAAAAAATGTCTCAGTTGTCAACCAAATTTTGGTTTTCGACCTGACAATCCTTTCAGGCTGCTGCCACAGCATGACAAAAAGTGTGTCTCTCAGGCAACAAAGGAGAGAATGCTTTTGTTGCTGGCAAAATCAAACCAATGATTAGCACAATTTTAAAACAAAGAGGCCATCAAATTTCCTAATATTGCTAAGGGTGCGAAAGAAACAGTGATCACAGACAATTGGAGAAGTAGAAAAACTTGTTGATTTGGATAAATGAAAAGCAGTTAGCCAGTGATAGCTGTTTTGGCAGTTATATATAAACAAGCAAAGATTCATGCAGACCTGAAAGACATCCCTGGACCGAATGCTAAAAGTGATTCGTTTAAGGTGGTTCGATAAATTTAAGAAAAGAAGTGTTGCCCTAGCCCAGTGGTCGGCAAACTCATTAGTCAGCAGAGCCAAATATAAACAGTACAATGATTGAAATTTCTTTTGAGAGCCAAATTTTTTAAACTTAAACTTCTTCTAACGCCACTTCTTCAAAATAGACTCGCCCAGGCCGTGGTATTTTGTGGAAGAGCCACACTCAAGGGGCCAAAGAGCTGCATGTGGCTCGCGAGCCACAGTTTCCGACCACGGCCCTAGCCAATTTTGCTTAGTGGATAAAGCATTGGCCTGCAGACTGAAGGGTCCCAGGTTTGATTCCGGTCAAGGGCAAGTATTGCTGGGGCTTATGCAGGAGGCAACCAATTGATGTTCTTCTCTCACACCGTTATTTCTTTCTGTCTTTCCCTCTCTCTTCCACTCTCTCTAAAAATCAATGGAAACATATCCTCGGATGTGAGGATTAAATAAAAAAGTGTTTATAAATTAAACAGTACATTAGACATGCACTGTATATAAGAAAGGTTAAAGCAGGGAATCACTTGGGGGGTCTGGAATGGATTAATTCAATTTACATGATTTCTAATGAAAAAAAAAATGATTCGGTTTTCAAACAAATGGCTTGTCAAACAGCCTTCCAGTACGAATTAAGTTTGAAAACCAAGGTTCCACTGTATTTAATTCTGTAAGCATTGATTTCCTCTAACCAGAAAGTACTAGGAAAAAATCTTTTACTAATCTTTGATATCAGTAGCATGACAAAAAAGGTTTTGAACTTTTTTAAAAAGCATTTTGTCTGGATGTTGAATTGAGACATAGCTCATTGTGAAAAAGAATTCCTCATTTTCATTTTGACTTTGACATTTCCTCTTAAAAATATGTGATAAAGTCAGGTTTAACATTTTTGAAGATAAAAAATAATCATTGCTAATTATTATCAATAGTGGTATTTTGAGGTGACTTTATTATATTTTTGTTCAGGGAAATTATGTTTCAAATGCAGAATAAGGGAGATACTCGGAGTCTTCCGAAACTGAAAGCATTGTACTTATTCCTCTGTGAGGATAACTCCATTACCAAGTTGTAGCGGATACAGAATGAGGGTGAAGAGAAGAGACCTGTTAATTTGTTTTGTTATGCAGTTACTAGGGGCCCAGTGCACGAATTCATGCACCTTGAAAGGAACTGTGGGCTGCGAGGCTGCATTGGGCACTGGAGCGGGTCTCAGCCCATCCTCCACACCCCCGCCTGGCCCCTCTCGCCTGGCCTCTGGTGCCCTATCTGCCAGCAGCCCCGCTCCTGCCACCGCTGCTCCCACATGCTGATGGTGCCGGCCCTGCCAGCGCAGAGCGATTGGGTCTGGTGCCAGCAGCAGGTGCAAGTGGCAGCTGCTGCCCCAATTGCCCCTCAGGAGCAGGGGGAGATGGAGAAGCCCTCAAAGGCGATCGGGGCTGACAGCCACCATTCGCACCCGCTGGCAGCGCCATGTGATCGAGGCCGGCAGCCGGTGCAAGCGGGACCAGCGCTGGCAGCGGGTGCAAGTGCCGGGCAGGACTGCGGCATGCAGGAGCAAAGAATTTTCAGTAACCACCAGAGGATCGCCTTGATGACAGCGACCGGTGCCCTGCTTTGGTCTGGTACCTCAGCTCACCTGCTCCACCATCCCGCCAGGGCCGATGCCCGCCATTGTTCCGCACACGCCCCCTGGTGGTCAGTGCACATCATAGTGACCGGTTCACTGTTCTATTTGCATATTAGAGTTTTATATGTAGAGAGATATAGATAAGAGGACCAAAGCATTAATTTGTGTTCTTGGGGGCATTGGACTCCCAAAGCCTATACTATGTCGTCCTAATTTCCAAAATTAATTTTCTGTGTAAGCATTTAATTAGTCACTTAGTCTGAAATCTCTTTGCTTTGGGGGATTTAAAGTTTAAATGTTTACATAGTTAATTGTGTTTCTATGCATTGAAATAAGTGTAATACAGTATATCTTATATGTTGAAATAATGCTGACCTAAACTATATCCCTTTAATTACTTATAGGTTTTAGTACCTATTATAAGCGAAGTGTGCCAGCTACTTGATTTGAATGATTTTGAGAACACATGATTTTATTTTTAAATACTTGGTTCAGCCAGACCTAATTGGTTTATTTTAAAGAAATGAGTCTAAATGTGTTTATTTGGGCATTTTAGTTTTATATATTGACACAAACGTGGTTGTGTTTATTTTACAGAAAAACATAGCTAACTTTCTGGTACAGATTTTACAACACACATTATTCACTTTAAAGAAATGTTTTTATTGATTTTTAGAGAGAGGGGAAGGGCAAGAAGTAGATAGAAACATTGATGAGAGAGAAACATTGACGAGAGAGAAACATCGATGACTTCCTCCTGCAGGCCCCCAACTGAGGATTGAGGTCAAAACACTGGGCATGTGCCCTGACCGGGAATTGAATAGGTGACCTCTTTGGTTCATGGGTTGATGCTCAACCACTGAGCATCTGGGCACAGATTATTGATTTTACTTATTGAAATCTGTTTTTTGAAATTTGACTTTATTTAATCATAATAAAGAATGATAGTGAAGTGTACTGTAAAATAGGATTACATAGAGCTGAAAAAAATGTACTGTAAACTTCTTATTAAACATGGAATAGCTAAAGATATATGTACTTTCACTTATATTCTTGCTTTGGAGCATTCATGTAGGGAGGTCTTTAGAAAGCACAACTTCATGCAGCAGTACTTTATTTAATTCACATTTCTATAGAATATTTTAAGGGGTGGGGATTTCAATGAGTAAAACATTTTCAAGGTTTCCACCATGTGAATAAATGTCAAAATGGTCTTATTTCCTGAAATTGCCACTAATTGATTACATAATTTTTTTTTTCTCCATTGAAGAATCTGTCCCTTTGTACAGCTGCCCTCATGTACATATTGAGTAGAGATCGTTTGAACATGGATCTTGATAGAGCTAGTCTAGACCTAATGATTCGACTTCTAGAACTGGAACAAGATGCTTCTTCAGCTAAGCTACTGAATGAAAAAGACATGAACAAAATCAAGGAAAAAATTCGAAGGCTCTGTGAAACTGTACACAACAAGCATCTTGATCTAGAAAATATAACGGTGGGTTCCTTCCTTCTTTCCATTATAAAATGAAAATTACTTCCAGAAAGTTTTTAGTCACAGCAAGTGTGTGACTTGGGACAAATCTTAGCCTCTTGGTTTACAATACAGCAGATTTTCTGAAGGTTTAGTTCTGAGCATAATTCTGTTCCCTGCCTGAAATTCCTAAACTAGCCCATCTATATATTTTTTTGCCAGTAAAAATTTTATTGCATTTTGCCTAATTCTTTTCTCTCTCTTTTTAAATTCTTTATTGTTAAAAGTTTTACATATGTCATCTCCTTTTTTCCCCATTGACCTCTCCCCATCCGCTCCCACCCCCCAGCACATTAATTCTTTTCTCGATTTTATTTTTAAATATATTCTTATTGATTTCAGAGAGGAAGGGAGAGGGTGAGAGAGAGAGAAACATCCATGATGAGAGAGAATCATTGATTGGCTGCCTCCTGCACGCCCCACACTGGGGATCGAGCCTGCAACCCGGGCATGTGCCCTGACCGGGAATCGAACCCTGACCTCCTGGTTCATAGGTTGATGCTCAACCACTGAGCATCAATTTTTTTTTTTTTAATGTAGAAATTACTTTTAAGCTATTAGGAATTTGAATACTTATTCTCTGTGGGTTTTGGGAATAAGAATTCAGATATTTTTACAAGGTCATTTTTTAAAAAATTTTGTTATTTTTTAAATTATTATTTTGTTGTTGTTAATTCTCACCTGAGGATATTTTTTCATTGATTTTTAGGGAGAGTGGAAGAGAGAGGGAAAGACAGAAAGAGAAACATCAATGTAAGAGAAACACATCCCTTGGTTGCCTCCTGCATGAGCCCTCACCAAGGCCGGTGCCGGGGAGGAGCTTGCAACCAAGGTACGTGTCCTTGACCGGAATTGAACCCGGGACCCTGTGGTCCGCAGGCTGACGCTCTATCCACTGAGCCAAACCGGCTAGAGCTGCAAGGTCATTTTCAATGAGCATTTACTCGTTCTAGAGTGTGTCAGGGTGTCCTATTAACTGCTACCCTTATGCTCAACACATATCTCCAAGTTTAAAATGACTGTGTTGCTTTTGGTTAATTCCAGTTCTTTTTTTATCTGTCTTTTTTACTTGTATAATCAATAATATTCCTCAAGATTACCAGGCCAGTAGAAAATAATTCGCCTTGTCATTTTGAAAAAATAAAATTATTTGTTTATTTGTAACTTGACTTTCAGGTATTTCCAACATCAAAACTACATAAACAGTGTTTTTTTTTTCTCTTACTGCTTACTAAACTGAAGACTGCAGCAATTGCCTCAAAAATTGTTGAGCTAGCTAGCTATGACTTAAGGATATTGCTCTATTTGGTGAAGGTAGAGTATGAAACAGGGGTCCTCAAACTTTTTAAACAGGGGGCCTGTTCACTGTCCCTCAGACCGTTGGAGGGCCAGACTATAGTTTAAAAAAAAAAAAACTATGAACAAATTCCTATGCGCACTGTGGGCCCGGGACGAGTCGGCTGCTAAGCAGGACAGGCAATGGCACCCAGCGGGCCGGATAAATGTCCTCGGCAGGCCGCATGTGGCCCACGGGCCGTAGTTTGAGGACCCCTGGTATGGAATTTGAATAAAGTGGGGGTTGAGAAGGGAAAGCAAGTCAACATTAAAAGTCAGGATATAAAATTGACATGTACTACTGAAGAGTACTTTCATGTATTAAAGTTAGACAAAGAATTGTTTTATGCTCAGATAGTGGATAAACAATCCCTCTACCTCACCAAACTATTTTTATACTACTTGTAAAATGTATTTGTAATTTTTATTTATTTATTATATTTTTATAATATATTCAAACTTTTAATCATGTAAAGAATAAATTTGAGCCTATAATTTTTATTTGCTGCATACCTTTATATGTTTGTTCTGTCTCCCATATTGTTCAATATTAAATTCTTTCCAGGTATTTGATATTAAATAACATGATAAACTTGTTTATTGATTTTCCTCCATGGTTTGTTGAATTTATTAGGATGGTAAATACCAGCATAATAATTTTCTTATATTGTGTTAAGTAGTTTACTCACATGATTAAAACCAGAACAGAGTTGCTAATTTTAGAATGTCTTTGTTTCTCTCTTAATATCTGTTTGTTTTAAATCTTAAGTAGACATTGTTTGTACATTGACTGTCTCCCTGTGCATAATTGCTTAATTTCTTCCTCGAAATATACTGCTACTTCTGATGTGCTCTGGAAAGATAATTTAAAATATTAATATTATAATGTTTTCAGGTATAATTTAAATAACAGAGCTAACGGTAGCTGAATATAATATTCTGATTAATGATTTGGCTGTGCTTTAACTCTGAGGACTATTTCAGTTTTCAAGTAAAATGTTTGGATTGTGTAGGCTATGTTAAAATGCTAGTATATAATATATTGAAAATAGCCTAAAATATCCACAATACTTTTTATGCCAATAGAAGTAAATGATAAAGTCCCTTTTTAGCATAAAAACTCACCAGCTTTTGCAATATTAACATCAAATTACTGTCCCCTTTCTTCCTAAGTAAAATCTCATTAGGCTTCAGATTCACTATGTGACTCATGAGCCTAATATACCAGAACCAATCTCATTAAATTATTCTTTCAGGGGCTTAGACTGGGAACGGGGGGAGAGGGGGATGGATCTGTTTTTATAGCATTGAATTCAGTTCTATATTTTCACCTTGACATCAGCTTTGTTAGAGATTAGACTAAAATGTTCTAGGTCTCTTCTAAATCTGTAATATTGAGATTTGATGGTAAGATGTGTTTTTTTGCATTTTTAAATACCCAGTTTACATTCATTTCCAAATTGTTCGGGAGGACTTAATGTAAACTTGCAAATTACAAAATGCTGAAGTTCCTATTGCAACAAGATTCAGACTGCTCTTTGGTGGGGGATAGCTGTATGCTTTTAGAATGAAATACAATAGAAAAGAAAAATAATAATTAAAGGCAAATAAAGATAAAGAAAAACTTCAGTCTTGTTGTAAATATGACTTTATTGTTCTGTGCTTCCTTTAGTGGTGGTCCTGAAATTATATATAGTTTTGTCATGGTAGCCACACAATGTGTATCCAAGCTGCTAACCCTGCAGTATAAAGTTTAAGCCTGATAAATCTAATAAATAAGAAAATATATATAACAATAAGCAAAAGATAAGCAACTTAGCAGGATAATAAGGAAAGAAGAATTGACAGGAGAAACAATATGTGAAAAGATGCTGAAGTTTACTGTAATTAGAACAATACAAACCAAAGCAATAAGATACAATTTTTTACCCTCAGGAAAAAAATTTAAAGTGATAAGATTTTGAGGATTCAGAACAACTGACACGCCCACACTTAAAGTGTTACTTGTTTTAGCCTTCGTGGTAAATTAATCTGGTATATATTGATTTGCAGTTAAAGTACAGGCACCCTTTAATTCAACACTCTCACTCTTTAGTATCTATACCTTGGAAATACCACCAGTATCTATTTCATTGAACTGATAAATGAGACTCCTCTTCCATGAAAGCAAATCATTGGTTAAAACCATTTCTTCAGCTAATAGACTATTCAGATAAAAATTAAAATCACTCCAGTTTTACTTATAAAAGCACTTACTGCATTATAAATAACACCATGGACTTGGCCAATCTTGCTTAGTGGTTGAGTATCGTCCACACACTGAAAGGGCCCTGGTTCCATTCCCTGTCAGGGCACATGGCCAGATTATGGTTTGGTCCCTGGTCTGGTGCATGTGGGAGACAGCGGATAGATGTTTCTTTCTCTCCTCCCTTTCTCTCTCTCTCTCAGATCAATAAAAATTTCTAAGAAAAGAAAAAGAATACAGTGAACTTTATGGGCATGCAATGAACTTTTCTAAAGAAAACCTCTGGAATTGTTGCCTCAGAATCATTGTTAAAAGTAAAGATTCATTAATGGTACTTCTTATTTTTAGACTGGGCATTTAGCTATGGAGACATTACTATCCCTTACTTCTAAACGAGCAGGAGACTGGTTTAAAGAAGAACTCCGGCTTTTGGGTGGTCTGGATCATATTGTAGATAAAGGTATGATAAATATACTCATAGCATTTTCATATATTTAAAAGGATGAAAAATATATTTAATTTACATATTTCGAAAATAATTTCATCACTTGAAAAGATCTGTTCGTTTAGTAGATTTTGCAAATCTCTTCCATAGGAAATGCCATTAATGCTTTGAAAGTAATGGAAAGTATTTGGAAGGTAATGGAAAGAAAATAATTACAATAAATTAGAGTCTCATACATTTCAACATCTCATAGTATAAAACTTAGAATAATTCATGTCAGAGAGGTTCCAGCATATCCACAGCATGTGTACAGTTGGCTTTTAATGTTCGTGTAGGGGGCAGGTACTTAGGTGCTGAGACATGCTAATTGGTACACATCCATTTCTTTTTTTCTAGTGAAAGAATGTGTGGATCATCTCAGTAGAGATGAGGATGAAGAGAAACTAGTAGCCTCATTATGGGGAGCAGAGAGATGTTTACGAGTTCTAGAAAGTGTAAGTATAGACAACTGTTTGGAGAAAATTATTTAATCTTAATTGTGACTGTATGAGACTGCCAAATAATTATGTATCTCTAGAGTTTCACTTTTTAAAAAGTCCATATTGTAATTGTGATGCATTCTTTGAGCAACCATTGTTAATGAACAAGAATTGAACTATCAGCTATTAAAGTGTGTACACATTGTTTTGGGACACAGTTTATGTTAACTTGTTTAGGGAAAATGATAGTAAAAAGCAGTCAGGTGTTCATTTTTTTTTTTAATTAATAAGGATTTTCTTAATATTTGGTGTTGAAGACTGGTACTATTGAACTGTGTGCCATAATAAGTATATTTGTTCTTTGCCTTTAATGAATAACTTAACCCAGTTCAGAGAAATTATGCTGCCAGTGAAGTGCAGGATGCATAGATTGTGTATTGATCGGTTTGGAGTAGCCAGGTGCTTTTTGAACCATCTGTGGGGAAATAATCTAGTGTAGTTAAAACTTTTTGGCCCTGACCAGATAGTTCAGTTGTTAGAGCACCATCCTGATGCACCAAGGTTTTGGGTTTGATCTCTGGTCAGGGCACATATAAGAATCGACCAATGAATGCATAAATAAGTGGAATAACAAATCAGTGTTCCTCTTCCTTTCCCCCCTCTCTCTCATCAATAAATAAAATCTTTAAAAAAAATTTTGGCATAGTTGAAATTGTTCCTTCTCTGTTCTAGAGTACTTCAGGTACATTTGATAAACAGATATACAGAGGTGGGCAAAACTAGGTTTACAGTTGTTTGTATGGAAATAATGCAACTAATAATAATACAAGAATAAACTATTTTGTATACTCACAACTGTAATCCTACTTTTTTCCACTCCTGTATATTTTTTTTCATTCTAAATGAATCCATTTAAGAACTTGATTAGTTTGTGTATAAGTTAGAGACTGCTCTTTTCTGACATTCAACGTGCTTGGTAATTCATTACAGTGAATGTATAGCACAGAATACATTATGAGCAAGCAATTGTAACAGTAATGTTTTAACTTCGTAATAAAGCGATAGCTTTATATTTTAAAGCAGGAACATGTGGGTTGTTATTTACTTACATGACAAGGGCTGAATTTTCTCATCTTTGTCTTTTAGAGCAGTAGTTATAAGTGTGTTGTATGTGAATGACTGAAGTTATGGATTGACACAATCATTTCATATTTTTTCCTTTTAGGTAACAGTGCATAATCCAGAGAATCAAAGCTACTTGATAGCATATAAAGATTCACAACTCATTGTTTCATCAGCTAAGTAAGTTTTTCTGAAATACCACACTTTTTATTTAAAGCATTTAGATTGGCTTAAAGAAAATACTGTTATATCATCTTCCTCCATAAAACACTTCGTCTGTCCAATTCTGTGTACCAGAAGCAGTACAGTCTAATAAAAGTTAGGAGTGCAGATTCTGGAGCCAGAGTGACTGGAGTGTGGATCCTAGCTTTTTACTTGATACAAGTTCTTCAGAGGGGGGTTAATAGTTGTATCTACTTACTCAAGGTTGTTGTTATAATAAAAATAATAATATACATGTTATATGTTAAATTATAACATTTAAAATGTATATTAGTATAAAATATATTTCTAAATTTAAAAAATGATTTTTAAATGTCTCGTATGTTATATATATTATGAACAATATATGTTAAAAGAGTTAATATAGGGGAGCCAAAACCGGTTTGGCTCAGTGGATAGAGCGTCAGCCTGTGGACTGAAAGGTCCCAGGTTCGATTCCGGTCAAGGGCATGTAC
Organism: Plecotus auritus; assembly: GCF_963455305.1. Taxonomy (NCBI): domain Eukaryota; kingdom Metazoa; phylum Chordata; class Mammalia; order Chiroptera; family Vespertilionidae; genus Plecotus; species Plecotus auritus. Next base: position 62,397,156 of record NC_137783.1, read on the forward strand.
CTTGGCTGCGGGCACATCCCCAGTAGGGGGTGTGCAAGAGGCAGCTGATCGATGTTTCTCTCTCATCGATGTTTCTAACTCTCTATCCCTCTTCCTTCCTCTCTGTAAAAAATCAATAAAATATATTTTAAAAAATAAATAAATAAATAATATAGGGGAGAGGAAGAAGGGGAGTCAATAGAGGAAAAGGGGATATCTGTAATACTTTCAACAATAAGATTAATTTTTAAAAAGTTAATATATATGCATAAAGCCTAGAACAATTAATGGCATATAGTAAACACTAAGTATCAGCCTTATTTTTATTATGAATAAACATCACTATCCCTCCTCTTCCCTTTTGTTTTTATCTTCCCCCCAGATCTGTATGTAGCCTCTTCCCCCATTCCACACACACTCAGCCCCACTTCATGACATTAGGCTAATGCTGTCACCCTAGTGCAGCAGCCTCTTCCTGCTCTCTCTGTCCTAACTCTTGATATCCTAGCCTGTCCAATACAACACCACATGGAGTTAACCGTCCTCAAATCTCTGCTTTTGCCCTGGCTGGTTTGGCTAAGCGGACAGAGTGTGGGCTTGCCAATTGAAGGATCCTGAAGGATTCCAGGCAAGGGCACCTTCCTGGGTTGCGGGGTTTTGATCCCCAGTAGGGGGTGTGCAGGAGGCGGCCGATCAATGATTCTCTCTCATCATTGATGTTTCTATCTCTCTCTCCCTCTCCCTCTCTGAAATCAATAAAAATATATTTAAAAATATATATATATGCTTTGTAAAAATAATCTCAAACTGCAAATCTCTGTGGTTCCTTACTGGTTTTGCACATATATTCAAAGACCTTAGTATAGTAGCAAAGTCCCACTTACTACCTGACTCAAGTTTATCTGTTTTTTAACCTCTTATTTGGGAGAATATCATACTTGACAAAAGGAGACAAAATAGTATAATAAACCTTGATGTACGTATCATTCAGATTGAGTCATCATCAATCCTGGCCAGTCTTGTTTCCATCTGTAACCCTATCATTCCCCCTTCTAGATTATCTTGAAGCAAACAGCAAATTTATCATTTCATTCATAAATACTTAAGTATATACAAGAGGACTCTTTAAAATACAGCCACATTATTATTTTCATTCCCCATAAATTATTAATTGCCTATATTAATATGTCCAGTTAGTATTCAATTTCCAGTATTTTCTAATCGATTTTCTTAATCTGTAAATTTCTTCTCCATCTCTCTTGTATTTTGTAAATTTTGTATCACACTTCATACCATTAAGGCATGTATTCTAGTTTTTTTTACTATGTTAAAAAGGGAGTCTTCTTGCAAGTTAAATCTGTTGTTTTTAAAATGTCTCTTGTATGTTTCATGCCTCCTGATAAGGACGGGTTTTAGCTCTTTTGTTGTAATTAGGACCTTTGTGTCAAATGTCTTAGAAGTAGAGGTAGAGGTCAGAGTTGGATATTTGTGAAAGATCACTTATCTGGCTTTTTAAACTTTTCTGTAAAACCCTGGTAAATGCAGGGATAACATATTGAAAAATTAAATAATATACCTTACTTTTCTTCACCCACCTCTCAATTCAAACTGTGATTTAGCTCAGTACTATTTAAGGCAGTTGCGTGAACCGTAGCAGCATAGTAGTTCTGGCTAACATCCCTAAACATCTACATAAGACTTTATTATAAATCAGGCCTGAGGAATACCATCCTAACCAAAGGGCAGCTAGAGGGGGAACAGATATAGTACAGTTTTCTTCAAGGGTGTTGTGTGATATATAATGCATGGCATATCAGCAGACAGCTTACATCATCTCTAATCATAGACTTTTTTTTTTAATGGACTTTGTGATTTAAGGAGAGTATTCATAAATATTATACCTGCTTAAGCATTAAATGTACTTGTTATTTTTGGTAGCATCTTGAGAATCCTTGGGTACAGCTGATACCTTGATTCTGCCAGGAGACACATCAGTTAAATGACCTGTCATTTGCTCTAATGAAGTATTTAATACCCATCTATACAAGGTCATTTTATTGTGCAGTATTAATATAAATAATATTCTCTACCTGCTAAGAACATGCATTAAAAAAACATCTAAGTGAAATTCAGAAGTGTCTAGTGTTAACTCTTAAAAACTTTAGCTTGTTTGGAGAAGGGTTGTAGTCATTTGTGTTGGAGAGAATGGTAAAATGGGGGACAACTGTTAAGTAATAGAGATAAAAACTTCTGTATAAAATTTATAATTTAACTTGGCCTAGAAAAATTTAAATTATCAAATTTTCCCAAAATAAATCAAATGTAGCAGCTATTGTGATACTAGACATACTTGGTACATGATTGACTAGTTAACACAGTATAACATAGGGATAGAAAAGTAAGTTAATATGGCAGCATGTATGACAGATTTTGAAACATTAAGGCCCAAGTAAGAAGTTTTAAATTTAACTATTTTTGTTTAGAATAATAGTCTATATTTTGTTTTCTCTTAAGAGCATTGCAACATTGTGAAGAATTGATTCAGCAGTATAACCGTGCTGAGAACAGTATATGCTTGCCTGATAGCAAGCCTCTGCCACAGCAGAATGTCACTAACCACGTGGGCAAAGCAGTGGAAGACTGCATGCGGGCCATTATTGGGGTGCTGCTCAATTTAACTAATGACAATGGTGCGTAATGTGTGTTACATAGATTCTCCCTGGAAGGTTGTTTATTTACATGTAAAAATAAGTTACACCCTTGTTTCTTTTCTTGATATAGTGATTTTTTTAATTGCTGTCATGTAATTCACTTATTCATGTATACTAGTAGATTTAACTGCTTTTAGGAGTTGGTAATTTTAGAGCTAGCCTGGTATCTTGCCTTGGAAATATTACAGTTAATGTGTTTCAAAAAAGAAAGAGCTATACATTTCTAACTTTTCATATTCTTGTTAATGTATATTGGTTGTTGGTATCATGAAGAAGAACCAGTAACACTTTCACACTATTTTCTGTTTTAGAGTGGGGCAGCACCAAAACAGGAGAACAGGATGGCTTGATCGGCACAGCGATGAACTGTGTGCTTCAGGTTCCAAAGTACCTACCTCAGGAGCAGAGATTTGATATTCGAGTGCTAGTGAGTCGAAGCAGCTATTTCAGAAATGAGTAATTGGTTGATTATGTGCTTGGTTGATAATGAAAACTTCATCTTAGTTTTGGGGTTAGAACCAATTATTGGATATGAGAGGCCCGGTGCACAGATTCGTGCACCAGTGGAGTCCTTCAGCTTGGCTTGTGCCCTTGCAATCCAGAACCCCTTGGGGGATGTAGTAGTGTGGGAAGTGGCAGGTGGCTGGGAGGAGCCCAAGCCCTGGCTGGGCGCCGCTCCTGTTCATCCCGACGCCGCTGCGCCTGCCACCGCCACTTGGTGGCGCTGCTGCAGAGTCGGAAGTACACTGACCACCAGGGGGCAGCTCCTGCATTGAGCGTCTGCCCCCTGGTGGTCAGTGTGCATCATAGTGACCAGTCGTTCAGTCACTTCGGCTTTTATATCTTACCTAATAATAGACAAACATGTCAATTGACCGTACATCCCCTATGCCCACAGCCAGTCAGAGTGAGTATGCAAATTAGAAGGCCAAAGATGGCATCCGCCCAGCTGCGCCAGGCGCAGAGTGGCCAGGCGGGGCAGGATGCCTGCTATGAGAGGGAGGGCGGCGGGCGAAGGGATCTACAGGAGCGGAGTGCCGCAGCGAAGACAAGACTGCAGACTCCGGAATCTGCAGTGAAGACCAAGATGGCAGACTCCGGCTGGAGTCTGCAGCAAAGACAAAGAAGGCAGAGCGAAGGCCTGAGTCCCAGGTGCCAGAGGAAAACCGGTGCTGGAAGCCAAGGGAAGGAAGGCCTGTTGCACGAATCTCTTCATGCAACAGGCCTCTAGTATATAGATACTGTGCGTTTCAATAGATTGCTTATGAACATGATCTTATTGTACAAAAGAGCTGTGAAGGGCCCTATGTACAAATAATAAATATAAGAAAAGTGGAGATTTTTAAAAAGTGGTGAAATCAGCCCTGGCTGATGTGGGCCAGTGGTTAGAGTGTCTGCCCCCACACCAAAGGCTCGGGGGTTCGATTCCCCGTCAAGGGCCCATACCTGGGTTGCAGGTCCGATCTTCAGGCCCAGTCGGGGCGTGTGTGTGAGGCAAACAGTCTTATCTGTCTCTCACATCCATGTTTCTCTCTCCCTCCCTCTGTCTCTTCAACTTATCTAAAGTCAATGGGAAAACATCCTCAGGTGAAGATTTTTTTAAAAAGTGGTGAAATCATTTTTTGGGAAGACCATTATTTTACACACTAGTTTTTAACTATTTTGTAGATGGTAGGGCACTGATTAGGTTTCTAGTTACCAGTAAAAGTGATGTATGTTGTGTTCATTTGTTTTTAATTCTCACCTGTGGTAATATGCATGTTTTATTTTTTATAGGGCCTAGGTCTACTGATAAATTTAGTAGAATATAGTGCTCGGAATCGGCACTGTCTTGTCAACATGGAAACGTCGTGTTCTTTCGATTCTTCCTTCTGCAGTGGAGAAGGAGATGATAGTTTAAGGATAGCTGGACAGGTTCATGCCGTTCAGGCTTTAGTGCAGGTAAGCCATAACTTAAACACCTTCAGTTTGTTGCATGTGTCCAACTTCCTTATCAGTTGCACTTCTCTCTGTCTTGTCTCCCCTCCCCTCCTTTCCTTTTTCTTCCTACTCCTCCCCCCCCCCCCCCCCCCCCCCGCCACTTCTCTCCCATTCTCACCAGTTCAGTGAGCGGTACACTGGGTCAGAATGAATACCCTTACTTACTTTTACTCTGCTGACTGTCTTCAACAGTTGTAATTACTCCTTAAGCATTGTTAGTGAAAAGCATAAACAAGGCATATTTGTTTATGAGTCAAAAATAGATTTTTAATCACAAATTAGGAATCAGCCTTCAGCCCCACCTCATCCAGCACGTATTGGTCTGATCTGCGCCCAGGACTTGTATACCTATATTTTGGGTCATGCTCTTTAAAGTATGTCTGTGGAGTAATTTCCTGGCTTAGGAATTGTGTTAGAATATGAATATTTAAAATTGATATCTCCAACTCACCCCACCCAAAACATACACTCCCTCTCCCATCCATTTATATCCCCCCCCAAAAAAATCTGTATGTGAGTTCTTGTTTCTTGACAACGGTGGGCAATTTTTACTTTTTTCCAGTCTCATAAATTACTAGCTGCCTTTGTCATTTCCTTAAATGATAGTTTGCATATGCAGAAGTGATAATAAACCATCCTTTTCATTGTTTCTGAAGTCTTTGCTAACTAACCTGTTAATTCTTTTGGCCTATTTGAAACTAATAATGTTTGAACTGTGCCCGCAAAAGTAATCCACAACAATTTGATCTTTTCCTGAATTGCAGTTAGGAGCCCATCATTCTCATCTCAAACATTTTGATCTTTATACTCTTAAAAATTAAAGATATCTTGTTTATATGTGCTCTATCTTTCCAAACTTACTTACTTAGAAATCAAGACTAAGAAAATTGTGAAACATGAGCACCTATACCATTAGGCACTAGAGCAATAATATAAGTACATGAGCTGTGCATTCTGGAAAACTCTACTGTATATTCAGAGAGAATGAAAGAAGTCACTTGACCTCTTAATGTCATTGACCTCATTATCAGTAACTTTGGGTTTTCCCCAAATCATACCAGTATGTTCAGTGATCTCTGCATGTTCAGCACTGTACCCACCCAGGAAAGATCAGGTAAGTGAAGGCAAGGAGGTTCAGGGTATTCCCTTTTTCACTTAGAGTTTTCCCTGGGCACTTTCATTGACAATTGCACTTCATTTTTAATATGATTAGTTGAGTTCCAGCTCTGAGTTTTTCTCTGAAACTTTTTACTTTTTACTGGTTTTTGTGTTCTTTTAAAGAAGCCATGTTGCTTTTACTTAGTATGATGTAGTTTTATTCATTGTTCTTCTTTTCAGTTAATTCATCCATTCTGCTTGGGGTTTTGTTTTGTATTGTTTTTGTTGGTTTTTTAAATATATTTTTATTGCCCGGTTTTTTAAATATATTTTTATTGCCCTAACGGGTTTGGCTCAGTGGATAGAGCATCGGCCCACAGACTGAAGGGTCCCAGGTTCGATTCCGGTCAAGGGCATGTACCTTGGTTTCGGGCACATCCCCAATAGGGGGTGTGCAGGAGGCAGCTGATTGATGTTTCTCTCTCATCAATGTTTTTAACTCTCTAACCCTCTCCCTTCCTCTCTGTAAAAAATCAATAAAATATATTTTAAAAAAAAAAAAAAATATATATATATATATATATATATATTTTTTTTTTTTTTATTGAGTTCAGAGAGGAAGGAAGAGGGAGGGAGGGAGAGAGAGAAACATCAATGATGAGAGAGAATAATTGATCAGCTGCCTCCTGCACGCCCCCTACTGGGGATCGAGCCCGCAACCCGGGCATGTGCCCTTGACCAGACTTGAACCTGGGACCCTTCCAGTTCGCAGGCTGAAGTTCTATCCACTAAGCCAGACTGGCTAGGGCTGTTTTGTTTTAATTATTCAACTTTATAGCTTTTTTACTTGAATTTTTTTTGTCATTATTATTCAAATTAAAGGAAGTACTGAGATTTTCATTCTTACAAACAGAATGCCTGCCTGCATCATTAGTAAACACTTAATTTACTTGATTGAATACCAACAGCATTTATACTTTCATTTTGGCCTTCATAAGATGTAAAGCAAGGATAACCAAACAAGGGCTTTTATTGATACTTAACCTTTTAATCATACAACTTGCTTCTCAGGATTAGTGATGATTAAAAACAAATAGAACTTTATATTTGGCTACATACATGTTGGTTGGTGATCTCTTTTTTAATCTCTTCAAAAATAATTTTTGTCAGCTATTCCTTGAGCGAGAGCGAGCAGCCCAGTTGGCAGAAAGTAAAACAGATGAATTGATCAAAGATACTCCCACCACTCAGCATGATAAGAGTGGAGAGTGGCAAGAAACAAGTGGAGAAATACAGTGGGTATCAACAGAAAAGACTGATGGTGCAGAAGAGAGACATAAGAAGGAGGAGGAGGAGGAAGAACTTGACCTCAATAAAGGTACATTTATTTTGAGTGTATTCACATAGAAAATTCAATGATGGCTTATTTTTTCTCCAGAACATACTTTTAATTCATGTGTTGTCATGATCTTTTATTTAATCTACTTCATGGCCTCTCTAGTTCAGTGCACACAGCTTTGCTGTCTCGGTGCGCACAGGCGTTGGTTGGCACGCTGGAAGTGAGTACAGCACATGTGCAGTGAGGAAAGGTGCTTTTCCTTCCGGGACCAGCCAGCCTTCTCTGTAAAGAGAAGCAGCTGAACAATGTGACCCCTAAAAGTTTTTAGTTTTGAAACTTTGAGATTATTTTATCGTTCTCCCTTTATGTACTGAGATCTATTGTCATAAATTACAGTTATCATTCTCAAATGGTATACATAGTTGGTGGCAAACACAGTAAGGACTATACTGAAGGTAATGGCTTCACTAATCAAACATTATCTACAGTTGTCAGGAACTGTGATACTTGATTCATGGAAATTCTGCAAAATAGCCACTTGTTATTTCATGTCACTCAAGTTTCGAAATTTAAGTGATATGTTCATCTTCACCCAGCTAGGAAGCAAGCACCAGCAATGTTGTATTCTGAGTATACTCTCTGTCTTGTGCCCATGCTCTCCAAATCTAATGTCGTTAGTTCTGATATTGTAAGAAATCTGTTTTATTTTCTCATTTACTAATTTTGATGTTTCCTTTGGCATAACATTTTTTTTTTTTTATTGATTTTTTACAGAGAGGAAGGGAGAGGGATAGAGAGTTAGAAACATCGATGAGAGAGAAACATCGATCAGCTGCCTCCTGCACACCCCCCACTGGGGATGTGCCCGCAACCAAGGTACATGCCCTTGACCGGAATCGAACCCGGGACCCTTCAGTCCGCAGGCCGACGCTCTATCCACTGAGCCAAACCGGTTTCGGCGGCATAACATTTTTTATTGCTTAGCAGTCTTTTTATTTATTTTTTATTTTTTAAATATGTTTTTATTGATTTCAGAGAGGAAGGGAGAGGGAGAGAGAGATAGAAACATCAGAGATGAAAGAGAATCATTGATTGGCTGCCTCCTGCACTCCCCCTACTGGAGATCGAGCCCCCAGCCCAGGCATGTGCCCTTGACCGGAATCAAACCCGGGACCCTTCAGTCTGCAGACTGACACTCTATCCACTGAGCCAAACCAGATAGGGCACTTAGCAGTCTTTTTAAATAATTGCTTTATTTGGGATAAATATTAGCTTGTGAGGGCTGCCATAACAAAGTAACATAAACTCGGTGTCTTAAACAACAGGATTTGTTTCCTCACAGTTCTGGAGGCTGAAGCCCACGATCAAGGTGTCTTCTGAGGCCTCTCTTTTCTGGCTTTTAGATGATCTATGTCTTTATGATCTTCCCTCTATGTGTGCTTTGTTCTAATTTCTCCTTATGTGGACAGTAGTCATATTAGATGGGCCCACCCTAATGACCTCATTTAAATTAGCTACCTTTTAAACCAAACACCCTATTTCCAAGTGCAGTCATATCCCGAGGTCAACATATAAATTGGGAGGGGGATATAATTTAGCCCCATAACAAGGTAAATTCATCCTTTTAAAGTAAACAATTGAGTAGTTTTCAATATATTCATAAGGTTGTCTAACTTCAGAACATTTTCATCAGCCCCCCAAAGAAATCCCATACCTACAAACAGCAATTACCCCTTACTCTCCGCTCCATGGCCTCTGGAAATTATTAATCTATTTTTGTCTCTGGATTTGCTTATTCTAGGCATCTACACTAATAAAAGAGAAAGATGCAAATTGACCGTACCTTCACGATGCCCACCAGCCAATTAGGAGTGAGTATGCAAATTAACCCAACAAAGATGGAAGGTTAATTTGCATACACAGGCACTGAGCAGCTGGGGGCAGGGCAGGACACCCCAGCCGCTCCAGGCCTCTGGGCAGCATGGGAAGGCAGAAAGGCGGCTCCAGTCCGCAGTGAAGGCAGTGCCGGCAGCCAGTGGAAGGAAGGCCCATTCTTGCACGAATCTTTGTGCATCAGGCCTCTAGTTTTATATAAATGGAATCATACAATATGGCCCTTTGTTATTGGTTTCTTCCACTTAGCATAATGTTTTAGTGGTCATCATGTCATAGCATGTGCCAGTACTTAATTCATTTTTATTTTTGTATTTATTCATTCATTCATCCCTCACCTGAGTATATTTTTCCATTGATTTTTTAGAGAGAGTGGAAGGGATGGGGAGGACAGAGAGAGAAAATTGATGTGAGAGAAAGACAGCGATTGGTTGCCTCTCCCACATGCTGCACCCTGACCAGGGCTGGCGATTGAGCCTGCAACCTAAATACGTGCCCTTGACTGGAATCGAACCTGGGATCCTTCAGTCCACAGGCTGACACTATATTCACTGAGCCAAACCTGCTAGGGCCCTAATTCATTTTTATAGACAAATAATATTCCATTTATGTGTATACCACATTTTGTTTATCTAGTTGTCAGTTGATGGACATTTGGGTTTGTGTCTATCTTTGGTTGTTATAAGTAATGCTGCTATGAACATCCATATACAAGCTTTTGTGTGAACATATATATTTTGAATTTTCCTGGGTATGTACCCAAGTGTGGAATTGCTAGATTATTTAATTCTATGTTTAACATTTTAAGGAACAGCCAAATTGTTTTCCAAAGTGGCTGCACCATTTTAATTTCCTACCAGCAACATGTAAGGATTTCAGTTTCTTAGAGTTATGTGTCTCTTATTTCAGCCAATCGAGTGGGAGTAAAGGTGTATGTCACTTGATTTGCACTTCCCTAGTTAAGAAATGGTGTTGAGCATCTTTTCACATGCTTACTGGTCATTTATATATCTTTGGAGAAATATCTATCCAAATGCCCATGTTTTTTTGTTTTGGTTTTTTTTTTAATTCATTTTTATTGATTTCAGAGAGGAAGGGAGAGGGGGAGAGAGAGAGAAACATCAATGATGAGAATCATTGATTGGCTGCCTCCTGCACACCCCCCCACTGGGGATCAAGCCTGCAACTCTGGCGTGTGCCCTTGACCAGAATCGAACCTGGGACCTTTCAGTCCGCAGGCTGACACTCTATCCACTGAGCCAAACTGGCTAGGTCCAAATGCCCATGTTTTAAATCGGTTTATCTTTTTGCTGCACACATTCTTTATTCTGGACACTTGACCCTGATCACAGGCATATGATTTGCAGATATATTCTGAAGGTTGTCTTTTCATTTTCTTGGTGGTATATGGTAACTTGAAATACAAAAGTACCTATTTTTTACTTTATCATTTGTGGTTTTAGTGTTGAAGAAACTATTTGCTAACCTAACGTCACAAAGATTTAGTCTGTGGTTTTTGTTTGTTTGAGTTTAATCCTCAACTGAAGATATGTTTTTAATTGATTTTTAGAGAGTGAGGAAGGGAAGAGAGAGAGAGACATCTGTTGGTTGCCTCCTGTATGCACCCTGTCTGGGGATGGAATCCTCAACCTGTATGTGCCCTAACCAGAAATCGAACCTGCGACCTTTCAGTGTACTGGATGGCACTGCAAACACTGACCCACATTGGCTAGGACTAGTCTGTGTTTTCTTCTAAGAGTTTTATGGTTTTAGTTCTTATATTATCTTCCACTTGAGTTATTATTTTTTGTTAATTTGTGTAGATATCCCATTTTTCTAGCATCATTTATCAATGTTTAATAGTTTTGAAGAAACGATAACTGAGTTGTTGGATTTGTGGGGTTTTATTTTTTGATATACTGTTACAGTGTTTTGTTTATTCTTAGCCCTTCAGCATGCTGGCAAACATATGGAGGATTGCATTGTGGCCTCGTACACAGCACTGCTTCTTGGGTGTCTCTGCCAGGAGAGTCCCGTAAGTAAGAGTTCACTGTTTTATGTGTATTGAAGATTCCATTGTGGCAGCTTCATACCATTATTTAATTAGCATATATATTACTCTATTTTCCCCTCATGTTAAAAACTTTCAAATATGTGGTGAACTTTTTTAAAATGTTATTTTGCAATTATATTGTACTAGAGGCCCAGTGCACAGATTCGTGCACTGATGGGGTCTCGCAATCTGGGACTCCTCAGGGAATGTCAGATAGCCAGTTTCAGCCCAATCCAGACAGGAGGGAGCCCAGTCCTGTGCGTTGAGCATCTGTCCCCTGGTGGTCAGTGCACGTCATAGCAACTGGTCAACTGGTCATTCGGTTGCTTAGGCTTTTATATATATAGACTAGTGACCCGGTGCACGAAATCCATGCACATTAAAAGGAGATTAATTAGAGGAAATAATTTAATATTACTATTTGCCCTTTCTCTATAATAGAAGTGTCAGAGATGAAAAAAAAATAGTAAAATATATATGAAAACCTTCCTCCTGTCAGAGTCTGGGGCACACCACGGGACCCAGAGTCAAGTCCCCGCCCACCCACATGCACCTCAAAATCGCGTGAGATCCAGACCTGGCCGCCCACCGCCCCCCCCCCCCCCCCCCTCCATTGGGCTAGATCCAGACCCGGTCAGTCCCACCCTTGTCAAGCCCTCCCGGGCAGGGGGCATAGCCTCAGGTCCTCTGGCCCGGCACCAGGATGGGGGGCGTGGCCTGAGGTCCTCCATCAAGCCCCGCCTGGTGGGGGACACTGCCTGAGGTCCCCTATCAAGCCCCGCCAGGCGGGGGGTGCGGCCTGAGGTCCTCGGCCTGGTGCCAGGGTGGGGGGGCGCAGCCTGAGGTCCCCTAGCCCAGCACCAGGACGGGAAGCACACCTTGAGGTCCCCTGTCAAGCCCTTCCGGGTGGGGAGGGCATAGCCTCAGGTCCCTGCTGATTGCTCATTAAGGCTCCTTAAGGGAACTTGGCCTCAGCTCTGGGTGCAGCCATCTTTTGTGATGAATGATGGTCAATTAGCATATTCCCTCTTTATTAGATAGGATTGGTTCAGGTGCACAGCATGGTTAGATGATCATATACTTTACTCAGTGTTCCAATATTTCCAGTGCTCAGCTGCCACTGTACAGAGTTATTCAATATTATTGACTGTATTCCCTCTTCTATTTATTTTTTATTTTTGGTTAATCCTCATGCGAGGATATTTTTCCATTATTTTTTTGGTTGGCTTTTTTTTTTTTTTTTTTTTTTTGAGAGAGAGAGAGTAGAAGGGAGGGGGAGAGACAGAGGAGAAACATCAATGTGAGAGAAACACATTGATTGGTTGCCTCCTACATGCAACCTGACTGGGGCCGGGATCAAGCCTTCGACCCAGGTATGTGCCCTTGACTGGAATTGAACTTGGGACCCTTTAGTCGCAGGCCACTGAGCCAAACCAGCTAGGGCCTTATTCTGTACTTTACATTCCCGTGACTATTTTGAATATTTGGTGAACTTTTAAAGGTACATTCCAAGTAATAGTACGTTGGGTTTAATGAGAATGTTCTTGACTAATGGGTGATAAATCAATTCACATACCTTTGGTTGAAGTAAAAGAGAGCATAATATAAAACCCATGCTTAGCTGGCTCAAGGTGGAAGAGTCTGGCCTCAGTGATACCAAGGACTTGGATAATTTCTGTATTTAGACTCTACTGTCCTCTGTATGTTGTCGTTCTTTTGCTATCTCCCCTCATGGCCCTGTACCCAGCAGGTAAAGGTGGCCTCTTCCTGTATATTTCTTTTTTTAAGAGCATTGCTTTTTTCCCCCTCTAGAACCCCTTCACACCCACTATACCAAGTAGACTTCCCTTCATCTTGGCCAATATTGGCCCACATGCTTTTGTTTGAACTACTCATTGGCCAGGTAAATGGGGCTACTATGTGAGATTTAGATCATTGTAATCGAACTATAAGAAGTATGAATGTCCAGACAGTTCTGTGCTGAGGGAACACAGAAGTGGATGGTTCTGGCCTTTGGGACAGTCTGCTTTTAGAGCGGGACACATGGAGGTTGTTGTTGTTTTTTAAATATATTTTTATTGATTTCAGAGAGGAAGGGAAAGGGGGAGAGATAGAAACATCAGTGATGAGAGCGAATCTTGGATCAGCTGCCTCCTGCATGCCTCCTTCTGGGGATTGAGCTCACAACCTGGGCCTGTGCCCTGACCAGGAATTGAAACAAGAACTCCTGGTTCATAGGTCGATGCTCGATTACTGAGCCACACTGGCCAGGCTTGTTGTGTTGTTTTTTTTAAGGATAGGGACCAGTAGAACAGCCCAATTTTCAAATGAAAGGGAGGTTCTGTAGGAGACAGGGCGTTCAAGAGCCAAGAAAGAATGGAGGTCTATTGCATAGTGGGAAGGTTAGCTTCTCTTTTCTGAGACGGGAAGGTTAGAATCTCAGTGATAGTGTGAAGGGCTTAATTAGGAGAGGCATTCATGCTGTGGGTCTGTCCACCCACAAACACTTGGTCATTTTTGCTATCGAGCTTTCTGTATTGCCTCCTATCCCCCACCCCCACCATGTCCATGTGTCTTAAGTCCTGTGTATTTTTCTGAATCTTTCTTGTCTGTCTCTCCATGTTTTTATTGCAGTCCAGCTCTGATCTAAAGGCACACTAGCCCATGTCGTCATTAGTGGCAACTGCTTTTCGGATCAAGAGCAAATTTCTCATCATGGCTCTGGAGGCCCTGCCAGATCTTTATTTCCTTTCTGTGACTCTCTTCAGCTCAGCCCTTCCAACAAAGGGGAGGCGGATCTCAAAAAAGCAGGGGGACATATGTAAATTTTAGGATATTCTATTAAAACACCCTAGTTTTAGTCATATGCTTTCTTAAATAATGGTTCTTGAAATTAACTTATTTTATTACTCTGTGGTGTTTATCTTGGAACATCTTTCCTATTTGTTTTCTCTCTCATCTCTAAAGAGTGTCTGCATTGTGGGAAATGTTATGAATTCATAGAGACAGATGATGCCTTGGGGATCATTATGATTAACCGAAAAAGCTAGCACAAATGTGAAGGAAATTGGTTGACTGCCCCATGTGTAGGTGGGAGAGAGACGAGAAAGCAGGTAGTTGCATATAGTAGATGTTGGTTTATGAAGGGCCTCATGCTGAGGAAGCCCAGGAGACTTGGTGTCACTCTCCATTGCCCACCAAACATCTGGTGCACACAGTGGTCAGTCTCCTTGCTGGTCTGCCAGTCCTTTCTGCTCTCTCGACACTCTCCATTCTTGAAATCTTGCACACTGCCACCATAGCTAACTTCCTTAAGAGCATATTTGATCACATAACTCCTCTTACCAATCTTCCTTAGCTCACATCATTTAGGGAATGATGACGTTGTTTACTGCGACAAGACCCCAAACCTAAAACTGCTTCTGCAATTTCTCAATCTGTCATACCCCTTGTGTACTTTCTAAATTTCCCAGATAGGCCTTGCTGCTCATACCTTTCCTTTCTGTAACTACTGCACAGCTCTTCCCACTGCTGTACTGTCATGCCTCAGCCCTAGAGACAATCTTAAATCCAGCTTTACTGTAACCCCAACCCTTATGCTTTCAACGTCAGTATATTTTTTAAATGTTTTGTAAAACCTCTTAAGTGCTTTAGCTTAGTGCTGGGGGACCTATGGTGGCTTTTGGTGGGAGGTTCACAGAGAATACGGCAATTGATATGCATACCTTAGCATACAGCTGTTTTAGCAACTTTTTTTCTTAGATCTTTTCTGAAACTGTTTTAGTGCCATTATTTTGCTTCTTTATAATTTCAAAAGTACCGGGACAGAAGAATTTTTAAAAAGGGAGAGGGGACTGGTGGCAGATTTCCTAAAAGAAAGTAATTATATTTCTCCTTCCTTGTCCCATCAACAAAACTCAAACCAGAAGGGCTCCTGCCCTGCACACCCCCGCCCCCATCCTCAGGACAGTGTATCTTTTTTGTGGTTTTTTTTGTTATAGGTGAACCGTTTAAGAAGAGTGTTTCCTTTTATTCTTTATGAACATCTAAAGCATTTCAAAGACATATTGAAATAGAACAGTTTTTTCCCCACAAATAACATTTTTTACTTGTAGTCCTTAAAAGTCTGAATTTTAAACAGATTCTTGGACTGTGGACTCATATCCATCAGCTTGTTCACCTTTAGCACCTGTAGCTTTTTCTAGAACTGAGACCTTCACCATGAATCTCCATAAGTTTTCCCAGTACAAACTTGGGCTTCTTCAGCATTTGACTTTTCTAACAAAGACATGGTGGAGCGGATGAATAGCGTGGCAAGCCTTTTCCATGTGTTTCCCCATGGGGTCTGGAATCTATTTATTGACCACTTCTTTCAAGTCGTTTGTCTGCATCTCTGGGTCATGATTTCCATCATCTTCCGGGTTTGGCAGACCTGCTGAGGCTGAGCCTAAGAGGTCTTCTGAATCTGGTGGTTGCACTTTTTAGTAAAACCAACACAGAATAGACGAGCAAACAACCATCGGCAGTGTTGACTTCAACATGAGCTTCCATCACGGTCTGCCATGTTTTTTTGACCATGGAGCCCATTTTGTCTTGGGTAAGATCCACACCATGGAAGTTAGGCAGTTTTTGCCCAGAACATCTTAAGTAATTAGCTTGGATTTTCTAAATGCAACTTCGTCTTCCTGCAGAACAGCTAGGCTCATTTCAAAACCTCGGCCCTTGAAACATCAAATGCGGTTTTGGTTCCTTGAGTTCTTGTGACCAGTGTTTCCCAGTATCTCTTACATTGACAGAGCTGGTGCTCTCCAGTCACACTGGTCTATCTTAGGGAGTAGATTGGGCACTCCTTCTCGGCTCCTTTTTTTGCCGCCTTTCATGAGACGCTTGTTCATGCCAGCCACCATGGTGCTGCCCAGAAAGCCAAAGATGAAAGACAACAGTTTGGAAAGCAAGTCGTACATTTTTCCTAACAGATTGATTTATAAGTAGTTTGACTCTCTCTTGCTAACAGTAAAGGGAGGAAACACCTTAATCTCTCCTGGCTTCTGACATGCTCCTTTGCATAGGTTATGCTAGGTGCCTTTTGGGAAGATCTACTTAATTCTTAGCCTACATAATTAGTTGAATTCACCTGTGGAACATGAGGAATTTTCTTTCTTTTTTTATAATATATTTTTATTATTGATTTCAGAGAGGAAGGGAGAGGGAGAGAGAGATAGAAACATCAATGATGAGAGAGAATTATTGATTGGCTGCCTCCTGCACGCCCCCTACTGGGGATCGAGCCTGCAACTCTGGCACATGCCCTTGACCAGAATCGAACCTGGGATCTTTCAGTCCACAGGCTGACGCTCTATCCACTGAGCCAAACTAGCTAAGGCGAGGAATTTTCTTTGATCTTTTTCTTTTTAAGCAGCTCTGAGTACATTCTGAAGTGTAACATTTTATTTTTTTTTTAAATCTTTATTGTTAAAAGTGTTACATATGTCCCCTTTCTCCCCCCATTGATCTCTTCTAGTCTGCCCCCATCTCCCGCCCCAAGCCTTCACCACCCTATTTATTGTGTGTCCAAGAAGTGTAACATTTTAAATCTGCACTCCTTCCTCCTCTCCTAACACCATCCCCACCACCCCAACACACACACACACACACACACGTAATCAACACGTTTAGTTGTTTTTTTTAAATATATTTTATTGATTTTCTTACAGAGAGGAGGGGAGAGGGATAGAGAGCTTGAAACGTCGATGAGAGAGAGGTGAGAGAGAAACATCGATCAGCTGCCTCCCGCACACCCCCTTCTGGGGATGTGCCTGCAACCAAGGTACATGCCCTTGACCAGAATCAAACCTGGGACCCTTGAGTCTGCAGGCCAAAGCTCTATCCACTGAGCCAAACCGGTTAGGGCACGTTTAGTTGTTTTAAGCATTTTTCTGTGCAGTTACAAAAGTAAATATGCACACATAAATTTCTTTTGTAGCCTTTGCCAGCTTCGCCTTTTTCCTTTCTTTCTGTGGATAGGATGGGATAGGACAGTGGTCGGCAAACTCATTAGTCAACAGAGTCAAATATTAACAGTACAATGATTGAAATTTCTTTTGAGAGCCAAACTTTTTAAACTTCTTCTAACGCCACTTCTTCAAAATAGACTCGCCCAGGCCGTGGTATTTTGTGGAAGAGCCACACTCAAGGGGTCAAAGAGCCGCATGTGACTCGTGAGCCGCAGTTTGCAGACCACGGGGATAGGGAATGGGAACACACGCATGCAAGCACTGTTGAGCGAGGAAAGAGAGGAAATGGCATATTAACCAAGGCGTTCAGGGGCCCTTGAACTGTAGAGGTTTGGAACACAATGTGCCCCATAACCATCAACACAGTGCAAGGTGCAAGCTCGTGTTTTCTACCACCTGACATACATACATGTATATGTATATATACATACATATATACGTATATGTATATTTATGTATTTTTTTTAATACATTTTTACTGATTTCAGAGAGCAGGGTGGGGGAGAGAGAAACATTGATGTGAGAGAGAAACATTAATCGGTTGCCTCCCATACGCACCTTGACTGGGATCAAACTGGCAACCTTACAGTGCATGGAATGATGCTCAACCAATTGAGCCACACTGACCAGGGCTGACCAGTATTTCTTTGATGTTTCCTCAGATCAATGTGACCACTGTGCGGGAGTATCTGCCTGAAGGGGACTTTTCAATAATGACAGAGATGCTCAAAAAATTCCTGAGCTTTATGAATCTTACTGTAAGTAGCTTCCAGTGCAGCTTTTGTGGTTTTAAATATAAGTATGATACATTAATGACAGCAGAACTAAAAATTCTGTGGCCATAGTGAGTGGAAAGAAAACTGGATCTTCTTTATTATTATTTTTTAAATGTTTTTATTGATTTGAGAGAGAGAGGAAGGGAGAGGGATAGAGAGATAGAAACATCGATGAGATGAGAAAGATGGGTGGTCTGCCTCCTGCAGGCCCCCGACTGGGGATCAGGCCCGCATCCTGGGCATGTGCCCTGACTGGAATTGAACCTTTTGGTATACAGGACAATGCTCCAACCAACTGGGCAACCCAACCAGGGCAAAAGGGATCTTCTTTTAATAAGTTTGCTCTATTTAAGATAATTGTTATAATGGCCAAATATATTGATAACTATATTATCAAAGCCATAATTTAGTCTTAATGTGTTTGAGTCACAGTGTTCAGTTTAGTAAAGCTAAAGAATTTATGCTTTAATCTAATACATTTTAAAATTTGTGAACTAGTAACTTGCTTCCTCTCTCCCCATCCTACTGCCCCGCTTTCAGTGTGCTGTTGGAACCACAGGCCAGAAGTCTATCTCTAGAGTGATTGAGTACTTGGAACATTGCTAGCTGCTTTACCTCTGCTGCGGGTGCTCGGCCATGCTGGAGCTGGTCTTAGAGAAGTCATGAAAGACCTCCTTGAAGAATACCAAGAACATTCATCAGTATCATTCACGTTTGGATTTCTAAGGCCTCCTGATTTCTTCGTCATGCATTCTGCATTTGCTAAATGACAGTTACTACATCAATCTGCAACTATCAAAAATGAGGGAAAAGGTTCAGGCTGTTAATTCCATGCAGTATTTAAGTATACTTACTTTGGCAGAGTTTATACTCTCCCCTTGTTCTCTTGCTTCACTCTGGGCAAGATTTAGGGGGAAATTTGTGCTGCTGTTAGTGCAACTGCTGTGTATGTTGAGCCACTGTTGTCATGCCAGCCAGGTGCAGAGGCAGCTTAGCTACTGAGGCATCGAATGTTCTGAGGACATTCTAGACAACAGCGTAGTTCCTTTTTCAGGCTCATTTGCTTTTGCTTTTTTTGTTGAATGATTCCAATCGTAAATAAAGCTTTTAATAATTTTGTGAATTTTTTTCTTGTTGTTCCCTGAACTACTGTCTATATTTAAAATTAGATGGAATCCAAAGACACAAGGGATTAATAGCATACTTTTTATTCTTGATTTGATTTAGGTTGTCAAACTATTTTTCACTTTTCAGACCGTGACCATGTTCACCATGATACCATAGTGAGTCATAACTATAGACGCAAGAAAACAAGTAACAGTTGAAGGGACTGTTATCTAAGATGATGCGCCCTGTTAAAGGCTGAAGCAAAATTGACAACCCAGGGCAGTTTACGCTTCATGTTTGGGGAGGCTCCTGAAACATTAAGTTTTGAGGGAGGACTCTCTAGATATATTTTCTAATGCTCAGTACAGTAAATATAAGAAGCTAAAACACCAATGTGGAATTCATGTTTCCAGATAACGTGTATATTCTTTTATAGAGTGACAGGATCAAATGCATAAACGCAAAGCCTTAAATTGCTGGTGTAGAAAAGACCCTTTTTTTCCATTTAGATTCTTACTTCACAGAGCAGTGTGTTGTTTGGAAAACAGTCATGGAACACACAAAATACACATTTAATTTCACAACACTGCAAATTTTTCTTGTATTATTGTTCAGACCACCGGTTATACATGTTTTCGTTAATTGATCAGGCCTGAATACAGGCTTTTAGAGATCTATTTCATTCATATTTTTAAATACCTTGCAGGTAGTCATATCATGTTTCTTCATTGGACTTGTAAAACTTGAAGCCATAAAAATATTAGTTTGGTGTGTACTGGGGAAAATAGCTAAAAGTCTAATATTTAGTCATTTAGACTTTGTTATTTCCTTGTATAAAGTGACAAATCGGGGCTCTTGTATCAGTGCCAGCTGTAATGTTTTTAATGCAGTGGCTGCCTTCTAATGTCTTCCTATTTTTGATAATGCAGATTGTTGGGAAATCTATAAGGAAGTAACTGGTTCTGGACAAATTGTTTTCTCCCTCCTACCTACCCCGACCCCACCCATCACCTTTTGAGAGCATAGTATGCCAGTGTAACTTGGGAAAGACAGGTTGTACTTGCCCTGAGTACAGAAGCTAGCTTAGCAAACTTATTTTAAAGGCATATCAGGAAATTATACCCAGAAAATGGAATTAGATATATTTTGTTTAATTATTTTAAAATACATTGATATTTATTAATCATTGATTTAGGAAAAGGAACAGATTTTTTGGTAAAGCTGACTGGCAGGTGTTAAATACAAAACATTTGGATGAGAACAATCAGGGCGAACTACATTTTTCTGTTACACTGGTAATCATTTGAGAATTGATTTACCTCGGTGTTTAACAGTTTTTTGTTTTGTTATTTAAATAATAACTAATTGTCAAGCACTGATAGATGCAGATTTTGGTGGGGGGTGGGGGAGACATCACCTCACCAGCTGCAGCGCATTTGTGTGTTTAACCCTCAGAGAACTCTGCATTTTAGGGTACTTGAGGCTGACTTACAAATTAAAGTTTTAAAGTAACCTTTTTTTCCATTGTAAATATCTCTGTAAATACTACCAGTTGGAAATTAGAACAGTAGAATACTTTTCTGAATCCAATCTTATTTTATACAGTATTTCTCAGCTGTGATCTTTGGAGCAAAAGCCAACGGCAGGAAAAAATAGTTTGTACCAGTTTCATGAAGTATGTCTTTGGGTTTTTTGTAAATAATTTTAACTCAAATAAAATTGCTACTTTCAATACACATGTTGTCTTTAACATAAATCTATTGAACTGTTTTGGAGGAAGAAGTCTCACGGACTTGATGTTGCTGCCTAATGTCTCACTTGAATTCCACATTTTCAACTTAGACATAAAAATTTTACAACCAATGTTTGCTAAGCATTATGTACTTCTCCATGTGTTTAATAATACTCACCTGAATGTAATGCTAACTCAGCAACTGGGCTGCATTAGGTAGAGTCGTCCTCTGATTGTGTAGGTGGGTCCTTGGTATGCTTATTAAGTTGCTTTAGTCTTTTTGCCTCTGAATATGACCCAAGACTTTTTTTTTTTTTTTGAGTTTTTATAGCTGCTTTTTAGTTTTTTCAGTCTCTTAGTTGTCAGCCCTTAGTTTTCTGCATTTTTACTACAAGTGGAGTCCTCACCTTGTTAACTTCAAACCTGGGTTGGAGGGCCTCTACTGGGAGTTGCTGTCTGCTCCTCCCTTATGTCAACAGTGTACAGCCATGTTTAAGGGTGCAAGCTATGAGTATAGAAAGACCTAAATCACATACAGACATTTCAAGTATTAGTACTGTTTATTGACTGAGCAAATTCCTGAACTGTTATCCTGTGTACTCACTAGACAATGGAAATAGTACGTGGTGTGACCTCGGGTTGTGAATGTCAAGTAAAACTGCATGTGAGGCATTAGCATGAGGTTCCCAACTTAGAATGGTAAATGGTAGCTTTTAGCAAACAGTTCTGTTTTCACTCTGTTGGGAATTTTAAATGTTCTAAACAGACTACTGTGACTACTTGGAAGAATGCCTTTCATATTGCTGAGTTCATTGAGTTTATTTTACATTTCCATCTTACCTAGGAGAAACTAAAAGATTCAACAGAAAAACTTGTGGAAAATTGTTTATAGCCATTAACAATAGCCAGGCAATGGGGTAAACAAATTGTGATACATGTATGCAATAGAAGACTACTTAGCAGTAACTAGGAATGGGCTCTCAATCAGCAGTGTGGATGAATCTCAATGCTGAGTGGAACAAGCCAAGTAAAAACACATAACATGAATCAGCTGATAAAAATTGTAGAACAGGCAAAACTAGTCAAAGGAAGGGATATATTTTTCTCCCATTGATTTTTAGAGAAAGTAGGGGTGAGAGAGAGAAATGGACATAAGACACATCGATGATTGGCTGCCTCTTGTTCGAGCCCCAGCTAGGGCCAGGGATAGAGCCTGCAAATGAGGTACGTGCCCTTGACTGGGACTCAAACCTGAGACCCTGCAGATTGTGGGCTGATGCTCTAACCACTGAGAAAAACCAGCACAACAATTCATTTAAAAGACAATAACAAAAGTTAGATGAAAAATTCCATTACGTTTAGAAATTTTAAAACACATCTCTTGGTAAATCGTGCGTTAAAGAAATTATAATGGGCCAGTTTGGCTCAGTGGATAGAGTGTTGGCCTGCGGGCTAAAGGGTCCCAGGTTTGATTCTGGCCAACGGCACATTCCTGGGTTGCAGGTTTGATCTCTGCCCTCGCCACACACACACTCCCATAGGGGACGTTGATGTTTCTAGCTCTCTAGCTCTCTTGCTCTCTGAAATCAATAAAAAAAAATATATATATATTTTTAAAAAGAAATTATAATGTAATTTTTTTAAAGAATTACAACTAAATGATAAAAGTAAAATGTATCAAAAATCGTGGGATATAGCAAACTACCTAAGGAGAAATGTTTAACCTTAAATGTTTATATTTGAATACCAAAGTGACAAAATTCTAAAATACAAACTCCATTTTAAAGGAAGATCAAGAGTTACAGAATAAACCTTTGACAAGTAGAAAGAAAAAATAATTTGGCAAAAAATTGATTCTTTGGTCAAGATTAACTTTGGGGACACTAAGAAGGAAGAGATAAAGTACAATTTTTAAAATTAAACAAGTACAGAGACAGACCTCAGAAGACATTAGCTGAATACTCTGAATAAATAAATGCTAATTAATTTACTGGAAAAATAAAGTGAATTAAAGACTGACACAAAAAGAAATGGAAAATTTTCAGTATTGAAAAAAATTCTCTAACATATAACACAAAGGTAATGGTTTTGAAAGTTACTTCCACTAAATTTTCAAGAAATAATTCCAATCATAAACTCTTCTAGAGCATTGAAAAAAGTGAGACGTGTCTCATGTCTGAAGGCTATACAATGGATACAAACTAAGATAAGGATAACAGGAAAAAGAAAATTGCAGGGTTATTCCACTCAAACATAGACACTAAATTCCTTTAAAATGTTAGCAAATTGGGTGCAGCAATTTATAAAAAGAGAATACAAGATGTCCAAACTGGATCTATTACGGGAATGCTGCAATGGTAAATTAACATGAGAAAAATCAGTAATTAGCCCTGGCTGGTGTGGCTGTTGGTTGAGCATTGACCTGTGCACCAAAATGTCACCACCGGTTGATTCCTGGTCAGGCATATGCCCAGCTTTTGGGTTCCATCCTGAGTCTCAGTTAGTATGGGAGGCAATGTATCAATGTTACTCTCTCACATCGTTTCTCTCTCCCTCTCCCTCTCTAATATCAATAAAAACATTTTTAAAAAATCAGTAACTATTAGTAAGTCATCACACATTAATGTATTAATTATTCCTTTACTAGAGGCCCGATGCACGAAGATTCATGCAAGAATGGGCCTTCCTTCCCCTGGCTGCCAGCACCACCTTCGCTTCAGCCCCGGAGCCACCTTTCTGCCTTCCCACGCTGCCCAGAGGCCCAAGCTGCTGGGACAGTGCAGAATGCCTGTGTCCCACCCCGCCCCCGGCCGCTCAGCACCTGCATATGCAAATTAACCTGCCATCTTTGTTGGGTTAATTTGCATACTCACTCCTGATTGGCTGGTAGCCTGGCAAAGGTACAGTCAATTTGCATCTTTCTATTTTATGAATGTAGATTCTAGAAAGAAAACATGGTATCTTCTCAATGGATGCACAAAAAGCATTCAATTCAAATAATATTGAAAGAAATATTAAAAATATTAGCTGAGATCTTTTATTTGAATATTTGACATTAATACTAGTAAAACAAATTCAATGATATTAAAGAAAAGAGCCTTGCAGCAAGGTAGAAATGAACAAGAACTTCCTTGAAACAGCTAAAGGTATCCAGTAAAAATCTACAGAAATTATTCTTTTTTTATTTTTTTATTTTAGAGAGAGAAGAAGAGAGAGGGAGAGAGAGATAGAAACATCAATGATGAGAGAATCATCGATAGGTTGCCTCCTGCATGCCCCCTACTGGGGATTGAGCCTGCACCCGGGCATGTGCCCTGACCTGGAATCAACCAGTAAACCTCTTGGTTCATAGGTCGATGCTTAACCACTGAGCCAGAAATTATTTTTAATAGTAAAATTCCTAGAAGTATTTGCTTTAAAGTCGGGGACAAAACAAGATTTCCCAATATTAGTCCTTCTAGTTAACATTACATCAGGCTCTAGTAGCGTGATAAAACAAGACAAATAATTACATACATAAAAGCTGGAAAGGACTAAGGAACACCTGAAACTAATGGTCTACAAAGAAAATCCAAATAAAACCATAGAGAATTTGTTAGAAATCAAAAGACAGGTTAACAAAAATTCAAAAAACAAAGAACCAGCAAAAGAATGCAGTCCTACTATCCTGCTGAAAATAATTAAGATGCTGAAAAAAACTTTAAGCATTGAAAAAAACACCTCTCAGGATGAGGTATTATTTGGCCTGAGGTGAAAAGGAAGAGCCTGCTACTCACAACCACTTCTTCCCTGAGGGATTTGCTACTCTGGAAAAAATAACAGGGAAACTTAAAGGCAAAAAGTATTATGAATCATAAACATTACACTTTCTTTTAAAAATATATTTTTTATTGATTCAGAGAGAGAAAGAAAGGGAGAGAGATAGAAACATCAATGATGAGAGAGAATCATTGATCAGCTGCCTCCTGCATCAAACCCACAACCCGGACATATGCTCTGACCAGGAATTGAACTGGGACCTCCTGGTTCAACCACTGAGCCACACCAGCTGGGCATAAACATTACACTTTCATTTCCTAATGACAAAATGGTCAATTCACCAGGAAGATAAAAATATTAAAACATTGACTTCATCTAATAATATGACCTCAAATATATAAAGCAATAATTCCAGAATTCTAATGATAAATACATTGATAAGCAGGACTTTATCAAAAATAAGAACTTCTTAGAAGGACACTGCTCAAAGAATGAACACACAAACCACAGAGTAGGAGGAAATATGTGCAAGTCTATCAGTAAAGTACTTATATATAAAGAACTCTCAAAGCTCAATAATAAGAAAACAAACAACTCTATAACAAATGGGCAAAAGATTTCAACAGACACTTCACCAAAATAAATACAATACACATAATGGTTATGTGGATTTGTAGCGGGTGGGAACTGCAGGAAGGAGGGATTCAAAGGGTCATGAGAAAACTTTTGGGGGTAAAATATACTCACTTGTGGTGATGGTTTCATTTGTTATATCCATGTCAAAACATAAAATCGTACATTTTAAATATACGTAGTTTATTGCATGTCAATTGTACCTTCATAAATCTGTTAAAATAAAACCGTCCCTGCCCTTGCCGGTTTGGCTCAGTGGATAGAGTGTTGGCCTACAGAATGAAGGGCCCCAGGTTTGATTCTGGTCAAGGGCACACGCCCGGGTTGCGGGCTCAATCCCCAGTAGGGGGCATGCAGCAGGCAGCCAATCAATGATTCTCTCTCATCATTGATGTTTCTATCTCCTCCCTTCCTCTCTGAAATCAATAAAAATATGTTTAAAATAATAATAATAATAATAATAATAATAATAATAATAATAATAATAAACCTTCCCATAAAGAAAATACCAGGCCCATTTACCTTTACTGGTGACTTTTCCACTTTAAGAAGAATAAAAACAGTCCTACACAAACTCTTTAAGGGAATAGGAAAAGGGAACCACTTCCCAGCCAACCCATTTTGTGGGATCACTTTGTCAATCATATCAAAACCTGGTAAGAACATTATAAAAAAGAAAAATTATAATCCAATATTTTGTGATTTACATGTGAAATGGTAAAATATTAGTGAGTTGATTCTAGCAATATATAAAAATGTGAATACCTCACAACCAAGTCAAACATACATTAGGACAAAAACCACTCCAGTGTATGTGCAAGAGCTCCCGGAGGCCTGGTCTCAGACGTGGCCCGCCTCGAGCCTCCCTCATTCCAAAGTGGTCTTCCAAACGCATGGCTTTGAATGTCACCTGTGTGCAATCCAGGTGTCTACCCCCTTTCCCCTTGGATGTCTAACAGGTCTCTCCTACCCGACATGTCTACAGTGAGTCCTGGGTCCCTCCCACCCACCGCCTGTACTTACCCATCAGGCTCTCGCAGCTCATTTGCTTTTACTGAGCTCCAAACTTGGAGTGATTGTGACTCTCCCCATCCTCTTTACATTGAATTCATCCATCATCCCCATCCAATTACTTCTCACCACCTCCTTACCAGGTATTATATTTTTATTATTTATCTGTGTATAATCTTTCCCTCACTAGCATGACACCCCATGAAGGCAGGACCCTTTCTTTCATTACAGTAAGTTTCAGCAGTAACGGAACATCGCCTGACACACAGTAGGCCCCAATCAGTATTATTACAATTAATGACCCACAGTAATTTTTCATACAGCACTAAAGCTTAAAAGGTTGATAGCAATTTATAAGGATGTTGGGCCACAGGTACACTGTAGGTGTGAGTATAAATTGTTACAGCCTTATTAAACATCAATTTAATGGTGTCTCTTGACCCAGACATTTTATTTCTAGACATTGACTTGGAGGAAAACACGTGCACTGTACAAGCGTGAGTATGAATATTCTGCAGAGCTGTGCATAGAGGGCAATTTAAGATGTGTAGTAACTTGCACAGTGTGTCATAATCAGCTAGAGTGCATTCTATTACATACATGTACTTGTGAGTGCATAGACAGGAAAACTCTTTTTTTTTTTTTTAAATATATTTTTTATTGATTTTTTACAGAGAGGAAGGAAGAGGGATAGAGAGTTAGAAACATCGATGAGAGAGAAACACCAATCAGCCGCCTCTTGCACACCTCCTACTGGGGATGTGCCTGCAACCAAGTTACATGCCCTTGACCGGAATCGAACCTGGGACCTTTCAGTCCGCAGGCCGATGCTCTATCCACTGAGCCAAACCGGTTTTGGCGACAGGAAAACTCTTGAAGGCTACCTATTAAACTGATAACAGTGATTATGCCTGAGGAAAGATAAAGGGAGATGTTAAGGTGAACTTTGTTTAGTCTGTATTGATTTGGATTTCACTTAAACGAGAATACATTTATTCCGTTCATATGTATTACAAAATTTAAAAGGACAGAAAAATCAAATGAACAGACAAAAGTTGGCATTATTGGCATTTCGATGCTGATCTGGGTACAGTCAACAATGTTGCAGCAAACCCCACTGCGCTCAGCTACAACCGTTTTAATGGCTCAGTGGAAACCAACCACCTTTCTGGGAGCAGATTATCATAATTAACAGTGGCAGGCATGAATGTAATTAACATGTCACCTGTAATAAGAGCCTCATCCTGCTGGGTGGCTCAGTTAGTTGGAGTGTCCTCCTGTGCAGCAAAAGATTTCCAGTTGCTCTACCCAGTTTCCTTCAGTGGATAGAGCGTTGGCCCTCGGAGTGAATGGTCCTGGTTCTATGCCTCCTCAGGGCGCATGCAAGAGGCAACCAATCAATGTGTCTCTCCCACTCAATGTTTTTCTGTCTGTCTCTCCCGCTCAGTACCACTCTCTAAAAATCAATGGAAAAATATCCTCAGGTGAGGATTAACAACAACAAAAGTTGCGGGTTGATTTCCAGTCAGGGTACATACTTCAAACAATAAACATACCTTCAGGTAAGGGGAAAAAAAGAGTTCTTGAGGGTTTAACACGGGTCCTCAAACTACATGCGGCCCGCCTAGGACATTTATCCGGCCCGCTGCCTGTCCTGCTTAGCAGCCGACTCGTCCCGGGCCCACAGTGCGCATGTGTGGAATGTGCGCTGCACTCTCCGACTCCCCTCCTTCTCTCTGTCTCTCGACTCCTCCTCTCAGTCTCCCTGTGATCGGTCGAGTCACGAGCTTGCCTGTGCAGAGCCTGCTGCTGCCTGAGGACCGAGGTAAGAACAAATTAGGATTTTTTTTTTTTTTTGAAGTTATGAGGTCTATTTTTTTTTATTTTGCAGTTAGTAGGGCCTTTTTTTTTTTTTGCGGTTAAGGGGCGCCTTTATTTTCTGAAATTAGGAGGTCTTTTTTTTTTTTTTTGGCAGATAGGGGCGCCTTTTATTTTGAAGTTAAGAGAGCCTTTTTTTAAGTTAAGGAGCCTTTTTTTTTTTAATCTATTTTTATTGATTTCAGAGAGGAAGGGAGAGGGAGAGGTAGATAGAAACATCAATGATGAGGGAGAATCATTGATCAGCTGCCTCCTGCACGCCCCCTACTGGGGATCGAGCCTGCAACCCAGGCATATGTGCCCTTGGCTGGAATCGAACCTGGGACCCTTCAGTCCTCAGGCCGACGCTCTATCCACTGAGCCAAACCAGCTAGGGCAGCCTTTTTTTTTTTTTTTTTTTAAGTTGGTTAGTTGGTTGGGGGTGGTTTCTAGGGGGGTTGCATCACAGTGATAACGCAAATAGCGCTCAGTGCTAATGCAAATTGTCAGTGCTCAGAGGTAATGCAAATGGTCAGCGCTCAGTGTTATCGCATGGGGGCCCCAAACTGGTAATCTGCCTAGGGCCCCATGGGAACTTAATCCAGCTCTGCAGACAGCCGAGGAGTAGGAAACCCAATTTAATTGACAGTAAGTGCATTTACATTTTGATTGCTATTCAGTTGTGTATGATGTTGTATGTTGTGTGCTGTGTAAGCCCCGGTTCACACTGATGCGATCTCTGAGCAGTGCGAGTTCAGCCATATGCTTGTATGGCTGAACTCGCATTAGATTCGGAAGAAAAAAGGCATACGTGCCTTCTTTTTTCCTGTAGTGGAATCTGATTGCATGGGTCTTCTCACCAAAGCGATCAGATTCCTGTGCGAGTTCACAGATCGCAGTGTGGTTCGCACAGGGTAGTGTGAACTGGAAAGGTGGTGGAGGAACCGGCTCTGTAATCGTGCCGGTTCCCGCACTGCACCAGTGTGAGCCTGAGGTAAAAGCAGAGTTCCACCAATATGGGCACTGGTGAGGCTGAAATGATGTGGACTGGCAAGGCTGCATTGATGGACACTGATCAGACTGCATTGATGGGCACTGATCAGACTGCATTGATGGGCAGTGCAGTCTATATGTCTCTGTGTGGGC
This sequence comes from Plecotus auritus, assembly GCF_963455305.1. Taxonomy (NCBI): domain Eukaryota; kingdom Metazoa; phylum Chordata; class Mammalia; order Chiroptera; family Vespertilionidae; genus Plecotus; species Plecotus auritus. The sequence continues at coordinate 62,426,244 of NC_137783.1, forward strand.
AAAGTTATTGCTGGTATATTGTTTTTGTAGCGCTGTATATATATATTGGTATTTTACTAATAGCAATTTGGAATCCCTAGGAAACAATGATATCAAGAAAGAGAAAAATTGACTCGGAGTGTAGGATATTCAAAGAACAGTGGACTTATGATTACTTTTTCATGCAGTACAAGGAAAGAGCTGTGTGTTTGATATGCCAGAATATAGTGTCTGTGTTCAAAGAATGCAATTTGCGTCAACACTATCAAACTCAACATAAAGATAAATATGATTGTTTGGTCGGAGAAGTGAGAAAAGATAAAATATTAAAACTGAAAAATACATTGACAACTCAGAAAAATACTTTTGTGAAACAGAAGCAGCTAAATATTTCATCACTGTGAGCAAGTTTTCAAGTTGCCAAGCTAATAGCGTGCACTGGCAGACCATTCGTGGAGTGAGAATTTGTTAAAGAATGCCTTCTTTCTGTTGCCAAAGAGATGTGTCCAGAGAAGGCCGATTTATTTAGTACAGTGAGTCTTTCAGGACCTACAATTACACGAAGAATTGAAGAAATGGGAGACAATTTGCATCAGCATTTGCAAAACTCCACAAAAACACTTTCCTATTTTTCCTTGGCACTTGACGAAAGTAATGATGTTCGTGATTCTTCACAACTTCTAATTTTTATTCGTGGGACGAATGACTATTTTGAAGTCACAGAAGAGCTTGCTGCACTGCAAAGCATCAAAGGAACAACTACAGGAGAGGATATCTATGAAAAGGTTTGCCAAACTGTGAATGGTTTGGAGCTGGACTGGGCTAAACTAGCCAGTGTGACAACTGATGGTGCCCCTAGCATGGTGGGGTCTAAGAAAAGAGTAATTGCTCGCATTAACCAAGAGATGGACAAACATAACCATTCTCATCCAATAGCCATACACTGCCTCATCCACCAACAAGTGCTGTGTAGTAAATCACTGAAGTGGGACTCTGTTATGAAAATTGTGGTATCTTGTGTTAACTTCATTAGAGCTAATGCACTAAACCACAGACAATTTCAGGGATTTCTGTCTGAGCTAAATGTTGCCTATGAAGATGTTCTGTACCACACAGAAGTCCATTGGCTGAGTCGAGGGAGAGTTTTGAAACATTTCTATGACTTACTTCCACAGATTACAGCTTTTCTGCTTTCAAAAAACAAAGAAGTACCAGAGCTCAATGATGCAGAATGGAAATGGCACCTTGCCTTTCTGACAGATGTAACAGAGCTACTCAACAGTTTCATTGTGCAACTTCAAGGAAAGGGGAAGCTCATCTGTGATATGCAATCACATGTGAAAGCATTTGAAGTAAAATTAGGCCTCCTCATCAAACAAGTGTAGGAGGAAAATTTCTGCCATCTCCCAACAACTCAAAATCTGTTAGCGGAAAAACCATTGGTTGCATTCCCAAACAAAACATGTGTGGATTCAGCCGAAACCGGTTTGGCTCAGTGGATAGAGAGTCGGCCTGCGGACTGGGGGTCCCGGGTTCGATTCTGGTCAAGGGCATGTACCTTGGTTGCGGGCACATCCCCAGTAGGAGGTGTGCAGGAGGCAGCTGATTGATGTTTCTCTCTCATCGATGTTTCTAGCTCTCTATCCCTCTCCCTTCCTCTCTGTAAAAAATATCAATAAAATATATTTTTAAAAAAATTTAAAAAAATGTGTGGATTCACTGGAAAAGTTGCAAAAGGAGTTCCAATTTAGATTTAAAGAGCTTCATCTCCATTGAACAGGACATACAGCTTTTCCGTAACCCATTTTCTGTTGACATTGAAAATGTGGATACAATTTACCAAATGGAACTGGCTGAACTGCAGAATTGTGACTCTCTGAAAGATGCATTCAAGTCAAGCAGCCTTCCTAATTTCTATGCATCTCTCCCCTCTGAGACATATCCTAATCTCAGGAACCATGCACTCAAAATGGCAACCATCTTTGGCAGCACTTATGTCTGTGAACATACTTTTTCCAGAATGAAACATCTGAAATCTCCAACCAGATCTAGACTAACTGATGCACACTTGCATCACTTGTTACGACTAGCGGTGACAAATATGGAACCGGACATTACCATCTCATTAGCCAAAAGCAGGCCCATAGTTCCCACTGAAATACTGGTAACTTTGTTGATTTAACTTTACTTGTTCTTCCTTTTAAATATTGTATTTGTTCCCGTTTTGGTTTTTTACTTCAAAATAAGATATGTGCAGTGTGCATAGGAATTTGTTCATAGTTTTTTTTTAAAACTATAGTCCGGCCCTCCAATGGTCTGAGGGACAGTGAACTGGCCCCCTGTTTAAAAAGTTTGAGGACCCCTGGTTTAACAGGTATGTGCATTTCACCAAGCATCATAGGAATGACTAATGCAAAACTGGAAGTGGTTCTTAGAACTTTTTACTGAATATCTTGATCCTCTAAAACTACCCTGGGAAAGTCAATACTATTGAAAATAGGGTCAATTTCCAAAGTTTAAGGTAGTTAAAGTGTTTTAAAACATCGGAACAGGATATAACTCAAAGTAACTGAGCAAAGCTGCCATGAGAACTTTGCCACCATTTGCGGATCAACAGTGAGGCCTTGGGCAGAGCAAGAGCCCAGTCCAGCCGTGGGCAAACTACGGCCCACGGGCCGGATCCGGCTGTTCTATCCGGTTCTCTTGCTCTCCCCTCCGCTCCTTTACTTTGAATTTATATTAGTTCACACAAACACTCCATCCATGCTTTTGTTCCGGCCCTCCGGTCCAGTTTAAGAACCCATTGTGGCCCTCGAGTCAAAAAGTTTGCCCACCCCTGGCAGTCTCTAATGGAGGCAGCGAGGGTGGGTCCAGGCCAGCGAGGGCGGGTCCAGGCCAGCGGGGGCGGGGCCAGGCCAGCGAGGGCGGGGCCAGGCCGGAGTGTTTAAAACTGCTCCTTTAGCTCTGCAGTGATACTTGTAATGACAGTTGGAAGTGTATACTTTTCTGAGAATGTGAAGCATCAGAATTTTTACGGGGGGGGATTTCTCTCACAACCACTGCAAAGAATTCTGACATGGAAACTTGAGTTGAGCTCTGAAATGGGCATGAACTGAAATGAAGTTATTACCTTCCAGAAAAATCGAGCTTTTTACTCCCCTTGTTATAAAACTGTAACAGTTCCAAAAAATGCATCATGCTTTCTGGGAGGATGATTGCAACATGAAACTCATATTGGCATACATCTGAGGTATGTGACCTTCGGGTTTTACTTGGAAAGCGGTTGGTGACTGCACAGAGGCTGGAGGACACCCCGTGGTGTGTCCGCTGGCCTCTCCTCTGCCTCGGCTTCAGGAAGGGAGAGCTGTCTGCCTTTCCCGGAGCAATAAGCCCAGCTCCCAGCTCCGGGAGGAGGGCAGCGGGTTACCTGAGGCCCCGCAAGAAAATCAGGTAAACCCAGGTCCGCCTGATTCCAAGGCAGGCAGGGCCAGCAGGCCGCCTGGGGAGGGGGTCCCCCTGCACCGGGGAGTGCCCGCACATGCTCCCGCCGCCCGCCCCCCCAGGCTGAGCTGAGGGCAGGAGGAGGCCTCGCTCATGTCTGAATGCTCCGAGTCCTGATGAAAGTAGTTTAAAATAACTTTATTTTTATCTAAACCAATTTCTAAAATACAGGCAGTCCTCGGGTTACGTGGGACTCGACTTACGTCATTTAGTGGTTATGTCGCCATCACCCATTTACAGTATTTATTAAAAAAAAGTTCCGTCATTTCGACATCTGTACATGTGTGCTTTATGTTTTTTATTATTTATTTACCACAGGTAAAGGTCAGGAATTGTTATCTTTAACTTTTTTTACTGTTTCACTTCATTACTGCTGTCTGTGCTCCATGTGAGTGACGAAGGTGCTTATGCAGGTGGGTTCCGACTTACAGCGAAAATCGCCTTACGTGGCGGGGTAGGAACGGATCTCCGACTCAACCCGAGGACTGCCTGTACTGACTTCTTACAGCAAGGAAGAACCCTTTAAAGTCCTAAGGAAGAGTGGTTAGAAGCGGGACACCAGGAGGGATGCAGGTAAGAAGATTAAGCGGACAGGACACCTCACTGGCCTGAACGTTCTGAGCAGCATGTGCGTTAGGGCGGTCTGATGAGGCAGGGGTCCTCAAACTTTTTAAACAGGGGGCCAGTTCACTGTCCCTCAGACAGTTGGAGGGCCGGGCTATAGCTTAAAAAAAAACAACACTATGAACAAATTCCTATGTGCACTGCGGCCCCGGACGAGTCGGCTGCTAAGCAGGACAGGCAGCGGCACCCAGCGGGCCGGATAAATGCCCTCGGCGGGCTGCATGTGGCCCGCCGGCCATAGTTTGAGGACCCCTGATAGAGAAAGGCTCCCAGAAACCCAGAAACCAGCGGAGGAGCTGGTGGGCGCCTCTGGGGCCGGCCCCAGGGGCAGCGGGGAGACCAAGGGGGCCATCATTTTCCATTCAAACTTTTTACTGTAAAACTTGTGACTCTTCTTTTTTAATCCTCACTGGAGGATATTTTTTCCCATAGATTTTGAGAGAGCATGGAAGAGAAACATCCATGTGAGAGAAACACATGGATTGGCTGCCTCCTGCAGGCACCCCAACCAGGGCCCTGGCCCAGGAGGAGCCTGCCACGGAGGTAGGTGCCTTTGACCGGAATGGAACACGGGACCCTGGGGGCGGCAGGCCAAGCTCTATCCATTGAGCAACACCGGCCACGACACACTTTTGATTCTTAAGGTAAACACACATATTACTTTGAAAGAGATAAAATTTAAAGTATAAAAATGAAGCGAGCAGCAGCTGGGACTGGCTTTCGGGCGTAAACCACGCCCGCGGTGAGCAGCGGAGGCGCTGGAGCGTGCGGCCGAGCGTGAGGGCAGCGGGCCGTCATGCTTAGACAAAGTCCAGGTTGCAGTATCCGGGTCGCCAGGGCCCTGGCTGAGCACATCGCGGGGGCTAACACCAACCGCCACTGAGGGCACGAAGCTCACGGCGCCGCGCCCGTGGGCCGCACCCTCCCCAGCAGCTGGCAGTGCTGAGCATGCCAGACGCAGTGACGCGCCCACCAACCCGTCCAAATGGCGGGTTTTAAATACACTCATTCTTAGGGTTTTAGGAGTAAGTGAGGCAGCAAAATTACGTACAAGGGAGAGCAGAATGGAGTAACGCAATAGCTTCCTCAGGCGCCGGGCCTCCCCAGCTGCTGCTTCCTCGCGCCTCCCCGCCCCCGGACGACCGCGGGGAAGCTCCAGCCCACGGCGCCCGACGTGCCCGCGCATCGCCCGCCCGACGTGCCCGCGCAGCGCAGGGTTGGGTCCTCCCGGAGAGCAGATGCTCAGCTCCCGGGCCAGGTGTGTGCTGGAGGATTCGTTCGCGTGAACAGCTAACTCCTGACTCAGTTCAAGGCAGTGTGAAGTGAACAAGAAATGAAACAGGTAACACGGCATTTCAGTCGAACCCCCTACCTGTGGGATGACGTGACCGGGATGTGCATACAGGGCCGACCCCTGGCGTGCACAGCATCGCACGGCAGAAAGAGGGGCAGCCCTTCGCAGGGGGCAGTGCTGAGTGGGGACAGCCTCCTAGGGCCTCGTTCCATGGTCCGTGATGGTTGATACAGTGAGTGGGCACGCCCAGCTGTCTGCAGGCTGGGCTGCTTCTCATCCCACAGAAGCCGATGCCCCCAAACACATACCAGGTGCTGTGATGGTGCGAGGGGCGTTGTGTGCACTGTCTCATTCATCGTCCCACCAACACCCGGGACTGTGGCCTCGAGAAGGCCAGGCTACAGCAAGCAGAGAAGGGCTACCTCGGAGCTGGCTGCCTCGCAGCCCCCAACGACACAGGAACCGCCTGTCTGAGCGCCACGGCGTTTCCTGAAACAATCTGCTGGGCCAGAGGCTGAGCCTGCATGGATCTGTGCAGTCTTAGACACTGATTTCTGTTTTGTTGCACCTACATTTGTGCTGATGCTTTGGTTTTACAAAGCCCCAGCCTGAAAGAGAACTCCAGGCAGCAGCTGGGTGTGGTGGGGACAGTGCCAAGAGAAGGGTCCAATCTAGAGTCTACCTAAAATACCGTTTTCTTCTCTTTCTTAAAGAAAGGAAATATTTTAGACCAGCCTTACTCTCCTCATCGGAGAATGGACAATATCTTTGACATTTCCTAAAGCATGTTTTTTCCAAACACAGAGGACAACTGGTGCAGGTACAGAGCCCAGCCAGGGTTAGCATATGTTTGTGTTTGTTTTAGGGATTGTGGCAGCCATTTGACAGTGTTACAAGAGCTTAGAGAGAAATACAGTCCTTCTGAACCCTGCTCGGTAGAGGGAAGCCCTAATAAGCTGCCCCAGGTGATACCATGTGGCAGAGCCTTGCCCTGCTCAAATTCCCGGTCCACAGAATCATGGGGACAAAATGAGTGTTGTTTTAAACCACTAAGTTTTGGTGCACTTTGATACACAGCTAGAGCTGACAGAGACAGATGTTTATTAGGAAGAACCAAGATTGAATCCAAATAAGTTAAACTCATGAGACACCAGGTCCACAGAGAAAAGGGTGAAAGGTGAGCAAGTGTGGCCGGTGCAGAAGGAAACAGGATCACTACGAAGGGGAAGATCAAGCCAGTCCTGTTGTAGAGGATGCCTGACCTCTTCAGGGGAACTTTGTACCATGTCTGCACATGGCAGAAGTTCAAAAGTGTCTGTTGAATAAGTACATAGGCACCAGGCTGGCGGCTCTCCTGCTCTGCTCATCTCCATTTCATCGGCTACCAGCGATGTAATAGCTCTGGGCCCAGGCCAGGCAGCAGGCCATCAGGCCCAGCACCTGCTCTGCACGCACAGCCCTGAGGCAGCCTGGCCACGGTCAGAGAGATAAATGCAAAGACTCTGAGTGAAGAGGGGTGGGGGTGGGGGAGGCTCCTGATCTAGTGCTTTAGCCACCAGGGCGGGTCCTATTATTGGTCCATGGAGCGAGGTTTCACTGACTTGTGACAGGAAGGGAGCGAGCGGGGACTAGGGACAGACACACTGAGCTGGGCCCTGGTGGACTGTGCCACTAATAGAAGGTTCACTAGACAATGCTCTCCTCCCCCAGGGAGCTTCACTGGGGCTCTGAGATGCCGGAAACCGATCATTGTCCCACTAATAGAGAGATGTAGAAAGGGAATCCGGAAGGCTAGTCAACCTTAATTGCTCTGAAAGGTTGGAGCTAATCACTCATGGTTTAGTTGAGACCCTGGTAGTTGAAGCAGCCTCCACCTGTTACTCTTATGTAAATTCTTGCTGATTGGCTATTATTGGAATTTCCTGCCTAAAGGATTTGGGTGTATCCCATAGCCTTAATAAAAGGGATAGCAAAGCCAGAGCGAGTGGTAGTCCTCCCACTAGAGGTGGACTCCCGCCTGGCCCCCAATATTCCCAAATTAATGCTTTTCTAGTCTCTTTTCATTTGTGTGCGGCCTTCTCCAGAACCCGAACCCTGAACCTGGAACCCTGAACCACCCGGGGCGTGAAAAGGATTCCCACATCTGGCGCCTGAACTCCGGACGTCTGGAGGAGATATTTTTCGCCTAGAGCGAAGGAGGGAAAAAATTCACCGAGAAAAGGTGAGGAAAATTCACTGAAAAAAGGTGAGGGAAATTCACCACATGCAAAGCCCATGGCCAGCTACAGAAACTGGATCTGTAAGTAGGGTGGGAACGTCTTTTTCAGCCAGGCTAATGGGGAAGAATTAGATTATAAAATAATGTGGTTTCTTGTTCAAATTAAAATCTTAATTGGTATTTGGAATTTAAAATCTGTAATAAGAAATGACACTCCACTGCTGAAACCGCCTCTGGTGCGGAGAAATTCAAAGGTGGCAGGAGAGGGCAGGGCTATCCGCTCTCCTGCAATGAGATTACTTAAGGTTTCGTTTAAAAATTATAAAAGAACTCGCAGGGAAATGCAAATCTTGGCCAAATTGGGTGCTAGTTATTACTTTGGAAAGCAAAAAAGAAAGAAAAAATTTAAGATCTGTCTATCATTTAAGCATGAAAAGAAATTCAGCCAGATCTGTTGCTGAAACTTCTCCCGAAGTAAGCAGGATGTGGGGAAAGGGAGACACGTGGAGATCCAATATGGAAGCCCACTCTCCCAGTATGCTAATTTAAAGTTTCCTTTCTCGCCATGAAAAAGTAAAGATGGCATAAAGGAACCAAAAGGAGAAGACACAGGTTCTAGCATCAGGATTGGCATTTGCATAATAAGTATTTTTTAAAATGCTAATGAACCTTGTTAAAAAGTTAACTTTTAAGGCCTTCAAGAAAATAAGTAAATGTGTCTCTGTTATAGAATTTATCCAAAGTAAATGCCTTAAAATAATTGGAATTGGATTTGAATCTCAAAAAATTGTTGAAATATAGATAAATAATGTATTAATTATAAAGATCTAAATAGCCCAGGTGAGGGCTGGCTATGCCTTTTGTTAATGGAGGAAGAAGGGTAGAAGTCCTTCCCTCAGCAGGACAGGTAGACCAGTTCCTGCCAGTAGTTGTGTTTTCTTTTCTTTTTTTTTTTTTTTTTAATATATTTTATTGATATTTTACAGAGAGAGGAAGGGAGAGGGACAGAGAGCTAGAAACATCGATGAGAGAGAAACATCGATCAGCTGCCTCCTGCACACCTCCCACTGGGGATGTGCCCGCAACCAAGGTACATGCCCTTGACCGGAATCGAACCTGGGACCCTTCAGTCCGCAGGCCGACGCTCTATCCACTGAGCCAAACCGGTTTCGGCTCTTTTTTTTTTTTAAATATTTTATTGATTTTTTACAGAGAGGAAGGGAGAGGGAGAGAGAGTTAGAAACATCGATGAGAAAGAAACATCAAAACATCAATCAGCTGCCTCCTGCATACCCCCTACTGGGGATGTGCCTGCAACCAAGGTACATGCCCTTGACCGGAATCGAACCTGGGAACCTTGAGTCCGCAGGCCAACGCTCTATCCACTGAGCCAAACTGGCTAGGGCGGTAGTTGTTCTTTAAGGACAGTTTTTGCATTTGAAGACTTGCAGGCTTGCTACTCAGTTTCCCCAGGGAAAGGAAAATCATGGCCGTTTTAAAAGGTTAAGTGGCTAGGCTGGGCCTATTAATCAAAAGATAAAAACTTGTTTAATAATCTGAGTTTGCTTCCTCATAAAAAACATAGAGGACAGAATTGAAACTATTAATTGATTAAGAATATAAAAGTGTTATTAATCTAGGAACTGCTAAATGTTTGACTTGCCAGCTTTAAAAGTTCAAAGTGCAAGTTAAATTGGGAGAAATTATATAGTTGTGGTAACTAAATGTCTAAAGTATAAAAAAATTGTTGAGAAAAAAAATATGTTGTGTTTTCTCTGAAAATAATTAGGAATTCAAAATAAGTTGCTTATTGGTCTCATTAAAAAAGAGGATTAATTCTGTGATCCCAACCAAAATTTTTCTTTTTTTTTGATATTTTATTTTATTTTTTTAATTTAATAAATTTTTATTGTTGTTTTTTACAATTGTTTCTCCTTTTTCCCCCCATAGCTCCCCTCCACCCGGTTCCAACCCCACCCTTTGCCCTTACCTCCCCCCACATTGTCCTCATCCATAGGTGTACAATTTTTGTCCAGTCTCTTCCTGCACCCCCCACACCCCTTTCCTCCTGAGAATTATCAGTCCACTCCCTTTCTATGCCCCTGATTCTATTATATTCACCAGTTTATTCTATTCCTCAGATTTTTAATTCACTTGATTTTTAGGTTCACTTGTTGATAGATACGTATTTGTTGTTCATAATTTTTCTCTTTACTTTTTTCTTCTTCCTCTTCTTAAAGAATACCTTTCAGCATTTCATATAATACTGGTTTGGTGGTGATGAACTCCTTTAGCTTTTTCTTATCTGTGAAGCTCTTTATCTGACCTTCCATTCTGAATAATAGCTTTGCTGGGTAGAGTAGTCTTGGTTGTAGGTTCTTGCTATTCATCACATTGAATATTTCTTGCCACTCCCGTCTGGCCTGCATAGTTTCTGTTGAGAAATCAGCTGAAAATCATATTGGTGCTCCCTTGTAGGTAACTAACTGTTTTTCTCTTGCTGCTTTTAATATTCTCTCTTTGTCTTTTGCTCTTGGCACTTTAATTATGATGTGTCTTGGTGTGGTCCTCTTTGGATTCCTTTTGTTTGGGGTTCTGTGCGCTTCCTGGACTTGTAAGTCTGTTTCTTTCACCAGGTGGGGGAAGTTTTCTGTCATTATTTCTTCCAATAGGTCTTCAGTATCTTGCTCTGTCTCTTCTTCTGGCACCCCCATAATTCTGATGTTGGTATGCTTGAAGTTGTCCCAGAGGCTTCTTACACTATCTTCAACTTTTTGGATTCTTTTTTCTTTTTTTTGCTTTTCCGGTTGAGTGTTTTTTGCTTCTTTGTATTTCAAATCTTTTTTTTTTTTTAAATGTATTTTATTGATTTTTTACAGAGAGGAAGAGAGAGGGATAGAGAGTTAGAAACATCGATGAGAGAGAAACATCGATCAGCTGCCTCCTGCACACCTCCTACTGGGGATGTGCCCACAACCAAGGTACATGCCCTTGACCGGAATCGAACCTGGGACCTTTCAGTCCGCAGGCCGACGCTCTATCCACTGAGCCAAACCGGTTAGGGCTGTATTTCAAATCTTTGACTTGATTCTTGCATTGCTCTAGTCTGCTGTTGGGTCTCTGTATAATATTTTTTATTGCAGTCAGTGTATGTTTAATTTCTAGTTGGTCCTTTTTCATATCTTCGAGGGTCTCGTCATATTTATCGGCCTTTTCTAGGATATTCTTGAAAAGCCTTATAACCGTGGTTTTGAATTCTATATCCAGTTGTTTGTTTTCCTCCATTTCTTTCGTTTGTGATCTGTTTCTTTGACGCCGCATTTTCACTGCTTCCCTGAGTTGGTAGGGTAGGTTTGTGTGCTAGGTTTCCTATATGGCCCAGTGGGTCTGCCTCCCCAGTTAACCTGAGGTGGACACTCTTGGTGCACCCCTTTGTGGACTGTGTGTACAGCCTTGCTGTAGTTAAGTCTTGATAGTTATTGGTATCACTGGGAGGAATTGACCTGCAGGCCAGTTGGCTGTGAGGATCACCTGTGTCTACACTGGGAGATTTTTGGTGCTGGAGACAGCCTTATAGGATTAGCCTTACCAGATTGTAAAAGCCTCTGTGCTCAGCTTGGAAGGGGTGGAGTCTCAGGGCAGAGCAGACAGTCTTGGCTTCCCGTCAGCCCTTCCCTTGCGTGCAAGTCTCCAGACCTCTGCCTTTCGCGGTTTCCGAGTTTCCGCCTTATAGTCCAGATTTCCCCCATAAGAGCGTGGGTCCCCAGGGGCTCGCCCAGAACTGCGGTTCAGTGCAGTCAGAACTGGGGTTCAGTGCAGTCAGGAGCTTCTGACTCCCTTCCGCTAGGGATAGCCTGTGGTAACCTCCGCAGTCAGTCTTTGTGCGCACTCGCGCTTCCAGACCCCTGCCGCCGCGGCTCCCCCGAGTCTCCGACTCTCTACCTGACAGTCCAAACTCCCCCTGTATGAGCCTGGGTCCACAGGGTTTCACCCGGAACTGAGGTTCAGTGCAGTCGGAACTGGGGTTCAGTGCAGTCGGGGGCTTCCTTCCCCCTCCTGCCAGAGAAAGCCAGCCAGGCACTCCACCACCCTTCCTCTCTGCGCGCGTCTCGGTACCTCAGCTCTTTGCCGCTCCTTCTCCGTGAGCTTTCCTTTTTCCTTCTAGTTGTAGAATTTCCACTCAGCCAGCTTTCCTGTGGTTCTGGATGGTGTCCGTTCTGTCTTTTAGTTGTAGTTTTGAAATTGTTGTGCGGGGCAGCAGTTTAGGTGCTTACCTATGCCACCATCTTGGTTTCTCCTCTATCCCCAACCAAAATTTTTCTATGCAAAAGCTAGTTTAAAATCTAACTGATATCTTAAAATAATTATAAAAAGTATTATAATCTTTAAATCATATATGGATATATATATATTTGATAGTTTTTTCCATGTTAAAATTTCAAGGCTTTAACAGAGATGATTCTTGGAAAGCTCCAAGGGCCCGGAGTACTACAAGAAATTTGTTCTCTCTTCTTAAAGGAAATATTTTAAATTTAACCGATTGATACTTGAAATCGCATGGAAAGCTTTATCAAATAAAAATTAATAACTATATTTTACTTTTAGATGTTATAAAGGTTTTGACCTTTAAGGAGGGCAAGATATTTCTTAAAATCACAACTTGAAAAACAAAAAGGAGGGATGATGGAGAAATCACCTGCAGGTAGGCTGCACCAAGCCTTAATTACTTTAAATTTTTTCACTTGTGATGCTGATGGAAAGACACCTATGGAGCTACATTGGTGTCAGAATAAAACAAAAGAAAATGGTCTAGTTAAATGGAAAGATCCCGAATCTGGTTTATGGAAGGGACCGGATCCATTATTAACCTTTGCAGAGGGTATGCTTGTATATTTCCAGAGAATTTTTCCAAGCCTGTGTGGATTCCTGCTAGAAATATTAAACTGCAACAGGGATCCAAGAAAGAAACTAGCCAGACTAATAAGGACCTTGTGCCTGGAGCCACACCATGCGGCTGCAGACAATTAACTACCTGAGCCACGGAGAGCAGCGACTCCAAGCAATCTACTGAAGATGAGGAGCAGGAGGAGGACAAGCCAGACAACAAACAGCCTGGAGACCACCTGGAGCATGGTAAAGAAGACGGTACAGATTCCTGAGAACGTCTTTCTTGCCATGCTAGTAGTGATCAGCTGTACGGTAATATTACGTGGGGAAAATGGGGCAAAAATGGGTAAGTATTTTGGACTTACGTTCCTGACCCTTCATGGGTAAGAACCTTTATGTGGGCTGATCCCCGCCTAATGCCTAATGTAGTCATCAATAATACCAAACACCTTGGTTCATCCAGGAGGAACATGGGTGGGGCAAGGAAGTGTAATTACACAGCTGTCGCCACCCAGCTTCCCTTTTTGTACGACACAAAATCAAACCACTGCTCCTTTGTGTGTAAAATTAAAGAGAGGCCTCTGGCTTGCGTGAACACCAAAGGAGGGGAAGCAAAAGCAAAAACACGTTTACTATCTTTACTTGCTCCTGGGAGAGGTGCAGAAATGTAACTAAGACCTTGTCTATACAAAAAGAAATTGTACAGCCATGGCCTAGAGCAAAGAATATCCTTATGTGATATTATTCTACAATGTCATTATAATTTTAGATATTTTATAACAGCATATTGTACAATTATCCCAAACAAACTTACAAACTAATTCTTTGCATGTTTGGCAGCATTTTAAAAAAAGGACATGAAAGGATTTAATCCCTTCCAGAAAGGAATTAAGGCACTGGGAAGGCACTTGAGCATTCTATATTGGCCTCTCTTGCCAAGAGGGACCCTCCCACAGCTGTTGCCTGAGCTTTCTGTTCATGCTGAGGTTGAAGCCTCGTGGTGATTGGTACCATGGATCTGTCTCTCACTCAATGGCATGAGCTGGGCCCTCTCTGGAGAAGAAACCTGGGTTCCCCAAGATATGTGATCAATGCCTGGGCCCCGCCAGCAGGCGAGGGGATCCCAAGGCAGGTGCTGGGCGTGGAGGCCACGGGGGCATAGGCTACCAAGGATACAGAACTGAACTTTACATCACCCTGCTTGGCCCCGGAGGATGGCTGGTTAGCCAGAGACGGGTAAGATTCCTTAAGGAAGGAACAACCTAAGACAGGCACAGTCGCAGAGGGGCCATCAGGAGAGAACTTGGGGGTCAACGGAGGTGGGGCACAGACCCTCACCTCCCCAACATTGCAGGGGCTTGAACCCTCACAACTTCTGAGGGAGGTCTCCTGCCCTCATGGATGCTTTGCTGCCCACGCCCAGCTCAGATCAGGACCCAGGTAACAGACAGAGACTTGGCCCAGCTCAGATCAGGACCCAGGTAACAGACAGAGACTTGGCCCAGCTCAGATCAGGACCCAGGTAACAGACAGAGACTTGGCCCAGCTCAGATCAGGACCCAGGTAACAGACAGAGACTTGGCCCAGCTCAGATCAGGACCCAGGTAACAGACAGAGACTTGGCCCAGCTCAGATCAGGACCCAGGTAACAGAGACTTGGCCCAGCTCAGATTGGGGCCTAGGCAACAAACAGACTTGACTGACAGCAGCTGCCCTATATCTAAATCCAGCCTAGCACCAGGAATGCTCAGGGCCTACTCAAGGATGCAAATAATCCTTTCCACTAATATTTACAGGGTAAACTAAGATTGCTGTTAGAGTATTAAATTTGACAGTAAAATAGTAGTCAAGTTTTTAGATTAAATTGGTCAAATTAAATGAGTGAATATTCAAGAGAATTTAATTGTACTGGACAAAAAGCTGTCCCTAAAGTATTAATTAAAATTTCTATTGGGAGTTCTTCTCATAGTAAAATTGCTTAACATGCAAAGAACCTAAAGCAGTCATATTTTTATGCAAAAAAATAATTTAAAGTTATCAAGACTGCATTATAAAAAATTTCCAAAAGCCTCCTAATAATTAAATTTAAAAAAGGGGGGGATAGTGAAGTAATATTATGTAAGGAAAAATATCCTGTAAGTAAATTACATCTAGAAAAATTTTTACTTTGAAAATTAATTTTCATTTGTAATGCTAAGAGCAAGACACCCATGAAAAACACACATAGTGTCAAAATAAGCAATAGGAAAATCGTTTGGGCAAAAAAATAAGTAAATAAAAAGGATCCCAAGTCAAATTTATAGAAAAGACTCCTTTATTAACTTTTGGTCGAGAATATATTTGTATATTTTCAGAAAACAACTCCAAGACCATGTGGATTCCTGCAACAGAGAGGAATTGACAGGAATGCTCCAGCCACAAAGACAAGCGGAGAAACAGTCCAGAGATGGAAGATGGTGAAGACGCCTTGCCATGCTAGCAGTCAGCAGCTGTGCGTCGCTGCAGGTTGCCCAGGACCAAACCAGAGAGGGTCGGACCTGCATTACCACCATTTGTCCACCATCCAGAACTGAAACATCATTGCTGACATGTACACATAAGGAACTATTTGACATTGAAACTGGGATTCAGAACTGTTGGACATTGAAATTGGGACTCAAACATTTTTTGTTCTCATACATTTATTTCTAGTCTGCAGATGCAAGATTTTTTAAAAGAAACGGGGGAGATGCTGGAAACTGATCATCGTCTCAGTAATAGGAAGATGTGGACAAGGAACCTGGAAGGCCGGTCAACCTTGAAGCTCTGAAAGGTCAGAGCCAACCACTCCCTATCTAATTAAGACAATGGTAACTGAGGCAACTTCCCCGCCAAATAATCATGTAAATCCTTACTGATAAGATAATCTGCCTGTTATTGGAATTACCTGCCTAAGGGCAATGGGTGTATCCCAAACCTGAATAAAAGGGATGGCAAGGCCAAAGCAAGGCATAGTCCTCCCCCTAGAGGTGGGCTCCCACCTGGCCCCCAATATTCCCAAATTAATGCTTTTCTAGTCTCTTTTCATTTGTGTGTGGCCTTCTCCAGAACCCGAACCCTGAACTGGAACCCTGAACCACGCGGGGCATGAAAGGGGTTTCCACAAGGTCCCTCAGCCCAGCCTGCACTGTCTCACAGTCCAGGAGCCCTTGGGGGATGTCCAACTGATGGCTTAGGCCTGCTCCCCACAGCAGGCCTAAGTCAACAGTTGGACATCCTTAGCACTGCTGCGGAGGCAGGAGAGGCTCCCGCCACTGCCACTGCGCTCACCAGCCATGAGCTCAGCTTCTGGCTGAGCGGCGCTCCCCCCGTGGGAGCGCACTGACCACCAGGGGGCAACTCCTACATTGAGCATCTGGCTCCTGGTGGTCAGTGCGTGTCATAGTGACTGGTCATTCTGCCGTTTGGTCGATTTGCATATTAGCCTTTATTTGCATACTAGAGGCCCGGTGCATGAAATTCATGCATGGGGCGGGTTGTCCCTCAGCCCAGCCTGCACCCTCTCCAATCTGGGACCCCTTGAGGATGTCCGACTGCCCGTTTAGTCCCTCTCACAATCCAAAACTGCTGGCTCCCAACCACTCGCTGCCTGCCAGCCTGATCACCCCCTAACCACTCCCCTACCCGCCTGATCGACGCCTAACTGCTCCCCTGCCGGCCCGATTGTCCCTAACTGCCCTCCCCTGCTGGCCTGGTAGCCCTAATTGACCTCCTTTGCCAGCCTGGTTGCCCCTAACTGCCCTCCACTTTCAGCCTGGTTCCTCCCAATTGCCCTCCCCTGCAGGCCTGGTCCCCCCCCAACTGCCCTCCTCTGCTGACCCCATCACCCCTAACTGCCCTCCCTTGCAGGCCTGGTCCCTCCCCACTGCCCTCCCCTGCCAGCCATCTTGTGGCGGCCATCTTGTGTCCACATGGGGGCAGCCATCTTTGACCACATGGGGAACGGCCACCTTGTGTGTTGGAGTGATGGTCAATTTGCATATTACTCTTTTATTAGATAGAATTAGCCTCTTACTGAGAGTCCCAGGTTTGATCCTCTGACCAGAATCGAACCTGGGACTCTTAAGTCTGTAGGCTGATGCTCTATCCACTGAGCCAAACCAGCTAGGGCTCATCTTAAAGAAGACCCTTTAACATTTCATGTAATACTGGTTTGCTGGTGGTGAACTCCTTTAACTTTTTCTTGTCTGTGAAGCTCTTTGTATGACCTTCAATTCTAAATGATAGCTTTGCTGGGTAGAGTAATCCTGGTTGTAGTTCCTTGCTATTCATCACTTTGCGTTTCTGTTGAGAAATCAGCTGACAGTCATATGGGCACTCCCTGGTGGGTAACTAACTGATTTTCTCTTTGCTGCTTTTTAGATTCTCTCTTTATGTTTAACCTTTGGCATTTTAATTGTGCTGTGTCTTGGTGGGCTCCTCTTGTTTGGGACTCTCTGCGTTTCCTGGACTTGTAAGTCTATTTCTTTCACCAGGTAGGGGAAGCTTTCTGTCATTATTTTTTTCAGAAAAAGGTTTTCAATTTCTTGCTTCCTTTCTTCTGCTTCTGGCACCCCCATAATTCGAATGTTGGTACCCTTGAAATTGTCCCAGAGGCTCCTTGCACTATCTTCATATTTTTTTCTTTTCTGATATGGTGTTTTTTGCTTCCTCATATTCCAAATTGCTGATATGATTCTAGGCATCCTCTGCTCTACTGTTGATTTCCTGTAAATTCTTTATTTCAGTTAGTGTATCCTTCATTTCTGACTGGTCCTTTTTCATATCTTTGATGTTCTCACTAAGATCCTCGTAATGCTCTCTAAGTTCCTTGACATTCTCACTAAGCTCCTTGAAGATCTCATTAAGATCCTTGAACAACCTTATAACCATTGTTTTGAACTCTATATCTGGTAGTTTGCTTGCTTCCATTTCATTTAGTTCTTTTTCTGGAGATTTATTCTGTTCATTTGTGGCATGTTTGTCTCCATATTTTTGCTGCTTCCCTGTGTTTGTTCAATATATTTGGTAGAGCTGCTATGTCTCCAGGAATTGGTAGAGTGGCCTTGTGTAGTAGTTGTCCTATAGGGCCCAGTGGCTCAGCCTCCCCAGCCACCTGAGCTAGGCACTCTACACAACCCTGTGTGGGCTGTGTGCACTGTCCTGTTGTAGTGGAGCCTTGATTGCTATTGGCCAATTGGCTATCAGGACCAGAAATGCCCTATGGAGCAGGACTTGCTTTAATGGAGTTTTGGTGCTCACTGAGTCTGCCCCTTGAGTCTGTCTTGTGGATATGGTAGGGTTGTAATATGGTATGGTCTGAAGCTGTCCACCAGGTGCACTGGCTCTGGGGCCTCCTGGGAGGTGCAAAGTCAGCTACTGCCTATGCCCTGTCTGGGGCAACCTGGCACAAGCTACAGAGAGATCTGCAGATGGCTGCTATTTGTGTTTGGCTTGAGGTGCCCAGGAGAGGCCAAGCTATGAACTAGGGCAGGCTGTTGCTTGGTGCCAGGCCTGGGGCCTCTTATTGAGAGGTATAGAACAGGCTGAGGCAAGCTGCTGCTTATTTGAGAGATTTTATAAAAGTCTGAAGCTTGAGCCAAGACAGGCTATTCATATGGAAAGACCACTGCAGACCACTTGGATGGGACTGCAAATTGGGTGGGGTGGGTGGGGTCTCAGGGAGTCACCAGGCCAGGCAAACAGTGTGAGACAGGTTGATGGAAACTCAGATATGGTGCCTGTCAGTGGGCTCTGTGGAGGGCCAGGGCGGGGCGGGGTGGGGGGGGGGGCACACGGGGCAGAGTTCAGCATAGGAACAATGACTCTGTGAGCACTTTTGTTTGGGAGAGAGCTGCCCTCAAGTTCTTATCCTAATGCCAGACAATTTATTTTTTTGTTTTGGAGGTGGAATTGCTTTTATTGGGGTGGGCGCCCCAGGTCCGCCCGTGGTCAGGTTAGTGTTCTGCCCAGAGGCAGCCAGATGCCTGGCGACTCCACCCACCGCCCACCCGGGTTAGTGAAACATGCAAAGCTCAGTCAGAGGGTGGAGGCAGGGGGGCAGCCACCAAGGCCAGGGCTGGGTGGAGCAGGAGGGGTAGGCCAGGCTGGGCTGCTGAATCAGCATAGACAGTCCATCCAGCATACCTGGGCCCAGTGCAGGGCTGAACTCCCAGAGAGACAGGCGGGTGGGCGGCACCCTAGGCAGGACTCAAGGCCCCAGGAGCCATGGGTCTCCGAGAAAAGAGCCCACAGAAGTCCCAGCCGTGCCCAGCCAGGGCCAGCGGCCCCAGGTGCACCAGGAGGCCTCGGGGCCGGGTGTGCGAGGAGGACACAGAAGGCACTAGGAGCAGAGGCTGAAGGCAGAAGCCAGAGCCTGGGGTCTCAGGAGAGTGTCGGGGGCTGGGAGTTGGGGGCTAGGGACAGAGCCTGGCCAACTGGCCCTGTAGGCTGGACCCTCATCTTCCCATGGGGAAGGGGCTTCTCTGGACAGACTGGAAGAGACGGCCGACACAGGACCTGCTCCCTCCCCTCAAGGCCCACTGAGCCAGCAGGTCAATCCTGGAACAGATGAGAAAACACCAGACCCAAGGGGCCCTGCCAGGGACGGTGCCCCCTGCCCTGAGCAGCGAGGACTGGTAGCTGGTTGGTCGTTGAGCAGGGCCGGCCTACAGGGTGGGGGACCTCACCCAAATAGAACCTCCCTGGGGAGACAGGAGGGCTGTGTTGGGGGCCCTACTCTGAGCCCTGCAAGGCACCTGGCTGTGATGAGTGGCAGGTAGAGAAGAAGGATCGAGGGGGTGAGGTGGTCAGTGGGGCTAGACCAGCCCTGTCCCCCAAAACACAGGGCTGCCTGGACAGCACACACGTTCACATGTTAGTCTGGTCTTTTTGGTTAAACTTGAGGCACCGCTTGGGAGGAAGACAGCTTTAAACGTGAGAGAAGGAAAGACGTGGCGCCTGGTGGGGAGCCTGGCCACGTGCAGAGCAGGAGGGTGGGGGGCAGGCAGGTGTCAGGCGGTGGCAGACTCGGGGGCCCCCCAGGGAGGTGGCGGGCCCTGAGGTGTAGCGGCGGCCATAGCTGGAGGAGGAGGAGGAGGGGGGGAGGGGGAGGAGAAGAAGGTCATGGAGAAGCTGGAGCCGGTGGCGTCAAAGCTGCCCCAGTGGGACTCTCCCGGGAGCCGGTGCAGGAGCCAGTTGGAGCTGCTGACGCTGTAGGGGCTGTAGTAGCTCTTGCTGGACTGGGCGGCCGCCTCCAGCAGCCGCAGCCCTGTGCCCTCCTCCACCATGCTGCGGTCCAGCACGTTCTTGTAGGAGATCTTGAGCTTGGTCTTGGGGCGGGTGAGGTACTTGGAGTACGTGCCCACATCCTGCAGTTTCTGGGCCATGCGGGCGTCCACCGTTTTGTGCTGTAGCACCTCGTCGAACTAATGCCAGACAATTTAATTCTTCCTCGTATGTCCCTAGATCTTTTCAAGCTACTGCCCCAGTGCTCAGAGGGAGTAAGTCTGAGTAAATCTGTGCACCAGCCCTTTAAGAGGAACTGCCTGGGTCTCCAGCAGCTTCTGTGCCACTCAGCCGCAATCCCTGTAGGTTTTTATAGTCCAAAGTTATGGGTACTTCTCTTCCCAGTGCTGGAACTCTGGGCTGAGGGGTGTGGTGTGGGGCTGGGACCCCTTGCTCCTCATGGATACCTCCTCAGCCAAGATATCCCACCCAATTAAAAAAACACCACATGTGAGTATTGAACCAGTCCATTCCACACCTCTACCCACCTATCAGAGTCAATGTGGCTTCTTCTTTAATTCTCTAGTTGTAGGACTTCCATTTAGCTAGATTTCAGGAGGTTCTGAATGATGGTTGTTCTGTGGTTTAGTTGTAATTTTGATGTGGTTGTGGGAGGATGCAAGTGCCACCATCTTGACCAGAAGTTAAAACTCTGAATCTTCAAGATAATTTCTGTCAGCCTGGAACATGGCCCTGTCAGCCTGGAACATGGCCCTAACCACCCCCAAATATGAACTTGCTGTAAAAAGGATAGTTCAACAACAACAGGTCCCTCCTCCTCAAAGAAAACTGCAGACCAATCTCTCTATAAAAATGATGCAAAAAATTATATCTAAAATGTCAAGGCATATTTTAGCCACAAGGATACAACAGTGGGAAGAAAGCATCAGTTTCCATAGTGTCAGTTGGTAATAAGTGTTATGGATGTAAATAAAGCAGAGGAAGGGAGTGGGGTACGGAATAAGGCCCTTTTATTTTAATTAGAGTAATAAGTGAATTATTTGTGTCAGAAGGAACATGAAGGAAATGATATTTAAACAGAAAACTATATGATCATCCCCATAGCACCTAAAAGTGCACAAGAAAATTCAATATCCTTTTCTGTTTAAAATCAAAGTAACACTTAACAAAATGGCATATTATAGTAGAAATGTCCTTAGCATGATAAAGAAACAAACACATTTCAACCTCAAAGCCATCAAGGTTCCACTATTACCAAAACATGCCTTCATCTCACCATGAACAAGAGTCAGCAGGCACTACAAACAGGAGTTTTAGAATCCCAAGAACTTCAGGAAATAGAATAGTCTGGTAAGACTATAAAGTAAATTCCTCTAAATTGTTTAAAGACCTAAAAGATTGCATTAAAACCATAAGATACTATGAAAACAATAAGATACTATGAAATAACAACAGGAAAATTAGAGAAACAAAACAAGATAAAAGAATTCCTACGAGTTAAAAACTGCCATGGAAACTAGAACACCATTGAGTGGGTTAGGCAGCAGAATAACTAATATTAGAGGATTAGTGAACCAGAGTGATAGATAAAAGAATGGAAAATAAAAAGAGGGTAACTGCAATAAAAAACAAAGTATGGAAAGAGAGTCTAATATACATTGGAATTTTAGGATGAGAAATGGAAGGGGCGGGGGGGTGATGAGACACTATTTGAAGATTTTTTGAATTATGGAAAAACATGGATCTCCAGATTCAAGTCCTAAGCAGGAAAAATAAAAATAAACCAAAACCTTGCCATTTAGGAATAATTTTGTAGAATATTGAAGACAAATGACTTTATCACAACAGAGGAAAGGCAGAGTTAAAGAGGAAACATCAATAAGACAGAACAGCAGACCCCTCAGTCATAGTAACAAGGGCAGAATACAATGAAATAATATGGCCGGAGTGCTAAAGGAAAACCACAGAAACAGTGTGGATTTTTTTCATTCTAAACTATCATTCAAACTCTCCCTTTATGTCTATCAAGATTTGCTTTACAGATTTAGGTGCCCCTATGTTGAGTGCATAAAAGTTTACAGGGGTTATATCCTCTTGTTGTATTGCTTCATTTACTATTATGTAATGTCCTTCTATGTCTCTTACCAGAGACTTTTGTGTTAAAGTCTATTTTGTCATATATAGGAGTTGCTACACCAGCTTTTTTCTCCTTTCCATTTGCATGAATTATCTTTTTTCATCCCTTTACTTTTAGTCTGTGTGTATCTTTCATTCTGAGGTGGTTCTCTTATAGACAGCATATACTAGTATATGAGTTTTGTTTTCTTATCCATTCAGCTATCCTAGGTCATTTTTGTTGTTATTGTTAATCCTCACCTGAGGATATATTTTTTTCCCATTGATTTTTTAGAGATCGAGTGAAGGAGGTAGGGAGGGAGGGAGGGAGAGAGAGGAAGAGAGATAGAGATAGATAGATAGATAGAGAGAGAGAGAGAGAGAGAGAGAGATAAACACTGATTGAGAAAGACACATTGATAGGTTGCCTTTCACACATGCCCCAACCAGGGCTGGGGCTCAAACCTGAAACCCAGGTATGTGCCCTTGACCTAGAATGGAACCCATGGGTGCCTGGGCAGATACTCAATACTGAGCAACACTGGCCAGGCCTACCCTATGTCTTTTGATTGGAGTGTTTAAGCCATTTACATTTAAAGTAATTATTGATAGGTACATATTTATTGCCAATTTATTCTTTTAACTATGTTCCTCTTTTTTCCCTTCGTCTTCCCCCTCTCTCCCTCCCTCCCTTCCTTCCCTTATTGCTCTGGCTAGGACTTCCAACTCTATGCTGAATAAGAGTGGTGAGTGAGCATCCTTGTATTGTTCCTGATCTTAGAGGAAAAGCTTTCATTTTTTTCACCATTGAGTGTGATATTGGCTGAGGATTTGTCATATATGGCCTTTATTATATTGATGTACTTTCCTTATATATCTATATTGAGTGTTTTAATCATAAATGGATGTTGTATGTTATCAAAATTTTTTTGCATCTATTGATAAGGTCACATAATTTTTTTTTAAAATATATTTTATTGATTTTTTACAGAGAGGAAGGGAGAGGGATAGAGAGCTAGAAACATCGATGAGAGAGAAACATCGATCAGCTGCCTCCTGCACACCCCCCACTGGGGATGTGCCCGCAACCAAGGTACATGCCCTTGACCGGAATCGAACCCGGGACCCTTCAGTCCGCAGGCCGACGCTCTATCCACTGAGCCAAACCGGTTTCGGCAGGTCACATAATTTTTATCCTTCCTTTTGTTGATGTAATGTGATGCATTACATTGATTGATTTGCATTTGTTGAACCATCCTTATGCCCCTGAATGAACCCCACTTGATCATGATGCATTATTTTTTGGATATACTGTTGTATTCAATTTGCTAGTATTTTATTTAGGATTTTTGCATCTGTGTTCATCAGGGATATTGGTCTGTAGTTGTGTGTGTGTGTGTGTGTGAGAGAGAGAGAGAGAGAGCGAGAGAGAGATCCTGGCCAGGTTTTGGTATCAGGGTTGTATTGGCCTCAGAATGTGATAGGAAGTATTGCCTCTTCAATTTTTGGGGAGAGTTTGAGAAGGATAGGTTTTAAATCTTCTTTGAACATTTGGTGGAATTCACTGGTGAAGCCATCTGGTCCTGGACTTTTATTTTTTGGGAGATTTTTTTTTTTAAAATATATTTTATTGATATTTTACAGGGAGGAAGGGAGAGGGATAGAGAGCTAGAAACATTGATGAGAGAGAAACATCGATCAGCTGCCTCCTGCACACCTCCCACTGGGGATGTGCCCGCAACCAAGGTACATGCCCTTGACCGGAATCGAACCTGGGACCCTTCAGTCCGCAGGCCGACGCTCTATCCACTGAGCCAAACCGGTTTCGGCAATATTTTTTGGGAGATTTTTGATGATTGTTTCAATTTCCTCACTGCTGATCACCATTTCTTCTAGGTTATTGAATTTGGTGACATATGCACTTTCATAGTATTCTAGTATGATCCTTGTATACCTGTGATATCTGTGGTAATTTCTCCTTTTCCATTTCTGATTTTGTTTATATGAGTCTTTTCTCTGTTTTCTTTAGTGAGTCTAGCCAGGGGTTTGTCAATTTGTTAATCTTTTTAAATAACCAGCTCTTTGTTGTATTAATTTTTTGTATAGTCCTTTTGTTCTCTATTTCATTAAATTCTGCTCTAATTTTTTATTGATTTTTAAAGAGAGAGTCAGAGAGAGGAGAGGATGTGAGAGTCAGAGAGGAAGGGAGAGTCAGAGAGGGAGGGAGGGAGGGAGAGAGGGGGGAGAGAGAGAGAGAGAGAGAGAGAGAGAGAGAGAGAGAACGAACCAGGGATTGAGTCTGCAACCTGGGTCTGTGCCCTGTCTGGGAAGTGAACCAACAACCTTTTGGTGCATGAGGTGATGCCCAACCAAATGAGCCACACCGGCCAGGGCTTTTCTCTAATTTTTTTTAAAATTTTCTTTCTTCTGCTGACTTTGGGTTGCTTCTGTTCTTCTTTTTCCAGTTCTTTAAAATGTAATGTTAAGTTTTTTACTTGGAATTTCTCATTTCTTAAGATAGGCCCTGCAATGAAATGAGCTTCCCTCTTATACTGCTTACACTGCATCCCAGAAGTTTTGAAATGTCATATTGTCGATCTCATTTCTCTCTCTCTATCTTTTGATATCACCTTTTACTTCTTCTTTGACCTAGTCAGTTTTTAGTAGTATCTTATTTAATCTCCACATATTTGTATGTTTCTTTATTTCCTTTTTGTTGTTGATTTCTGATTTCAAGGCCTTGGTATGGTTTCAATCTTCTTGAATTTTTTGAGGCTAGTTTTGTGACCCAAAATGACCTATCCTTGAGAATGTTCCATGTGCTCTGGAGAATAATGTATAATCTGAAGGTCTCGTATGAAAGGCTTTGTAAATGTCAATTATGTTTATTTGGTCTAATGTGTCATTTAAGGCTGATATTTCTCTATTGATTTTCTAAGTGGATGATCTATTTATTTTGTTTAAAATATATTTTCATTGATTTCAGAGAGGAAGGGAGAGGGAGAAAGAGAAACATCAGTGATGAGAGAGAATAATTGATTGGCTGCCTCTTCTACGCCCCACATTGGGGATTGAGCCTGCAACCCAGGCAGGTGCCCTGCCTAGGAATCAAACCGTGACCTTCTGGTTCATAGGTGACGCTCAATAACTGAGCCACGCCAACCAGGCTGGATGATCTATTGAGAACTGTCAATGGAATAGTAAGGTCCCCAACTATGATTGTGTTTTGGTCTCTTTCTCCCTTTAGTTCGGCAAGTAGTTGCTTTATATATTTCGGTGCTCCCTGATTGGGTGTGTAAATATTAAGAAGTGCTATGTCTTCTTGATGTAGTGTCTCCTTTATAATGATAAAATGTCCATCTTTGTCTCTTGTTGCCTTTGCTATCTTGCAATCAATTGTCAGATATAAGTATGTTATTTCTGTGGATAGTTTTTTGTTGTTTGTAAGAGAACATTTATATAGGAATTTATTTTTTCTATCTCTGTGACTTCACAGAGATAGAAAAAATAAATTCCTATAAGAAATGGGCTTAGGAAACAAGTTATGGAGGCAAAGGAAGGGCCCTTGGAGCCTGCGAGTGAGGAAGCTAATGGTAACGTGCCTAGGCAGCGGGGGGAGGAAAAGGGAAAAGGAAGGTACGGGCGTGCTCCCGGGAGGGAAAATCTGTGGGTATTTGCTTGGAGAATCATTTCCCAGTCTTTCACTTAGAATTTACCTTAGTCTTTGCAGTTTAGATGTGTCATCTGAAGGCAGCATATGGTTGTGTTTTATTTTTTGATCCACTCTGCCACGCTGTCCCTCTTTATTGGTGAATTCAGCCCATTTACATTTAGGGTAATTATTGATGTATGAAGGTTTCCTATAACCATTTTATCCTTTGTTTTCTGGTAGCTCTGTGCCCCATTGGTTCTTTTCCTTTGTGTTTCCATCTGTTGTTTTTGTTTGGTGGTGTTCTATACTTTTTTCTTTCGTTTCCTTTTTTTTTTTTTTTAAGGTGTGTGTCTCAGTTTTGGGGTTTTTATGTATGATTACCATTAAGTTTATGAAAATGAAAGTTGCATTTATAAAGATTTTTGTTGTTGGTTGGTGGTGGTGATCTTACTCATAGTGTTGTGGCCTTTTGTTCCTTGTTTCAGGTAGAATAACCCCCTTGATTATTTCTTGTAATGGAAATCTTATGGTGATGCTGTTACAGAAGACTGGAAAAAAACACCCAAGTCATGCTTGGAGAAAGGGAGTTACATTTTATTAAGGGCAGGGCCAGAAAAAAATGTGTCTTTCAAATTCTGGGCCCCCCCACATGGGGGAAACCTTTTCTATTTATAATTTTCCTAGCTCTTTTGTCTCCCAAATTTGGAATGAGACTTCTGGGCCTTCTGGGAAAGAAGACCTACATGCTGGGAAGGGGCCATGAGACCATATCTCAAGGCCTGGCCTGGAGTCAGCACTGACAACTCTGTCTATAGTCCATGGCCTCTCTGGAATGGGAGTAGTCTTATTTTCCTTATTATTTAAGCAAGCAAGTGTTTACAGAAGCCAAAATAGCAGGGTTAAAATTTCAAACAGCAGTTTTTATATAAGATGGATGCTTCAATGCAATCGCTCAGCTACTCTATGTCTGGGAAAGTCTTTTTAAAAAAAATATATTTTTATTGATTTCAGAGAAGAAGGGAGAGGGAGAGAGAGATAGAAACATCAATGATGAGAGAGAATCATTGATTGGCTGCCTCCTGCACGCCCCCAACTGGGGATCGAGCCCACAACACAGGCATGTGCCCTTGACAGGAATCGAACCCAGGACCCTTCAGTCCACAGGCCAACCCTCTATCCACTGAGCCAAACCAGCCAGGGCTGGGAAAGTCTTTATTTCTCTTTCATATTTAAAGGATAACTTTGCTGGATAAATTATGCTTGGCTGGCAATTTCTCTCAATCATTTGGTTTCACTTTATTCTGGTTTTAGAGTTTCTGCTGAGAAGTCAGACAAAATTATGATGGGTTTTTCTTTGTAGGTCACTTCCTTCTTTTCCCTGGCTGCTTTGAAGGAAAAGAAATATCAATAAAGAAATATCAGCCTTAAATGACATATTAGACCAAATGGACATTTTTCTTCATCATTAATGTTTGACAGTTTTAATACAATGTGCCTTGGAGAGTGCCTCTTTGGATTGAAGTGTTCTGTTTGCTTCTTGGATTCATGGATCTGGTTCTTTTCATAGGTTTGGGAAGTTCTCATCCACTATTTGTTTGAATAGGTTCTCCATTCCCCCCTCCCTTCTTCCTCTTCCGGAATGCCTATTCTCATACTGCCTGTTCTGGTGGAGGCAGAGAGTTCTCATAGAGCTCTTGCATTTTTCTTTATGTTCAGGTCTCCCTTCCTCCCTCTGTGTTATTTTCAGATTCCTATCTTCGACATCACTTTCCTCCATCTGTTTGGCTCTGTTTCCTATGCTCACTAGTTCATTCCTGAACTTTTTTATTGAATTCTTCATCTCCAGGATTTCTGATTGGTCTTTATTAAAGTTTCAGTCTCTTTGGTAAAATACTCATTTTATACATTAATTTGTTTTTTTAAGTGAATTAAATTGCCTGTCTATATTTTCTCGCATCTTGTTGAGTATTTTCAGAACTGCGATCTTTAATTCTCTGTCATTTATATCACATACTTCCATGTATTCCAGCTTGCTTTCTGGCGATTTTTTCCGTTTCTTTCTAAGCTGCTGCACTACCTTGGTTATTCATGGTATTTGATGGCTTCCTTCTCTGTCTAGCATCTCTGTATTAGTGGCATTTCTTTAGCAGATTAATATGAAGCAATCTTTCTATTATTTTCCAGTAGGGCATTGAATCACAAGCTTTTTAGCTCTGTAAATCCCAAAGCTGAGCTCTGCAGCTGCCCTCAGTATAGCCATGATACTTGGGGGTGAGGTTATATGGGGGAACTTGTCTGCCTTCTTTGTTTTGCCCTTCTAGAAATGGACCTTGGACCTCTGGAGGGTCCCCACCTACACACCCCACCCTGAGATAGGTCACAGAGTGCACTCTTTGCACCCTGCCAGGTGGCTCAGTTGGTTAGAGTGTCATTCCGTACACCAAAAGACTGCAGGTTTGATTCCCAGTTCGGTACATACCTAAGTTCTGGGTTCAGTCCCTGGTTGGGACGCATATAGGAGGCAACTGAGCGATGTTTCTCTCACATTGATGTTTCTCTCGCTCCCTAAAATTAATAAAAACATATCCCCAGGTGAGGATTAAGACAAAAAAAGGGCACCCTCTGCTCAGGGGAAATAGTGATTCTGTAGTTCCAGTTCTCAGGTCCATAGACAATGTGCTCCACAACCCAACACCAAGGACGACAGGAGGTGAGTTTGGGGAGTCTACAGGGTGGCAGGTTCTGTGGCTTTCTTTCTTTGCCTGGAATGCCAACCGCCTTACAGCCATAGCAGAAACCCTGTGCTATGTCCTTGCCCAGGTCTCTGGGCTCAGCCGCAGCTGGCACTGCTCACTCCTGCAGGAGTACCCAACGAGTCTCTCTGCTCCTCTCAGCTGAAGGGAGCACTAGCCACACCCGGCTTCCTCCCCTGTCCAGGCTGAGTCTGCCATGAGCTCCCAGCTGCAGGGCTACATCCATGGCTGTCTGAGCCCTCCTCCCTCTGGCCTCCCCTGTTTGTTCCCACTGCTGACCTTTAGATGCTTCAATGTGT
Organism: Plecotus auritus; assembly: GCF_963455305.1. Lineage (NCBI taxonomy): Eukaryota > Metazoa > Chordata > Mammalia > Chiroptera > Vespertilionidae > Plecotus > Plecotus auritus. The sequence goes on from NC_137783.1 coordinate 62,454,832, forward strand.
GAATCTCTCAGGCCTGCATGTTGAGTGGGAAATCCTTTGTTGAGTTATAGCTGTTCAAGTTGTTGAAATTTTAGGGGGAGAGCCCAAGGGGATCTCTCACACCACTATTCCTCTGACACCACTCTCCCAGTTGCATGTTTATATACCAATAATGAACTATCAGAAAGAGAAACTAAGAAAACAATCCCACTCACAAATGCTTCAAAAAGAATGAAATCCCTAGGAATAAATTTAACCAAGGATGCAAAAGACCTGTACTGAGGAAATGATGACACTAAAGAAAGAAACTGAAAAAGATACAAATAAGTGGAAGCATATAATGTGTTCATGGATAGTAACAATTTCTATCATTAAAATGTCCCTACTACCCAAAGTAACCTATAGATTCAACGCAATTCCTTTAAGATACCAATGGCAGCCCTGGGTGGTTTGCTCAGTGGTTAAAGCATCACGGGTTTGATTCCTAGTCAAGGGCATGTACCTCGGTTGCAGGTTTGATCCCAGGCCCCGATGGGACCATGTGTGGAAGCCAACCAGACGATGTCTCTCACATCAATGTTTCTCTCTCTCTCCCTCCCTTTTGCCTCCCTCCCTTTCACTCATTCTAAAAATCAATGGGAAAAAAACCCTCCAGTGAGGATTAAAAAAAAAAAAAAAGATACCAATGGCATTTTTCACAGAATTAGAATAAGTACTTCAAAAATTTATATGGAACCACAAGAGACCCAGAGCAGCCACAGCAATCTTGAGAAAGAAGAACAAAGTTGAAGGAATCATGCTACCTGATATCAAACTATAGTACAAGGCCAAAGAAATCAAAACAGCATGGTACTGGCATAAAAACAGACATAGAGATCAATGGGCCCAGAAATAAATCCATGTCTTTATGGTCAACTAATATTTGACAAAAGAGGCAAAACATATAATGGGGTAAAGATAGTCTATTCAACAAATGGTTTGGGGAAAATTGTACATATTGGTGCAAAAAAACTGAAATTAGACTACTTTCTTACACCATACCAAGAATAAACTCAAAATGTATTCAAGACTTAAATGTTACACTTGAAACCATAAAAATCCTAGAAGAAAACAGACAGTAAAATCTCAGACATTTCTTATAGCAGTGTTTTTTCTAATATCCCTCCTAGGGCAAGGGAAACAAAAGAAAATATAAACAAGTAGGACTATATCAAACTAAAAAGTTTTTATACAGCAAAGGAAACCATCAACAAAATGAAAAGACAACTCACCAAGTGGGAGAACGTATTCACCAGTGATACATCTGATAAGGGGTTAATATCCAAAATTTATAAAGAACTTTTAGAACTCAATACCAAAAAAAATCCAATTAAAAAATGGGCAGAGGACCTGAATAGTCACTTCTTTAAAGAGGACATACAGATGGCCAATAGACATATAAAAAGATGCTCAATGTCACTAAACAGAGAATGCAAATTAGAACCACAGTGAGATATCACCTCACATCTGTCAGAATGGCTATCATCAGTAAATCAATAAACAAGTGCTGGCAAGGATGTGGAGAAAAGGGAACCCTAGTGCACTGTTGGTGGGAATGCAGACTGGTACAGCCACTGTGGAAAGCAGTATGGAGTTTCCTCAAACATAAAATGGAATTGCCTTATGACCCAGTTATTCCACTTCTGGGAATATATATCTGAAGAAACCATAAACACCTGAAACGTGTATAATTTTTTTTAACCAGTGTCACCCCAATAAATTCAATACAAAGGAAAAAAACTATCATTTAAGAGTAAGGGCAAAATAAGCATCTTTTCAGATAAGGAAAGACTAGGAGAGTTTGCCACTGTCAGGTTCTCACTGAGGGTGCAGGAAGGAGTGGAGGGCACGAAATGGGTAAATACCCAAGTCCAAACAGTCAATGCCTGTTTAAAACAAACCCGGGAGTGGTAATAAAATAAGAATGACTCATTTAGAAGGCATAAAAATAATCCTTTATTCATCTCACATACTATCTTTGTCCAGCATTTTTAGTTCTACTTCATTTTTAGGCCTTCTAAATTAGTCATTGTTATTTTATTACTTCTACTACAGTAGTTTATACAGTCAAAATGAAGTAGAACTGAAAATGCTAGATGAAGAAAACATGCAGGATTAGCAAGGGGTGGTTTGAAGCTTTCCCCAAATCTTTGTCTTGTGTGTGGGGAAAACAGAATGTTAATTAATTTTAGGCTTTGGTAAGTATTGTATACATATTAAAAATAGAAATATAACATATAACCCATAAAAAACACAAAAGTTCATCACATACTACCTGACCAAGCAGGTCTCAACAAATTTCGAAGAATTTATATCATGAAGCTTATATGTAATGCTAATAAAAATGTAAAACAAAAAGTTGTAAAAATTCCCATACATTTGGAAATTAAAAACATATTTCTAAATAATCTAGGGAAAAAAGAAATAATAATGGATATTTAAAAACTTTTAAAAGTACACTACAGTGAAAACTACATCAAAATTTAAGGCATACAGTTCAAGCATTGGCTTCAGGGATATTTTCAGATGCATTAAGGATTAACCATAAAAAGCAAAACTGTAAACAGTTTTATAAGAAAATATAGGAAATTACCTTATGATATCAGAGGTATGAAAGAGCAAGATAAAAAGGCAAAGCCCATAGAATGAAAGAATGATACATTTGACTATATTAAACTTACAAAGTAAAAATAAACAAAGAGAAAAGGCAAAAACAGGGTAGGAAAAGGTATTTCCAATACCTATTATTGAAAATTAGCATACAAATTTATGACAAACTCATATAAAATAAGAAAAAGATAAGCAACCCAGTTAAAAATGTAGGAAGAAAAGAACAATTTGCAAAGTAGAAAACATAATTGGCCATGAAAAACTGAATCTCACTAATAATTGAGAAATTCTAATTAAGAAACACAATATATACTTTTAGACATATATAAGACTTGCAAAAATTAGAGAGTCTGATAATACACTGAGTTGGTGAGACTGTGGGAATATTAATCAGCTGACCTCTTGGAAAGCAATTTGGCAATCCTACTTAGATTTCTGTTACCTTGTGAGGAAGGCGTTTTTAAATGGTGACTAGCCCTTTCCCTACCCGGCTGTTGTGGCTAACTGGTTGAGCATCGACCTATGAACCAGAAGGTCACAGTTTGATTCCTGGTCAGGTGACAGATGTGAAACTGAAATTAGACATGCCCAGGTTGCAGGCTTGATCCCCAGTAGGGCGCAAGCAGGAGGCAGCCAACTGATGATGTTTTTATTTTTCCCCCTCTCCCTTCCTCTCACTGAAATCAATGAAAACATATTTTTTAAAAAAGATGCTTATGCTCATCAATTAAGAACAAAAATAGAAAAGCCCTTTCCCACATTCATTAGGATACATGTGCCAAGATGTGCACTGTGTCACTGCTGATAATTCTAGAAAGGAAACGACCCAACTTTGCCTTGGTTGGGGAACTCGGGATGAACTCTGGAATTGCTCTGAAGCAGCAAAGCCAGGAAGGAAGAACTCCACCTGCATCACATCTAAATATTAAAAACACAGTGCAAGGAAAAGCAAGTTGCAATGCAACATACACAGCATTCAGTAATTTGTGTGAAAGTAAAAAACACATGAAAACGGATATACATCACTAATGGAGAGATACACATATTTCAAAGCATAGAAAAGTCCATTAGACCTTACAGCAGACTACTTAGCCCAAGAACCGGCATACACCCCAGCTTCGGTGCCTAGGGAGGCTGGGCCTCAGCTACACTGAGAAGGATTTATTCCTATTATCTGGAGAGTAAAGCTCCAAAGCAAAAGGACATTGTGGGCTATTTCTGCATGATGGGTCCAGCAATGCCCATTATATCTTCACTTGTATGCATGTTTAAAATTTTTATAATTAAAATATATTAACACAAAAAAGAAAAGTCTAGGAGAAGAATATGGCCGCCAACTAGGCAGCCGTGTCCTGTACCTCGTCCTGGAGCCAGACTGGAAAAGCAACTAAATCAGAGAACATCCACCCGAAATTAATAGATTAGACACAGCTGAGGAGACAGTTATCAACAAGGAAGGGTTGAGGATGCCTGGAGAAGGTAGGAACAGGGATCCGGGCGGGAGAGGGCCACCAGCCACCGGGCGAGAGGGTGAAGTGGAAGCTGCATTGCATCCCTCGGCGACAGGTGTGATCCCAACTGAGAAAAGGAAAAGCCACAGGGCTGCTGGTGCCCCGGGAGCCTAGACCACAACCATGAAAGGCTGAGCCCCAACAGGCCTCCTGAATAGCGGCCCAAGCAGTGCGATGCCGGTGGGACAGAAACTTGCAGTTTCTGTGGGTTGTTTTGCTTTGTTTTGTCTTTGCTTTTATTTGCTAAACCCAGAGCATAGGACTTTCCAGTTGCCAGAACTCACCCAAGGCTGCAGAGCGGGGAGAGGCACAGATTTGTGGAGCCTGAAGAGAGGCTCTGGAGAGAAGCAGGGCATTGGGGACATTCATATCCCTCCAAACTTAAGAGGCCATTTCTCTCCTGAAGAGTCAGACCCTCCCAGGAGGCTCAAGGAAGGTAATGCAGCCTGTCACACCCGGCCTGCATCCTGAGCTTTACGAAGCAAACAAAGGCTCCGAATAGCCCCAAGGAGCCATCCCTGTCGGGGCTGGAGGAAGGGCTGGTCCGCCCCACTACTGTGGGAACCAGACTGGTAAAACTCCAGGTTGCCAACCAACCCCACTGGTCTCCATACAAGGATCTCTGACCAACCAAGGCCAGAGTAATACCTTGGGCCACTCTCGGAGGAGTAGCGCTCCGTCAGGGAAAAAACATCAATTTGATTCCTGGAAAGCGAAACAGCACCCCCACCCCCCTACCTAAAGCCCTGTCAGAAACAGATGCTTGAGTGATTATGATGGACAGCTGGCAGACAGACAAAGCCGGCAGTTTAGTCCTGCCTGCTGGCAGCCACGGCGGATCACTTGGAGCTTCAACACGGTGCTGACTGCCAAAGACAGTGCCTGACAGTGGTCAGCACCTAACTACCTCACAGGAAGCTCAGAATTGGCAGACAGAACAGACGAGTGGCCCTAAACCAGCCCCTAAGGGCCGTTAAAACACAGCTGAAGCAAACAACACTTCACTTTTTTATTTTTTTATTTAAAAAAATTTTTTTAGTATTATTTATTTATTTAAAAACATTTTTGACTTTTTTATTATTTTCTTATTATTTTTCCACCTTTTTTATCCTGTTTTTCTTCTTCTTTCCCTGATTTAGCTTATCTCTTTCCTTTCTTTTTTACCCCTTGTTAAAAATTAATCTTTATCTGCTTTATTGATGTGTTATTAATATTGTAATCTCTCTTGGCTTATTCATATATAAAATTTCCTCCTCCCTGCTCCTACTCCATTTCCCCTTCTCTTTTTCTTTGCTACTCATTTTTTCCCCCTGACCTCTCTTGCTCTTTTCTTCTCCTAATTTTTTAATTAGTTTCATTTCCTAAATTCAGGCCTCTCTCCTCTATTCTCCTTTTCAATAAATAAATAATTTATTTTAATTTTTCTTCTTTTTTAAAAAAATCTTTATTGTCGAGATTATTACAGATGTCCCTCTTTTTTCCCCCATTGCCCCCATCCACCTCGTTCCTGCCCTGTCCCAGGCCTTCACCACCCTATTGTCTGTGTCCATAGGTAATGCATATTTGCATATAAGATCTTTGTTTAATCTCTTCCCGCCCTCCACCACCTTCCCTCTGAGAATCATCAGTCTGTTCCATTTCCATGCCTCTGATTCTATTTTCTTCACCAGTTTATTCTGTTCATTAAATTTCTTATTCGTTTATTTTGCTTTTTGGATTCAGTTGTTGATAGGTATGTATTTGTTGGCATTTTGTTGTTCATATTTTTTATCTTTTTCTTTTTCTTCCTCTTTAAGGATACCCTTCAACATCCTATATAATAAAAGCCTAATATGCTAAGTGTCTGGTCGTCCGGTCAGCCATTCAACCAATCAAAGTGTAATATGCTAATGATATGCTAAGACCGCTCAACTGCTTACTATGACGTGCACTGACCACCAGGGGGCAGACAGTCGACTGGTTGACCAGTCGTTATGACATGCACTGACCACCAGGGGGCAGATGTTCCGACCAGTAGGTTAGCTTGCTGCTGGGGTCTGGCTGACCAGGACTGAGCGAGATGGGCCGGACATGCCCTGGAGCCCTCCTGTGGTCCCTCCCTGGCTGGCCAATCTCTCACATCCCTCCCTGGCCCCAACTGTGCAATCCAGGACCACTCGGGGGACGTCGGAGAGCTGGTTTCAGCCTGATCCGGCAAGGCAGACCGAGGGACCCCACTGGTGCACCAATTTGTGCACCGGGCCTCTAGTTTCATATAATACTGGTTTGGTGGTGATGAACTCCTTTATTTTTTTCTTATCTGTGAAGCTCTTTATCTGACCTTCAATTCTAAATGAGAGCTTTGCTGGGTAGAGTAATCTTGGTTGTAGGTTCTTGATATTCATCACTTTGAATATTTCTTGCCACTTCCTTCTGGCCTGCATAATTTCTGTTGAGAAATCAGCTGACAGTCATATGGGTACTCCCTAGTAAGTAAGTAATGCTTTTTTTCTTGCTGCTTTGAGATTCTCTCTTTGTCTTTAGCCCTTGGCATTTTAATTATGATTGTCTTGGTGTGGTCCTCTTTGGATTCCTCTTGTTTGGGGTTCTCTGTGCTTTCTGGACTTGTAAGTCTATTTTTTCACCAGGTAGGGAAATTTTTCTGTCATTATTTCTTCAACTAGGTTTTCAAGATCTTGCTCTCTTTCTTCTTCTGGTACCCCCTTAATGCAAATGTTGGTATGCTTGAAGTTGTCCCAGAGGCCCCTTACACTATCTTCATATTTTTGGATTCTTTTTTCTTTTTGCTCTTCTATTTGGGTGTTTTTTGCTTCCTCATACTCAAATCGTTGGTTTGATTCTCAGAATCCTCTACTCTACTTTGAATCCCTGTATATTATTCTTTATTTCAGTCAGTGTATGCTTAATTTCTGACTGGTCCTTTTCCATTTTGGGGGAGGTTTCTAGAAGATTCTTGAGTAATCTTATAACCATGGTTTTGAACTCTGTATCAGTAGTTTGCTTTCTTCCATTTGTTCATTTGTGACATGTCTCTTTGTCTCCACATTTTGGCTGCTTCCCTGTGTTTGTTCCTATGTATTGGGTAGAGCTGCTATGTTTCCTTGAGTTGGTTGAGTGGCCTTGTGTAATAGGTATTCTATAGGGCCCAGTGGCTCAGCCTCCCCAGTCACCTGAGCTGGGAGCTCTAGGTGCACCCCTTTGTGGGCTGTGAACAGTCTTGTTGTACTTGAGACTTGATTGCTGTTGGTGTCACTGGGAGGAATTGACCTCCAGGCCAATTGGCTATGAGGACAAGTTGCAACTACAGTAGGAGACACCCCTATGAAGCAGGACTTGGTTCAGTGGGGCTTTGGTACTCACTGAGTCAGCCCCTTGAGTGTGTCACTTATGGATGTGTAGAATTGTAATCTGGTATGGTCTGACACTGACCACTGGGTATACTGGCTCTTGGGTCTCCAGGGAGGTGCAAAGCCAGCCACTGCCTGGGGCCACCCAGCAGGAGCTACAGAGAGATCTTCAGATTCCTCCTCTTTGTTTTGTGTTTAGAAGTGCCGAGATGAGGTCCAGCTATGAAGCAAGGTAGGCTGGTGCTGGTGCCGGATCTTGGGCCTTTTATTGATAGGTTTGGGGCTGTAGCTTGAGAGCTTTTAGCCTGAGCAAGGACAGGCCATTCATATGCGAAAGCTGCTGCACACAGCTTGGGTGGGGTTGTAAATTGGATGAGGTGAGGTCTTAGGGAATCACCAGGGCGGAGCAAACAGAAATGGCTGCCACTCAGCCCTGCAACTGGGGAGGTCCCAGCATAGGAACAATGCTCTCCCTGCAAGCACCTCTGTCTGGGAGAAAGCCACCCCGAGTTCCTGCCCCGATGCTAGACAATCCAGAGACTGCATCTATAAATGGGACAATGTCTGTGTTCCCCAAAGCCTTGCTCTGGTGCTGGAGCTCAGAGGAAGCGGGACCTTGTAAGTTCATTTCCTGGTGCTGGCTTTTTCAGGGGAACAGCTGGGTCTCCAGCAGCCTCTGTGTCACTGACCCCCAGTCCATACTGTTTTTTATAGCCTGTAGTTTTTACTGCCCATAGGGACTTCTTTTCCCAGCTCTGGGACCCTGGGCTGGGGGTATGGTGTGGGGCTGGGACACCTTCCTCCTCCGGCTGGCCTCCGCAGAGATGATCTCCCTCCTGATTAAAAAAGCCGTACATGTGGGTGCCGAATCATCCCATTCTGTGCCTCCGCACCTCCTACCAGTCTCAGTGTGTTTTCTTCCTTACTTCTCTACTTGTAGGACTTCCATTCAGCCAGCTTTCTAGTGGTTCTGGATGACGGTTATTCTGTATTTTAGTTGTAATTTTGATGTGGTTGTGAGAGGTGATGAGTACAGGCATTTACCTATGCTGCCATCTTGTGTCTTAATTTTTCTTCTTATCCACTCATTCTTTTTCTCCCTCCTCTATACTAACCCATGGTCCTTCCCCTATTCATTCAATTCCTTAACCTTATTTTCTGTATTTAATCTCTGCCTCTACAGATTCTCTCCCTGCCCCCTTTTTTGGGTGTCTTTTGTTTGTACTTTTTGGTTTAATTGTTTGTTTTGTTGTGTTTTCTTCCCATATCTTTTCTTTTATTTTCTTGTTATATTTTCTTGCTATCATTTTTGCTCCCTTTTCTCTTTCCAAATTCTCTGCATAACCAGACACCCTAACAGGAGACTGCATCCATGAACGGGACAATAACATTCAAGACTCAACTACATTAAGAGAACCCAAATATCTCAAGTAGGGTGAATCCCTAGAATACCCATTCCAGAAGACCTGAGAGACTGTACTACTGGGTTCCACAAATTCCCTTTTCTCTGGTGGTCACTTTTTTATTTTAAGATATATTTTTATTGATTTTTTACAGAGAGGAAGGGAGAGGGATAGAGAGTTAGAAACATCAATGAGAGAAAAACACCAATCAGTTGCCTCCTGCACACCTCCTGCTGGGGATGTGCCCACAACCAAGGTACATGCCCTTGATCGGAATCGAACCTGGGACCTTTCAGTTTGCAGGCCGACGCTCTATCCACTGAGCCAAACCAGTTTCGGCTCTGGTGGTCACTTTTATTGGGATTATAGGTGTCTTGTGTACATTAGTGTTCTGTTCCTTTTGTGTCATGTCATGTTGTATTTTGTGCTGTTTGGTCAGCACCTCCACAATGGTTGGCATGATGGGGTAGAGAGCAAACCACATAACCAGACACCCTAAGAAGAGACTGCATCTATAAATGGGACAATAACATTCAAGACCCAACTACATCAAGAGAACCCAAATATCTCAAGTAGGGCACATCCCTAGAATACCCAGCCCAGAAGATCTGAGAGACTGTACCACTGGGTTCCACAAAACATCTACTACATAACACAAATCCAAAAAATCTCGGTGGCAAAGCGATTTGATCTAATACATAGGAACGATCATAAAGAAATAGCAAAAATGGGGAGACAACCCCCATATGAAAGAAAAGGAGGAATCACCACAAAAGGAAATATATGAAACGGAGGGAAGCAATTAGAGAAAAAATTCAGAGTAATGGTTAGATGGATGCTCAAAGGCTGGATGAGAAATTCACCATGTGTAGGAATCAAGAGGAAATGAAGAATGACATAGCTGCAATAAAGAACACAATGGAAGGTTTCAACAGTAGACTAGAAGCAGCCGAAGGCCGAATCAGTGTGTTAGAAGACAAGGTAGAAAAAGACACTCAAGCAGAGCAGCAACTGGAAAACAAACTTAAAAAGCAAGAGGAGAGTCTAAGGGAACTTTGGGACAACAAAAAATGCAACAACATCTGCATAATAGGGGTGCCAGAAGAAGAGGAAGCTGAGCAAGGAATAGAAAACCTATTTGAAGAAATAATGACAGAAAACTTCTCTGACTTTGGGAAGAAAAAAGTCACACAAGTCCAAGAAGCACACAGAGTCCAAAATAAGATGAACCCAAAAAGACCTACAACAAGACACATCATAATTAAACTGGCAAACATCAACAACACATTAAGAATCTTAAAGGCTGCCAGAGAGAGAAAGGAAGTTACCTACAAGGGATCTCCCATTAGACTCTCAACTGATTTCTCAACAGAAACACATCAGGCCAGAAGGGATTGGAGTGAAGTATACAAAGTGATGCAAAGTAAGGGACTGAATCCAAGAATACTCTATTCAGCAAGGCTATCATTCAAAATTGAAGGAGAAATCAGGAGCTTCGCAAACAAAAAAGGTTAAGGGAGTTTATTACCACCAAGCCAGTAATGCAAGAAATGCTAAAGGGACTGTTGTAAGAAGAAGAAATAGAAAGGGAAGAAGGAACACAGGCATAAAGAATAAAACTGGCAACAAACAAGTACCTATCAATAATAACCTCAAACATAAATGGACTAAATGCTCCAATCAAAAGACATAGGGTAGCTGAATGGATAAGAAAACATGATCCATTTACATGCTGTCTATAAGAGACCCACCTCAGAACAAAGGACTCACACAGACTAAAAGTGAAGGGATGGAAAAAATTTTTTCAGGCAAATGGAAATGGAAAAAAAAGCTGGAGTAGCAATACTTATATCTGACAAAATCAACCTCAAAGTGAAGGCCATAACAAGAAGTAAGGAAGACCACTTCATAATACCTCCCTGAAATCAATAAAAATATGTTTTTTAAAAATGTCCATACTACCCAAGGCAATCTCCAGATTTAATGCAATCTCTATTAAAATAAAAACAGCATATTTCACAGACCTAGAATAAATACTTCAAAAATTTATATGTAATGAAAAAAGACCCTGAATAGCTGCAGCAATCTTGAGAAAGAAAAAAAAAAGTTGGAGGAATCACAATAACAGATTTTAAGTTATACTACAAAGCCACTGTACTCAAAACAGCCTGGTACTGGCACAAGAACAGGCATATACACCAGTGGAACAGAACAGAGACTCCAGAAATCGACCGAATGCATTATACCCAATTAATATTTGACAAAGGAGGCAAGAGCATACAATGGAGTCAAGAGAGTCTCTTCAACAAATGGTATTGGGAAAATTGGACAGATACATGCAAAAAAAATGAAATTAGACCACCAACTAACACCATACACAAGAATAAACTCAAAATGGATAAAAAACTTAAATGTAAGACATGAAACCATAAAAACCCTAGAAGAAACCATTGGCAACAAAATCTCAGACATCTCTCATAGCAATATGTTTACAGATTCATCTCCTAGGACAGTGGTTGGGAAACTGCGGCTCGTGAGCCACATGCGGCTCTTTGGCCTCTTGAGTGTGGCTCTTCCACAAAATACCATGGCCTGGGCGAGTCTATTTTGAAGAAGTGGCGTTAGAAGAAGTTTAAGTTTAAAAAATGTGGCTCTCAAAAGAAATTTCAATTATTGTACTGTTGATATTTGGCTCTGTTGACTAATGAGTTTGCCGACCACTGTCCTAGGACAATGGAAACTAAGGAGAAAATAAACAAATGGGACCACATCAAAATAAAGAGCTTCTGCACAGCAAAAGAAACCTTCAATAAAATAACAAGAATGCCCTCCCCATGGGAGAACATATTTGCCAATGATACATCCGATAAGAGGTTAACCTCCAAAATCTATAGGGAACTAATACAATTTAACAAAAAGAAGATAAACAATCCAATTAAAAAAAAAAATGGGCAAAGGACCTAAATAGGCACTTCTCTAAAATGGACATACAGAAGGCCAAAAGATATATGAAAAAGTGCTCAAAGTCACTGATCATCTGAGAGATGCAAATCAAAACGACAATGAGGTACCATCTCACACCTGTCAGAATGGCTACCATCAACACATCAACAAATGACAAGTTCTGGTGAGGATGTGAAGAAAAGGGAACCCTCATACAATGCTGGTGGGAATGCAAACTAGTGCAGCCTCAGTGGAAAACAGTTTGGAGTTTCCTAAAAAAATTAAAAAATGAAACTATCATGCCCTAACCGGTTTGGCTCAGTGGATAGAGCGTCAGCCTATGGACTGAAGGGTCCCAGGATCTATTCCGGTCAAGGGCATGTATGTACCTTGGTTGCGGGCACATCCCCAGTAGGGGGTGTGCAGGAGGCAGCTGATGGATGTTTCGCTCTCATTGATTTTGCTAACTATCCCTCTCCCTTCCTCTCTGTAAAAAAATCAATAAAATATATTTTAAAAAATGAAACTATCATTTGACCCAGTGATCCTACTTCTAGGAATATATCCCAAGAACTCAGAAACACCCATTGGAAAGCTTATATGCACCCCTATGTTCATAGCAGCACAATTTACAATAGCTAAGATTTGAAGACAGCCTAAGTACTCATCAGCAGATGAATGAGTTAAAAAACAGTGGTACATCTACACAATGGAATACTATGCAGCAATAAAAAAAGAAAGAACTCTTACCATTTGCAACTGCATGATGGACCTAGAGAGCATTATTCTAAGTGAAATAAGCCAGTCAGAGAAAGATAAATACCACATGATCTGACTCATTTGGGAATCTAATGAACAACATATAAACTGATAAACAAAAATAGACCCAGAGACATAGAAATATCGAACAGACTGTCAAACCTTAGCGGGAAGGCGAGGGAGTGAGGAGGAGATCAACCAATGAACTCATATGCGTATATGCATAACCCATAGACACAGACAATAGGGTGGGCCACAGTGAATCTCACCGTCAGAGTATAACTACCCGTCCCTAGTAGCCGTGTTCCTCTGGTGTGTCCATATTCCTGATCCCATCTCAGTGCTTGGGTGGGGCTGTGTCACTCACTGACCATCATCTCACTTGCACACTTTTCTGTAGCTTCAGTCCATCTGAGGGAGTTGTGCGGTCCCACTCAGGGAAGGAGGTGGGGCAGAAGGCTGGCAGGAGTTCCGATTTGGTTTTCCTATTTCATTTGACTTGGGAGTTTTTGGAACTTTCACCCATGCTGCTCAGTGCATTCCCTGGGACACGCAAACATTACCTTTCAAGCCCCTTTCATTTATGTCTGTCCATCCATCCCAGCCTTGCTGAGCTGTCTGACCTGGGCTGCAGGGGCACAGACTCCAGCAGTGGCTCCCTGCAGGCCCTGCAGGGTGCAGCTTTGTTCTGGCCGAAGGGAAGCAGACCTGTGCTCCTCTGAGGTTGGTTGGGGAAGACTTCAGCAGGAGGAGGCCTGGCTGGGCCTCGCAGGGTGGGGCTGGGGCTGGAGGTATGAGGGCCAAGCCTCAGTGACCCTGGTTCCCCCTGGTCCCCATCTTGCCCCTTGTAGCCCTTCCAATTGCCCCACCTCCATTCTCCCCCCCTCCTTCCCCAGCACTCTCCAGGCTGCAGACAGTGGGCCCCACACCTCCGGACAGTAGGTGGGGTGCAGGCTGTTTCTTCTCTCGTCGCCCCCTGGGCCTGGGAGATGCTGGAGTCCATGTCCTCCTGCTGCTTTGGGGCATCTCTCCTCTCCTTCCAGGATCCCCTTCTCTTTAAGTAAGCCCCTGACCCTGCAACCCATCTCCTGGCTCCTCCCACCCTCTTGCCCAGCACCTCCCTCCTCTCCTCACTCTGAGGTGGGTCCTCAGGGCTAGAGGGCTAGGCTGCGTTGTCTCATCTCTCAGGGGCCTGCTTCCCCCACTCCTCTTTCTCCTGGAGGCTTTCCCTCAGCACCCCAACATGCCTAGTAGGCTCCACCCTAAACTTCCCTTGACAAGTCAAACGTCCCTTGGCTCTACATCTCCTTCCCATGGCCCCTGCTGTCTTCCCCTTCCCTTCAGGCTTCCACGCGGAACTGTCTACACCTGCCTCGCACCAGCCTCCCCTTCCCATCTTCATGGGTGCCTTTACTGTCCGTTTAGTCTATCTTCACCCGACATCCTGTCTGCTCCGAGCTCTGGGGACCTCCCAGGTCACACCCAAACACCCCCCCCCCCCAATCCCATCCCATCCCATCCCATCCCCTGCAAGCCCTTGACCCTGCCATCCGATGGCCTGCTTCTTCCTTCCTCTCTGATGTGGGTGCTCCCACTTCATGGCCAGATAGTCCCAGTGTCCTCAGCTGGCCTCTCAAATTACGACCCCCCCACCCCTCGCAGAACCTCTCTGCCTGTCCTCCCTGGACCAGAGCTTCTCGGCCCTGACTGTGCACTGGAATCACTTGGGAGTTCTGACAAGGCGGATGGCCAGGCCCACTGAGTCTGAGCCCCAAGGGGAGGGGCGGGGTCACTAGTATTTTTTCAAAGCTCCCAGGTGATTCTGTTGCCCAGTTTGCCTCCCAGCCTGAACCCTCTGCTGAGCACCAGTGTGACAGCACCATCTGGTGGCTTCCTCAGGACATTAGATGTGATGGAAAGGAACTTGAAAAATTGGGATGTTAAAGAAACCAGTGGCTGCAGCTTGAACTGGCCAGGGCACTCATTGCTCCCACATCATCATGGTCTCCTAATCCTAATATATAAAAACTCAGGGTCCATAATGACTGAATGGACGACTAGTCCATCCCCTGGCCCTTAGGGTCCATTGATCAGGGGATGGCTAACGGGAACTGGGGTCCCTCAGGCTCCAATGAATCTGTGGCAGCAGCGACTGGTGAGCAGGTGGAAGGCAGCCCACTTGGTCCCTCCCCCGGCCTGTAGGCTCCCATTGATCAGGAGATGGTTAACAGGGAACCGGAGTGCGTGGCACCGGGACTGGTGAGCAGCTGGAAGGCAGGCCTCTTGGTCCCTCCTCCCGGCCCTCAGACTCCAATCAATTGGTGGCGGAGGCGGGGCGGAACTGGGGACTGGCTTCCTTAGTAGGCCTGCAGGTTCAATCTCCAGAGGACAGGCCAGGCACCAATGGACCAGCGCCTCCGGCACGATCCCGACAGCACTGCTGGCATCTTGGAACTCAGCCTCGGGCATTGCGGCCGCTTCCCCTCCCTAGACGCTCCACAAGGAAGAAAGGATACCCCCGGCAGTGCCAGGAGCGACCAGCGGTGACTGCTGTCCCCCTGCTTCCTCCAGGTCACTCGAGCCGGCCCCCGCCCACCCTGCTCCAGATGAAGTGTGAGCACTGCGCACGGAAGGAATGTAGTAAAAAAACAAAAACCGATGACCAAGAGAATGCGCAGTCAACGTCCGGAGTCCGGCTCAGGAGAACGGAGAGAAGGGAGAATTCCATAAGGTGGCTGATGCCAAGATATTTCTGAGTGACTGCCAGGCATATGACAGTTGTGTGACCGCAGAGGAAGGAGTCCAAGTTTCTCAGCAGAACGCCAAGGACTTCTTCCGTGTTCTGAACCTTAATAAGAAATGTGATACCTCACAGCACAAGGTGCTGGCAGTGTCCGTGTGTCCTCAGTCTCTGCCTTATTTTGCTGCTAAATTCAGCCTCAGTGTCACTGATGCATCCAGAAGGCTCTACAGGTTCCTCAAAAGCCTTGGGGCGCACTGTCTTTGACATGAAGATAGCTGCGGACTTCAGCATCCTGGAGAGTAAGAAGGAATCTGTGCGTCGGGACTGCCAGCACCGTGAGGAAGAGCCCCGGCTACCCATGCTGACCTCTGCCTGCCCCGGCTGGGACGGATATGCAGAGTGTGTGCTGGGTCACCCCATCACCCCCACCTCTGCATGGCCAAGTTTCCCCAGCAGATCGTGGGCTCTCTGGTGAAGGATTACTTCGCCAGACGGCAGAACCTGTCCCCAGACAAGATTTTCCACGTCATTGTGGCCCCATGTTGTGACAAGACACTGGAGGCACTTTGAGAAGATGTTCCCACAGCTTTGCATAGTTCCCAGGGTGCTGACTGCGTGTTACCCTCAGGTGAAATTGTCCAGATAATGGAGCAAAGTGACCTCGCCTCAAAGGACGCCGCCATGGACACTCTGGAGATGTGACGGAGGAGGAGGTGAGGCTCCACGAGGGTGCCAGCTCCGACGGGTACCTGGCGCACATCTTCAGGCACGTGGCCAAGGAGCTGTTCAATGAGGACGTGGGGTGCTCACCTACTGCACCCTGAGGAACAAAGACTGCCAGGAGGTCACCCTTGAAAGGGACGGAGAGATTCTGCTATGCTGTGAGGCTGCTTACGGCTTTCAGAACATCCAGAAGTGGTCCTGAAGCTGTAGAGGGCCAGTTCCCCTGCCACTTTGTGGAGGTCCTGGCCTGCACCAGGGATGCCTAAGTGGCAGGGGCCAGGCCCAGGTGGGGGATGGGCGTGCGGACAGGGCGCTGCTGCTGCAGATGGAAAGCATCTACGCCGCCATCCCGGTGTGGCCCCCGGAGACCAGCGTTCATGTGCAGGAGCTGTACCAGGAGTGGCTGGGGTCGGGGGGGGGCAACTCCCCCCGGGCCAGGCGGTCCTGCACACCGCCTAGCAGGGCCCAGGGCAGCCTGCCAGGACATCAAGTGATAAAGGTCCAGCAGATGCCCGGCCTGCAGGCCGCCTGAGGAGGGGTGTCAGACACGTGAAGGAAAGGCCTAGCATCTCTGTAATCGCTTTGGTTTTCAGAATTCCCTGCTCCCTGTCTGTCGGCTCCCTCCCTCTGAGGGGCACTGTCGTCCTCACATGGGTGCAACTGGAATACTGTATCTCGAGAGGATTGCCCCAATGTACATATCCTTTTATCCAACGATGAAAAAATCCCGAAGAACAAGAATGGAGACAGACTACTGTCCTTTAGGCTTAAAAAAAACCCAGAAGGGTCCTGCGAAGAGCTGAGACTGGGTTCTGTCCACACGCCTCAGAGAGATTGGATGAGGAAATGGCCCGGTTTGGCCCTGACTTTACCCACTATGTTACTCTTGAAGGTGTCTTTGCCACAATGTGAATAAACTGCCACCTTTTGGAACAGGGGCTCATACGAAAGTCTGCATTCCCATCTTTTTTTTTTTTAATTTAATAAATCTTTATTGTTCAGATTATTACAATTGTTTCTCCTTTCCCCCCCCCCATAGCTCCCCTCCACCCGGTTCCCACCCCACCCTTTGCCCTTACCTCCCCCCACACTGTCCTCATCCATAGGTGTACGATTTTTGTCCAGTCTCTTCCTGCACCCTCCATACCCCTTTCCCCCTAAGAATTATCAGTCCACTCCCTTCCTATGCCCCTGATTCTATTATATTCACCAGTTTATTCTGTTCCTCAGATTTTTAATTCACTTGAATTTTAGGTTCACTTGTTGATAGATATGTATTTGTTGTTCATGATTTTTATCTTTACCTTTTTCTTCTTCTTCCTCTTCTTAAAGAATACCTTTCAGCATTTCATATAATACTGGTTTGGTGGTGATGAACTCCTTTAGCTTTTTCTTATCTGTGAAGCTCTTTAGCTGACCTTCAATTCTGAATGATAGCTTTGCTGGGTAGAGTAGTCTTGGTTGTAGGTTCTTGCTATTCATCACTTTGAAAATTTCTTGCCACTCCCGTCTGGCCTGCATAGTTTCTGTTGAGAAATCAGCTGACAATCGTATGGGTGCTCCCTTGTAGGTAACTAACTGTTTTTCTCTTGCTGCTTTTAATATTCTCTCTTTGTCTTTTGCTCTTGGCATTTTAATTATGATATGTCTTGGTTGTGGTCCTCTTTGGATTCCTTTTGTTTGGGGTTCTGTGTGCTTCCTGGACTTGTAAGTCTATTTCTTTCACCAGGTCGGGAAAGTTTTCTGTCATTATTTCTTCCAATAGGTTTTCAGTATCTTGCTCTCTCTCTTCTTCTGGCACCCCCATAATTCTGATGTTGGTACGCCTGAAGTTGTCCCAGAGGCTTCTTACACTATCTTCAATTTTTTGGATTCTTTTTTCTTTTTTTTGCTTTTCCGGTTGAGTGTGTTTTGCTTCTTTATATTTCAAATCTTTGACTTGATTCTTGCATTGCTCTAGTCTGCTGTTGGGTCTCTGTATAATATTTTTTATTTCAGTCAGTGTATGTTTAATTTCTAGTTGGTCCTTTTTCATATCTTCAAGGGTCTCGTTATATTTATCGGCCTTTTCTAGGATATTCTTGAAGAGCCTTATAACCGTGGTTTTGAATTCTATATCCAGTCGTTTGTTTTCCTCCATTTCTTTCGTTTGTGATCTGTTTCTTTGTCTCCCCATTTTTCACTGCTTCCCTGAGTTGTGTGCTAGGTTTCCTATATGGCCCAGTGGATCGGCCTCCCCAGTTAACCTGAGGTGGACACTCTTGGTGCACCCCTTTGTGGACTGTGTGTACAGCCTTGTTGTAGTTAAGTCTTGATTGTTGTTGGTATCACTGGGAGGAATTGACCTGCAGGCCAGTTGGCTGTGAGGATCAGCGGTGTCTACACTGGGAGATTTTCGGTGCTGGAGACAGCCTTATAGGATTAGCCTTGCCAGATTGCAAAAGCCTCTGTGCTCAGCTTGGAAGGGGTGGAGTCTCAGGGCGGGGCAGACAGTCTTGGCTTCCCGTCAACCCTGCCCTTGCCCGCGAGTCTCCAGACCTCTGCCTTCTGCAGTTCCCGAGTTTCCGCCTTACAGTCCAGATTCCCCCCACAAGAGCGTGGGTCCCCAGGAGCTCAACCGGAAGTGCAGTTCAGTGCAGTCGGAACTGGGGTTCAGTGCAGTCAGGAGCTTCTGACTCCCTTCCGCTAGGGATAGCCTGTGGTAACCTCCGCAGTCAGTCTTTGTGCACACCCACGCCTCCAGACCCCTGCCGCCGCAGCTCCCCTGAGTCTCTGAGTCTCTGTGTGCCTTTCTCTCTATCTGACAGTCCAAACTCCCCCTGTATGAGCCTGGGCCCACAGGGTTTCGCCCGGAACTGAGGTTCAGTGCAGTCGGAACTGGGGTTCAGTGCAGTTGGGGGCTTCTTTCCCCCTCCCGCCAGAGAAAGCCAGCCAGGCACTCCGCCGCCCTTCCTCTCTGTGTGCGTGTCTCCGTACCTCAGCTCTTTGCCGCTCCTTCTCCGTGAGCTTTCCTCTTTCCTTCTAGTTGTAGAATTTCCACTCAGCCAGCTTTCCTGTGGTTCTGGATGGTGTCCGTTCTATCTTTTAGTTGTAGTTTTGAAATTGTTGTGCGGGGCAGCAGTTTAGGTGCTTACCTATGCTGCCATCTTAGTTTCTCCCCCCCATCTTTTCTTGAAACAGATCTGTGTTCTGCAGCTGTGGCCACCATCCTGAGACCAGGTCCTGTCGACCAGGTCCTGTTGCTGGGAATCAGGGGGCACTGGAGTGGAGGTCCTCCCCGCCCCCCGCCCCGTGCCCTTTTACATTCAGGGATTGAGCTGAACTCACTTTGGGGGAGGCCTGGCCAGGGTGACAGGTGTCACAGATGGAAGGATGGAGAATGGAGAGGTGGACACCCTGCTCAGTCTCTCCCTGGGTGGGGTCAGGCAGATGAAGGCCGGCCAGCCCACCCCACAATTGGGTGAGATAGTATCCTCTGTGTCCACCTCTCACCCCGTGGGCCCGTCCATTCCACGACAGTGCACTCTGCCCTCACATACTGCTTGCCCTAAGTGAGAAGGAAGAGAGCAGTTGGCCCACAGACAACTACACACACAGATAGGGCTCATGGCTGGCAAGCGCAGTAGCGGTGGCAGGAGCCTCTCCTGCCTCCATGGCAGTGCTAAGGAGCAGCGAGCTGAGTGGTAAGGAGCAGTGAGCATGTGGGCGGTAAGGAGCTAGGGGTCCCGGACTGCGAGAAGGATTTCCAACTGGGAACGGGCCTAAGCTGGCAGGCGGACATCCTCTGAGGGGTCCTGGACTGCAAGAGGGTGCTGTCCGGGCTGAGGGACACCGCCCCCAGTGCATGAATTTTGTGCACTGGGCCTCTAGTAGAATATAAAATTCTTTATAATGTGGCTGCTACTCTTTTAAGTGCATCACCACAATCATGACAGAGATATTATTATTCCCATTTTACAGATGAGGAAACAGGCACAAAAATTGCTCAGGGCTATGCAGGTAGTGGAGCCGGAGCTGGTACTACAAACCAGACCATCTGATTTGACTGTCCCCACTCATAACCACAGCACCAGCTGCAGCGAGGCTGCGCCTTCCCTGGCTCAGGGGCTGGGCATAGCTGGGCACAGGCAGGCCGATGAGGCTGCCATCACCAGATACACTTGACAATCTCGTTTGCCGCTGCTTTATCTTCCTGTCCTTAAATGCCTCACCCAGAAAGGAGGCTGGCTGTGCCATTTACCGAGGCCCAACCTCAGCAGGCAGAGTTCTTAGTCAGAGGGAGCAAAGGGTCCTGAGCTTTGCTGGAAACCTCCTAGTAAGCAGTTTCTCTCATGACGTCACAGGAAGTGGGTCAGTTTGAACTACTCTCATAAGTATCTAAGGTTTAATTAGCCCCAAATTGCCTCCTGGAACTCTCTTTCCATAGCTCACCCCCTTGATCATGTATCAGCTCCATCTCCCCAGCTGCTCAAACCAAAACACTGAGGAGTGTGTGTGTGTGTCTGCTAGGTCCCTCTTTCTTTCTCACCCCATGTGCAATCAACTCATCCCCATGTCCCATCGAACTCGAAAATAAGTCGATCACTTCACATCTCCACTGCTCTAGTCCAGGCCACCACTGCGCTGTCCCTGAGCCACACTCTGCTTTCCATTCCTCACTCCTTCCTATCAAAACACCTTAGCCCGTCTCCCTAACAAACAGTACAATTATCAGTGGCACTTTGGGCAAAGCCCAACCATAGCCAGCCCTCCAGCCCTCCTCCTCTCAGCAGTCCTCTGAGCCTTGCTCTCTGCAGTGCAGCCACGCTGGCCTCCCACCTGTTCTTTCAGGGGATGGCCCTGCCCCAGTCACTAAGGGCCCAGGTTCCCACACCGTTTTGCTCCTCACTTGGATACTGACTCATCTTTAGGTTTTAGTTCAGATACTAGAGGTCCCTCTCTCCTGGGCCCGTGGTTCCTCTGCCTCGGCCCAGGGTCCGGGCGCTGTCAGTCCCTTCTGCTCAGCACCAGTGGGCAGACGAGATAGGGGCAGGAGGCTGGGACCTGAGGCTCTGTCCCCCCTGGCAGCAGGGGCGAACCTGGCCCTCTGCTGCCAACACAGGACCTGCTTGAGAAGAGGTCCCGCTGCACCCTGGGTTCCTGCCACCCCCTAGCTTAACATGTGGAATCCCACTGAGCTGAGCCGTAGAACCGGCGGGGCTTCCGATCTGACCCCGCTCTGCCACAGGCCCCGCCCCTCTGAGTGACCTTGATGGTACTGGTGGCTTCGTGGAGACACCTGGGTGCACACCTGAGTTCTGCGGTCTTACTACCACGTGTGGAAGTCTTTACCCTTAATAAACGGTGGCCCACTCCTCTACGTGCCAGGCAATACTCCAGGCCCTGGGGGTACCGCATTGAAGAAACCCACAACCCTATTGTTGGGTGCCCACAACCTAGTATGGGAGACTGATAATAAATGACATAAATGGGTTAAAAAGCATAGTATGGGGGGTGGGAACAGCTGGGGAGAGGTCAATGGGGAAGAAAGGAGACATATGTAATACTTTAAACAATAAAGAATTTAAATTAAAAAAAAAAGCCTACTATGTTAGCCCGGCTGGTGCACTCAGTGGTTAGAGCCTTGGCCCTGTGCACCTAAGCGCATGGTCAAGGGCATGCACCTGGGTTGCAGGCTTGATCCCTGGTCCAGACTGACCAGGCAGGAAGGCAAGCAAGATGTTTCTTTCTCCATCGAACAGACTGTCAAATTACAGCGGGAAGGCTGAGGAGGATTTGGAGGAGGTAAGAGATCAACTGAAGGACTTGTATGCATGCATATAAGCATAACCAATGGACTCAAGACACTGGGGGGTGGGGTGAGGGCATGTGCCAGGCAGGTAGGGGAGGCCAGGGGAAGGTCAATGGGGGAAAAAGAGACATTTATACTACTATTTGTAATACTTTAGACAATAATAAAATAAAATAAATAAGAAAAGATGTTTCTCTCTCTCTTTCTTCCCCCTCCCTCCCTTCCATTCTCTCTAAAAATCAATGGGAAAAATTAGCCCCTTTGTGCTCAGTCTCACCAGGGGTTTCAGTGTAATTAGAGATTTTAGAGAGCCTTTTTTGGCCTTTTGTTTTGATCTCTCCATTGTATTTTTTTGTGCTTCTTTTATATATCATCAATTTCTACTCTAATTTTCTTTATTCTACCTTTTTGAGTTATTTTAGTTTCCTTTTTCTAATGTTTAAAATAGATGCTTTCTCATTAATTTTCTGCCTTTCTTCCTTCAAGACTATATAACTCTCCTCCTAAGTACTCCAAGGACTTAGACTAAAACACAATTCTTGATATGTAGCATTTTTGTTATTATTCTGTATATGTATTGTTAATACTCCCATGGATATTTTTCCATTGATTTTTAGAGTGGAAGAGAAAGAGAGAGACAGAGAGGGAAACATCAATTTGAGAGAGACACATTGATTGGTTGCTTCCCACATGTGCCCCAACTGGGGCTGGGGTGGAACTGTAAGAAATAAGGCGAGCCCCCAAATTCAGGGGTCCTGGTAGAACACAAAGCATACTGGGGAGCCAGGCAGCAAGGCAAACACCTTTACTCCTGCAGGAGGGTGCACAGCACATGGTCTGGGAGCACACGCACACTGAGCTGGTGGTCTGCTTGGCTTTATAATTCCTTTCGTATGTGACCTGTCCCTCACTCTTGATTGGAGCTCAGGCGCACAGTCTTTCATGATTGGCTAATTCAAAGGGAGGATTGGCTGCCAAGTCACACAGTCCAAAATGGCGGCTGCCTAATCTGTTCTGTGACAGAAAAGATGACTTGTTTATTCTCACAATCCCCCCTTTTCTTTACTTAAACTCTTTTCTTCAAACTCAGCTGACATTCATTGACTTTCATGCTCTGCAGTGTCTAGGAGAGGACTGTTCTGCTGTTTGGTCAATGTGGTTTCAATTAGCCTTTGGGTAAGACATGGGATGCTGTGACATCCATCACTGTAGCTCCTAATCAAAGGGGTGAAGTGGACACCATCGCTTCTTCCACTTTCAAACCATTGCTCTAGTAAATCAGAGAAAGGAGCCTAGATCCCAGGTTCCAGGTCACTCATCACTAAAGCTGCTATTGCCTTAGGGCCTCAGTGACAGTCCGTCTGCTGTGTTGTCAGGGATGAATGTGCAGCACTGGCCCCCAACATTACACATGTTCCTCCTTTTGCTGCCAGAATCATATCCAAGGCCAACCTGTTCTCCCAGGTCATCCTGCTGGTGGCATCTAGCTGTTCAGCTATCCCTTTAGCTGCATCTTGAGTATAGTTAACAAGCCTTTGCTAGTTATAGTAAATACTAGAGGCCCCAGTGCATGGTATTTGTGCATTGGTGGGGGGCGTGGCCTGTGGGGATCGGCCCGCTGTGGGAGCAGCCACTCATCCCAGTCAGCTGAGCGGTGCTCCCACTGTGGGAGCGCACTGACCACCAGGGGACAGCTCCTGCATTGAATGTCTGCCCCCTGTTGGTCAGTGTGTGTCCTAGCAACTGGTTGACCAGTTGTTCTAGTTGTTCTGCCATTCAGTTGCTGGGCTTTTATTATATAGGACTAGAGGCCCAGTGCATGAAATTCATGCACGGGGTGGGGGGGAGTGTCCCTCAGCCTGGCCTGCACCCTCTACAATCTGGGACCCCTCGGACATCCCTCTCACAATCTGGGACTGCTGGCTCCTAACTGCTTGCCTGCCTGCCTGCCTGATTGCCCCTAACTGCTTCTGCCTGCCAGCTTGATCACCCCTTAACCACTCCCCTGCTGGCCTGATTGATGCCTAACTGCTCCCCTTCTGGTCCGATCGCCTCCAACTGCCCTCCCCTGCCAGCCCGATGGCCCCCAACTGCCTTCCTCTGCTGGCCTGATGGCCCCCAACTGCCCTCCCCTGCTGGCCTGTTAGCCCCCAACTGCCATCCCCTGCCGGCCATCTTGTGGTGGCCATATTGTGATTACTTGAGGGCATCGTGTGAGGATGCGAGGACCACCTAGGCTTTTATTAGTATAGATACTAGAGGCCTGGTGCACGAATTTGTGCACAGGTGGGGTCCGGCCGGCCCACCCCGATGGGGGCCGATCGGGCGTGGGGCTGGCTGGGGAGAAGGGCTGCAGGTGGTTGGCTGGCTGGCCCTGCCCCCTATCGGGGTTGGGGGGCTGATCAGGGGTGGGGCTGCCCCCTGACTGGGCTGGTTGGCCGGCCACAGTGCATGTCATAGTGACCAGTCATTCCGATTGTTCTGGTTGTTCTGGCGTTCTGGTTGCTTGGCTTTTATATATAGAGATAATTAATCCAACCACATTCTTGTTATAGTGGGCCACCAGAACAGGACAGATTCAAATCCTTTAGCAATCTGATTTCTAGCTTTAAATTCCTTTGGCACTCCTCCTGGAACCCCAATGGAATCTGTGTAAATGTGGGGATCAAAGGAGCCCCCGGACTCGCTCTCTTTTTCCTAGACTCTCTGTCCATTAAAAAAGGTTTACGATATGACAACGTGAAAGGGGTAGCCAATTGTATAAGAGGGAAAGTTCCACTCCATTTGCTGGGCAAGGCCACAAGTAAGGGTCCCCCATAACACCACCAGACATCAGACGGGGTACCAACAGTGCAGCATAATTGGCTTCTGAGGATACTTGTCCATTTACGCATCTGGATAAATTTCTCATAAACTCTGAGTACTGATCCCCCCCTTGAGAGGCAGGAAGTATAGTTTACGTCAGAGGATGGGGGCCAGATGGTTTTGGGTGGGTCCTTGGTCTTTACCTCTGTTGGATGGGAACAACAGGGTGAGAGTCTTACAGGAAGCATTTCCTCCTGGTACAAGGCAAGCACACATTCCATCCCATTATTGTCTGAGATCCATCCAAATGGGGAAGGGACTACTTGGGACTCTAGCCTTCCTGCTGTGCAAGCATAACAGTCACTTTTATTCAGGGCACGAACAAATATTTAATCCATTCTACCCAGGCATTCATTCCCTCATATCTTACTTCTATTTGCATGGTGGTGGCAGTGACCTAGGGGATCTTGTCCTGTGACATCTATTCCTAAATCTAGTCCTAGCCAATCTTTTGACTAAAGGCTGAAATATCCAAGTCATTCAAGTTACCTATAACCAAGAACTTAACTGGGTAAGCATAATCCAGATTGAACACCTTTCTCCAGCCCACATTGTAAGCCCCTGCAATTTGTCAGATCCCTAAAGCAAAAAGAACTCAGTACATGATGGTTATTAAGACAGCTCACAGTTTTTAGCGTCAGTGTCAAGTGGATATGTCCTGGTATGACCATTCAAGTTGAGGTGTGTCCGCCCTTAACCTGTGTGTGATGGGTCCTACCTCGCTTTGCAGTCTGAATAGCTGTCTCTGTGGTAAGCAAGACAGAATAGGACCCTTCCCAGGAGGGTTCTAACTTGTTTCCCTTTCAAGTCTTGATTAGAACAAACATAGTCTCCTCTGGTCAATGGTGATGAACCGGAAACTCAAGAGGGCCTTGGGTCAGGAGACCTTCTAACCTAAGAGAGATTAAAGTAGAAGAGATACCCAGTACATAGTTCTTAAGAAATTTGGTCCCTAGTTTCCACTGTAGGAAGATCTTGAGACATTCTAGGGCCTATTGGAATCACCTATAGCCAACTCTAGGTAAAAACAAACAAACACTTTTTCTTAAAATGTAAACCCTAGGAAGGTTGTCAAAATCATTCTACCAAAAGATTATATAGCATTCAAAGTGACAAGAGGGTATTAAACACAAATATAAGCTAGTAAAACTTCAGTTCCCACAACTAAGATTACTTTTTTTAAATACCTGATTAATATAAGATAATAATTTATAGAACTTTTGTTTCAAAAAAGGACTAACCAAAATAAGGTTTATTCTCTAACTTCATTTGTCCTTGGGTGCAGTCAGCAAATGACACTAATTGGATTTCTGCTATCTGTCTCCCTGAGTACATTGATATAAACTATTTACACTCTGTTTAGGGAGGCAAAATGCAAATCATTTACTCTGAAGTGTCCTTGGTTTAGGAAAGATGGGATTTACTAGATGGCTCCAAATTGCTGTTTAACTATTTCAAATTCCCTATTCTACTTATCCTGGCTTACTGGCCTGTGTCATTTATTCAACTTCTTTTCAACATTTTTCTTTATAAACATTCTATAACTTTCACAAATCTTTAGAAACCTTACAAGTTTCAGAAATAACCAGCTTTAGAAACCACTTTCTTTTTCCTTCAAAATGCATTTTCATGCCTCATGTTTTCTCTATTATACCAAAACAATAATTTCTTTCCATAATTTTAGAATGCTTAACCCTTAGAAACCTTAATTTTCAGGTAGCATGTAAGTAATTAATATTCCTCAGATTAGCAATACATTCACATCTTAAGAGATATTTCAAATAAAATACAAGACTTATTCATTAATAGATTCAAATCCATCCTCTATATTTTCCCTAAGAGGCAAATTCAAATTAATTAATGTTTCAGTTTCTTGTTATTTCAAAATATGTAGATGTTTATCATTTAACCCAGCAATGCTCCAAAGCCTTTAAGTTATCAAAGACTTTGGAAAATTATGTGTAGGCATATGAGGCTGGAGGAAAGGGTGAGGGGAGAAGAGAGCAGGCCCCACAGCCTGTTCCCAGGCCTCTAGCTGCTTGGGTTCAAAACAGCCACATTTTTCCTTAGAGATAACATGCTAAGGTTTGGGTGATAATGAGTTCACCTTCTGATAGTAGCTGGACTGTTAAGCAAAGAAACTGTTCTTTGGGAAGTGGGTGAGAATGTGGCCTTGGGATCTAAAGGCTCAGTGAGGGTGAGGGGTCCCTTCCTTTTTCTCTGTGACCTATATGCT
The DNA here is from genome assembly GCF_963455305.1 of Plecotus auritus. Classification (NCBI taxonomy): domain Eukaryota; kingdom Metazoa; phylum Chordata; class Mammalia; order Chiroptera; family Vespertilionidae; genus Plecotus; species Plecotus auritus. The sequence goes on from NC_137783.1 coordinate 62,481,781, forward strand.
CCCTTTCCCAGATAGCCATACCCGACCTTCAAATCATTCCCCCTTCTTTTCCCAAGATAGACATTAACTCAGGTCTATGTATATACTTGTGGGCCCCAAACTGGGTCAGGCTGGTCAGCTAAGCCACGTGGGTCCCCCAGCAGAGGCTTTAACTATTTTTTTACACTGGTCCAACTCCTTTCACAACCTAGAAAAGCTGGTTCCTGGTGGCACAGAGGCCTCAGGGCCTGTTGGAGCCTTATCAGGACAGCCCTCCTCTTGAGGGGGAGGCTGGGATTGTAAATCGCCATCTTGGATGTTCCCTCAGATTGTCCCCCAGTCGCATAGGGATCCCCCCCTCTGTCCACCCTTATTCTCTTTTAGGCTTCCCTGCTTTTACAGGGAGAAGGACAACTGGCCCTTTCTCCAACAGAGAGCATAGTCAATCTCCTCTTGAGTGACTGGACTTTTATCATTAACATATTTATAATTATTACTGGAAAGCTTTATCAGAAATTCTTCATTTTAGTTACATCTATTTATTATATCTTAACAACTTTGAGATTTTAAAGCCAATTATTACCTAAAGCATTTTCTTGACCAATGTTGTAAGAAAGAAGGATAACTCAATGTGAAAGTACTGTTTTATTTTTCTTTATAAAAACAGGAGTGCCCCAACTTCACTGCTAGAGGGTACTTCTAAAGATTTGTTCCTCCCAGTGTTATGGGGAAAGACAGAACATTGGGACTAGTTATAGTTATGGGAAATATTAATTATGCTGTTAACCATGCTTTCCCTTTCTGTTCAAAGAAAGGACATACCAACCTGGCTGGGAGTCATATGCCCCAGGACCTGGGAGTCACCCTTGGACTGCGGTCCATCCTCATTCAAGAACTGCCCATTATCATGGAAGCATTAACCTTGTTGCCCAAACCAGCCTCTTTAGCTTACTTCTCTGTATCCATAAACCAGGGAAGAGCAAACTAAAGTCCCTAAAAGATAGAAAGCCAACATTACATTACAGACACACCACAGAATGCCCAGCATTAAAAAAAGCCCACTGAAGCAGAGCAACATCTCCTGTCCCTGTTCGGGAACTTGCCTCCCCAGAACCTCAGCATTCTCCCAATGGACTATTCAGGAGAACGTATTCCTAGGCCTAGAATTTCTGTTTCCCATCCTCAGCAGGTCCCCTGTGACTATGTACTCAACCCCCCATGTTGGAGGTTTCTCATACTCCCCGAGATCTGCTTCGTCCCTCTCTGGCTGTTTCCTTTGCCAGAGAACAGAACTACAGATCAGAAGTCCACACTCACTTTATGTCCAAGACACATCCCAGTCACATACACCCGACCTCCGAGGACACCCAATCACCAAAGTAGTACTCAGTCCATTTCCCACCTTGGCTCATGCATGAGGTTACCTGATTGCCGCAGTTCTTGCTTGGGCCCTTTATGTGTTGCTGTCTGATTCTCGATCTCGAGCTCATAGTTGGCCCAAAGGTAATAGCTGTCACTCCTCACTGAGGCTGCCACAACTTGACAGCAGGGCACACCTCCTCAGGAGAGGGGTCCAATTTCCCTGTGATGACAAATGGTGTCCCTGATGTGCCCCCAAATTGTAAGAAATAAGGCAAGCCCCCAATTCAGGGGTCCTGGTAGAACACAAAACATACTCTGGAGCCAGGCAGCCAGGCAAACATTTTTATTTTATGTAGAAGGATGCACACACATGGTCTGGAAGCACGTGCACACGGAGCAGGCTGTCTGCTTGGCTTTTTAACCGTGATGCAAGTGACCTGTCCCTCACTCTTGATTGGAGCTCAGGCACACAGTCTTTGGTGACTGGCTAATTCAAAGGGAGAGGTTGGCCTTTGCAGTTTCAAGATGGCGGCCCCCAGCGGACCTGCAACTCATGCGGCCAAAATGGTGGCTGCCAAGTCACATGAGCCAACATGGCGGCTACCAAGTCATGTGAGCCAACATGGTGGCTGTCTAAACTTTTTTTTGACAGAAAAGATGACTTGTTTATTCTCACAGAACCTGCAACCCTTTGGTGCACAGGCTGATGCTCTAAGCATTTAGTCACACTGGCCAGAGCCATTCAGTTGGATTTTTAACAAATCTAGTTTACTTCCATTTGCTGTTTAACTAAAAGCATTTAATTTTCTTACATTTAAAATAATTATTATTGCATTTGTGTTTTAAAAATATCATTTTATTTTTATTTTGTGCTTTCTACTTATCACCTGTTCTGTTTCTCCCCCCACCCCCACCCCGCTTTCTTGCTTTCTTGGATTTGGTTATATTATATCACTTCATTTCCCCCAGAAGTTTCCTCCTTGTCTCTCTTTTTTTTGTATGTTTTCCCTCAAAATTAAAACAGCTACTCAATACTTGCATCACATTCCTTGACAACACATGTATTGTCTTTTAAAAACGCATTTTATTTTAGGGGCCGTTTACTAAAGCGGGGACAGTGAAGCCAGGAAGGTCCCAGGACAGAAACCGCAGCAGCAGAGGGTCCAGGTGGGGAGCCGAGCAGGGCTGGCTGCTTGGCTCTTTTTGTTTTATTTTTTATTTTATTGGTTTTTTACAGAGAGGAAGGGAGAGGGATAGAGAGTCAGAATCATTGATGAGAGAGAAACATCGATCAGCTGCCTCCCGCACACCCCCCACGGGGGATGTGCCTGCAACCAAGGCACATGCCCCTGACCGGAACCGAACCTGGGACCCCTGAGTCCGCAGGCCGACGCTCTATCCACTGAGCCAAACCAGCTTAGAAAGTCAGAGAAAAGTGCCTTGGGGCCGGTCAGGCAGCTAGCCCAGGGTCAGCTGTGCTCACCTTTGCTCCCTGTTGCAAGTCTTGTGGGGTCCCTTAGGGTTTAGGGGATGCATGTCTGCTGGGTAAGGAGGGGGAGGGAAAAGCAGGGTCGGCTCCTGGGAGGGAGAGCGCTCCTGGGGCCTTTGTGTTGTGGGTTTTTAGTAAAGGCTGGGAATTTGGAGGAGGCCTTAGGGGAGAGCTCGGTAGACTATTCATCAGTTTTGTGCAAATGCGCCCAAATGAGATGTGTTTCCTTAACTTCATCTGTCCGAGGGTATGGCTGGCACAAATGGCACCAATTGGATTTCTGCTATCTGTCTCCCTGACTAGAGTGATTTAAGCTATTTACCATCTGGTTTGGGAGGAGAAGCGCAAACTATTAACTCTTTTTTTAAGCTACCTTTAAAAAAATTGACTTTAGAGAGAGGAAGGGAGAGAGAAACATCAATCAGTTGCCTCCCATACATGTCCTGACCCGGATCAAACCCACAACCTGTGTATGTGCAATAACCTGGAATCGAACCCACCATCTTTCTGTGTATGGGATAACGCCCCAACCAATAGTGCCCCACTGGCCAGGGCACATAATTTACTTTTAAGTGTCCTTGGTTATGGAAGGTAGGATTTTTCTATTTGCTGGATGGCTATAAACTACTTGGCTGTTTAACTATTGGTCTCAGTTTCCCTAGTCTGCTTGCCCTGGCTTATTAGCTTGTCTCAGAGAGCTTCCATTCCTAAATCTTCTAGGGGTGCTGAGGGAGGATTTCTGTCTTCAGTAACTGCTTCCTGCTGACCAGGGCTGTGGTCCTTGCCTATGTAGGGTGTGAAGGTCTCTCCCTGTATGACCCAAGGGGGACCAGGGAATGGGATCTGAGACTGGAACAGAGAGGCTGTTAGCTGAACCTTCCAGTCAGGTGGGCTGGAATCCCCGGAGCATCGTCATCCCGATATGGAATTGTTGTATCATTCCAGAAGCGGAGTTGGTAGACTGCTCCATATTTCTTTCTTTTTTTTTTTTTTAAGTGTTTTATTAATTTTTAGAGAGAGAGGAAGGGAGAGAGAGAAACATCACTGAGAGAGAAACACCAACATCGATTGGCTGCCTCAACATCGACTGAGCACGAAACCAAGGCATGTGCCTTGACTGGGCTTCCAAAGGGAGACCTATGTTGTGTGAATAAACAAGCAGATATTTGATGGCGAAAACAATCTGAGTCACGGCACCAAAGATGTTACCGGGGATGTTGACTGTGAAATGCACCATCGTTACCAGTGAAGTTGAAAGTTATGGAGGCAAAAGAAGGGCTCTTGGGCTTAGGAAAGGGAAGGGGAAGGGTGACGTGCCTGGAAGAGGAGGGGAGTGGGGGAAGGCACAGGCATGCTCCAGGGCTGCCATCTGGTGGTCCCACCTGGCGCACCAGAAAATGTTACTGGCAAGGGGACCTGGCCCTGAGCAGGTCTGCCTAGGGCAGGCCGGTGGTGTGTGGGTTCTTGACTCATGCAGGAAAGATTTTGCAACACGAGTCCAGGTGATTTCTAGAGGACTTTATAAAAGCTGGGGACCGTGCAACAAGAAAGGGACCAGGATAGAAGAAGCCAAGGAGGGGGACTTGGTGGGGAATGAGGTGGGTGGGGCTGCTTTGGCTCACTAATTAGTCAGAGAAAAGGGCCTTGGGGGCAGGGTAACCCAGGACGAGCTGCCGCTGACCCTGCTCCCTGGTCGCAAGCCTCTTGGGGTCCCTTAGAGTTTAGGACAGGGGTGGGCAAACTTTTTGACTCGAGGGCCACAGTGGGTTCTTAAACTGGACCGGAGGGCCGGAACAAAAGCATGGATGGAGTGTTTGTGTGAACTAATATAAATTCAAAGTAAAGGAGCGGAGGGGAGAGCAAGAGAACCGGACAGAACAGCCGGATCCGGGCCCGCAGGCCGTGGTTTGCCCAAGGCTGGTTTAGGAGATGCAGACTGTGGGGGAACAGGAAAGGGAGGAGAGGCATGAGCGTGCTGCAGGGAGAGCGCACATGTTGTCTTGTATTTTAACTCTGATTTTTAAAAACTCCATAGACATTATTACTGTAGACAATGTTCATTGATATTTACCCACATATTGAAATGCTCCTTGCTTTTCATTCCTCCTCGTGTATCAGACCTTCCACCTGGGCTCATGTTCTGTCTGCCTGAAATACTCCTTTAGCATATGCTTTAGTGAATATCTGCTTCTAAGTAAACTCCCCAAGCTTTTATTTGTCTGAAAATCCTTATTTTATTCATCATCATTCTTGAAAGAACATGTTTTCTTAGCCCGCAGCTCTAGGCTGGAAGTGTTCCTTCGCTCACCGAAGTTGTCATACCATCTTGTATGTATGTGGGAAGGAGTCAGCTGTCAGTCTAAGGCAGTGGTCGGCAAACCGCGGCTCGCGAGCCACATACGGCTCTTTGGCCTCTTGAGTGTGGCTCTTCCACAAAATACCACGTGCGGGCGTGCACGTACAGTGCGATTGAAACTTCGTGGCCCATGTGCAGAAGTCGGTTTTCGGCCTGGGCGAGTCTATTTTGAAAAAGTGGCGTTAGAACACTCAAGGGGCCAAAGAGCCGCGTGTGGTGTGGCTCGCGAGCCGCGGTTTGCCGACCACTGGTCTAAGCAATCTGCTGGCTTTTTCCCAGCTGCTTTTAAGACTTTTCTGTGTCTTTGGTTCCTGTTGTTTTGCAATGAGGTATTCAGGTGTAGGTCTCTTATGGATTATGTGACTGACTGGGTCTTCCTTCAAGGACACAGTGGACAGCTGTTAGGAGTGGGGGACTGTGAGAGACCGATTCTTTCTCTTCCAGGTAAGAACACCCGGGCAAGGATGGTGACTGCCTGGTTTAGGTGAGGCAGCCATTCCTAGACCCACGGGTGTAGCCTGGGCTAGAGTCTCCTAAAAACTTGGCTGCAGCCCTAGTGTTGGCCCAGTGCCCAGGGGAGGGGCCTCCCTGGGAGTCAGGCCTGCGCTGCTCACGTAGGGAGGAGCCGGACCTTGGCTCTGCAGGACAGGGGGCTCCATAAAGGGTTTCTTTCATTTACTTTAAATTTGTTTTCAGTTTACACTTTATATTCACCATTATTTTGCATTAGTTTCCGGTGTGCAGATAGTGGTTAGACAATCCTATCCTTTACAAGTGGTCCCCTTGATATTCCAGTTCCCACTGGCACAGTCATTACAATACTAGTGACTATTCTGTAACTACCAATTTATACTTCTTAATCCCTTCACCTTTCTCACCCAGCCCCCAAACCTGTCCCTAATTTACTTTTACTGTGACAAATACACATAACATACAATTTACCATCTTAACCATTTTTAAGAGTATCATTTACTGGCATTAAGTACATTCATATTGTTGTGCAACTATCCCCAGAACTTGTTGATCTTTCCACATAGAAACTCCACTTCCATTAAATGTCCACAGCCCTAACCTCCCCTTCCCAAGCCCCTGGGACCCACCACTCCACCTTCTATCTATGAATTTTACTTCTCTAGATACTAGCTATAAGGAAAACAGGGGGTCTTTGTCTTTTTGTGACTGGCTTATTCAATTAGCATAATGTCCTCAGGCCTCATCCATGCCGTAGCATGTGCTAGAATTTCCTTTTTAAAGCTGAATAATATTCCATTGCATGGACAGACCATTCATTTAAAAAACTATCTGTTGGTAGACACTTGAGTTGCTTCCATCTTTTGACTATTTCGAATGCCACAAACATGGTACATAAATATCTCTTTGAGGTCCTGCTTTCAATTCTTTTGGGTATATACCCAGAAGTGGAGTTGCTGGATCATGTAGTAATTCTATTTTTAATCTTTTGAGTAACTTCCATACTATTTTCAATGGGGGCTGCACCATTGTTCATTCCCACCAACAATACACAGGGTTCCAAATTCTCCACATTTTCACCAACCCTTGTTACTTTGTATCGTTTTGGTATTTTTTTTATCCTTGTGGGTGTGAGGTAGTATATCATTATGGCTTTGACTTGCATTTCCGTAATGATCAGTGATTTTGAACACCTTTTCATGTGCTCATTGGCCATTTGCATATCTTCTTTAGAGAAACTTTCATTTGAGTCTTTTGCCCATTTTAAAATCTTGTTGTTGTTGACAGGGTGTCAGACTTGGACATGTGGTTTGGAGAAAACGGAGCCTGAAACGTCTGCAGCAACATGGGGAGAGGAGAGGAGGCCGCGCTGGGGGGCAGCCCAGACGCTGTGCATGGAGGCCTCACTAAGGCCCCGGGTCCTCTTCCTGCTTGGGGTCTTGGTTGGCCTATGAAAAAGGCCACCCAGGTTATTTCTTTGGGTTTTGGGGTCTGCGTGGACACAGGGAAGGCTCAGGGCAGCCCCAATTAGGCCCAAACAGAGAATGGTTCATAACTGGGATGGAGGACACTTGTCTGCCCTTGGCAGCAGTGGCCCAGCCATAAGGGCCCAGCTCTAGAGATTGCAGAGCAATCATGTCAAACTCAAAGGCTAACACTGGCCAAATAAACAAGGTTTAAATTTATGTGGGCCACAAAAAAACACACAAAAGCTTCAATTTTTATAGAAACGTAGGTTTATTTCGATAGAGACATGCTGAACACAAAGGGCTGAAATAAATGAGTAATCATTAACATAAAATAATAGAACATTTTAATAAAAATTAATATTTTTTGAACATTAACTTACCAGACACTGAATAACTGCACAAATTAATAAGTGTAACACAAATAAACCTATTTTTCTTGTTCTCTGAAAGCAAAGTATTTCCTGTTGCGCACACCCAACATGTCAGTACAAGACTAATGACATGGCAATTGGCTGCTAAAATATCCGCTGCTAGTATTAGTGGCGAGAAATGGTGCACCTGCATATAAGGCGCGTAAGGGAAATGAATGCAACACGATTATAGTCATCAGTCATTAGCGAATGTAGTTTGTTATTAATAATTATGTATAACAGAATATTGTAAAAATTAAGTTATGAAATTTTTATTAAAACGTTTCTTACATACTGTTATATTGGCTGGGCCGCAAAAATATTCGTTGTGGGCCGCATGTGGCCCGTGGGCCGCGAGTTTGACATGCTTGCTTTAGAGTGGCTGTGTTGGGACACCTCAAGGCAAAGGCTCCCTCTCCCTTTCTGACTCTCAAGTGTTCAAAGGTTGTCAGACTCTGCAGCCAGACTGTCTGGGTTCAGACCCTACTCTGCCACTTAATAGCTGGGCAAGTTACAGAACCTTTTTGTACCTCAGTTTTCCTTCTGGTATATGGGAATGATTAGCATGCCACCCTTATTAAGGATGAGTGAGGATTAAATGAATTAATAATGTAGAGCTTTCGGATGGCACTTGGCTCATAATAAATGTTGACATTATTGCTGCTATTTGTAGAGAGTGCCTGGGAAGGCACATGGACATTTCTTTAATTATTGTCAGCTGAGTCCAGTGGCGTTGGCAGAGCCACGTCCTGGAAACGCACCATGCCAGAGGCAGGTACATCGTCAGCCTGACCCTTAGCTCAGGTGCCAGGGGGTGGGTTTCATTATCTAAGTTCAGCCAGGCGCAAGGAACAGATGCAATGATCTGGGCTTAGCCAGGAGTGACGATTACAAAGAAGCCACAAGGATGAAAAATTACAGCTTGATCTTTAACCATGATTTCTCATAATTTCCTTTGTTTTAAACTTTAGTAAAACTTCCTGGAATCATACTGTATAAAATAAACGCACTTCACTGGCTCTGGGTCACTGTCTCTCCATCAGAGGGCCAGCTGTCCCACCCGGTCCCAGCTTTCTCTACTGTCCCTGTGTCTGTCTCTTTCATTTTCTCAATCCCCCGTCGCCCCGACTCAGGACTCCTATCCACTCTCTAGCCGCGCTGGACGCGGTAAAGAAAGAAATATTTACAGCTATTTTTCCTGGAGATCAGGCCCTGTCTGGATTTCAACTGAGCTCTCCCCTTCCAGGTCAAGACACCTGTGTCCTTGAGCCCAGCCCTCTCTCTGCCCTTAAGGCGGCCGCAGCCGGGGCCGTTCCCCAGGCCGCCAGCCGGGGGCAGCATTGCACCACGGCTGCCCTCGGGCGCACAGCTGGCCCCGCCTCGGAAGCCGGGGTGGTGGTGGTGGTGGGATAGGGGATGGGGTAGGGGGTGGGGTAGGGGGGAGGGCTGCGTCATTTGCGTGGTCCCCGGGCCAGGCGGGGTGGCACTGGAGCGGGGAGGCGGTGGCCGGTGGCCGTCTCTGCCCGCCCCAGGCTCCTCGGGGCCTGGGCGCCCCACCGCCTTCCCGCTACCCCTCGGCGCAGTGGCGCTGTGCCTGCCCTCAACCAGGGCACAACCCCCATCTGCGAACCGGTGGTGACTGTGCGGGGTCCGGCTGGCTGTGTGGTCCTGAAGCGAGGGCTGATCTGGGCATGAGGCGCCCCATTTTGAACCTGATTAGTGTCTTTGCTTGTGCTATTTCCTGGACACCCCCCCCCCGCCCCCGCCCCTTTCTAACCATGCTTAGCCGGTTCAGAAGTCCTCAACTGCTCAGGGCCTGGCATCAGCTTCAGCTTCGTGTCAAGGAAGGTCCCCACTCAGTGACTCCAGTCCTGGAACCTCAGGGACTCCAAGGGCCTAGCTCTCGGCTGTTCCCCCTACACTTCCTGGAGGAGCTTGAACCCTGGCCAAGGGGACCCCACCTCCACCATGTGGGGTCACACACCGCCAGTAGATGATGGCACATGCACGTCATCCCCCAGCCCAAAAAGACCTACCCAAAGCCATACACTGGCAGGAACTGAGCAATCCCGCCATGAAATGTACATGAAAGCAACTGGGAGGTACAAATTTTCGAAATAAAAAAAATGAGAAATTAGTAATGCCCAGTGTTGGTGGAGGTGCAGAGAAACAAACACTTTCACGAATTGCTCATGAAAATGCAAACTGGCTTTAAAAAGCAGCTTTGGAGAGCAATTTTGAAAATATGCATTAAGAGATTTAAATTATGCATAACTATTCTAGGCATTTATCCTAAGAAAATAATTGCATAAGAGCTGAAAATGCCTGTATAAGTATTTTTACAGTGGCATTGTTTACAATGGTGAAAATTGGAAGAAAAATGTCCCATAGCAAATGACTGGTTAAATAAAGTTTGATAGATTCATGAGATAGAACTGTAATTGGCTGTTAAAAATAATGTTTTCAGGAAACAATTTCTTGGCAGGGGGAAGTACATTAAAATGTTCATTTGCTCATTAATTAATTCATTGATTTAACTAACATTTATTGAACATATAGACATGCCAGGCATTGTTCTAGATAAGGGAATAAAACTTTGAAGAAGATAGATAACATCCTTCTTTTCATGAGGCTTATCTTCTATAGAAACAGACAATAAGCAAGTGAAAATAAGTTAATTTAGGTAGTGACACTTTTGTCCACTGCGATTGAAAAATTATACCTGAGTTACCTGGCCAGTGTGGCTCAGTGGTTGAGCGTCAACTTATGAACCAGGAGGTCACAGTTCGATTCCTGGTCAGGGCACATGCCTGGGTTGTGGGCTCCATCCCCAGTGTGGGGCGTGCAGGAGGCAGCCAATCAATGATTCTCTCTCATCATTGATGTTTCTATCTCTCTCTCTCCCCTCCTCTCTGAAATCAATAAAAATATATTTAAAAAAGAAAAGAAAAATTATACCTGAGTAGAAAAAAGGACAGGAAGAAAAACATCATAAAGGAAAGCACGTGGGCTGGGTCTGGGGAGGGGCTTTTTGACAGATGAGCCAGGGCTCCAGGCAGATGTACTAGTAGCTCCCCCTTTCTCTGCCTGCCCCTGGGAAAGTGGGGGGCTCAGCTCTGAGGGGCTGCAGGCCCAGGCTGTGGGAGCTGCCGGGCTGTGCTTGACTTAGGATGGGAAGAGTTGGGATGGGTGGGCCTCTCACATTAATTTAACCAAGTGTCTGGGGTCTCCACTGCGCAGCTCCGAGCCTGGTGTGCAGCTGACACTTGGTACCCATCACAGACGTGGAGCAGGCTGGAGTGAGCCCCAAGGCCCCACCTCACCTGTGGGCACCTGCAGCCCCTCCCTGCAGAGGGCAGAGGGCCTATGGCTGGCACAGATGCCCTGTTCAGAACCAGGATGGGCCAGTCTCCTGTGAGCATGCTGGTGGCCTCACCCTTCTGTCTGAGGCTGTGGTGTACAGCAGCCTGATGGCTTCCCCAGGATGCCCTCTGAGGACACGATGGGTGACGGGACTCTGGCTGCTCTGCACAGACCTGCCTGGCAAGGAGAGAGTCTGGCCCCTAGAACCATTCTGGCAACTTCCACCCTGGCCCCTCCACTGACTCCTCTTCACATCTTGCTGCCCTAACTTCTGTGTTTCTTTATGTGCTTCCACCTACATGCCTTCTCTCTTGCGGTTCTCTGCTTGGACTGTGGTTCTTAACTTGGTCAAGGCCTCGGTTCAATTTGCATGGAGTGCACTGCGGGGACCCACTGCAGCAGGTGGTGGGGGCAGGAGGGCCTAGGGCAGGGCAAGAGGGGCCGGGGGCCTCTGTGGTGCTCCGTGTCCTGGGTCTGCAGGGTTGTGACTGATGAGGGTATGGGGAGCTTGCCTTTAGCTCTGGGGATAGACAGGCCAGGATTTGGTTCTCTGCCACTTGGTCCTACCTGGGGAGCTGGGAGCTCCCCAAATGCAAAAGAGAAGAGTTACAGAGCTCAGGGGCTGGGGAAAGAGGGGAAGAGCCTCCCCAGGCCTTGTAGCTGGGAACAGGGACCCCAGAGAGCAGCCTAGGAGCTCAGGGAGAGGCTTCTTGGGGCTGTGGTTTCAAACTTTAGACTCTCAGCAGTGGAGCCCTTACTTCACGCACAATGGGCTCAGGGCATCCATGTGTAGTGATGGACATGGGGGAGGTTGAGAGTCCCAGAAGCCCTGCTCCTCCAAGAACTGTTCAGACCCAGGTGGGGGACACACGCCTGGAGGGTCCCTGCTCCTGGGGCCTCCTGGGAGCCGCATCTTTTGCTTTCCTTTGTATTGGTAACACCTTTGTGCCAACTCAGCCTGCCTCTCTGGCCTTCAGAGGGGCCCGGGGAAGGGCTCAGCCTTGCTGGACTCACTGGGCCAGGGGAGCCCTAGGGTCAATGTGAGGGCCCCAGTGGGCCTGGGCTGGTGTTTGGTCCTGCCACCCCCCTGCCTGGAGACATGGGTCAAGGGAACCACCTCTGCAGCTCCTGCCTGTTTTTGTGAAGGCAGCACTGTCACCAGGTAACTTTTGGTACTACCTTTGTTCTCATCAAATGGAGCCCCCCAGCCCGGGCCTGCCTGGACGGGATGTCCAGAAATCCCTGTGTGGCTTCCTTCCTCCTCATTGGCTGTGGCACGTGGCGTGTGGCGTGTAGTGCTGGCCTGTGCCGTGGGCAGTGCAGTGGAAAGGCACAAAGGCTGGCTGTGGGCAGGGGTGGGGCACATCCATGGGTCCTGCTCTGGTGGCTCCTGCAAGGTGGGTGCAGGGAGGCCACCCTCAGGCCATCCCCCCTACCCCTAACCTGGGGAAAATCAAAGACCGAATGAATAGAAGGAATAATAGAATGAGTGATGCAAACGATTGCCAGCCTGGGAAATTGAAAATAAAAACTATGAGGCGAACCCAGTAAAAATAAAATAAAAAATAAGATAATATAAAAGAAGCTCAAATGAAGTAAATACAAGCTGAGAAACAGTAGAAGTGAGATGCAAGAGTTTGACAACAGGGAAGGAAGACAAAGCAGAGCTGGGCAACTAACACGCAACACAGCAGAGGTGAAGCAAGCAATACAGAACGGCGGTTGTTTTTAAAGAAAATCCTGGTGGGGTCAGAGGGATTTCCTGAGCTCAGTCCTGGCGAGGGTGGGTCCCTGGAGCCTGGGGCTCTGGCTGCAGGGCTCCCAGCCCGACTCCTTCTAAGGTGCTGGCTGGCTCCTCCCGGGCCTTGACTCCCAAGACGTGGGTTGTCCTCCTGAGTCGTTGGGAGAGCTGGTGGTCTTCATACCCATTCCTGCAAGAGAATCCCTCTCCGCACCCCCCTCCGTCCCTGTGCTGACCACCTCCTCCAGGGCCTGGGCTGAAAGGTCTTAGGAATCCTGGGTTGGCTCCAGCTGGAGAGAGGGGGAGTCGGGTACAGTGCATGTCCAGTCGGGGGCTCTCCAGGAGGAAATGACTGGGGAGGGGCACTCCTGCAGGGGCTGTGCCAGGGCAGCAGTCTCCTGGGAGGGTTGGGACTCCAGCTGGCCCTTCCTTAGTCCAGTTATTGGTGGAGTGAAAGAAAGGTGACAGAGAAAGGAGAGGTCTGCCATTCTGGAATGACAAAGCATTTAAAAAAACTTTCTTGATATTTTGTAACATTAAAATAATGTCCGTATTCTTTACTATGGCCAAGGAGGTCCTGGATGTCATAGCTTTTGCTACTTCTCCAATCTCATCGTATTCAACTCTCATCCTCATATGTGCTGCTATCACTTGGATGGCTAATGGCACCTCATACATAACACATGCAACCAGAATGCTCCATTTCCTCCCAAATGAGCTTCTTCTCCACCTCAGTAAATAGCGCCACCACTCGTCCCATTGTTCACACTCACATGTCTTCAGTCTCTGGACCAAACCCAACAGTAGGTCCTGCCAGCTCCACCTTTGAAACGTGCAATGACAAAGCTTTAAGTTGCAATGGTTGTGGCTTCCAGTGGCCCACCGCAGCCTCTCTCTCTGCCTCAACAGTTCACCTGCAGTGTTGGCAGCAAGCTCCTGGTTTCCAGGTGTTCCAGCTGAGATTCCCAATGGGCCCAGTGTATTTTTTGCACCCCCTTTCAGTTTCCTTGTGTAGAATCACTCTAACTGAAGACCTCTTTAGAAAAAGCAATCATCTGTGTTGGCTGAACTCTGTGCAAAAGAAGGACTTACTGACTGAGTTCCAATTTCCGTGGGTTCACCTTTGTGTAGTGAGGAGCAAAACCAATAGGACTGTGTCCTGAGTCTGCCAGCAACTCACCTGTTGCCTTGGGCAAGCCCCTTCTTTGTCTGAACCTCAGGCCTCCCCCCTGTGAAAAGGGAATGCATCATGTGACACCGATTGCTAATTGGTCTTCTCTAGCCAGGTTGTTACAGTAGGGGTGAATTTGTTCATTGAGTAGAGTTGCTTCCCCAGAAGCTTGATTTTGGGCAGGCAGCTTTTGCAGTCCCAGAGGTTATCAGGGCTTAAAGGGACCAGACTGGCCAGGATCAATAAGTAATTAGGGGATTGATGAGCCTGATAGAGCCCGATAAAGTCTCTGAATCTAACAATCCCAACTTCAGTTTGTAGAGAGGATTCAAATCGTCTTGCTTGAGATGGGTGTGCAGAGGGCCCCAGAGATCTCTGGGCCTGCCTCCTACTCCAGGGGAAATGAGACCTATGCAGAGGGCCCCTTGTGGCCAGCAAGGGGTGCCCAGGGCATTCCAGTCTGGCAGAGGAAACTGGCCTGGCTTGGGAGCAGAGAAGGAGCATCTGGGCGTGGCAAAGGACTCCACACTGTGGGAAATGGAGGGGAGGGGGTACCCAGGACAGGAGGTGAGGCTGCCCAGGCCAACAGCTTCCAGGGGATTCCAACCCGAGTCCTAGCCTCAAGTCTTAACCAGAGGGACCTCATAATCTACTTCATCATCCAAACCAGAAACGGACACAAGTCTTCCCAAAACTGTGTGTGTTGGTGGGTTGCCTTCTTAATATGTGGAAGTGTCTGAGGCTTGTCTCGCTGTAATCATGCTTCCCCTATCTGGCATAACATACATCAAGAGAAACTTCTACCTGTACCACGCCTACCCTGCTAACACCGGCAGGGGCTCACACAGCGGGTGGGGGGCTCCTTGACACTGTGGCTCTTAACCTGGGCAACTAACACGCAACACAGCAGAGGTGAAGCAAGCAACCTGAGCCCCCAACCACACCCACCATCCTCCCAAAGTGGAAATAGTCACCACAGGAACCAAACTGTTATATAATAAAACCCTCGATTTCCCGGCTCCCTACAACCCGTGAACGGTGGGATTGTGAGGGGATGAGAATGGAGGCTTGTGGGATTGGAGAGGCTGGGGCATGTTTTACAATTCAGGGCCCCTAAGGCAGGTTTCTTGAGGAAGTGCTTTTGTGTGGGTACCACCCTCAGCCTGGTAGCCTAGCCTCCCACAAGCACAGGCATTCCTCCCTTCACCCACAGCCTCCTCACGTTTCCTGCCATGTGGCTCCTTGCTGGTTCTCCCACCCAGCTTCCCTTCACCAGGCTGCCCTGCCCATTGAGTCAGCCCATCAGCCCACTGCAGAGCCGGCCTCGCTGCTCTCTGAGCCTGCTCCCATCTGCACAGGCTCTTCCCCACCTTTCCAAAGTAAAATTTGCCAATGGCTCCCCTCCCGGGCTCACAGCTGGGGACACACACACACTCACACACACACACCGCTTTCTTCCTGCCTTGGCTGGTTAATTAGCATTCAATGCCTGGAAGCCTCCCTTCCTCTCCCTGGGTAGCTCCCACTCAACCTTTAGAATGTCACCTCCTCCAGGAAGCCCTCCCAGGCTGTCTCAGAGCCCAGGATGCGCTTGTGCATACGCAGATCAGTCAAGGTCCTTGCCAATCTTTTTATGATCTGTTTTTTTTTGTGTTCGCCTTTCCCACTGCGCGGGGAGTTCCAGGTAAGGGGTGTTGCACGCATGGCTTGGAGCAGGGCAGGGGCCAAGGGGCTCCAGGGCTCTCGGGAGCGGCCCCTTGCAGGCGGCTCTGCCTGGGCGCCCAGGCCGAGTTTCTGCGGAATCCGGGTCTGGGAGGCTCAGCTGCCTCCCCGAAATCTTGGGTGTACCACGTGGAGCCCAGTCTGCTTGGGACTTGGGCGGGGTGTGAAGCTACGCGCCCCGCTTGCCACCCCTTCCCAGGCTCGAGCCCAAACAGCTGAACGCTAAGACTGGCCGCGGCAGGCTGGGGCATTCGCCCGCGGCGGAGAGGGCCCGTCGGCCCGGCCGCGTGGAGCCGGCTCCCGCCCAGGTCTGCGCGCGAAGGATCCATGCAGACTCGGAGCCTGAGCCTCGCCGCTTGGAAGGCTCCTCACGTTCAGGCGCCGCGGTCACGGCCGCGCTGGTTTCCGGCAATGAATTGGCTTCAGAGTCTGAACCTCCCGGCTGAGTGCGGGCCCCGCGGGGCGAGGGAGGGGCGCCGCAGGGCCGAGCGACAAACTAGGGTTCGAGCTAGCGGTCCCCGCTCGGCTCGGTGACGCTCGCCCGAGGCCGGTCCCTTTGACTCCCTGGGCATCCCCGTGTCCGCTCGGTGCCCCGCCCCGTCTCTCTGCCGGCTCCCTAGATCCGGTTTGCGGGGCTCTCGGCAGACACTCCACGGCTGCGGTGGGGGTGTCAGGTGCCGACCCTTCTCCATTCCCTCGCCCCTGGAGAATGGGGGGCGCGCGGCCAGGGCCGCCGGGTCCACTGCGCGCCGCGGTGCGGTCCTCCGAGCGTCCCCAGAGCTGCGAGCGGAGCACCCGGCGCCCCTCCGAGGCGTCAGCGGGCAGCGCCGCGCGCGAGGCGGAGGCTCCGCAGTCACGTGGCCGCGGGGAGGGCGGGGGGCGGAGGGCGGGAGCGCGGGGGGAGCCGAGGGGCGGGGAGGGGAGAGGAGGGGGCGTCCTCCGCAGTTCGCTCCCGGCCGGTCAGACACACCGCGGTCCCGAGGCCGCCGCGCCCGCTGTCCCGCCGCCTCCGAAGCCGCCGGAGCCGCGGGAGACACCGCCCCCGCCGCGCCGGCCTGCACTCGGGCTGCCGCCGCCGCAGCCACCACTGGAGCCGGAGCCGGAGCCGGAGCGGGAGCCCGAGTGCGCGGGGCTGGGCTGGGCTCGGGGTGCCGGGCGCAGGGGCGGGCGGCGGGGAAGACGCGGGCGGGCCGGCTCTCCCGGTGGCGGCCGGGACTGCACCCGGACGGCGCCTCCCGCTCCGCGCTGCCCTCGGCCTCGCCCCGGGCCCGGGCGGATGAGCCGCGCGCCCGGGGGACATGGAAGCGCTGGCGCTGTGGCTGCTCCCCTGGATATGCCAGTGCGTGTCGGTGCGGGCCGACTCCATCATCCACATCGGTGAGAGCGGCGGGCGGAGGCTGGGCGGGGGCCTCGGCGGCGCAGGGGGTGCGCGGCGTCCAAACTTGGTGGTTCCCGGGTCCGAGGGTCCGGCGGGCGCTGCTCCACCGAAGGGCCGCGCCGCGCTCCTGCGGGCCCTGCTCCCCCGGCTCCAGTCCCCGCGCGGGGCCCGCGGCCTCTGCCAACACTGAGGCCGCGGCTGCGGGAACCGGTGCTGGACCCGCGCCCAGACCCACGCCCCCAGAGGAGCCGTCGGCGGTCCGGCCAGCCCCTCGGCGCAGCTCCGAGCAGCGGGAGTCGGGGGCGGGAGCGGCCCAGGTCTCGCCAAGTTGCCGGCACGATCAGAAGAGGCCCAAGCGGCTCCTTGGGTGCGGGTGGGTGGGTGCTGCCGGCGGGCTCGCTGTGTGCGCCCCTGGCACCGTGCTGGTGTCGCTGCGAGAAGGCGTAGGGTGCGGGGCCGTCCGAGCCTGTGTGGTGGGTGCCAGCCTGGCCTCCAGCCTGTTAGAGTGGACGGTGTCTGCCTGTTTCACCCGCGTGTTCAGTGTGTGTGTGGGTGTGTATGTCTGGTTGTGGCGACTGCAGCCCTTGGGCAGTCAGAGTTTCCCGGCCACCTTGGGGCCGTCCGCCGTCCGGGGGTGGGAGCTGGGGAAGAAGAGCGGAGGCGGCGGCGGGGAGTGTGCGCTGAGCGGGAGGAGGTGGATGGGGGAGCCCGTGGGGAAGGTGGAGAGCGAGGGGAGGAGGGGCAGACGGAGGGAGAGTGTGGGAGTGGTAGCAGTCGGGAAAGAATTCCAGGACTTTGGGCTGGTTTGGGGGGCTGACAGCGGGTTATTGGGTGAGCCCCCTGCAGTTGTCTTTCCTGAAGTTTGGGAAGACCAGCGAACACCACTGGGGGTTTGGAGGTGGGGGAGAAGGTGGGACAGGCGGGGCGGGGAAGGGGGGTGATGGGGATGGTGGGACCAGGCCTACGTTTGGTGAGCTGCTTCACCCCACCCCAGCCGGGGCGGGGGCGGGGATGGGAGGGAGAGGGTGTCAAACCAGCTTTCCGCGGGGGAGGGGGTCTCGCGGTCAGCATTGCGGATCTGGGTGTTTGTGGAACTGGAGCCTCCCTCCCCTGCCCCCGCCTGCTCCAGGAGGGTCATCGGGCTCAGATCTGGGGCCGTGGGGACCCTGAGGGGACCTGGCCAGGGTGGGATGACCCGGCATTGCCCAGGCTGCAGGGCCAGACCAGGGCGAGGGAAGTCAGAGTGGGCCAAGGGGTACTAAGCTGGGAAAAGGCCAGCCAGGGCCACCTGGAGGCGAGCTTGGTGATTCCAGGAGGCTTAAGGCGTGCTCCCTTTGAGCTCCTCAGCCCTGCTGGGCCAGAAGGCCAGGGGTCTAGGGGGCAGTCCCCTCCCCTCAACATTCGGGCAGGAGGAAGCTGGGAGGGATGGGGAGCAGGGGCCCCGCTGGCAGAGTTGCCGGGAGCTGGACTGGGACTGAAATGCCCCTGGGTGGGAAAGACACAATGGGAACTGACTGTGCAGGGCAGGAGGAAGGCATCCTTCCATTCGGGACTGCCCTCCGGGGGAGCTTGGTGGTTGTCGGGCCTGTGTGTGCTGCCTGAGGCCACTCCAGCGTGGCGCAGTCAGTTGTGTGGGGCATGGCTGGGTCAGGAGGCGGCTTGGCTGTGGGACGCCTGGGTGGCAGCGTGTGCCATGTGCATGTGTAACTCCTGCCAGCGGTGTGCACCTGGGCGCTGTGTGGGGCATCCTTGCTGGCTGTCTTAGGAAAGCCTTCACTCTCCTGAAGGGCCAGTCCGAACCCAGTGGCGGCCTGCCAGCAGGGGGGAGGGGGTGTGGGGGGGACTCCTAGGCCTGTCCTGACCCCTTCTCCCCTCCAGGTGCCATCTTCGAGGAGAATGCGGCCAAGGACGACAGGGTGTTCCAGCTGGCCATATCTGACCTGAGCCTCAACGATGACATCCTGCAGAGCGAGAAGATCACCTACTCCATCAAGGTCATCGAGGCCAATAACCCGTTTCAGGCTGTGCAGGAAGGTGAGTGGCCTTGGTGCCCAGGGCTCCATGGGCCGCGCCTTTGAGGCTGTGCAGAGAGGACCCCTGCGGGTTGCGGAGGGCCTGGCCACGGAGCCTTCAGGGCACTGGGCTAGCCAGGAGTTTGCCAGCGGGGGGCCGGGCTCCTAGGAGCGTGTCCCGAGTCATGTGGCCACTTTCCACTGGGTTGGTGCGTGTGTGCCCCCGCGCTGGGCGCGCAGGAGTGACTGGCTCAGGGGTCTTTGTTTCTGAGTGTTTGTGGGTGGGTGTGCTTGTATCCGTGCACCTCCCCTGACCTAGATGGCTGGTGTCTTCCTTACTGCTAACCGAGGCCGGCCTGGCGAGCGAGCCAGCTGTCATCTCCCATCTCCCAACACACTCGGGTGCACGCCCAGCGCCCCTTTGGTGCCTAGGCGCTCCTTATCCGTCTGGTTTGGAGGAGCCGGTTTCTCAGCTCCCGCTGTCTCCGCCTGGGCCGGGGGTGGGCGCTGTTTGACCAGGAAAGGAGTGGAGTTGAGCCAGGCCTGGCTGCAGGTAAACCCTAGCCTGCGCCTGGGGTCCTGGGCCACAGCCTCTGCCTCAGATAGGGCCTGGGGCAGGGGCAGCAGTGCACCCAGAGCTGGATGGGCAGAGATGGCAGCCTTTGCCCTTCCCTCCCCTCTGGGCCCCTTCTTTCTCTCCCAGCTGGTTCTAGGCTTGGCTCTGGAGCCGGGGTTCCTTCCCTGTCACCCACTTCCTGGCCAGCACCTGAGGCTCTCCCCACCCCTGACATCTGTCCAGCCCTGGTTCCTTTCCTCTCCTATGGCTCCCTCCTGCATCTAGACTCTGAGTGCTGAGGGTAGAGAGCACAACTGGGGGCGCAGAATGTGGGGGCTCCCCCCAGGAGCAGCTGGCAGCACGGGGGTGTAAGGAGGAGGTGGGGTGAGGGGCACAGGCAGCTTCCCCCTCTCACTCCCCCCCAGCCCGCTCGGCCCAGGGTCCTCCGGATGCCATGGCTCAGTTTGGCGGTGGTTTCTTAGGTGCTGCAGGTAGGGTGACTCCATGGAGGTTCTGGTCCAGGTCCAGAAGGAGGGAGCTTGTGCTGGGAAGAACTTTGGCTGGCAGGAGGTCTTCCGGGAGTCAGCAGAGAGGGAGGCCCACCTCTGGGGCCTGAAGGTCCAAGGATGTCTTGAGGTGGTGATACAGAGCCAGCGCTCTGAGTGTTTTGGGGGTGGCAGTGAGTGGGGTGAGGCTGGTGTTGCCTGTTAATGGTGCTGCTGCTTCTAGCCTTGGCAGACCCCCATGGTCAAATGTCCACTGGGGTGCGGGAGGAGGATCCCCTGTCCTTGGTGTCTGGCCCACCAGCAGTCCCTGCCTCCACATTCCCCACTCCTGGATTTCTTTTGTGAGCCCTCGTGAACGTGGGCTCCAGCCAGGGAGGGTGTGCTTCCTTAGGCAGCAGCGACTCAGCTGGAGTGGGGATCTGGGGTGACACAAGCTTTTCAGTGTGCCTCCTGCTACCTTGATATTGTCTCCCACACCTGTCTCTGCGGACATTCGTGCTTTGTCTGGGAGCTGAGTTCAGAGTGGGGCCGCACGTGTCCCTCTCCCGGGAGCTCGCCGTGCTGCGGGACCCTGCCTGTGTTCCCAGCCTTACCAAGTTTGCCATTTGGGAATGGAAGTCCTAGTGTTGTGGATGTGTTGAACAGTCCCAGATCTGGACTTGAATGTAAAATTTGATTTTTAACTGCTGTCAACTAATCAACAATATACCAACAGAATACAAGCCATACAAAATGAGCTGTAGGCCATCCAGCTAATGTGGGCCATCCGTTGTGACTCTGTCCTGGAGACACAGGGCTCCACCAGGGACTTTTTCTGACAGAGACCTTGCTTTCTTGAGTCTCATTTTCTCTACTTGTGTAACTGGAAAAATACCTCAGCCCATGATGGTGGCTGACACGATCTCCTAGTGGTGTGGGAGGGCGTGTGTGCACGTCCAGTGAGGCGTGGGATTCTGGTGGCTGACAGTGGACCAGGTGCAGGGGCACTAACCAGGTGGTGCTGAGCTGCTGCTGCCTGGAGAGTGTGCTGGTTAAAGCTGGCAGGTGCGTTCAGTGTCTGGGCAGCCGTCCGTGTCATCCTGTGCCCTTGCAAGGAACCTTGTCGGTGAGGGGTGGGAGGAGCCAGCCCCTCCAGGGCCTGGGACTGCAGAGCAGCACTCACAGGCTCCTTTGCCTGGGCTCAGGGGCAGGCTCTCCACTTGCTGGGTGTCCTTCCTTCTGTGTCCCGTGGGGTGCTGTCCGTCGTGGCTTGGCCCTACTTGATGGCTATCTTATCTCTTTCTTGGGCCTGGATGTTCATTGCAGCAGGACATGGGTGGCAGACACAGTTTGGGTGGGATAGGAAAGGACTTCTTGGTGGGGGAAGAGGCCAAGGATGAAGGGGGCAAAGGCGGACTGGGGTTTAGTTTCCATCGTGGACGGGGAGGTTCCAGTGACCCCCTGTGGGCTGGGGATTGAGCTAGTTCTGCCCCCATTTTAGTCCAAGAGACAGCACCATGTGGATAAAGAGCTGGATTGCTGGAGTCCTAGGAACTCTCTTCAAATCCTGCTTGCCTCCCTTGCAGTGTGACCTGGGGGATCCCGGCCCTGCTTGGAGCTGCTGTTGCCACATCTGTTAAAGGGAACAATCATGGTACCTGCCTCATGGGCTTGTGGTGAGAATGCACTGAGCGGATGTGCAGACCTTGTCTGAGGAAGGCCTGTTGTGGGAGCGTAGCGAGCGCCATTCCCTCTCTGTGGCCCAGCTGTGAATTCATCTTAGCTGCTTTGAGGCTGTTGATATCTTCAGCTGCATTATTTCTTTAGCTAGTAAATATCTTGAGAGTGGACCCTTTCTACTTTGAGCTTTTTACTTAGCTTCCACACACCCAATTATTTTTTAAAAAATGCATTGCTACAATGAGCATGAATTAATTTAAAAATGTGAAGAGAAAGGACAGTGCATGTTCATTCCGTAAAATGTGGAATGTACAGGAAGCATCAGGCAGTTTATATTTGTGATAAATTAGGTTTATAACCTTGCAGTTTGCCCAAACCAACCAACCAACCTCCCTCCCTCCCTCCCTCCCTCCCTCCCTCCCTCCCTCCCTCCCTCCCTCCCTTCCTTCCTTCCTTCCTTCCTTCCTTCCTTCCTTCCTTCCTTCCTTCCTTCCTTGTCTCGCTTGATTCTCTAGAGGTCAGACTCATAGTTAAAATGGTGAAAACTGGAAATAACTTCTTTCAGACTAAAAATATTTTGTTTTTTAAAATACAATAAAGTGCTATTAAGTTAAAAAAAAGAGAGAGAGATAGGACAGCTTCATTCTTAATTCTCCCTCTATTGTGCCCCTCTAGTCCCGCCCACCATATTTTATAAATGCTGAGAGCTCCATCCTGTTCATGTCTAGATCCTGCTTTTTCACCTAACAGATCAGGGACTTCTTTTGAAATCACTGTGAAGTATTTGTAAACATTACTTTTAGCGGCTGCATATGTTTTTCAATATTTAAAACAAGTTATTTTTTAAAGAGTGGAACCATTTATGCTGAGGAATGCTGAAGTATTACTGGAGAAAATAAGAAGCTACTTTGAATGTGGTCCTGTGGTTTATGTTTACAGTTTCTGTAGGCTGAGTTTGTATAAGCTCCGTACAAACTACCTTCTGAGATAGTTGGTTAGCCAGTCCTTTCACATTGATGTAAAAGAACGGGTTGCATTTAGTGAAATATGTATTTGAGGAGGATTTGAAGTTAGCAAGTAACAACAGAAATGATATTTAAGTCTTAAAAATGTTATATCTTAGAGGGGGGCAAATGGGAGGAAAAGGGGACATCTGTAATACTTTCAACAATAAAGATAAAAAATGTAGTATCTTACTTAATCTTAGCAAAGTTCATATAACAAGTGTGAAGACTTGTCTTCTAGATACTAGAAGAGATACTAAACCCCCTATATAATAAAAGGCTAATATGCAAATAGACTGAATGGTAGAACGACTGGTCGCTATGATGAGACTGGTCGCTATGATACACACTGACCACCAGGGGCCAGACGCTCAACGCAGGAGCTGTCCCTGGTGGTCAGTGCGCTCCCACAGGAGGAGAGCCACTCAGAAGCCAGGTTCACAGCTGGCAAGCACAGTGGTGGTGGTGGGAGCCTCTCCCGCCTCCACGGCAGCACTAAGGATGTCCAATTGTCCCTGTGGGGATCGGGCCTAAGCCATCAGTCAGACATCCCCCAAGGGCTCCCTGACTGCGAGAGGGCACACCCCCCCCCCCCCCGCATGAATTTTGTTAAATAAAAAAATTTCGTATTGTTTTAAAGTGCCTGCTCAAGGAGAAGGTTATATAAATGCATGAATGTGTAAAAGAATTGGCTGAGTCCTGGTCTTCTCTGTTCACATTATTTTACTGTGAGTGAAAGACTCGAGTTATGGGTTATGCTGTAGAGATATGTCATTGAGTGGAAAGATGACAATTTAGGGAAGAAAAAGAAGAAAAAAGGAACATATGTGAGGCAATATTCCTTTTAGTTACAATAAGCGCAAAAGTATTTTAGGAAGACGAGGTGAAATTCACCAAAGTATAGCTTGGTGTTCACAGAATAAAACAGAGAAACAATGAAAATAAAACTCCATGAGTTTTCGATGGTCTTATTCATTTTGTGTTGGTCACTTCTAGGTTGCCCCTTGCCCTCTGACACCAGGCTGGTGCGTAGATGTTCTGCAGGAGAGGGTCCATCTCCCTCTTTCCAGCTCCCGGAGGCCCCCGCCTTGCTCAGCCCCTGGCCCCTTTCTCTATCGTCCAGCCAGCTCTGGTGGGTGGGGCCCTCCGCACAGCCTGTCGCTGTGGCCTTGCTCTGTCATCACAGCTCCCTCTCCACCTCAGCTTCTCCGCCTCCCTCTTCCTGGAGCCCTTGGGTCCATCTGGATAATCCAGGATGACAGTCAGCAGATCCACCTGCAGCCTTAATTCCCCTTCGCCATGCAGCTGCACACAGCTACAGTGCCGGGGGTAGGACCTTGGAATCTTGTGGGCTGTTCGCTGCTTCCATGTTGGCACACCTGTCGGGCCCAGTGTAGCCAGTGCATGCTGAGCGCCCTTCCTTGTCTCCTCACGGGTGGCTGACTGGGTGCCATTCTCTTGTCTTAGCCAAATCTGCTGGAGTCACTCGGGAACTATAGCCATGTTTGCATGCCTACCACGCTCGCTCTGCAGACACGCACTGAGCCCGTGGGCCTCTGCAGACTCACCTGTGCTCGCTGTCCAGTGACACGCATGCCCTGCGCCTGGAAGCTCTTGTGCCTAAAGAAGTCCCTAAAGAATCTGCTTTTGTATGTCGTGTCACTACTCAGGCCAGTGGCCTCCTTTCCTACCTGGTTAGATTTTTCTCCGACTCCTCCCTCTTCCCCTGTCCTCTCTCACTACCCACTACCTCACCACCCACCTAGGGTCCAAGGTGGGGCCTCGCAGAGGCCAGTCTCGCGTGGGTGCCATACGCAGCTGCTCTTCCTGGCCCCGCAGGGGCTGCTGCCAGCGACGCTTTAAGACTGAAGATGGCTGTGCCGGGGCTGCAGGCACTGGTGGCCCCTCACTGGGGTTGGGCGGGCTGGGGCCGGGGGGCCATCCAGTTCTCACTCTGGATCCCTCACAAGCCTGTGGGTGTGCAAAGGAATGACTGCCATTTCCCTCAACTGAACTCCCAGGCTTCAGAGTTCTCTTTCATTCTAGGGCCCCTCCTGTGTGTGCACACACGTGGACACATGCACATACATATACATACACACATGCACACACACTGTCACCTTATAGACGATACTCCTGTCCCATCCATGTCCTCTTCTTTTGGGTTCTAGAGGCTCCCGTTCAGTATTCCTATTGCTGTGACCTTGCTCCCAGATTGGGAGGTTGGGCTTAACAGGCGGTGAACAGATGGACACCTCAGGCCCGGCGTGTGGGTAGGAGGCCATGGGTCTAGGGAGACCTGTGTGTCCTGGTGCTGCTGTTCCCAGGCATGTTAGCAGCCTTTCTGTCAGAGCACGTGGTGGGGCTGCTTCTTCAGGTTTCTCCTGGAGGAAGCTAAGGGTGCTACGTGGCACTCGGAGCCGCATCTTCTAATGGCAGACAGGCTGTCTTTCTGCGTTCTTATAGATGCCAAGTCCCCTCCAGCAGTCTTCTTCTTCACTTGGCCTTCTCGTGACCCAGAAAATGCCGTCCCCTAAACATCTGGAACATTAAGTCTGCACTTCTTGTTCCCAAACCATTGCTAACCCAGTCTGACCCCTGGATGTGAGTCTTTTTATTTTTTATTTTTTTCCCCATATATTGTTATTGATTTCAGAGTGGAGGTGAGAGGGAGAGAGAGATAGAAACATCAATGATGAGAGAGAATCATTGATCGGCTGCCTCCTGCACACTCCCCACTGGGGGTTGAGCCCACAATCCAGGCATGTGCCCTTGACTGGAATTGAACCTGGGACCCTTCGGTCTTCAGGCCCATGCTCTATCCACTGAGCCAAACCCGCTAGGGCTGGATGTGAGTCTTTTTAGATGTGGATACCCAGGGAAGTGCCTATTTGTCCCTATCTTTTGGTTTTGTTCTGTGGTTCCCTCTGTTTCAGTCAGGATAGACTAAGCTATGCTGTAGTAACAAACAATCCCAAACTCAGTGGCATAACGTAACAAAAGTTGTTTCTTGTCTATGTTACATGTTCATCATTGGTCAGCTTAGACCTTGGCTCCTCACGGTCACTCAGCTTGAATATTGCCAGTTGCTGTGCCAGTGGGAGAGAGCTCTGGGGAGACTCTGTCTGGACATGACACATCTGTGCCACTTCTGCTAAAAACTCATGGGCTGAAACTAGTCCTGTGGTCCCAGCCAGGCATGCAGGATCCAGGAAGCATAGTCGTACCATGTGCCTGGAAAGGGGAGAACTAGCAATATTTGGTGAATGACAAATAACCCTACTCGTGCAAAACAGTCCTCCCGTTTCCTTGGTGACTCATGAAAACAATAACAAAGAAACAAAAAACCATGAACAAGTGTAGATGATTGGATCCTGTTGAGTCCAATCTGCACTTCCCATCCCTTCCCCTTTGCATCCTCTCTTACTTGTCCCTCTGCCCCTGAAAATGCTGGGCGGCCTTTTGGTGTGGTGGGAAGTCAGGAAGCCCTGGGCTCTCCCCTGTGTTTTTCTCAGAGTTTACCAATCTTGTCCTCTTGACAGGCCCAGCTCCCAGAAGGCTTGGGCTAAATGCTTCCTAAGCAACGAGGCGAAGATTGACATCCAGGCCTGCCCAGTGCGGGTGCCAGCACCAATAAGCCCCCTCAGCTGGTGTGCAGCAAGTCTGCCCCTCCTGTGGCCTGTGCCTAGTGCAGACTTCTCTGCTTCCCCCACCCCTCCTGTGCCCTGCTCACCCCTGCCTTCCTGCACAGCAGCTCCTTTCTCTTCTGGGCAGAGACTCATCTCGCTGCCGTGGGCTGGCCTAGGACAGCCCCTTTTCGGGGGCAGGGGGGTGGTCTGGCCTCTCTGACGGACATGGAGCCTCACAAGGCACTGGGTCCGTGTTCAGTCCCCCAGCAGCTGGGCTCTCGAAGCCTGTAAACAGCCAGTTTTCTGGCTGATGGCCATGGACTGCAAAGAGAAAGACCCAGGGTTCTCCCCGGCCTGAAGCACTGGCAGGTAGCTGCAAGGTGATAAGATGGCCCTTCTATATGTGTCTGGGCCCAAGTTGTGGGTGGGGCAGGCCGGGGGTGGAGGGCCCAGGGTGGTCCTCACTCAGGCTAGTCCTCTTCCAGCCAGACCTGGAACATGTGGCCCTGGCTGGCCTACTCAGTTTGCTTCCCTCCCATCAGTCCTCTGCCAGTCCTGGGCAGAGGCAGCCCGATGCCACACTCCCCCTGTGACGCCTGGGCCGTCCTACCAGTGCTCAGTGTGGGCCTCCGCCTCCCCACGAGCACAGATGAGGTGCTCAGGGTGGGCAGGAGTGCTGCTGCTCCCGCTTACGGACGGGGCTCCCTCCCGGCTCTGCTCGGCCGCTGGGTGGCTTACCTTGGTTTCCTCACCTAGAAGACGTGACAGCACAGAGGACAGCATGAAGGTCAGCTGAGGAAACCGGCTAAGACGCCCTGTTGAGGGCCAAGCAGAGGGGAGGGATGGTTGTCACATGACCAGCCCGAGTCGTCCCAAGGGGCTCTTGGTCTCCTGCTCTTCCTGGCTGGGCTGGCAGGCTCCTCCAGCCCCTGCACCGTTCAGGGCAGCTGGGAGTTGAGTTCACCTTTGGAAGTCCTGGGAGGGCAGGGAAGGAGGCTGGGCCTGACCCGTGGAGGCTGTCTAGAGCAGCGGTTGCCAACCTTTGGACCTCACGGACCACCAGTCTGCACTTCTGGTCTAGAGCCACCTGCGGGCCTGGCGCTGCACAGCATTGCCATCTTGCTGTTCTGAATGCACAGAGTGGCTGGAATATGGCCAGCACGGCCTAGCCCGCGCTCCCCACCCCGGAGCCTGCCCCGGGGCAGCATAACTTGTTCTGTTTGGTGGAAGGGGGTCAGGCAGGTCTAGGTTCCCATCTTGGCTCAGTGACAGATTAGCTGAGAGGTCACTCGCCCTGTCCTCCACCTGTTTCTGTGAAGTGGTGATGGGTAGAAAGGGATGTGTGCTGGGCAGGAAGAAGGGTATTGGCCAGCAGCCCCTGCTGGGAAGCAGGGTGGGGTGGCTCAGAGTGGGCGTGGTCAGCATCGTCCTCCCTGCGTCCTGGCCACCTTCTGTTTTGTCTTCCTGGGCCCCTGTCAAGGGCACATGACACTCCTTGCTGCTACCAACTCCCAGGTAAGGGCAGAGACATGGACCCCACTTGCTGGACACCGTGCCCCCTCCTCCACCACGCCTAGCAGCAGCTCTGGCTCAGCCCCTCTGCTGGCCTGCACACTCAGCCTGCTGCCTGGCCAGCTTTGCCCCTCCTGCGCGCTCCTGCTCTGTGCAGAGTGGAGCTTTGGCTCTGCTCCCAGCCTGGGGCTGGGGGCTTTCTTCTGTCCTTCATCTGAGCACAGAGGCAGGGAGAGGAGGAAGGGGGGGCCATACTAGGGCCCTGGGCCGGCTTCCTGGCCTTGTCTCAGGCACTGAGGTGGCCCTGCTTTGGCATCTGGGGTCCTTGCTGCCTTCCCTGCCATGGTTGCAGACATCAAATGCTGCTGCTCACCCTAGGTGGCTCTCAGGACTCCACCCAGAGTTCCACGCAGCTCACGCGTCTGGTGGATTGCCCGACTCCTGTAATTCCGGTCTGGGCCTAGAGCCCTGGAGGGCCGCTCCCTGTCAGTCTCTCCCCAGGCTGGAGCCTCAGCTCAGGGCTGGCTTGGGTCTCCAATGCACCTGCTGAAGGCCGTGGGAGCACGGCGTGACACTGTGCAGCTCATAGCGCTGAGCTGGGCTGCAGGGGTGCCTGGAGCCGTCATGCCTCCAGGGACAGGAGTCAGGGTGGCCATGCCTCTGGGGAGCATGGTGAGGGGAGGGCAGTGCCGAGGGGGAGCTGTCTACAAGGCTGGGTCAGGTCCTTGACATTCCATGGAATCTAGGCAGAGACCCCTTGCCTTGCATATGCATGTGCGTGTGCAAGGGTGCCTGTGGGTGTGTATGAGTATGTGTACATGTGTGAGTGTGTGTATGTATGTGCATGGGGTGCAGATACCTGGGCTGCCTGGGCACCTGCAGCAGGAAGATCCAGCAGTTCTGGCTGCTGCTCGGAGCCCCTCTGGTCCCTTCCCTTTTTGTCCTCCTTCTGGATGTCTTTCAGGCCTCATTTAGAGGTGACATCCCAGGATGCCCCAGTGCCCAGAGGAGGTGGGCCCTGTTCAGTGCTTCTCATCGCCCATGCTTGGTGCCGTCCCCTGGAGGCGGGGCTGATGGAAGGGGGGCACTTGGTCTCCTTTGTGCCCTGTGGTACCCTCGGCTCTAAGACAGGGAAGTTCACGGGGCACCAAAATACCGTTCCCCTCACTCCGGGGCCATCCCTGGGCCCAGACGTGTGGGCCTGACTCTGGGCCCCTCTGAGATCATCCCAATGGAATGGTCATTGTGGTGGTGGCCATTCAACTGGTCCAAGGTCAGCAGGAGGCTGTGGGCAGTGGCCTGGGCCCTTCCTTATTGTTGGCATCTCCTTTGGCACCCTGGCATCATGTCCGTGGGGTGAGGGTGGGAGCCAGTTTGCCTGCCCACCCCAGGGAGTGGTTTTTTTTGGGTCCCAGCCATCTGGGTTAGCAGAATCACAGGGTCCTGGTGTCCAGAACTGGAGGTGATATGGTGGTCACCCCCCCAAATTCTTATGTTGGAGCCTCAATCCCCAATGGGATGGCATTTGGAAGTGGGGCCTTTGGGAGGTGATTAGGTTTAGATGAGGTCTTGCAGGGGGGCCTCCATGGTGGGATTAGTTACAAGAACAGACCAGAGAGCTGCTCTCCCTCCCCACTGTGTGGGAAGGCAGTGGTCACAAGCCAAGAAGAGAGCTCTTACAAGGAGCTGAATCAGCCAACACCTTGGTCTTGGATTTGCCAGCATCCATACTGTGAGAAATAAAAGTGTGCTGTTGGAACCACCCAATGTATGGTATTTTGTTATGGCAGCCTGAGCTGAGACGGGGTGGGGGTTGGGGGGAGGGGGGGCTGTGGGCACACCCGGGCCGGGCCAGACTCTGTGGTGAACTTACTGAGGGGTGGACCAGCCCTGCCCCTCCTAGCACCTTGGGGATCACACAGGTCAAATGAGGACTGAAGGTTCTCTTCTCTAACCCAAGCTTAATCCCAGCCATGCTGTCTCCACCACAGCCCTTTAGATGGTTAAAGGCAGCACTGTGCCCCTCAGGGACTTTCAGGCTGCACAGCCTGGAGCCTGGTGACTTTTCACCTGATTCTCTTTTGGATCCATCCATTTGTCACTGCCCCTCCTACATAGCGCCTGCATGCCTGAGCACGGGACTGTGGCCTCAGCTTTCCTGCCTGTGAAGTGGGGACAGTGGCACCTCTCCAATAGGCTGTCTTAAGGACCAGATGAGGTAATGACTAAGGAGGACGTAGCGGGGATTGGCACGAGCAGGTGCGCAATGAGCAGGAGGTATAGCTGTTCTCACGGTGCGCGTGGCCATGCGGAGGGCGGGTGCCTCACTGCTAGCTCTGGACTCTGCTGATACTAAGGAAGCTGAGTGAGTGCTGGCAGGCAGTGCCACCCAGGGCTCTGAGCGAGCCATTGGTCCAAGAAAGGCTGAAGCGTCCGATGCTGACCTGGCATGCTGCTCGGCTCATGTGCAGTTTCCCTAGTGCTTCACGGCCCATCACTCAGAGCTTTGGGACTCGCACTCTCGCCTCGGGGCTGGTGCTCCTTCCAGCAGAGCCTGCTGGGGCCGTGCTGTCTGCGCTGACCCCAGACATGCTCCGCATGTGGGGCCCAGACCCCTGCCACTCGCCCCTCCATCTTTCTCCTCCCCTCCACCCCTGGACACAGAGTGGCAGCAGATGACTCACTGCTGGCCCACTTGCTGGCCGTATTACTGCACCTGCCGTGCTCAGATGCGCCATTCCCACCTGGTACTGCCTGCCGTCCGGTGTCATGGAATCGCCGCGCTGGAGTCTGCTGGGGCTGAGTCTTTCAGTTCATCCTCCGCCATTACAGGAGCTTCGTGGCCAGGCGTTGGGCTCTGCCACTGGCTCCTGGTGAAACCTGTGAGAAAGCAGAGGAATCTGGCTGTTCCTGGTGTCACTCGACACCTTGTGCCCAGGGCTGGTCACGGGTGCTCTGGAAAAGTCCCGGATGCATGGACACACGGACCTCTACTCTCGAGAGCCCTGCCAGCCCACTGTGGTCCTGCCTTCACGCTCATCCCCGGGGTTCTGGGGCATGCGGGGCCGGGAGGCTCGTGGCATTTACACAGCCCCATCCAGCCGCCTGCAGCTGCTGTGCCGGCCCGTCCTTCCTGGTCACTTTGGAGTTTGAAGGTCTCCCTTGGTCCTTCTGTGGGGCAGGCACAGGCCTGGCAGCAGGGCTTTATGGCCGTGTTTCAGAAGGTGTTTCTCCACCTGAGCTGCTGCCAGGGCTCAGCACCCGGGGCCTGTCCATGCCGTCCATAGGCTCGAGGCGTGCCTGTGGCGGGGAGTGGGCCTTGGGGGCAGGGCTACCCGGGAAGCAGTAGCTCCCCTGGGTCCAGGTGCTGGCTATTGGAGGCTCGGAGGCTGTGGCTGCTGGGTACTGGGTGTGAGCCAGGACCTGGGCTTCTGGTCTCGTCTCTCACCAGAGTCCTCTGATGGGCTTGGGAGCCCCTGTCTCTGCATGTGTGAAAGGGGGGTGACTAGGGCAGAAGAAGGGGCTGGGGGAGGGAGGAGCAGCCACAGGTCTGGAGCCAGGGAGCCTGGCCACTGTGAGCTTGGTGGGAGGGGCACTGCCTACACTCCTCCAGCCCCCCTGGCAGGTGCTAGGGGCTGGCACGCTGTGCTAGGGCAAGGATGTAGCCGCCACCCCTGACACGCTGGCACCTGAGGAAGCAGGAATGAGCGCCTCCGGTGAGCAGGCTGCGGGGCCTCGACGCTCTGCTGTTGTTGATCAGAATCTCCTCAGGAGAAGCCCTGAGTGCCTGTGTCAGCTGCTTAGCTCCTGCCGCGAGAGGCAGCTTCCCCGAAGGGCTGACAGCAGGTCTCTGAGGAGTGTCAGCACCCACTCCTGGGAGCTGGTCCGTGCTGGCCCCGCCTCTGAGACGCGGACCTGCCATGTGCTGCCAGCAGGAACTCCGCAGGTGGGCCCCCACTTACCTCCTGACCCCCGGCCTGGCTGCCCCGGCTGCAGGCTGATGTCTGTGCTCAGCACTGGAGGCCTCGCGGTCTGGCCCTGGCCGGTGTCTGCCTTGTCCCTGCTGCCCGCCCTGTACCACAGAGGGCCTTGCTCTCCCCTAGCGGCTCACCACTGGCTCCTGGGCCCAGTCTCCCTGTCACCTCACAGCCTCAGTGTGACTTCTCTTCAGGAGGCCTTCCCTCCGCTCAGCTCCCCGAGCGGGCCTCCTCCTCCTGCCTTGTCCTGCATCTGCCTCCCCGGCTCTGCCTCTCAGCACAGCACATGCAGGAGTTTTGGTTAAGGGCTGTACCCATGTGAGCCTGCACACATGGGAGCTCACGGATACACACCTGCAGGTGGGCCCAGGGGTCCTCTCCCCAGAGAGCCTCTCCCTGTCAGGTGGCCTGATGGGTTGTTATGAGGCTGCAAGGCGGCTGAACCACAGCACCTGGGTGTGCCCCACTTTCTATGTAGCTACAACCTTTGCCCTTGGCCTCTTCCACGGGGGTGGGTCTTCCCTAGCCCCACATCCACTGTGGGCAGGGCTCTCACCCCCTTCTTCCAGATGCCCAGTTGTGGCCCCTGAGAGCGCAGTCCAGGATGCAAGGGAGGGAGGGGCCCGGGCTGCCAGCTCGGCTCATCCTTCCATTGGGTGGAGACCCTGCCCCAGGCCAGCCCCAGGGCAGCTGCTGGGTAGTCCCTGGAGGTGGAGACCCTGCCCCAGGGCAATCACAGGAATGCTGGGAGGAGCTGCCTTTACACAAGGCTCCGGCAGCCTCCTGGGCAGCGCCTGCCCTGTTGGAAGGACTAATTGAAAAGAATCTTCCACACCAGGAGGCAGAGCTCTGGCCCTGCCTAATATTGTTAAGCAGTCCCCTGATAGCCTCATTAGGCGGCTGGCTGCTCCGAGAAGGTTATCTCTGCCAGGGGCTGGTTAGCCCCTCCCAGTCACCCCGTCTAAACACAGGCCCAGGCAGAGACATGCTGCGGGAGGCTCACCAGCTACCAGTCCTCAGTCGGTCACGGTTTGCTGGACTTGATTGTTTTAAAATTATTAACTACCGCTGGAGAAAGCCGGCACGGGGTCAAGAAGAAAGCTGAGCCTCCTTGTGGGGCATGAGGTGGGCCGGGACTCAGAGGATGATTTCCAGCCGATCAAAACCATTCTCTGGGGGAACCCTGGCAGGCCATGTAGAGCAGTGAGGCCCCCCCCCCCCCCCCCCGCCACTGTGTGCGGTGGCAACAGAGCTGGGGTGTCAGGGACAGACAAGTGGGCTAAATGTGGTCTGTGTTACAAGAGAATGAAGTCAGCTCAGGCTATGGAGCACAGTGGGTGCCTGACCTACCCTGGCTTGGAGCACCAGGAAGGCCTTCCGGAGGAGGTGATGCCCGAGCTGAGTCTGAAGTGGGAAATGGGGGTTGGTCAGGGGGAGAAAGGGCAGAGGACCTCTAGGTGGGACACAGCTTGAGCAAGGGCTCCGAGGTGTGAACTGGCAGGACCCGTGAGCTGTCTGGGCTTCTGGGCACAGTACAGGGTGCCGATAGCGGGTGAGACCTGCCAGGTCTTAGGGCTCCCTCTCTGTGGTCCTGGCAGAAGTGGCCCAGTCTCTAGGGACTGAGCCTCTAGGCAGGTAAGGGGTGCAGGCTGTAGGCCATCGAGGGGACATCAGGGCCAAGAACCATACACCCGGGTCGAGGCTTTGCACTGTGAGGGGCGAGGCCCATGGGGATGTGGAGACCAAGGGGACAGTCGGCGCAACCCACTCCTGCCCGCAGGCCCTGCCCGCGGTGGGCGAGCTCCTCACTGTCGCTTTCTCTCCTCAGGCCAGCCCTGCCCCTCCAGTCCAGGTGGAAATGCAGGCTTTTGCTCCACCGGGAGGGGCTCCTGGCTGGGAATGAACCCCCTGTCCCAGGCCCCTTGCTTTTCCCTCCCCAGACTCTTGGTTCTGGAGTTCAGTAGACAGAGGACAGGGTCAACCAGGCATCACTAACTCGGAGACAGGTTTCAGAAAGAACCGCCTCAGCCACCAGAAGCCGTTAATACCACGCAGAGCTCTGAGGGGAAGCGCTCGCTGTGCTCTGGGGGGAGGCTTCTCTGAAGGGAGCATCGTCTTGTCAGTAACACGAGTGGTGGAGCGCTCCGTGCGTGCTCTCACTATAACTTCACAGGGATTTTAAAAACTTAAGATACTGGTTTTCTTTCCATTAGTGAGGTGGTGGCAGGCAGTAAAGCCCATGGTCTTTCTATAATCAGACTTAAATTGTTTTAATTACACAGCCCATATTCTCCCGGTAACGTACCATCTCTGTGAGTTAACGGGCTTTGAAATCTCCCTTTGTTGTATACCCTGTAGATACAGGTTTTTTTGTTAAGTGATTTATTGTATATAGAGATTCAGAAAATTAGCTCTGAGGTGGTTTCAGATGAGTATTGGGAGGTTCTGTTACGTTAGAAGAAGGCAGGTCATTGCCTGCGGAAACCCAGCCAGTTCCTGGGCGGGATTCGGGCAGCTGCCGTCTTCGGACAAGGCTTACTGGCCCAAGTGCCCGGGCCTTTGGCTGCAGCGGGGAGAACGTTTGTTTACTGTATGAGTTTCTCTGTTGATCTCTCAGTGAGGATGTGAGAAAGGAAATCATCCATCCATCCGTCTCCTGAGCACCTGTGTGGGCTTGGCCCTGAACTTGGGAGTGCGCAGCAGGTAGCCCTGATCTTTTCTTTGAAGAGCAGTGCACCCCAGAGAAACAAGCGCTTAGGTGTTCCCCAGTGAGCCCTGTGGAGTGGACGTGCTCGCAGGCTGAGCTGCTTGCTGGGCGCTGGCCCTCTGCTGATGACTGGCGCTGAGGGGTGTGCCCAGCCAGGGAGCAGGCGGGCTGCCCGGGCTTCCTGCCCTCCAAGCCCACAGTGCCTCTCAGCTGCCTCCCTATTCTGCGTGGGGCCTGGCCCTGTCTCATCACCCCCTTGGGTATCTCTGAGGGCCCCGGCTTGGTCAATAGACCTCTGAACTGGGTGGGGCTGCCTCAGTCAGAAAAGAGTCCGGGTCCCGAGGCCATTGGCTGCTGATGAGTGCCATGTGTGTGTCGGGAGCAGGTGGGACTCAGGCTCCTTGGTTCCCTTGGCTGAGGCCGCGGTGCCCAGATCGGGCCTGGCTGACCAGAAGTGCTGTGTGGCCTTGGTGGTCCGCAGCGCTCTCTGTTCCCATGGCAGCAGGTGCAGGGGCACTTCTACCACAGGTGCCAGGAGACGGGACATCAGTGTGAGAGCTGTGGGACGTGGCCTTGCCCAGCGCCCACTTCTTGTCACGCTTCTGGAGCACATGGGCACGCATTTGGAGCCCCTTTTGCGAAGGGTCTTGGAACAGTGGCTTGGGAAGAGGCCAGAGTCTCCTAAAGGGTCAGAGGTGAGCAGGTGGGCAGGCTGAGCCCCCGCTGCGCCTCGCCTACACCACCCCTCCGCTGGAAGGCCCGGAATGACTCCTCCACAAGCTGTCCCAGCACAGAACCTCACACTCAGGACCCCCAGACCCCCTAGAGAACTTCTAGAATTAATGCCCTTAAATTTGGACCCCCTCAGGCTTAGAAAGCCTGGCGGAGCACCCCAGGCTAAGAATCCTTTGGCAAACCCCAGGGTCCCACCTCTAAGTGGATCCCTCAGAATAAGAGCTCAGCCTCAAGCTCTGCATGTGAGAGCATCCAGCCAGACCCTCCGCGGCATCCCGCACCCTGACCTCCCCCCCTCAGGTTGGGCACGTTTCCCTTTACTCGTTGCCTTCTCGTTCCACATTTTCCCCTTGATGGCAGTGACTGGCTCTGGGGGGTTTGGTGCTTCATTTTCCATGCATTTCTCACTAATTTACCCTCATGCTGGGAGCCAGTCGTCTGCACTCCGTCTTGCTTAGTTGGTTCCCGGTGGCTGTGGTTTCATTCACCTCATGACCCGTGTCCTGAGCCTCCCCTTGCTGCAGGGCACTCCCTCACATTCCTCCCCCGCTCTGCTCAGAATGGCACCATGGCCACCGTGTTCCCTGGGCCACTCCCTGGTGCTCAGGCCCTGCTTTTCTCCGCTGGACTCATTGCGGTCCAGGGTGCCATTTGTCTGGATGTTCGATATTTGTTCACACGTAGCCCGAGGGGAAGCTTCAGGAGGGTGGGGATTGCTGTCCTTTGGGTCCCCATCCCTGGCACAGGGTCTGGCTCACGGCTGATGCCCAGTCAGTGCCGCTTGCATAAGCGATGGGATGCCTCTGAGCTGGCCACCAGGCTCTGGTGCAGGGCGCTAGCCTGAGTCCCTCCCTCCCTCCTGAGGCCACCTCTGGTCTGCTGACTCCAGCCTTCTGCTTTCCTCTTTTGTTGTCCTAGGCTCCTCAGCGAGGGGTGGCTGGCCTCAGCATTGACCATTGGGGTGCTCAGTGGGGCCATCCTGAGGGCCAGCTCCCGCCTTCCTTCCCAGTGGGAGAACTTCCCCAGTGTGCCCCTGCAGCGCAGCTCTGCCTGCCTGGCTCAGCCTCAAGGTGCAGCGGGACCTACTGAGCCCTGGGAGGCTCAGGTTAATTAGTGGGCTGGAGCCAGCCCTGGGTGATCACTGAGTCCACCCCCAGGCAGGCACCGTCCCCCGCGTGGGGCTCTGTGGTGCCAGTGCCCAGCCTCTGCCAGCCTCCTGCCTTCTTCTACCCCTGCCTCCCCTGCAGCTCCTCCCAGGGCTTTTCTAGAGGGCAGGGATTCTGGAAAGCTCCTAGGAGGTGCCCAGGCATGGTGCCACTGAGGACATCTGTCCCTTCATGGGTGGTCACTGGTGTCCTGTCGGGGCCAGCCGCTGGGTGGGTGCTGGGGTGGGTGGTGGATGTGGCAGGTATGTGCAGCTCCCTGTCTAATGGGGGGGAGGGGTTTGAGAGACCTTGGCGGTGGAGTTTTTGACCTTGAGTAACTTGCTTAAGCTCCCCGAACTTCACTTTTCTCATTCACAAAATGGGGATAAGCATAGCACCTGCTACCCAGGTATTTGTGTGAATTAAAGTGGGAACAGGATGCTGCGTGGTGCTCACTGGAGTGGCCCATGCCCATCTCCAACACGCATCGGCGGCAGCACTTGCCAAGCTCCTGTTGTGTGCAGGGACTCTGAGTAGCTCCGGAACTGGTCGCGCAGGGCGAGGAGGCAGGGGCAGGATAAGGCGAGGATTTGCAAAGCAGCAGAGGAGAGAGCTGAGTTCACCCAGGAAGGGCCCTGGGGCCAGCGGGGCCAGAGGGTCCTGGACAGAGAGGCCCTTCCTGCTGGACTTTCAGAGTTGAGCTGACCTTGGTAAAGAAGGGCAGGGAGGGCACCCTGTGGCTGTTGGGTTGGGCAGCATCATGGGGTTCCTAAGGCAGGTGGACCCCTGACCTGGGAGGGAGCAGCAAGCTTCCTACATGAATCCAGCCAGGGCTCCTTCAAGTCTGTGGGACAGGGACTCTGCTCACCCTAGCTTTTGCCAAAAGGGGATCCCGGAAAGGCTGGGTCCTGAGCTGTGGAGTGAACTTGTTGGCTGTGCTGGCCTTTGTTCTTTGGCCAGTCTCCCCCCAGAGTCAGCAGCTTTCCTTCTGAGCAAAAATGTCAGGGAAAGGCCAGTTCCCTGGCTGCTCCCAGGGGGCAGTCCTCAGAGGACTCTGCTGGCCCCACTTTGGGTCCTGTGCCTATCCAGGAGCCAGCCAGTGCCCTCAGGATGGAGTGTCCTCATGGAGCTGCCATATGCTTCACTCCTCTCTAAGGCTGCGGGAATTGGAAGAAGTTCCCAAAGGGAAAGGGAAGACCTTAGCATAAGGTGAAGGGTAAATGTGCTGGTCATTCTCTCTGTCACTGCCTTGGCTGCCCCATGGGCAGTTCCGCACCCACAGCTTCCCCGGCCTCTGCTATCCTCACCCCTCACCGAACAGTCCTCACAGCAGGCTTGGGCCTCCCCTTTTGGCGGGGTGTCTCCTCAGTTCAGGATGGCACTGTCTCCTTCCTGGCTCTGGGGAGAGTCTCAGAGTTGAGCCAACATCTCTCCAGAGGCTTCTGTGGTGCGGCTGGGGCCTGTCTTACAGGACAGTGTCCTGAGGGGGAGGGGTGCCCTGGCCACAGCCTCCTTGGCACATGGGTCAAGGATGAGAGGCTCCCAGCCCTGGCACACCCCACAGCAGTCCCCAGTCCTGTCCTGCCCTCGCTCAGTTTGGAGGGGTGGCTGGCTTGCTGGGGTCCTCTCTCATGGCTGTTCTTGCTGGGCCGGCTTGTGGCCAGCCATTGTTGAACCATCAGGCAGTCAGATAGGTGGGCCAGGCAGGCAGCTGGACTGTGTGACAGGGTCTTTCTAGAATGTGTACAGTTGAATGGGTGACACTTGCATGAAATAAAACAATGGCCATGTTCCCTGGAGCCAGGCCTGGTATGACTGTGCCTGTTGCCTCCTGGCACATGAGGTTTGTCACCTAGTGATTGGACTTTAGTATCTATGATAGCCAGCTCGGCAGCTGGACTGGGCAGGGGCACCCTGGTGCTCCAGCTCCTAGGGGATGGTGGGCTGAGCCTGTATGGGCCTGGGGAGGTGTGGACCTATGTAGGTGGGAAGCAGGCCTAGTTGTTACAGTGGAGAGGCTGGCTGTAGACACACACTTGGATTTTTTTCTTTTTTTCCTACAGAGAGGGAAAGGGAGAGGGAGAGAAAAAGATACTTGTTATATATTTGTTTATTGGTTGGTTCTTGCTTATGTGTGCCCTAACTGAAGATCAAACCGGAAATCTTCGCATATTGGGAGGGTGCTCTAACCAACTGAACTTCTTGGCCAGGGTGCACACTTGGGGTTCATGTTCAACTGCCTGCTTGGGCTCTAAGCCCCTGAGCCAGCAGGCTGCATGGGCTGTGACTGTGTTTCAGCAACTTGGACGTTCTCAGAGCCCTCATGTCCTGCCCTCCTGTCTCTGAGGTGTCATAGTTCTTTCAGTCACCAAACCCTTTCTCATGCCTAAACGTGTGCTTGGCCCGGGGTTGGGGGCTAGAGATCATGGTGGTCACTAGTCTTAGCATCTGCATCTGCCATTGGGAGCCCCGTTAGTGTTTTCTTAGTGCGCATGTGCGCATTCTCTTGTAAACACAGTGACATTCTCCTTAGCACTGGATTCTTAGTCCAATGATCAGACTCCGAGGAGGACAACCTAGAGCTGTCTATGACCAATACAGGCTTCAGAGAGGTGAATGGCTGCTGCCCCTTCCTGTCCAATCAGGGACCCCTGATTCCTACCCCTTGCCTGGCTGGAGAGGAAACCATGCCCAGCTGGACCTAGGGGAGGTCCCTTGAGGGTTTGCTCTGGGCCAGGACTGGGCCATAGTCAAGATTTGGCATCTCTTAATGCAGCTCCCAACTGGGTGTTGAGGGCCTGCTGCGTGCTGTCTCTGTGCTGGGTGCTGGGAGTATAGCAATGAATGGGAGAGCCCTCATGCGCCTGTGTCAGAATTTCTAAGATGGGGACAGCCTTAGTTACTTTCCAGGCTGGTGAGACATGAAAGGAAGTAACAGCATGTCTCTACTTGAGTTCTGTACAGCTAGTTCCACAGTGTTGTGGCAGAAACAGACTCTGTGTTGTACACATGTGACTGAGCTGGGCACTTCTCTGGGAGACATCACCATGCACACTGGCATATTTAAGGCTCTGAGAAGTCCTGCAGTCAAGAAGGCCAGTAACTTTTGTGAACTCAGCATTTTCAGGCTCAACTGAACATGAAACTTTCTTTGGCAGAGCACTTAGTAACATTTTATGTGTCAACCCATGGTTGTTGGCGCCAATTCATTTGCCAGCAGGAATCCCCAATTTGGGTTGTGGTGAAGAAAGAAACTTAGTTCAGTGATACAGCACCATGGCTGTGAAAACAGCACCACGCCATGGCCAGTGGAATAGCCCTGGGGCCAGGTGGCCCCGGGGCCAGGTCCCTCTCCAGCTAGACAGCTCTGCTCTGGCAAGACATCCTCTACAGCTAAGCTCAGCCACAGAGACATAACCTTCTGTCTTTGGTGGAAAGGGACAGTGCACTCAAGGAGCTGGGGGGAGCTGGCTTACATTGGCAGAAGTCCTCACCCCTGGTCCCTGATTGGTCCAACATCATGCAAATGAGGACTCCGAATCCTCACAGTTTGGGCCAAAAGGCACTGTTCTGATTGGGCACAAAAGAGCCACTCTGGTTGGTCCAAACTGTGCAGCTCTGATTGGATGAGGAAAGCCTCAATGTTATTGGTTGAAATAGGGTTCCAGGAAACCTTTATAAGGGCTGGCTTAGATAGCAGCAACACAGTGCAGGCAGGCAGTTCAGTGCAGTGCAGGCAGTTGGTGTGAGATGTTTCTGTGCAGAAATGGCTCCCAGGCTCTGTTTAAAAAAATTGAGCCCAGTTAGCCTCCAGGAGCCCTTCTTAGTAGGTGTCTTTTCCCTTAGGATTCACATATGTAGTTACTGCTTCCCAAAGCCCATTTGGAAATGCCAAGGCAGCATCTACAAAATACCCGGGAACGCACTGCGCCTAGGAAGCACTCAGTAACTGTGAGTGTCCCCTGCCTCGTTGTCTCGCAGGAGGGCGAGGGACAAAGCAGGCCTGGTTGCCCACAAGTCAGCAGGCGGAGCTGACAGGAGTTCACCATGCAGGTTTTAATGCTTCTGGCAACGACAAGGTGAGTTCAGTTTAAGAAAGGCAGGAGTGGTTGCCCCGTGCTCTGCCCAGGACCTCATTCAGCAGCAGGGTGTGCTGGGTGCTGGCACAGCGCCTGGCGGCGGAGAAACCTCTGCAGAGCACCCTCCGACAGTCCATGTCTCCGGCAACCTGCACTCTGCTCTTCAGCAGGACAACCACTGGACAGATGGACCTGCGGCGCCACGGGCTGGCTGGGGATGGCAGCGGACCCACAGGTCTGTGTTCTGGAAGAGGAGGCCGGGCAGCCACGGCAGTGGGGAGGGATTGAGGACATGGGAGGCTCTGCAGACCTACTCACATCTCCAGCCTCCCGCCCACGGTGCAGGACCGGGAGCCTCAGTTGCTTCTCTGAAACGTGGGGACCATCATGGCCAGCACTGTGTGCCTTGAAGTAGGGACTGCATCTTTCCCCGTGTCCTTAAGCCCAGCACAGGTGAAAAGCAGAACTGGGTTCTGAAGGATGAACAGGAGCTTCTCACACACACAGGAGATGAAAGGCATTCTAGGCAGATGCACTCCATGTTCAAAGGCGTGAGACCTGAAACGGGCTGACATGTGAAAGGAATCATATGTAATGGGTCGTAGGAGTGCATACGACTGAACAGAGACAGAATCCCCTCTCACACAGGTGGCAAGGGCAGCCTTGGGGAGCTGCTTCCTGTGCCAGAGAGACACCAGGAAGGAAGCACCGTGTGTTCAGAGACCAGAAGGATCCCTGCCCCCACCTCACTCCAGAGAACTGGTCTCCTTCATCCCGACAGCCAGCAGCAGTGGTGAATGATGGAGATGGCATGTGTTATTTTAATTATGCGCTCACCACCTAATTATAATTTTAACTGATGTGTGAGCAGGTGCCGTGCTCTTCCAAGCAGCGTAAGGCAGCGCCTTCCCTGGAGAAGGAGCACAGGTTGTTCCAGGCCTTGTCAAGCAGGCGGAGGGGCTGGAAGGTGGGGCGGGGCCCGGTGGAAGGGAGGGGAAGCAGCTTTTGCCCTGAGCAGTGCAGGAGGTGAGGTCTTGCCTTGGAGGGGTTGAGCACCACCTGAGCGAAGAGGAGTGGAGGGGAGTAACAGGTGGAGGGGAGTAAGAGGAGGACGGGAAAGGAGGAGGGAGAGGTGGCTGGCATCCAATGCAGAGTGGATTTATTTTATTTAATCACAACAAACATTTATTGAGAGCTATTGCAAGGCACACTGTGCTAAATCAGAGGACTTCAGAATGGCTTCAGTACATCCTTCCCTGAACGTGCTCCCACTCTGGAGCGGGAGGGAGGATGTGTGTGGAAGCCAGTAATTACAGTCTATGGGATAAATGGGAAGTTATCATAGAAGCATTATAGACTATGTCAGTGGTTCTCAACCTTTCTAATGCTGCAACCCTTTAATACAGTTCCTCATGTTGTCGCAACCCACAGGTTGAGAACCACTAGCAGGGTCGCCTAAGACCATCGGAAAACACAGATATTTACATTACAATTCGTAACAGTAGCAAAATTACAGTTATGAAGTAGCAATGAAAATAATTTTATGGTTGGGGGTCACCACAACATGAGGAACTGTATTAAAGGGTCGCGGCATTAGAAAGGTTGAGAACCACTGGACTATGGGGAAGCTTTGTTTTCTAGTGAATCCAGGGAAGGCTTCCTGGAGGACACTTGCGTTGGAGTTTTGAAGTATAATGAAGAGTCGACTAGGTTGTCTAAGGTTAAGGATAAGAGGGGTGGGGGATGGCATTTTAGGCAGAGGAGGGAAGCTGTGTGGTATCTTCGTGGTTTGCTGGATCCCTGGTGCGAGGGAAGATCTGGTGGGAGAAGGGGCTGGACATTTGAGTGGCGAGTAGGCCTCCTGCGGACAGGAGCTGGACCTCAATCTGACAGCAGAGAGGAAGTGGCATCCAATGAAGCTGGGATGAGGAGATGAGGCTTGTGTTTCTGGGAGGTCTTCCTGGAGAAAGGTGGGTGGTGAGGCTGATGATACAGCCAGGGAGAAAGGAGGAGGGGCTTTGTGAGCCCACGCAGGAGCTTGGAGGTGGGGTTTCGGATATTGTCAGGAGGGAAGTGGAGGGTCAGGGTGAAGGCTGAGCCGGTTCAGGCCTCGGGGAAGAGCAGGGGAAGGCAGTGAGGCTAATCTCGATGACAGAGCTTGGGGGGGCTGTGGGACTTGCTGGGGCAGCCGTCCAGGAGGAGCGGGCTCTGCGGGAGGCAGCACTTGTGGGACTCACTGTTGGAAGGAGGGGGCTGGGACGCCCCCGGAGAGATGAGGTAGGTACCTGGGAAGCAACTTTAGCATTTTAAAACTTACTTTTAATCTTCATTTTATTGTGGTAAGAACACTTAATGTGCCCTGTGCTCTTATATGTTTTCAGTGTATAGTGCAGCATTCAGGAGAGGCCCCTGTTGTCGCAGACCTCCAGACCTCATCCATCTCGCACGACGAGCTTTCTGCCCCTCGAGCAGAGACTCCCCATGTCCCCTCCACCCAGCCCCTGGCCACTGCATTCTGCCCTCTCTGTCTGTGCATGTGACTTCCTGTGCGTGGGATCCTGCAGTGTTTGTCCTTCTGTGACTGGCTTGTTGCACTTAGCACGATGTCCCCAAGGTTCACCCATGTCACGTATTACAGGATTTCCTTGTTTTTAAGGTTGAATTGTAGGGACACCACGTTTTCTTTATGTGTTCACCCGTTGGCGGACAATTCGGTTGCTTCTACATCTTGGCTGTTGTGCATAATGCTGCAACGAACATAGGAGTGCTAATATCTCTTTAAATTCTTGATGTTAATCCTTTTGGATATCCTCCTGTGTAATAAAAGCGTAGTATGCAAGTTGTCCCCATGACCAGGAGTTTGACGGAGGAGGGGGGGCAGGGCTGGTGGGAGGTGGGGAGGAGGGAGGCCCCGTGACAGTAGGCAGCCGGGGGAAGGGAGGGAGTACCTGGCCAGCAGCCGGCAGCCACTGTGCACTGGGCCTCTAGTATATCCGTGAGTGGGATTGTGGGATCATATGGTAGCTCTGTTTTTAATTTTTTGAGGACTCTCCATATTGTTTTCCACAGTGGCTGCACTTTTTTCATTCCTGCTAACAGTGTTCAAGGGTTCCCTTTTCTCCACATCCTCGCCAACACTTTTTTTTTGGTAATAGCCACCCTAATAGGTGTGAAGTGATAGCTCATTGTGATTTTGATTTGCATTTCCCTGATGATTGATGATGTTGAGCATCTTTTTTTTTAAAATATATTTTTATTGATTTTTTACAGAAAGGAAGGGAGAGGGATAGAGAGTTAGAAACATCAATGAGAGAGAAACATCGATCAGCTGCCTTCTGCACACCCCCTACTGGGGATGTGCCCGCAACCAAGGTACATGCTCTTGACCGGAATCGAACCTGGAACCTTTCAGTCCGCAGGCCGACGCTCTATCCACTGAGCCAAACCGGTTTTGGCATGTTGAGCATCTTTTTATGTCTCTTTGGCCATTTGTCTTCTTTGGAGAAATGTCTATTCAAGTTCTTAGCCCATTTTTAATTGGCTTATTAGTATTTTTTTTTTCCTATTGAGACATATAGGCCAATTGAACAGAGTAGAGATGCCAGAAATAATCCACACGTGTGGTCAGCTGACCTTGGACGAGGTGCCAACTGCACACAGGAAGGGGAGCCTCTCCTGCAGAGGGCGCTGGGAGGAATGGGACGACCGCTGTGTGCCACACAGACACTCCCGCCAACTCCAAATGGATCGAAGACTTACACATCAGAACTGATCCTGGAAACTAGAGAAAACGGGAAAGCTCATGACATTGGTCTTGACAATGATTTCATAGGTTTGACATCAAAAGCACAGCAGCAAAAGCAAAAATAGGTAAGTGGGACTACATGAAACTAACAATCTCATGCACAGCAAAGGAAGTAACAGTGAAAAGGTGACCTCTGGAATGGGAGGAAAAGTATGCAAATCACATATCAGACGAGGGTTCCAAGCTATATACTGAGTTTGGCTTTTAGGGGGCTTCTTATGGGTGCTCTTGGGATCCCTCCTGGGGAAGGGAGAGAAAGGGACAGAGTCAGGCCTGGGCAGGGGCCAAGACAAGCAGGGAGGCCACCTCGGGGGCGGCCCTCGCATTACCCCAGGGCTCCGGAGCTGAATTGATGGCCCTGCAGGGCATTCTGACTTGGGGCAGAGGGCGGGCCCTGCACACCCCTGCTCCTCAGCCTTGAGGAGTGGCTGCCCAGGAAGGGGATGTGGCTTGGGCACAGGGCTTCTCACCAGCTGGGAGACCCCCTTTGGGGGCTGACAGCAAAGAGCATCTGAAAGCAGCATCTCCGAGTCCCTTCCCCTGAAGAGAGCCGGGCACATGCCGTGGCCACCGCACGTGGCTCTGAGGGGACTAGAAGAGCTCTCAGCCAGCTGCCAGCCCTCTCCCCCTTCCTCCCCCGGCTTCTCGCTCAGCTAGCTCTCCCCTCTGGAGCCTTCCCTTTCCTTACACGGGCTTCTTGTGCCTGTCTCTCCTCTGG
Organism: Plecotus auritus; assembly: GCF_963455305.1. Lineage (NCBI taxonomy): Eukaryota > Metazoa > Chordata > Mammalia > Chiroptera > Vespertilionidae > Plecotus > Plecotus auritus. The sequence continues at coordinate 62,526,736 of NC_137783.1, forward strand.
TGGCCTCCTGTCCTCTGTAGGAAGGCCACTTGATTCCGAGGGTGGCGATGGTCAGTGAAGGAGCCAGGCCAGCCTCGGGTGGAGGAGGCTGGGCAGCCAACTCACGTCCCCTCTGCTCCCTCCTGGGCTGCGGCATTTCCATGTCAGGCAAGTGTCAGAGGTGCGGGGGGCTCTGGAGAAGAGGCCGCGGAGTCCTGGCTCCCCGGTTCTGAGGCAGGGGTGTTATGAGCACTAGTGTTTATCTGCAAGACACGCTGTCTGCGAGGAGGAAACTGAGGCAGACTCTCCGTCGCGGCCCCAGGGAGCAGAGTGAGCTGGGAGCCTGTCTGGGCACTCCCGTCTGGGCTCTCTCTGTTCTACCTCCTCAGAGTCCTGAGGTGCCACTGTGGGGAGATTGGGGTCTCTGTCACCCTCAGCCCTGCCCGGCCAGCATTGTGCCGACCCTGGCCGCTCGTTTCAGATGTGCTGGTGGGCGCCCCCGGTGACAGCGAGCTCCTGAGCCCCCTCAGGCCCTCAGCTGGGCACTCACCCCATGGGAGGCCCTTTTAGGGGGCTCTGGGTGTGTGTCCTGCCCGGGCACCCAGCATGGCCAGGAGGCCCAGTGGAAACTTGCTTAACGAGGCCGCAGGGCTTTGCCGTGAGCCACACAGATTAATTCCCAGCTTCTCCTCTTCCTGTTGTGGTCTCGCACAAGCCGCAACCACTGTCTGGGGCTCTCCTTGCTGGTGGCCTGGGGGGACCCTGCCAGCCACTGTATCCCTCGGTGAGGCCACGGGCTGCCTGGAGGAGGGGCCTGGTGCTCGGGCAGGACTGGGTGGGCGCCACTGTTGCCATACAGTGCAGCCTCTGTATGGGCTCTGGTGGCCTCGCCAGCCCTGGGCTGTGGGTGAGCTTGTGGAGAGGGTGCTGGCAGTGGGGAGGCTCCAAGGGGAGGGCCCCTTGAGCTTCCTGGGCTGGATGAAGTGGGCGGGGGGAGGGAGATCTGTGCATTCCAGGTGGGGAGAGTGTGCGCTCCTCCCTACGGAGGGAATGGTGGGCCTGGGGTTGGAGGGCAGGCTGGGTCCCTGGTTCACTCAGCAATGTTTCTGAGCCTCTTTGTGGGCTGGGGACTCTGAAGGAACAGAGATGTGGTCCTGCCCTGGGGGAGCTCCCAGTCACATCCCTGACACAGGCCTGACGCTGGGACTGGGAGGGCCTTCAGGGCTGGAGTGGGCGGGAGGGCAGGGCTGCTGGCAGCTCAGTGTGGGGGCAGGACCGTGGGGCTGGACAGGAGCTGAGGGGGAGCCAAATGGCCAGGCTGTGGGGCTCCCTCCCGAGGCTAAGCTGAGCAGGAAGGCAGCGAGAAAGCCCCGGTGTGGCCACTGAGACCTGGTGCGGCCTGGTTTGCACCCTGGGAGCCCCTCTTCACCTTCTCCAGGAAGATCAAGACCCTGGCTTTTTGGGGTTGCATTCTGAGTTGTCCAGAGTGTGGTGGGGAGGAGATTGGAGTGCTGGGTGGAGCAGGGAGACCCAGCAGGGCCCTGGTGCGGAGTTGGCTGGGATGTTTGGGCTCTGCCAGTTGGCTAGTGAGGAGGTGGGTGGATAGTGTAGGGACGTGCGCAGCAAGTGGCATGTACATACTGAGTCTCCCGGGCCCTCTGTTATTGCCACAGGGGAGTTGCTCCCTGGCCTGCTCCATCCCCGACCCAAAGGTAGGTCCTTGTCCAAAGCCCTTCCCAGGGAGGGTGCCAGGGGCTTAGACGTCAGCGTGAGTCCTGGCATCTGGTTTCAGGGTGCATGTGGGGTGCGTGCCCTGTGGCCACGTGGACCACAGACGCCGGGCTGATTAGGGATTGGTGGCCCTTGGTAACCACAGAGGCCCTGAGGTTCTGACATGGTTGGGGTTCAGGGACATGGCGGGGCTGCAGTGGCAGGCCGCTGGCAGGACTGGCGAGGGCAGGTGAGCCAGTCAGCCAGCGATAACTTTCTTCTGAGGGTGGGAAGGATGACCTGTCTCTCTCCCCAGCTGTGGAAGATTTGCCGAGGACCTGGCACCTCTGCTTCAGTTCCTCATTGGGGGCTCCTTGGACTTGTCCCGCACCCGTGGGTGGTAGGATGCCAAGGGGCTCTGCAGGTCAGCTCCTGAACCCCAGGCCCTCATTCCCTGTGAGTGCTTGGCAGCATCGGGAGTTCTGGGCACAATGACAGGCCCAGGGGCCACCTGGGGTCCTGGAGGGGCCGTAAACAGAGCGAGTCCCCGGGTTCGGAGCTCGTGAGTCCCCAGGATGAGAGGGCGTGGGAGCTGGGGGCTTTAGCTGTCTGCACATGAAGATGTTTGTTGAGACCTTCTGACTGTGAAAGCGATCCCTAGTTACTACAGCAAAATTAGGACGGACTGAGAAGCCCGAGGAGGTGGATGAACGCTGCCAGGCTGCAGGCATGCAGGGCCTCCGCTCCGCTCCAGCCTCCTTCCTTGCAGGCTCCTCTGCACATGGCTGAGCTCAGACTGCTGGCTTGGTTTTGACTTCAACCTTAACACTTCAGTTTCTTTAAATGCCACAATACAAAAGATTTAAGGAATAATGGAAAGAAATCAAAGTCCCATTTCCCTCCTCAGGGAGAACACTGAAGTCAGGTTGCTCTCTGTCCTTCCAGAACGTTCTCTGTGTGTTTACGTTTCTGTGCACAATGAATGGAAGGCAGAGTTCTGCTTTGTGTTTTAACTATAAACAATGCCGGCTGCACATGCGCTCCCGGACCTTACTTATTTTCACTCAGTGTGTCTTGCAAGTCACTGTGCTGGTTCCTATAAACCCACTGCATTTTAAAGAGATGCTTAGGCCATGCTTCCCTCTGGATAGATATTTAGGCCATTTCTGATGTTTTACGCTTACAAACCCGTTGTGATTGACATTCTTGTACACGCCTGTGCTTCCCATGATGCGGGACTGCGGGGCGAACGGCATGCGGTGCGTCTCTCAGCGGCTCTGCCAGTCCCCCTGTCAGTTTGCAGCTCACCGACGGGGGAGGAGCGTCTGCGTTCTCAGGTTCTTGGCAGCAGGACGTCATCAGCCTTTGAGTTTTGGTGGCTAATAGGGGGTACTTGACTGTTACTTAATTTGCATTTCCCTAATTACTGAGTCTTTTCATACTAGCTACATGACACATGCCATTCTAGCAGATCTTGTTAATAAGAATATTATAATTTAAATGCATTTATCCACATAGTTCCTTGTAAACATAATTACAAAGGCACTCTCCTCAGGGAGGAAATGGGATTCAAAACTTCGAGCAAAGGATGACTGGTGCCCAGGATGTGCGTGCTCTGTTCTCAGGTGGACTGCTTGTGTAACTTCTCTGGGATGCTGTGTTTGGAGGGTGAGGTCTCTGGCCCTGAGCAAAGTCACTGGCTAGTGCTCAGGGTATAGATAACTAGTGTCTAACCAGGGACACAGTGAATCTTGGAATCTCGAAGCACTGGGACTTCAGGCTGCCCTACTGCTATATCTAATTCAAAATAAAAACAGCGCCAGCCCTGGCCAGTAGCTCAGTTGGTTAGAGCGTTGGCCCAATACTCCAAGGTTGTGGGTCTGATCCCTGGCTAGGGCACATTCAAGAATCAACCAACTTATTTGGAGCATTTCGAGGCTTTTAGTAAAGTTTTACATTTTTCTTCATATAGATCTTGCACATTTCTTATTGGGTTTATCCCTGGGGCTTTTATAGACCCCCCCCCCCCATTATGAATGAGTTTTCTTTTGGATTATGTTTTCTAATTGGGAGTGCTGGCATCTGCAAAAGCTCTTCATTTTGCATATTGACTTCATATCCAGGAGTTTTGCTCAGCTCCCTTATGAGCTCTAATCATTTATTAGTTGATTCTCTTGGGGCTTATTGGCAGATGCTCCCGTTTTCTACAAAACATAACAATTTTTATCTCGTCCTCATTTCTTTTTCAGGTGTTATCACACCACCTAGGACAATGCTAGGTACTGAGAGTGGTAGACTATTTCAGAGTTTCACCATTGAGTACAATGCTTGCTGTGGCTTCTAGGAGACAGATCTCTCCTGTCAGGCTAGGGTGGCCTTTCTTTCTGATCCCTAGCTTACCTAGAAGTACGAAGGGTTGTACTAAGAGTACTATTTTGGTCAAACCCAGCAGATGCCCCATTCAAATTTACTTCTAAATAGTTTAGAATTTCTGTTGTTGTGTTCTCTTAAGGCAGCAGTTATAAAAAAGCATGCTTCAAGTTTTCTAAGTATATGGATTGGAGGTGGTTCCTTTTCATTGGTAATTTCCAATCTCATTTCACTGGACTCAGCTCATGAACAAGAAATATCTGAGTAATTTCCCTTTAGGACTTCACTGAGGCTTTCCCTGTGGAGAGTGGGTGTGCGTGGGAAAGTCTGGGGCCGAGAGAGCAGAAGTGGGGCGAGAGCAGCCTCGGGCCAGTGCTGGGCGTGGGTCCCAGCCTGCTGGCTGCAGGGTGGGGGCAAGTGGCTGGGCATCAGATTCACCCGTGTAAGTTGGGCAGCATAAGAGTGCCTACTTTATAGTGTTACATAAAGATTAAATTACTTACTATATGCCAAACTTTAACACAGAACCTGGAATACAATTCAGGTATTGAATAAAATTAATATCTATATATATAAAAGCCTAAGCGACCATTATGACTGGACAACTGGATGACCGGCAGGTGGTAGCTATGATGCGCACTGACCACCAGGGGGCAGACACTCAATGCAGGAGCTTCTCCCTGGTGGTCAGTGCCCTCCCATAGCCAACCTCCCGTGGCCCCCCTCCCTCCTCGCCCACCGGTTGGCCCTGATTGGACTGATCTGCCTGATCACCAGCCAGGCCGAGGGACCCCACCTGTGCATGAATTCGTGCACCGGGCCTCTAGTTATTAGATAAACCTATAGAGAAATCTTTCATATTATTATTTTTTCCTACTGAATCTGAAATAAAAATGTTGATGTCACTTTGTGATTGTGGATTTCTTGGTTTCCTCTTTAATTAGTGTCAGCTTTGTTTTATCTATTTTGAAATTGTGTTAAGTTGTGTTGTGAGTTCATAACATGCCACACCTGTTACATTTTTGGGGTGATCTGTACTTTTTATCAGTATGAAATTTCCCTGTCTATTGTTTTGAGTGCTTTCCATCTTGAATTCTATTTTGTCTGATAAACATCTTTTTTTCTGGCTTATCTTTTATTTGGTATTGCCTTTCTCATCCTATTATTTTTAACTTTCCTGTGTGCTTATTTTTGTATCTTTTGTAAAAAAACATTAAAAAATCTTTTGTTATTGTTGTATTTATTAGGGGAAGTTAATCCATTTACATTTAATGGGCTGACTGATGGGCTTGGATGTCTCCCTGAACAAATCAAGAGCTTTAATATGTCTGAACTGCTCACACACCCCAACCATACCACCAGTTCAGAAGAGACCAACCAGAATTTTAGTTCCAAATGTTAACACTTACAACCAATAGATGGTATTAACAGTGAGTTAAAAATTTTTCTCACTGCTGCTTTTGTTTTCCACATCTTGTTCTTGGATTCATTTTTTGTTGTCATTGAGGTAAAATTCGCATAACATAAAATTCCTGATTTTAACAACTTTAAAGTGCACAATTTGGTGACTTCCAGTGAATTCGCAATGTTGTACAACCATCACACTACTAACTCCAGCACATCCTCATCGCCCTACAGAAACCTGGTTCCATTAGCATTTGTTCCCCAAGCCCCCGCCCAATCCCAGCCACCACTCAGCTGTTGGATTCATTTTCGTGATGGAGGAGCTCACCACTTGGTACTTCTTTCCGAGTGGGCCAGGAGCTTGTGTCCTCCGTGTCTGGAAATGCCTGTTCCCTTCCTAAGGGCTGATTAGAGAATTCAAGGTTCACACCTTTGCCCTCAGCACTGAGACCCTGTTTCACCGCAGAGTGTGCTGTCACACGCAGCGGGCTCTGTGCCAGGGCGCACACAGGGCAGGCACTGCCCCCGACGGCGGACAGGGGGACAGGGACAGGAGGCAGGGTGAGGTGCAGAGCTGGCAGAGGGGTTGTGGGTCACCGCCAGGCGCCTGGCTCGTCAGCCCACAGCCCATGTCTTTTTCCCTGGAAGAGTTGGGCAATTCCCTTTTCCCCTGGGTTCTTCTTACATTTCACCATTCTGTGTCTATATAGTGGCTTTTACATAACCCCACTTTGCATGTGGCGAGTCTTTCTATCTGAGGACTGGTGCCCTCTGGGTTTATGCATTTGCTGGCTTCCTCACGCTCGGCCCTCTCTCTGGAACTCCTTTTAGATGACACTGACTTTGTAATCCCCATTGCCCTCTACTTGACCTTCATTCCTTTCATCTGGGTTTTTGTGCCACCATCTGGGAGGATTCCTGTCTCCGTCTCCAGGCCACTGAGCTGCCGTTCATTTGCTTTGTGCTGCTCTGCAGCCCCCTTTCCTGCTTCAGCCCCTTTCCTGCTTCAGCCCTGAAGTGGTTGCTTAACAGACTAGTTGCCCTTCCTCCTGGGCTGAGCCCCAGTCCTGGGTGGAGTTCTGTTTTAGGCCCGCTGTGTCCTCGGGGCTATGGCTGTGCTGGATGCGTTTGACCTGCTTCTTAAATGCAGTTGGTGATTCTGGGTCGTGTACTTGTCTTTGACATTGCCTGTTGGCCTGGGAGGCTGAGCCTGTCCCCAGCAGTGGTTGGGTTGGTGGCACCAGATCCTGGTGTTGGGGTGTGGGGTTCCACTTCCCTCCTGCGTGTTGGTGCCCGTGAGGCTGCCTGACTCTTGGAATCAAGTACTCCTGCTCCTTGCTCCTGTGGGCTGTCACTTTTGCACTCACTGCTTGGCCTTGTGGGAAGGGACACCTCCATAGACCTCGCCTCAGCCGCCCCCCAGGCCCCCGGGTCCCCATGTCCTGGGCTTCCAGCTTGGTGCTGCTGCCTGGCTGCCGCCCCTCTTGGGCGTGTTTAAGCGGTGCTGCCATTTCCACTCGGAACCCATCAGCTTTCCCCTTTAGGATTCCTTGTGCTTTGTGCCCATTAAGAACCCATGGTGTTTCCCAGTGCCGTTACAGGTTTTTAAGAATGACTTACCTGTGGTGTCATTTAAGGCTTTGTGTTGGGAAGCAGGGGCTGAGCATGCCCTGAGACCACATCTGATCCAGTGTTGCTAGTTTGGATGGACGGCCTTGCTCCCACGGGCCTGCTGTGTGCACACATCCCACGTAGTCATGCGCTATGGCACCATTTCCTGGGTCACTGCAAGTCCTTTGTAGTTACTGCTCTAATGACCGCCTGGCTTTTTTTCTAGTGACTATACCTTAATTGACTCAATCACTTCTCTTTTCTTCCCAACACTTTGCTATGATAAAGATGCTGCATGAACACGGTGGGACTACTGCTTGGACCTCCTTTGGGGCACTCACTTTTCCGAGGTAGAGTCCTAAGTGGATGTATGTGTTTATTATGGTGAAATATGCATCCCAAAATGGATCACTTTGACCATTTGTGAGTGTGCAGCCCAGTGGCCCCCGAGCTGAGTGGAGCTGGGTTGCGTCCCCATGGGCCTCCGGAGGTGGTCGGGCCGCAAACCGCGACTGTGGGCTCAGCGAGCAAGTGCGCACGCTCCTGCAGCCGGGCCCGCCCCTGCCGTCCGCTTCCTGGCTGGGTGAGCAGGCCTGCTCAGGCATCCCACCTGAAATCATGCAGAGTTGCCCTTCTGTGACTGGCTTGTTCACCTGGCACAACGTTTTCAGGGTTTGCCCATGTGGTCAGTGTGCTCTAAATGCCCATCTGCCCCCTTCCGCTCTGACAGCGCCCCCACGTTTGGGAGTCAGCTGCTCTGGGGAGGCGGCCTGGGCCCCCCTCACCGTGTGCAGCCTTTCCAGGACTGTAGTCCTCTTGGCTAGTGCCTCATCTCGGAGCCAGAGCCGGACAGGGACCGTCATTCAGGCCCGGCTGGCCGCAGTGCGCGGACAGGGACCGCCACTCAGGCCCGGCTGGCCACAGTGCGCCCGCAGCCTCGTGGCGGGAATCTGTGCTGAGTTCTCGCTCTGCCTGCTGTTCATCCTGTGTCTGCCACGTGCGTTGCCAAGTGGGTTGCGGGGCCCAGGCATGAGGCTGGCCAGGACCTCTGTGCCAAGGGTGCGTGTGGGTGACAGCGAAGGGTGCCATTTGAGTATGTAATTGCATTTTCATTACTTTATTGCCGTCCTGAAGGGAGTGCGGGCTCCAGGGACAGCTGCTTTTCACTGCAGTTCACACTGCAGTCTCTAACCCTGGGAGGGAATTTGATGGAGTTCAGAGGGGTGAGGGTAACACCTCAGTGCCTTGGGACTCAAACCCAGCGAGTCCTCCTGAAAGCCACCAGCAGTGACTTTGCCACTGTCCCGTCCTCATGAGCAGCTTCTGCAGACACTGAGACCTCCTTCCTCCCGATGATCTCAGGGAGCTTCTGAGGGAGCCGTGCCGTGACCATTGCATAGATGGGCACTGGAGGCTCCGGCCCAGTGTTACAGCTCTGGTTTGTTCCTGTGGCAGGCGGTGCTTTACCCACAAGAGAGGACAGCTAGAGGTCCACGGGGTCTGGAGCGGCGTGAGGAGGCCGAGGGAGGGGCTGCCCGTTGCTCTTCCCTGCACTGCACGTCTCACCAGGGACCACAGCGCTGAGCGTGGTCAGGCACCGTAGTCCCTTCTGCTGGGTGCCACTGCCCGGGGATGTGCGGGGCTAGCCAGGTGGCGCGCAGCAGGCAGTCTTCGAAGGGGCCTGGAGGCAGCAACTAGAGACCCAGTTGGCTTCCTGGCCCCGCGGTCTTGGGCGGGTGACCTGGGGTCCCCTCTCTGACCTCTCTGAGCCTTGGCCCTGTGGCTATAGCAGCTCCGGGGTTGTGGAGAGTTTGGTGGAGCTGTGTCTAGTCTCTGCACTTCTATTACCAGCGAGTTCTCGGGGAGACGTAAAACAAAGGCAGACCACAGCCTCTGCTTAGGCGCTACTGTGGCATCCCGCTTCCCTTAGAGTTGAAGCCTGGGAGGCCACCCCTGATCTGGTCACCTGCTCCCCTCTCTCCGTCCTCTCCCCTTGTACTCCCCCTGCCTGAGCCACATGGCCGCCTCCGTGCTCCTGAGCACCCAGGCATGGCCCGGCCCCAGGGCTTTTGCACTCTCTTCCCTTTGCCTGGAGTGTCCTTGCTGAGACACCCATGTGGCTTCCTCTCCTACAGCTCTGAGTGTTTGCTTAATGTCACCTTCTTGGTAAGACCTACCCTAATTCCCTGTTTTAAGTTAAAGACCACTACCCAGGCCCAATTCCTGTTCCCTGCTAGAACATGTCACCTGCATCTGCTCATGCCAATGCCTTTTCTCCATTAGAACTCAGCAGGTGCACGGCGCTCAGTAGGTGCTCAGTTGCGTGAACGAGTGCGTGAACGAGTGAGTGAACGAGTGAATGAGAGGGCCCAGCAAGCTGTCCTGCCTCCCATAGGGTCTCAGGAGGAGCAAGTCTTTCCTATCGCCCGCTCCCTTTTTTTGCCCCATCCTCTGGCCTGGCCCTGGCTCAGGTGAGTCCCAGCAGGGAGGACAGGCAGGACACAGGCCTTCTCATCTCCAGACACTCTTGGGAGGCAGAAGTGGGATTTTCACAGCGGGGGGGCGGGGGGGGGGGCGGGACGGCTGGGGTTTTACCCACAGCGGCAGCCTGGCTGGCCCTGTAGGTGGGCGCAGGGGCTGGAGCAGAGCCCAGAGCTTGGCTGGGGACAGTGGGGGCATTTTCCAATCCTGGGCCGCCTTTGAAGGGCAGCTGTGGCCGTGTCCGTGCCCGAGTCATTGCAATGTGAGGCGTGCTTTCCGGAGTCAGTTTATATCATTATTGAGAGGAATTGTTGTGGACAGTGTGGAGGCTGGCTGCTTAGCTCCTGTGTGTCCCTTGGGCCCCAAACCCCTGCCCCTGCCTCTCTCACCCGAAGGTCTGATCGCTCCCGGCAGTGCTGGCTCTTGACGGGGCATGGCACTGCGGGGAGAAGAGGCCCCTACGCTTGTTGAGGAACCGTGGGCACAGCCAGCAAAGGGCTGGGAGCCTATTAAAGGCTCAGTGAAAGGCCAGCGCCTCCCGTCGGAGAGGCCGGGGCCCTGCTGTAGAGGCTGGGAGGAGGCTAAGTCTGTCGGCAGCATCTGACAGGTGTCTGGAGGCACCTATGCCCGCCCTTGGGTTCTTTGCCCTGGCAGAGTGGGAACTGGCACCCACAGCAGTGTGGGCCGCACGTGGCACCAGCACGAAGGTGCTGCGTCAGTTCGAGTCTGGCCGTGTTGAGGTGGGCCACGGCCTTTCTCAGGACTCGGGGAGCAGGCCAGCAGGGGTGAGGCGCTCCAAGCCCCTGGGGCCTTTTCTTTCTAGTTGGGAAGCTCCGTCTGGCCTTCCAGACTGTATGAGCCAAGTGGACACACCTTGGAGGTCTCCCTGGCCTCCTCTCCCTAAGTCAGAGCAGGGAAGGGCCCATTGTCCTCGTGGCCCGGGCAGAAGCACCGGGAGGTCTCTGGGCAGGGTGCCTGCTGCGGGCCTGCCGCCTTTCTTCACCCTCCCAGCCAAGGCGGGGTGAGAAGGCCAGTGGGGGGCCCCATGGAAAATGGCGTGGAGAACTCATTTTCAGAAGGTGGTGTAACTGGGGGTAATAGTTCTCACCAGTGCTTTCTCCTCGGTCACCCCTAACACTTGCAGAAACCCCTGCCACGAGCACCCTCATGGTCCTCTGCTCTGTTCAGAGTGTGTGTGTGAGTGTGAGTGTGTGTGTGTGTGTGTGTGTGTGTGTGTGAGTGGGTGTGTGTGTGTGAGTGTGAGTGAGAATGAGTGTGTGTGTGTGAGTGTGTGAGAGTGTGTGTGTGTGTGTGTGAATGTGTGTGAGTGTGTATGTGTGAGAGTGAGTGAGTGTGTGTGAGTGTGTGTGTGAGTGTGTGTGTGAGTGTGTGGGCCCCGCCCAGCAGGTGGGGCATGCAGGCGGCTCCTCAGCCGGCAGCCTGAGCAGGCAGGTCGAGGCACAGCCTGGTCACAGTGGTGAGCTAGCTGCAAGCCCCGTGTTTAGCATTGGCGTGAGGAAGTCAGGATGGGGCAGCCATGCTTCCGTGGGCTGAGCGGATGCCCGAAGCAGGGCCTAGGGCGGGCTGGGGTGGGGGTGGGTATCTGCCTTTTACAAGGAGGTGGAGGCTGGGGACTTGGGAGTTCTCTGAGGGGATGGAGGTGTGTAGTGTTCCTCACCAGGGCCACCTAGTCTCCGGGGAAGGGCGTGGCTGTGCGCTTTCGGGGAGGTTCCTGTGGTCCTGCGCTGCGAGAAGCTGGCCTGGAACAAGGTCTTGGAGAAAACCTCACAAGCCCAGGACAGGTGCCCTCTCTGGGGCTGAGCAGGCCCGAAGGTTCCTGTGCTTGTGAGTGGTGTCTACAAAGATGGGCTTGGAGTGACAGGCGGTGCCCAGAGCGCTCAGCTCACCCCGTGGCCAGGCTCTTCCAGCTGAGCGCTGTGCGGGCTCCCCCAAGCCTGGAGGTCTTGCAGGGGCAGCTGAGGGGCCAGTGGGTCACGCATTGGGAGCTGACTCTTTCTTCCAGTCTCAGGGTCAGGCCGGGCCTGCCGGATGGGACCACTGCAGCTCTGAGCCTGGGGAGGCCGGGCCTTATTGTGATTGGACCCACTGCAGGTCAGAGCTGTGCCGCCTGAGACAGCACTGGCAGGCCTGCCTCCTGCGCGTGGCGGTAGAGAGGGAGCACAGTGCAAGGTGGCTGGAGTGCGCTGGAGACACGTCCGCCTGGGGAGAGTGCAGGGCCTGACGGTGGTGGGGGTGTCGGCTGAGTTGCCGTGTGGACCAGAGTGGACCCGGCAGCCATGGGCTGGGTTCATGGCCAGTGTGAGCCCATGTTGTGTGCTATGGCACATTTGCTCAGTCTTAGGAGAAGAGCAGAGGCATGAAGGTTGGCTGAGTGTGTAGGTGGATGGGTGGGTGGGGACTGCATGGAGTTGGTAGGTATGATTTAGAAGGATGGGTGTGCAGGGAGAGATGGATGAATGGTTGATTGGATGAATTTACGGCTGGTTGAGTGGGAGGTCAGTGAGAGGATGTGTGGATGGTGGGTTGATGAGATTGGAGTTGGATAGGTGGAGGGGTAGATGGATTGGAGGATGGGAATGGCTGGGTGGCTGGGTGGATTGATGGAGTGTAGAATGGAGTAGAGGAATGAGTGGATGATGGAGGGAGATATATAAAGGGGTTTAGGAAAAGGTGGGTAGGTGGGATACAGGTATTGGGGGATGGAAGAATGGGTGAATGAAGAATAAGGTGAATGGATAGATGGATGTATAGCTGGATGGTTAGTGGGGGTCGGAGGGGTGGGTTGCTGGGCAGGAGGCAGATCAGGAGGTAAGGAGGCTAAGGAGCATAAATCTAGGTTCCTGTGGGACTCAGAGAGGCTGTGGGGGTTCTGAGAGGAGTTGCTCAGCCTCATGCCCTGGGGCTGCACCCCCTGGCCACACAGACCATTTCCTGCCCTGAGAGCTGCTATCTTCCTGTGGCTCCAGCCATCCTGGCATGGTGAGTGTGGCTGTCTGGGTCTGGGCGTCCTGCCTGGGATGTGGCTGTGTCTGGCCTGAGGTTTAAGGTGATAGCCCAGATGTGGGCCTCGAGGACAGAGGCCAAGCAGAGAGCATGCGCTTTGCTTTATGGGATCCCAGCAAGGCGCTGTGCCGAGCACTTGGTACACATTGCCCATTTCATTCTCCTGACAGTGGAGGAGGGACTGTCCCCATAGAGGAGGCCACTGAAGCCGATGGAGGTGGGGACTAGCCCAGGTCATTCTGTCTGCAGAGGGTGGGCACTAGCCCAGGTTATGCTGTTGACAGGAGAGCCTGGAGGTCCAGCAGAGGCTGGGGCCCCTGAACTAGAGAGAGCACCGCGGATCCACTCAGCGGTGGGTCTGGAGCAGGAGGCTAGTCCCGGGAAGGACACAGTGGGCTCTGACTGCAGACCCACCGAGGATGGTCCCCGGGAGCACTCCCCATGGGGTGAAGGTACATAAGGGGCTGGTGACTCAGCGCCGGACCTGGGGATCTTCTCTCTGGGCTCCATGCCCATGTGGCTTTTAGGATGCTCCTGCACTGAGTCTTCGGGACTGGCCCAGGCTCCAGCAGGCAGTCCCACATTTCCCAGGATCCATCTCAGTAGAGGGATCAGGCTGCTGGCACACCCGTGAGGGGAGCTGCTGGCCCCTCGGGGTCTCCTCATGCCCGCTGGCCTTTCAGTGCAGGGCCTGGTGCAAGCATCCCCAGAACCCTGAGCTCCTTGCCCCGGTTTCTGGGCCAGGTGGGGCTTCCTCTGATGTCTTCCCAGGCCGAACCCTCTGGGCACAGCTGGTCCTGTCCCGGCACCGCTGGACACAGGAAGGGGCTGGGGCAGGAGGAGCCCTGGTCTCAGGGCCTACGCCATCTGTAAGCCACACGTCAGGGCTGGGCGGCCTTGGGGCCTGTCACACCTGTGCTCATGTATGGCTTATTTTAGGGTGGGTTTCAAGCTGTGGGAGTCGACCCTCAGCAGATAGAGCTGGCACAGGGCACTCGGCCAGGAGGCGCTGTGCACACTTACATATGCCGGGGAATGAGACTGGCCCCAGGGGAAGCGGCTTCCCGCGCTCTCCACGTGGGGCAGGTGCCCTGGGCTGAGTCATCAGGACCCTCAAACATCGGCCCAAGGGTTGCAGAAGCAGCAAATGAAAAGGTGGTGCTGCCGGTGGGTTTGTTGGAGCTTCTGAGCCCAGGCTCAGTTTGGAGGTGGAGGGACAGGGAGAGCACAGCCCATGTGCACCCCCCCGAGGCCGGCTTCCCAGTGTCCCAGGGCTTAGCAGCCTGGGACACCTCTCCAGGTGCTGCCTCAGAAAGGTGTGGTCTCAGTCGTTGCCTTGCCTCGTTGGGAGGGGAGAGTGGTGTGTGTGTGTGTGTGTGTGTGTGTGTGTGTACACATGCATGCACACACATATACACACATGTGAGAACCATTAACACTGTCAGGTTGGCATGGAAGGAAGTGTTAGTATGTGCGGGGCACACCCATGCATGATATGATGGGACATTAGGGAGCCAGCCTGTGGCTCTGACTGTCTCCCAGCTGCCGGGTGTTCTCTGTTGGAAGCGGCATGGTCTCTCACGTCTGCCAGCCTGAGTTTGCTTACCAGCTGCGTGCTGTCCGGGCCATTTCATCCCCTCTCCGAACCTTGGTTTCCTCGGTGGCAAACAGGGCCTACCTAACAGGCTTTGGAGGATTGAACAGAGTATCAATACATAGCTCCTTGGTTGGCACAGAGGAGACGCTCAGACAATGTCAGTCTGTCCCTCCTAAACCTCCTCCTTCTCACCCGCCTCTGCCCCTCCTCTTCCTCTTCCCCACCTTCTGCTCACCCCCCTCCTCCTCTGTCCTGACCCATGCAACTCTCTCCAGATGGATTGGCTGAGATCCATCACTCACCTTCCTGCACCCTCTGCTGTCTGGGACGGAGGGCTCTGAGCTCGGAGATAACAGGTTGCCATTGTGCAGACCACTTCATTGTGCTCGCGAAGCTGGCCAGTCTGTCAATTCCTCCAGCTTTGGCTTTTTGGAAGCTCCAGAAATAGATGTGGGACATTTCAGGCTCCAGCAGACTGGAGTGCACCTGCAGTCTCTGGTATAAGACGACAGAAGGGCAGCAGGTGTGTTGGGCTGGGTCTGAGTGGCATCAACTGGAATTTTTAGCCTCTTTGCAGAAAGCACAGAGTAGGCGGTGGTAAACCTGAAGTCTGGACCCATTCTTGCCCCTCTCCCATACTCAGACACCTGGCACTGCAAGGCTCAGGACTCAAACTGTGATTCGAGTATGTCCTTCCTTCCTTCCTTCCTTCCTTCCTTCCTTCCTTCCTTCCTTCCTTCCTTCCTTCCTTCCTTCCTCCCTCCCTCCCTCCCTCCCTCCCTCCCTCCCTCCCTCTCTCTCTCTCTCTCTCTCTCTTTCTTTCTTTCTTTCTTTCTTTCTTTCTTTCTTTCTTTCTTTCTTTCTCTCTTTCTTGTTTTTTAGAAAGAGTGGAAGGGAGGGGGAGAGACAGAGAGAGAGAAACATCGATATGAGAGATACACATCTACTGGTTGCCTCCTGCACGTGCCCTGACTAGGGCCGGGGATCAAGCCTGCAACTGAGTGGAAGGGAGGAGGAGGTATGTGCCCTTGACCAGAATCAAACCTGCAACCCTTCAGTCTGCGGGCCGGCATTCTAACCTGAGTCAAACCAGCTAGGGCGTGATTGGAGTCTTGTAGACCCAAGGCTTGGTGTGGGGTCAGGCACAGGCTGAGAGCTGATGGTGCCCTGTTCCCACCACTCTGCCCCACCCTGAGTTGGGAAACAGCCCTGCAGGATCTGGTGAGAGTTCTGGGGGTTGAGGAGGCACCAAGGCCAAATATATAAAGACTTGAGCAGCACCTTGGGGTGTAGCCCATTGACAAGAGAATGGTAGGGGAAGATACGGGGCTGTGTCTGTTTACAGAAGGAATCCACTAATGGCTGTGGCCCAGTTAGGAGGGTCTGGGCTTGGGGATGGGAAAGGAGAGTGTGAGAGCTGTCCCTAAATGACTCTGGGCCAGCGGAGCAGCAGGAGAGAGTGGCATGGGGTCGGGGGGACTGGACTGTGCACTTGGGTTCTGGCCCAGGCCACAGTAAAAGGAATTTCAAGCTGTGCAGATGGTGGAGCTGAGGCTGCTGGCCCCGAGGTGGCCTCAGGCCGCCAGCGTGGACGTAAGGGGTTGAGAAGGTCTATCTGTGAGTTCTAAGGATGGGGTGGAGTTGGCTTGTGCCCGACGTGGGGAGGGAGAGTGCGTGGACTCTGTCCTGGATGTGTGCGTGTCACAGGTGGGACGCAGGGCAGGGTTAGGGCTACAGGGCTGAGCTCGCTGAGGCGCTGGCTGCGAAGCTGCACGGAGAGGATGGGCTCCTGGCACAGAGGAGCCACTTGGGTGCTCTCTGGTGTGCACTTTGCTCAGGTACATTCCAGAAGGAAGCCCATCGAAGGGGCAGTGTCCCGACCCCACCCCACTTCCGTCTCCCTCGAGTGGGTTCTTTGATGGCATGACAAGGGAGGCCAGAGGCCATGCTGCTAGTCACCATGCCCACGTGACCCACTGGAGAACACACGCTGCCCTCGCCCGTCTAGGCATCTGAGGTAGGGATGCTTCAGCCAGAACGGACTGGGCCGCATGGATTCCTCCAGTTTCTTACTCTACTTGAAACCACACAAATAAGAGACACAACAGGCAGGTACCAGGCCCAGAACGCTACAACGCAGGCCCAGTTGATACATTTCATAGATCACCCGGCCCCACCCTTACACCTATTCCTTCCTTTTTTTTTTTTTTTTAAAGGTGTAATCATTTATATTCAGATTTTTTTGAAAACAATAGAAGGGTAGATTAATATCTATCTTTCCAAGTTAAGACCTAAAACTGTTTCCAAAACTTCAAAAAAGAAAACTCCTGCTTGAAGTACAAGGATAGTCAGTATCACCTTAAACCAGCAATAAAAAAGTAGAATATAAATTTTTATTTAGAATTAAAGCAAATACTTCAGTATCACAAACACAATATTAAACTTCAAGAAATATGCCGCTAATTTGGAGTGAGCATTTATTTGCGCAGTTACAATATGCGGACAAACCCAGAAGCGGGGAGCAGGCCTGGCATTTACAGCCAGTGCAACAGTTGGCCACATTGCCAGCACAAAGTGAGACACGCAAAGGGGCTCCGATCTGCGATGCTCTGTCAGTGGTGGGAAGGTGAGGGGTGCAGGTGGTGCAGCTGCTGCTCCTCCTCGGCAGAAGACTCTCTCTCAAGTGTGTGGCTGGGAAACAAGCGTCGGGTCTCTTGGGGGCAAGGGGATGCCCCGGCCTCACAGTCTCAGAGCCCATGAAGCTGAAGGCACGGAGTGGCTCTGTCATCACGGTGCTGGTGGAAGCGAATGAAGACATGGTCAGCATGCAGCTGCCCCCCTGCAAACTCGAGGAGGACTACGAAGCTGTCTTTGCTCCCCAGGGCAGAGCTCCGCCTGGGATCTCGATGCAGAGGCAGCTGCTGCTCAGCACTGCTCTCCAGTTACTGTGTTTGGCATCTGTGAGCCAGATCTGGATGTTGGGAATTCTCATCTTGTTATTAGATGTTAGTTCCTTTGTTACATTCAGCCTGTTATCAGAGTAAAATAAAGTAGCTGAAAGGTTGGGATCCCTCCGACTATTCCCTTGCCCACCTGGGATCTTCAGGGGTGGGTGAGGGACAATCAGGAGCACCACTGAGGCCCTGGGCCAGGAGGCTACAGTTAAGGGAGACCTGGAACTCACTCTGCTGTGGCTGCGCTGCTGTGCAGACTGATGAGCGGCAGGTGCGACTGGCGTGACGGTGGCGCTGGTTTTATTCCCCTCCTTCTCTCTGGTGAGACAGTGGCTGTTGAGGATCTGCTGCAGGGAGGATTTCACCATCTGGCTGCTGGTCTGAAACCAGGGAAACCTCCACGTCGCCTCTCCCCGTTGCGTCGCCGCTGCTCACAGTTCGCCTATACCTCTTCCTTTATCCCCTCCACTCTACCCCAGTGCGCCCTCTAAACAGTTCTTAGAGGACCAGTGTTGCTGGTTACTTCTTTTGTTATTTATCATTCATTAGCATAAGGAGAGACCTCTCTATGGGTGAGTGAGAGGAGCCTGCAGTCTTTTGTGTGAACTGGGCCCTCTTTTTCACTTTGTCAAGTCCAGCTATGTTTACGACTGGACACTTGTGATCTCAAGAAAATTAATGCTCTGTAGTTCCCACCCCTATCTCCCTGTGGCTTATAAATCTTAAGTTCTAAGACAGGTTCTCCTAAATCCACAAATTTACTATATGGTCTTCCTACTAACATAAAGCATAGACTGTTTCCAGACATAAATAACCCAATAATTATATCTTTAGAAACCCTCTAACAAGTTCATTTTACATACTACTGAACCCAGTACATTCTCCGGTTAGGGCACAGCAGATTTCTCTTTTGATTAATGCCACACGATTGGAGGGTTTATGATGTGAACAGTGACACAAGGTCACGCTGATGGTGGGCATATTGTGTTCATAGTCCACCAACACACGTGGGCATAGACTCCCCAACTTGTCAGAATGTATAGGAGCAACAGCTTATTTGAACCAAATATCCACAGATTCTGAAGTGGCTCTGGGGCTGCTGCCAAGGGTCAGTGTCACCCCAAAGTCTGGTTGGCCTTAGTTCAATTCTGGGGGTAGAGGGGCCCATCTGTTCACTCAGAGCGGGGCTCAGTTCACAGGTCCATGGACACTAAGGTAAGCCATTCTCCGGGCAGGGTCTGGCTGGAAAGTGAAATATCTGGGAAGAGTAGCCAAGAAGGACATGTGGAAGGGGGTGAGGGCAGATCTAGTACCCAAACTCTGGATGGTAAAGTTCACTCCAAGTTGGCAGTTAGATGTGGGGATAAAGAAAGGTGGTCCTGCCCTGGCCAGGTGGCTCAGTTGGTTAGAGCATCGTCTTGTACACCAAAAAATTGTGGGTTTTGATTTCCTCAAAAATAAAAAAAATAAAAAATGGTGGACCTGACATTCAGACGAAGCCATGTCAAGACTGGAACAAGGGGAGGCAATGCAGAACAGGCTGGTCCCACATGCATATGCGGTGGTTAAAATTCAGGGGGATATCTCAGCTATAGAGGTCCCCCCTGAGGAGCGAGGGGTCCTAGCCCCACACCAGGCGCCCCAGCCCAGGGTTCCAGTGCAGGAAGAGAAGTCCCCATAACTTCTGGCTGTGAAAAACCAGTGGGGACTGAGGCTGAGGGAGATGGAGGCAGCTGGAGTCGCAGATGTTCCTCCTAAAGGGCTCACTCGGACTCACTCAGACTCACTCGCTCTGAGCTCCAGTGCTGGGCAGCAGCCTGAAAGGCACCAGGGACATGTGGGGAGGAACTGAATTGTCTGGCTTTGGGATGAGGGCTGGAGGGGCAGCTTTCTCCAAGACAGAAGTGCTGTCAGAGGCCATTGCTCCTGTGCTGAGCCCCACCCCCACCCCCACTGCAGGCACAGCTGCCATATCTGGGTCTTTATCAACCTGGCTCACACTCTTTGCTTTGCCCTCATGATTCCGTGAGACCCTCCCCACCCAACTATTGGGCCCACCCAAGCCACTTCCAGTGGCTTTTCCATATAAATGTCCTATCTTGGTTCACACTGAGGACTTGCCTAAATTCTCTCAAAGTTGCACAAATCCCCAAAAGCAGCATCTGGCCTCAGCATGCCAGTAAGTGGCCCCAGGCTCATCAATAGCAGCAGCCAGACTCGGTTCACAGCTGGCCTCTCCTGGGCACCTCCAAGTCCAGCACAAGTAGCAGCTGTCTGCAGATTGCTTTGTAGCTCATGCTGGGTAGCCCCAGGCAGGGCATAGGTGGCAGCTGACCTTGGCCTGCACCTCCTGGGAGGCCCCTAAGGCAGTGCACCCCATTAGGCAGCTTCAGACCATGCTGGAGCACCACCCAACCACATCCAGGAGCAACACACTCAAGGGGTGGACTCAGTGGGCACCAGAGTGCCACTGAGGTGAGTTCTGCTCCATGGGTTTGGCCCCTGCACAGCAGCTCCTCTGCTGTAGTTGCAGCTGGTGCTCATAGCTGATCAGTCTAAGTGTCAGTCTCTCCCATTGATGTGCCAACAACAGAAGATGCACACCGCCCAAATAGGGCAGAGGGGCACAACTAAGCACCCAGCATGGGTGACTGGGGAGGTTGTACCACTGGGCCCTACAGGAAATCTACTACACGAGTCTACCCTTCCAAGACTGGTAGACATAGCAGATCTACCTAATGCATAGAAATAAACACAATAGGCAGCCAAAATGAGGAGACAAAAATGTCCCAAATGAAAGAACAGGAGAAATCTCCAGAAAAAGAACTAAATGAAGTGAAGGCAAGCAAACTATGAAGAGTTCCAAACAATGGTTATAAGGATGCTAAAGAGCTCAGTGGGACTTCAACAGCATGAAAATACATTAGAAGGAATCAGCAGCAGAACAGATAAAGCAGAGGATCAAATCAGCAATTTGGGAGACAAGGTAGCAGAAAATACCCAGTCAGCAGAAAAAAAAGAATAAAAAATGAGTATAGTTTATGGGATCTCTGGGACAACATCAAGCATAACAACATCTGCATCATAGGGGTACCAGAAGGAGAAGAGATAGAGCAATAGATTGAGAGCTTATTTGAAGAAATAATGACTGAAAACCTTTCTAACCTGGTGAAGGAAAAAGACACAAAATCAGGAAGCACAAGGAGTCCCAAACAAGATGAACCCAAAGAGGTCCACATCAAGACACATCATAATTAAAATGCCAAAGGTTAAAGACAAGGAGAGAATTTTAAAAGCACCAAGAGAAGAGCAGTTACCTACAAGGAAGCTCCCATAAGACTGTTAGCTGATTTATCAACAGAACCTTTGCAGGCCAGAAGGGATTGGCACAAAATAGTCAAAGCAACAAAAGGCAAGGACCTGCAACCAAGATTACTCTACTCAGCAAGGCTGTCATTTAGAATAGAAGGAGAGAGAAAGAGCTTCCGAGACAAGAAAAAGCTAAAGCAGTTCATCATCACCAAACCAGTATTATGTGACATGTTAAAGGTCTTCTTGAATAGCAATAACAATAATAATAAAATGGCAATAAATTCATATCTATCAAAAATTTCTTTAAATAACAATAGATTTAATACTCCAATCAAAAGACATAGGGTGGCTGAATGGATAAGAAAACAAGACCCTTACATATGCTGTCTATGAAAGACTCACTTAGATCAAAAGACACACACAGACTGAAAGTAAAGGGATGGAAAAAGATATTTTATAAAAATGAAAACAAACAAAAACACTGGAATAGCAATACTGATACCAGACAAAATAGACTTTAAAACAGAGGCTATAACAAGAGACAGAGAAGGACCCAACAATTCCACTTCTGGGTATTTATCCAAAGAAACCCAAAACATTAATTCTTAAAGACATACGCATCTGTATGTTCATTGCAGCATTATTTACAATAGCCCAAATATGGAAGAAACTTAAGTGTCCACCAATAGATGAATGAATAAAGAAGTGGTGCATATATACAATGGATTATGACTCAACCATAAAAAAGAATGAATTTTTGCCATCTGAAGTAAGAGGGTATTGTGCTGAGGGAAATAAGTTGGACAGACAAATGCCTGATGATTTCACTTATTGTGGAATCTAAAGAACAGAATAGATGAACAAGCAGAACTAAAAAAGACTCAGAGATACAGAGAACACTTTGACAGTTGCCAGATGGGAGGGGAGTTGGGGGGATGGGAAAGGTGAAGGGATTAAGAAGTACAAATTGGTAGTTCCAGAATAGTCATAGGGATGTCAAGTACAATATCGGGAATTTAGTCAGTAATATTTTAGTAACTGTGTATGGTGTCAGATGGGTACTAGATTTATCAGGGTGATCATTTTGTAAGTTATATAAATGTCTAATCACTGGGAACACCTGAAACTAATATAAAATTGTGTGTCAACTGTAATTGAAAAATAAAACAATAGTTTTTTAAGGACGAATGTGGTTCTTCCCATCCTTGCTTTGGTCAAGGCACACTTCAGGAGTTCAGGTCAGCACCTTGGACAGCTCCAGGCAGTGCCACCATCATCAGCGCTCCTGAGCTCAGACAGCCACAGATGCCCTGCCCCTCTGGAACTCTCAGTTGTTAGGGAACTTGGGTCTCTTTATATCAGCACATCCCTCAGGACGTTGGATCTCTGTTTCAGGGAAGGCCCTTGTTTTCAGCCTGGAGAACAGATCTCCTTTCTCACTGTTCCTCTCTTTTCTTTTTTTTGTTAATCCTCACTAGAGGATATTTTCTCCATTGATTTTTAGAGAGATGGGGAAAGACAGAGAAACATCAATGTGAGGAAACACATCGACTGGTTGCCTCCCGCATGCACCCCAGCCAGAGTGGGGATTAAGCCTGCAACTGAGGTACGTGCCCTTGATCGTAATTGAACCCTCCACCCTCAGTCCACAGGCTGACACTCTAACCACTGAGCAACCGGCTAGGGTTTCTTCATTGCTTTGACTGTTGGCTTCTGAAAGCCAGACTCAGGACAAGGACAGGAGGGAGAGAATGGAGGGAATTGAGATCCTTTGTTTTCTGAGCCAGGTTACCACAAGTTTATACTCAGGAGTTTCCAGATAGCTCTTCAGACTCTCCCTGTGATTGGAAATCTCCTTGAAGCAGGCGAGGGAGTGCCAAGTGTGATTAGGTCCTATTTCAAATCACTGAGAGGAAGGTGACTGGGGAGGGTTACAAGCAAGCAGCCTTCTCCCCTGGCCTTGGCTCAAGGAGCCCTAGACAAGCCGCCAGGGCCCATTGACACTCACAGTGTGGTGGGCGCCAAGGCCAGAGTGGAGAGCTCCTGGGGCCTGGGACTGAGGCCATCTGGGGTTGAGGCCTCTTCCTTTCAAGTTTTGGAGAAGAGCCGGGACCCAGGTTGTGTAAAGACTTGCAACCGGCTTGGGTGGGGTGATCCCTGAAGGCATTTCCACTTCTCTGCATTCACATGCCAGGTGGACTCAGCATCTCCCACAGCTGGAGACATCGAGGAGGTAACATTCCCAGATGTAGAAAGGGTAAATGTTGGGGCACTGCTGACCCCTGAATGTTGGTGGGAGGAGTTGGGCTGGATTTTGAAGTTAGAAACACTCATTTGTAAACCTGGCTTCCCACCATCCTGCTGCAGGGTTTCGGAAGGAGGGCTCTGACAGCTGCTGGAGCCCTAAGTTCCTCAGCTGTAATGGGGACAGTGTTGCTTACTCTATAGAATTGCTGTGAAAATAGAGAAAAATGTAGACAGTGCTTAGTGGGAGTCTCAGCCCTCCCTTCCCAGTGGGTCCTTCTTCTGAGGTCCTTGGAGGGAGCACAGCAGTCAGGCTCTGGGGCGACCTCACCTCCGTTTCCCACCCTGCCTGGGCCTGATGAAGGCCCCGCCCCCTCTCTGATGGGTTGCTGAACTGAGGAGCCTGTGTGTGCATGCAGAGGCTACCCTAGTGATGTTGGCTCCCCAGATGTGAGGTTAGATATTCTGTTGCTCCCAGGGCAGGAAGGAATGAGGGGTTATGGATAGGGCAGGGTGAAGCACAGTCTTAGTTTACTCCCAATTTCCCTTTCCACCTCTGGGGCCCACTGCCTGCAGTCCTGGTACCTGCTGTGCCCTCTGGGTCGGGGGAAGTGGACTGAGCTGAGTTTTTAGGGCTCAACAGGTGCCTGCTTGTCCATGTCTGGGGTGCAGGGCAATGGAGCCCTCAGAGGAACCTCAGCAGCAGAGCTGTGGTAGGGAAGGGCCAGGGGTCACAGGGAACCAAATGCGGCGGCTGAGGAGAGGACGCATGGAGAGTGTGCGCAGGCCTAGGAAGGGTGAGGAATCCCTCTGCCAGTGCCTTCCTCATCTTAGGCTCCTATTCTGTTCTCCCTTTGCCCTGCAGCTTAAACGTGTGGCTTTGGGTCCTCAGGGAAGACCGGCAGGTATGCCAATGGGCAGAGTGCATTTTGGAGCAGGTTATTGAGGAGGCAGGATGTGTGGGTGAGGCAGAGAAATGTCGTGAAGTGAGCGGGGGACCCCTTTGACGCCCCTCTGAGCGAGGTGAGAGCAGAGAGGGCCATCACCTGGTCAGGGCTCCAGCAGCCTGCCCTGGATCGTGGCTGAGAACACTTCACATTGCATCTTCCTAGGCAACCTGGCTGGGACCCTTTGCAAGCATCCTGCCGGAAGGGGAGGGAACAGTGAGGATGGGAAAGGGCAGTGTGACGAGAGGGAATGATCTGAGACTGAAAAGGGAACATTTGTGGGGTCTCTAAAAAGTTGGCCTCCTTGAGGTCAGTGAGCCTGGAGGTACTGTATTTATCCATGTATAAGACGCTATGTTTTTCTAAAATCGTTAGACTGAAAACCGATGGGCATCTCATACACGGAAGTCAGCCAAGGAGGAAGCCATGAGGGAGCATAGCTGCCCAGACCTTGTCAAACAGGCTTCCTCCAATCATGAGCCTATTGTTACTGACGTCAGCTGATGCTGTAATTGGAGGTGGAGATGGAGAGTGCAGATGCAGCAGGGACTAGAGCGTTGTGAGCCCATAAAGATGTCAGAAATAAAAAGATAAATATCGGTAAGTGATTGTCTTACTCTGCAAAATTCAAACTGAATGTAATCAGCTATGCAAAAGAGCATGGAAATAGAGCTGCAGAGAGATAATTTGGACCTCTTCCCACTGAGTGTATGATCGGACAGTGGAGAAAACAGGGAGAACAACTTTAAGATGCCAAAGAAGAAGGCCTTAAGAGGGAAACAAGCAAAATGTTTAAAATATTGATTTCTTAATTTTGTGTTAGAAAATTGGGGGGTGTCTTATACATGGGGGTGTCGTATACATGGAAAAATATGGTAATCACAGAGGCAGGACCTGGAGGGAGTGGCCAGCAGGATTCCCTGCCCAGGCACAAGGGTGCCAAGGAGACTCTTGCGAGGCTCCACAGGCGGCTGCTGATGGGGTGCAGGTCACTGGGGTGTAAGGAAATTCTGACAACAGCGTTACCAGCTGTGTGAGTGGGGCAAGGTGGAATCCCGTAGGCAGCTGGGTTTTAGGATCTGACCTGTGAAATGGGCTAATAAGGCCATCTCCGAGGTGATGAAGATAAATGAGGAAAAGAAATGTCAACTCCTGCCACACCTAGCAGGTAGCAGCTGCTCAGGAAACATGAGTTCCCCTGGCCGCGGGGCCGCAGCTCACTCACGCCGCTTGTGGAGCCCAGGACCTGCAATCAGAGAACCACCCGGCCACGTCCACTTGCAGTTTAGAAAATCCCTTTACCAAAGTAAGATGTTCTTTCCTTCTATTTCTAATTTGTATTATACAGATTTCTCACACCTAAGAGAAGTAGAAGAAGAGTGTAATCAACACTCACATTCTCATAACCTGGGTTTAACAGTTAGCATTTTGCTGTGTATCTGCTTCATCTTTTTTTTTGGGGGGGGGGAGGGAATATTTTAAAATAAATTACAGACCTCATGATAGTTCATTCCTAAATATTTAAGTTTACATCCCTAAAATTGTGAGGGCATTTTCCTGCACAGTCACAAGACCATTATCATGCCAGCAGAATAATCATACTTTCCTATTATAATCTAACAATCCATATTGAAATTTCCCTAGCGGCCTCCAGAGTATCCCTTACAGCTGATTGGTTTAAGTCAGGATTCAATTAAGGACTATATATTGCCATCGGTGGTTATTTCTCGTAAGTCTCTTCTTATTTAGACTAGGGCTTGCCAGAGTTTTGTGTGTGCGTACGATTTATTTACTTGGAGTTCTTGCTACAATGCAAGTTCTGATTTTGAGGCTGGAGAGATGCCTGAGATTCTGCATTTCTAGCAAACTCCTTAGGGCTGTTGCTGGTGGTCCATGGAGTATACTTTGAGTTGCAAGATTCTAGAACATTCCCTATTTCTTCCCCATGACATGAACTTGTTGGAGAACTGGGGCCAGTGCCCTGTAGAATGTTTCCTTTGCCAGATCCAGCTGGTTGCTGCCTCATGGTGTCACTTAACTTGTTCATCTACCATTGTATGTAAATTGGAAGTTAGGTCTGGAGGTGAGTGATCTCCAGGTAAGACATTTGGGGTGCCATGTGCTTCTTATTGCATCCTATCAAGTGGCACATAAAAAGAATGTTCATTGTGACTTGTGAGTGGGCATCAAAGGTCCTTGACCGCTTGGGATTGTAGCAGGTGCTGTTAGGTGTGAGGGGACACATTTGGGGATTCATTAGCTGTATCAGATTCTCAAAGAGTTGCTAGAAGTTTTCACTCACAAAAGACACCCAGGAGTGCTTCGCCAACCCTTTGAGGGATATCAGAGCTGTCCCTCCTCACCATGTGTCCCTCCTCACCATGTGTCTCCCCTCACCCACAGAGGTGCCCCGCAGGCTGAGGACCGTGGCTTTCTGCTGCTGCCCTGTCTCCTGAGGAGGCGTGTCTGCACCTGTGGACTGAGCCCCAGGAGTGCGGCCCAGGCACTGCTGTTTGTTTCCAGGCTCCGCCTGCAGGAGCCCTGGCTGGCGTGGCCCAGCCCAGATGCCAGGGTGGGGAGAGAAGCTAAAGGTCGAAGACATGGAGCTGTGTAGAGCAAGGCGAGGCTTTTAGCAGAGAAAGAAGGCTGGGCCAGGAGCCAGGGGGCTGGGAGGTGGAGGCAGAGCCCATCAGAGTGTCTGGCTCAGGAGAGAGGTGGCCTGTGTCTGAGGCCCAGTTTTGGGGAGTGAGGGCAGCCTTGATGGTTAAGAGGCTCCTTCAGGTACAGAACAAGCTAGGGCTCCAGGATACGCTCACTCCCCTGAATCCGAATAGCCAGTCTCCGAAGGCTGCTGACAGCTTCTCTGATAGACGGAGGCCTGAGGAGGGTGAAGAGCCTGGCCGTAGGGGGTGGAGGTCAGTGATGGTTGTCACCCCCGGGCCAGTGATGACAGTGGCTCAGGCATATGCCAAGCCGAGGCAGGATGAGGCAAGGGGCTGAGGGTGCTCTCCTTCCAAGGCTGCCACGGTCCTGCGCCTCTCTGCTTGGGAAACGGGTGGGAATGGTACTTGTGCTTGAGGGTCCACCTGCTGGGCTGGTGGGCACTTTGGGAAACAAGTCTAACTCTGGGTGAGATTTGTGCCTGCTCCCCTCTGTAAAGAGTCAGCAAAGCACATGTGTGCAAGCTCAGGGGAAGGGTAATGCTGCACCATTTTATCTCTTCTCTGTGCTCTGGCTTAGCCACGCACCGTTAGCACAACAGGAAGGAAAATGAACGGAAATGAAGGCTGTCAGTGGCTGAGATGGAGAGATGGCTGATGGATTCTGCCTTTTTCTTTCATGCCTCCTGAAGCAGAAAGTCAGCGAGACGGCCTGAGCTAGAGTCGGCCAGGCCTCAGCCGCAGGGCCAGCTTGGAGCATCACAGGTCTGCATCCACTGGCTTATCTATGACCCGCGACTGGGTCATGGTGAGCTGGCCCAGCTTTCTCTCTCTTGCTTCTGTGGAGGCCTACTTTACCCGTCAGATAAGGATTGGTTCCCTTTACCTTCCCTGGAGGGCAGGAGGGCACTCTGTAGAGGGCCTGGCGGTGGAAGGAGTGGGGGTGCCATGCTCCCTTCCCGTGGTCCCTTCCGGGAGACCACCGCTGGTCAACAGTGGAGTGATCTGAACTCAGTCTTCCTGCTTCCAGAGCTCCTGCTCTTCCTGCGGCCTTGACACTGTGGTTCTGTTGTCTCCCATTCTTCCCTTGGGTTCCAGGCTCCCTGGGCCCCATCTGGACTCAGCCCAGTTTCCAGGTGGGGGTGGGGAGTCGCTGTCTCCACTGGGCGGAGCGCAGGCAGGTGCTTTGCTGGAGTCCCAGAGCCTCAGGCTCCTCCCTCCTCCAAATTTATTACTACGTCTTTCATAAGAGTTTGAGGCCCTGCTGGGACCTGGGAGAGGCTGGTAGCTGGCCCTGAGGCAGGACCAGCAGAGGTGGTGCTTCCGGAGGTTCCTGGGAGGAAAGATGTTTCCATGCAGCTGGGGCCAGGGTCCTGTCTGAATCACTAGGCATCAAACTACTCCAAACCGGTGGCTTCCAACAACCGAAATTTATTCTTCCCCCCTGTTTTGGAGGCTATAAGTCTGAAATCAAGGTGTTCCAGGGCCTCTCCCTCTGACCGCTGGGGGAGGACCCTTCCTGGCCTCTCCTGGCTCCTGGTGGCTCCCATGCTTGGCCTTGGAGGCATGTGGATGCACCCTGCCTGTCCCCGCCTCCACCTTCACGAGGCCTGCGTGCCCCTGTGTGTCCTCTCATCTTCCTTTAAGAGCACTGGGCCTTGGAAGTATTTAGGCCCTAATCCAGTATGACCCCATCTTTAACTAATGACTTCTGCAAAGCCCATCGCATTCGAGGTTCCAGGAGATATGACCTTTTGGAGAGCCCAGGCAGAGGGGCCCGCCTCCAGCCTGGTCTGTCCCTTTGTCCAACCGGAGCAGCTGTTGATACTCTGAGTGTCAGATGCAGTCTCTTTGGGGCAGGGAATGTGGTTGGTGGCCTCTGACTGTCCGGAGGCCTCGCGGGGTGGGGGGCAGGGCGAGCCCTGTATATTCTGCAGGCTCTCGGCTGAACCCTCACAACCCACACAGCAGTGTTGTTGAGTTCTTAGTGCTCATGCGGAAGGCCAGGCCCTGCCCTGCAGGTCCCGTGGGACAGACAGGCAGAGTGAGAGTGTAGGGCGCAGGCACGAGCTTCTGATTGCAGACTTGTGTTCCCCTCCTGGCTGTGTGGTGCCACCACCCTGAGCTTGCCAAGGCATCTGTAAGGTGGAGGTGATGCAGGTCCCCTCAGGGTCTATGAGGATGGAATGGGATGAGGCGTGTAACCCCCGGAGGTGCCTCATACATGCACGCTGCCCTTCCTTTCTACCCACAAGCTTCTAGAAGCCCAGATGTTGTCCCTCCTTCTGTGCACTTTTCCACGTGCCCCTCAGGGTTTGGCATAAAGTTGGAGGCCAGTGATGTCTGAAAGATGAGCAACCTGGTTGGAGGGCAGCATTGGGCGTCTAGAGGACTCCCTGCTCTCAAGGGGCCCCCAGGCCAGGCAGGAGCAGGGCACAGAGGTGGGCTCTTTGCAGGAGGGTTGTTGGTGCTGCGATGGTAGACTTTGTATGTATGCGGTATGGGGGTGGGGTGGAGGTCCACGGACAAGTGCTGAAAGCTGGGGAGTTTTCCAGGAGGTGGGAGTGGCTCAGGCATCCCAGGAGAAGCAGAGCAGAGGCCCCAGGGCTGACCGAGAATGGCCAGGGTGCGGTGACTCCTCGGCCCCAGCACCCGGTTTTTGGAACTCAGGGTGAAGGTCAGGTAAGCGGAAGGAGCCCTTGCCCAGGTGTTTCTGTAACACACACAAGGGCTATTGCACTGGAATGGAGACACCAAGCGAAGCCCTAGGGTTCTATTTTCATCTTCTCTATCCCCTGACAGTCCTTGTCCATAGACATTTTTAATCACAGCACAACTGCAGTTTTGATTACAGCTTTATTTATTATACCGTAAACACTTTTCACTATTGCTACAGAGTTTTCATAATTATCATTTCAGCTAGAGGTCCAGTGCATGAAATTCGTGCACGGGTAGGGTCCCTAGGCCTGACCAGTGATCAGGGTCGATCTGTGGGGCGACTGGTGGGGGACCCCCCCTTGCACCTGCCTTGACTGGCCTGGTGCCGCCCGCGCACTGACCCCACCCCCTGCCGCCACCACCAGTCGCATCCCTCTGTGGGGTGACCAGCAGGGCAATCGGGGGGGCCCCC
Source organism: Plecotus auritus (assembly GCF_963455305.1). Taxonomy (NCBI): domain Eukaryota; kingdom Metazoa; phylum Chordata; class Mammalia; order Chiroptera; family Vespertilionidae; genus Plecotus; species Plecotus auritus. Next base: position 62,556,159 of record NC_137783.1, read on the forward strand.
TTGCACCTGCCTTGGCTGTCCTGGTACTGCCCACTTGTTGGCCTCACCCCCATCCCCCACTGCTGCCACCGGTTGGGGCCTGCAGGCTGGGGGCAGCTCCTGCTTTGAGCGTCTGACCCTGGTGGTCAGTGCATGTCATAGTGTCAGGTCATTCCACTGGTCCTTCTGCTGTTCCGCTCTTCAGTCGATTTGCATATTAGGGTTTTATATAGATAGATGGCTGCAAAAAAATTGGCCATTAAATTTATGTTTTTTTTTGTTTGTTTGTTTTTTCACTTTATGTAATTTTCTTTCCCCCCCCTGCAGTTTTATTTTTATTTTTATTTTTTTAAAAACATATTTTATTGATTTTTTACAGAGAGGAAGGGAGAGGGACAGAGAGTCAGAAACATTGATGAGAAAGAAACATCGATCAGCTGCCTCCTGCACACCTCCCACTGGAGATGTGCCCGCAACCAAGGTACATGCCCTTGACTGGAATCGAACCCGGGACCCTTCAGTCCGCAGGCCGACACTCTATCCACTGAGCCAAACCGGTCAGGGCCCCCCCTGCAGTTTTAATGAGGAATAATCAACATATATCATGGTATAACTTTAAGGTATACTAGGTTGATGTTCTTTAATTTATTTAAACATCACCTTTTGTTAGAGGTTTAGATTGTTTTCTGTTTCTGGATATTTTAAATCATGCAGTGTTGACCATCTTAAAGTAGTCTTTTCCTTCTAATGAATTACTTTTTCAAGAAAAGTGAGATTATTGGGCCAAAGACTATGAGCATTTTCATGGAACTTACAATGGTAAAGCCAAATTGTTTTTAAAAAGGAGCGTTTCTCCATTAGCTGTGTGGGGTCAGTTTTATTGTCACTCAGCAAGCATTTGGCATTGCAGTTACCAACCTGTGTTTTCCTTTGTTGCTATTTTAATAGATGTGAAATGCCTTCCCATTTTAGATTACTTTTTAAAATTTATTAATTTTAGAGAGAAAGGAAGGGAGAGGGAAACATCAGTTTGTTGTCCCACTTATTTATGCATTAATTGGTTGATTCTTTTTTAAAAATATGTTTTTATTGATTTTTAGAGAGAGGAAGGGAGAGAGTTAGAGATATAGAAACATCGAGAGAGAAACATAAATTGGCTGCTTCCTTCACGCCACCTACTGGGGATGGAGCCTGCAACTCAGGCATGTGCCCTTTATTAGAATTGAACCCGGGACCCTTTAGTCTGCAGGACGATGATGCTCTATCCACTGAGCTAAACCAGCTGGGGCTCATTTGACTTTTCTATTTGATTCTTTAATCTCTCGAGTTTATTTTTGTTGTGTGAAGTTAAGTGTTTTTCTGAATTAATTACTTTTCCTCAAAACTACCAGTTATCACAGCACAATTTATTCATCAAGAATTTCTTTCTACATTATTTGGTGAGGCCTATCTTGTAATCCTTTAAATTCTTATGTGCAGTAAGGTCTATTTATGGATTTAAAAATTCAGACCCATATTTCTACATTTGTGCCAGTTCTATAGTACTTTATTATTGCTCTACAATACATTTTTATATCTAGTTTCTTCTCATTATTTTTCTTTACAGAATTTTATTTAATGTTCTCATCTGTTTATTTTTAAATGACTATAGAATACTTTTATTCAATTCCTTTGGGTCCCCCTGTCCTGCCCAGGCCCCAGGGGAGGCGCTCCCTCCCTGGGGCATGGGGTTCTGTCCCCTCTTGGGCCCTCAGGCCACTGCTGTAGCAGTTCTCCCGTCTCTCCTCCATCAGCTTTCCTCTGTGCACAGCTCTGCCATCAGCTTCCAAGCAGATTGTGCTGTCCTTGCCGAAGAAGCCTCTCTCTTGGCCCCATGTCCTCTGCATCACTGTCCCATTTCCCTGTCCCCTTCACAGCACGGGTGCTCTCATGGTGCCACTGGAACAGCTCCTCTCAGGGCCCTCAAGACGTCCATGTCTCCGTGTCCTGTGGCCCAGTCATCTCAGTCTTCTTACCTGATTCAGCGGCAGCATTTGGAACCTGACACAGCCCCTCCCCCTTTCCACTGGGCTGGGGTGGGCAACAGGCTCCTTCTTCCTGGTCCCGCGCTGCGTCCCTGTCTTCTCCCTGACCACTACGCATGGCAGGGTCCCATGCCTCAGACTAGAGACGTCTTCCCTTCTCAGTTACACTCCCTCTCCTGGTGCCCTGGGTGCTGCTCCTCCCTTTAAAGACCACATACACACCGATGACTCCCAGGCATTGCGATCCTTTGGGCCTCCGGCCTCAGTGCCAGACTGGCTTGTCTGTCCTGATGGCCGAGTTGTATGCTCGGAAGGCTGCTCAGATGAGCATTTCCCAGTGAAGCTTGGTTTTCCAGTCTAAGTGGGCTTCCCGAATTTTCTCCACCTGCCCACTGTTCCAGGTGCTCAGGCCCAAGGTCGTGGGGTCCCCCTCGCTCTCCTCCTTTTTCCTTGTCCCATCCTCCCAGCTCACCTCACTCACCATGCCCATGGCTGCTGTTCTGGTCCAACCTACCACTGCCTCACCCCTGGATTAGAGGGATGGCCTCTCACCTCTGCATTTACCCCTTTGGCCTGTTCACAACCCAGCAGCCAGAGTGATGCTAATGCAAACAGCTCCCGGCACACCACTCCTCTGGTCAGAACCCCTGGCTCCCCATCGCACGCGGCAAAGGCTAACATTGTGAGGTGGTTGGGCCACGTGCTGCTCTGTGCTGCCTTCACACCAGTGTGTCTCTTCCCAGAGCTCCACAGGCTCCCTCCTGGCTTCCAAGGCCTTTGCTTAAGGGTTTCCTCAACCAGGGTTCCCTCAACCAGGGTTCCCTCAACCAGGGTTCCCTCAACAACAAGGGTTCAATCAACAAGGATTCCCTCAACAAGGATTCCCTCAACAAGGGCTCCCTCAACAAGGGCTCCCTCAACAAGGATTCCCTCAACAGGGTTCCCTCAACAAGGATTCCCTCAACAAGGATTCCCTCAACAAGGATTCCCTCAACAAGGGCTCCCTCAACAAGGATTCCCTCAACAGGGTTCCCTCAACAGGGTTCCCTCAACAAGGATTCCCTCAACAAGGATTCCCTCAACAAGGATTCCCTCAACAAGGGCTCCCTCAACAAGGATTCCCTCAACAGGGTTCCCTCAACAAGGATTCCCTCAACAAGGATTCCCTCAACAAGGATTCCCTCAACAAGGATTCCCTCAACAAGGATTCCCTCAACAAGGATTCCCTCAACAAGGGTTCCCTCAACAAGGGCTCCCTCAACAAGGATTCCCTCAACAAGGATTCCCTCAACAGGTTTCCCTCAACAAGGATTCCCTCAACAAGGATTCCCTCAACAAGGGTTCCCTCAACAAGGATTCCCTCAACAAGGATTCCCTCAACAAGGGCTCCCTCAACAAGGATTCCCTCAACAAGGATTCCCTCAACAAGGGCTCCCTCAACAAGGGTTCCCTCAACAAGGGCTCCCTCAACAAGGGTTCCCTCAACAAGGGCTCCCTCAACAGGGTTCCCTCAACAAGGATTCCCTCAACAAGGATTCCCTCAACAAGGGCTCCTTCAACAGGGATTCCCTCAACAAGGATTCCCTCAACAGGGTTCCCTCAACAAGGGCTCCCTCAACAAGGGCTCCCTCAACAGGTTTCCCTCAACAAGGATTCCCTCAACAAGGATTCCCTCAACAAGGGTTCCCTCAACAAGGATTCCCTCAACAAGGGCTCCCTCAACAAGGGCTCCCTCAACAAGGATTCCCTCAACAAGGGCTCCCTCAACAAGGATTCCCTCAACAAGGATTCCCTCAACAAGGGCTCCCTCAACAAGGATTCCCTCAACAAGGATTCCCTCAACAAGGATTCCCTCAACAAGGATTCCCTCAACAAGGGTTCCCTCAACAAGGATTCCCTCAACAAGGATTCCCTCAACAAGGGCTCCCTCAACAAGGATTCCCTCAACAAGGATTCCCTCAACAAGGGCTCCCTCAACAAGGATTCCCTCAACAAGGATTCCCTCAACAAGGGCTCCCTCAACAAGGATTCCCTCAACAAGGATTCCCTCAACAGGTTTCCCTCAACAAGGATTCCCTCAACAAGGATTCCCTCAACAAGGGTTCCCTCAACAAGGATTCCCTCAACAAGGATTCCCTCAACAAGGGCTCCCTCAACAAGGGTTCCCTCAACAAGGGCTCCTTCAACAGGGATTCCCTCAACAAGGATTCCCTCAACAGGGTTCCCTCAACAAGGGCTCCCTCAACAAGGGCTCCCTCAACAGGTTTCCCTCAACAAGGATTCCCTCAACAAGGATTCCCTCAACAAGGGTTCCCTCAACAAGGATTCCCTCAACAAGGATTCCCTCAACAAGGGCTCCCTCAACAAGGATTCCCTCAACAAGGATTCCCTCAACAAGGATTCCCTCAACAAGGATTCCCTCAACAAGGGCTCCCTCAACAAGGGTTCCCTCAACAAGGATTCCCTCAACCAGGGCTCCCTCAACAAGGATTCCCTCAACAAGGATTCCCTCAACAAGGGCTCCCTCAACAAGGGCTCCTTCAACCAGGGCTCCCTCAACAAGGGCTCCTTCAACCAGGGCTCCCTCAACAACAAGGGTTCCCTCAACAAGGATTCCCTCAACAAGGGCTCCCTCAACAAGGGCTCCCTCAACCAGGGTTCCCTGGCCTCCTCTCAGTGCTCCTCCGTCTCCCCACCCTGGGCTAAGAGACCCCCTCACAGACTTAATTTTGTCTACAACAGTGATCATCAACTAATACACTCTATAATCTACTAATCATCTTCTGTTGCCTCCACTAGACTGTAAACTCCAAGGTGTTAGAGATCCTTGTCCAGTGCCTGGAGCAGAGTGGGCATAAAAGAAAACTACTTGATTTGATTACTTGGCTCTGTCAAACAGAGCCAGTTACATGTTAAAGATTTGTTTCTTTTATTGTTAATATTAGAGGCTTGGTGCACGAATTAGATTAAAGAGTGTATTAGCTGGTGGTCACTGTTGTGATAAAACTAAGTCTGCGAGGGGGTCCCTTGGCCTGGCCTGAGGGATCAGGCTGAAACCCGCTTACATCCCTCGAGGGGTCCCAGATTTCGAGAGGGTGCAGGCCAGGCTGAGGGACCCCACTGTTGCATGATCAGGGCTGGGGAGGGATGCGGGAGGTTGGCCAGCCGGGGAGGGACTGTGGGAGGGGTCCAGGGTGTGTCTGGCCCATCTTGCTCAGTCCCAATCGGCCGGACCCCAGCAGCAAGCTAACCTACTGGTTGGAGCATCTGACCCCTGGTGGTCAGTGCACGTCATAGCGAGTGGTTGAATGGCCTTAGCATATCATTAGCATATTACGCTTTGATTGGTTGAATGGCCGACCCGTCGACCAGACACTTAGCATATTAGGCTTTTATTGCATAGGATTCCATATATCATATCGCATTTCAAACAAAAAGCCCAAACCAGTACCAGAGCAAACCCCTCTGTGTTCTCCACAAAGCAAGTTGTTGTCCTTTGTCCTGGGCCCGGTTCAGGGCTGCCCCGCCCCCGGGAGTGAGGAGGTAGGTACGCCCTCCCCGACCTGAGCTCGCAGCAGGAACACTGCCCTCAGCAGCACCAGCAGCCCCACAAGGACCCCACAAGAGGGGATGCCTTCACCCACTCACCATTCAGTCGCAAGCAGCAGCAGCACTCCTCTGCTCCAGGCTCTGGACAAGGATCTCTGACACCTTGAGGTTTACACTGTAGTGGAGGCAACAGAAAGTGATTAGTAGATTACAGAGTGTATTAGCTGGTGGTCTCTGTTGGGATAAAACTAAGTCTGTGAGGGGATCGCTTAGCCCAGGGTGGGGAGATGGAGGAGCACTGAGAGGAGGCCAGGGAACCATTGTTGATGGAACCCTAGTGGAGGGAACCCTGGTTGAGGGAGCCCTTATATATACTTGGGGTGGGGGTGGGGCGGTCCCTCAGCCGGGCCTGCGCCCTCTCCCAGTCTGGGAGCCCTCGGGGGATGTCCGACTGCTTTTTGGAGCGGGCCTAAGCCGTCAGTCAGACATTCTTAGCGCTGCCGCAGAGGCGGGAGAGGCTCCCAACACTGTTGCTGTGCTCGCCAGCCGTGAGCCCAGCTTCTGGCTGAGCGGCACTCCCCCTGTGGGAGTGCACTGACCACCAGGGGGCAGCTCCTATGTTGAGCATCTGCTCCCTGGTGGTCAGTGCACATCATAGCGACCGGTCGTTCCGCCGTTTGGTCAATTTGCATATTAGCCTTTTATTATATAGGATATATCTAATCCCTACCTATACCTACATGTGCATCTGGATCCACCTGTCTCAGAGCAGCACCTGGCATGCACTGCACATGTGTTGGCTGGCATGATTACTATTGAAGGCCAAACGCTGGGATGCAGGGCTGCGTTTCTCTGAGGGCCTGGAAGCACACCCACCCCACGCCGCCCTCTGTCCCCTCCCGCTGCACTGCCTGCCTGGCTGTCACTGTGGGGCCCAAGTCTCCTGGCTGCATCCTGTGTGGTCAGTCAGATGTCACATTTGGTTTGGGTGAGCATGTTGCCATGGGGTTTCTCTGTGACTATCCGGAGCTCGCTGCAGGCGCCCTGAGGCTGAGTAGGAGCTGGTGCCTGGCCCACCTGTCATCCTGGGCCACATGGCCTCTCCAAGCTGCTGGGTCTGATGTGGCTGGTGCTGGGGGGCTGAAGGGAGCGGTGTGTGCAGGACCAGCCTGGGCCCTCACCCTGCCTGGGAGGGGCAGAGGCGAAGGCTGCTGGTCACCAGGAGGGCTGCTCATCTCCTCGCCCTGAGGCCACCTCACAGAGGGCAGCTGTGATGTTGGTGTGGGAAGCTGGGTAGTGCCATGGGGCTGGGCCAGGGATGGAGCAGCCTCATGGCACCTCTGTGACCCACTGCTGCCATCCCTGTGATGATGTAGGTCATGGCCCCGAGGCCAAGTGACAGGACTGTGCCAGCCACCTGTGGATCAGGACAGCCCAACCGAGTGACCACAGGCCACTCTCCACCCTGCCCCACAGCCCTGCGCATCCTCCCCCCTACCCCCGCATGGCCACCAGCTTTCCTCTGCCGGGACTCTGGCCCCCTCACTCTGAGGGGGTGTTGGCCCTGATAGCAGAGGCTGCTCAGACCCCAGCATCTGCTCCTGGGAGCGGCTCATCTGCCTGCCCCTCCGGCCACACTTCTGTCATGCGACCAAGTGTGCAGCAGCGCTGTGTCTCCATTGGGGAACCTGGAGCCAGCAGAAGGGCTGGGAGCGCCGCCCAGACCAGCGGCGGGTGGCGGGATGGCCAGGTGAGTTGCGCTCTGGGCATCCTCACGGGTGCTCTGGGCGTGCTCACGGGGGCCCTGGGCATCCTCACGGGGGCTCTGGGCGTGCTGACGGGGGCACTGGGCGTGCTCACGGGGGGCTCTGGGCATCCTCACGGGTGCTCTGGGCGTGCTCACGGGGGCTCTGGGCATCCTCACGGGGGCTCTGGGCAGTTCCACATCGTGAGACGAGCCTCCCGATTGCTGTGCTTCTGTCAGGCAGAGCTGAGCTGCTGTCAGAGAGGAGGGCTGTGTGTGCATGTGTGTGCGAGGGCAGGTGAGCATGTGTGTGTGTGTATGTGTGTGCACATGTGTGTATCACATGGGCAAGCTGCACAGCCACAGCTTGTACCAAGTGGCAGAGCCTAGCTCTCTGTCTCTGACTGACCAGGGCCCACGTTTGCCCCACGGGCGGGCAGTAGGCTCCCCCTGGAGCACCGCCACTGTACTGAGCGGAAGGGAGAGAAAGGCTGAGCCTGGCCTTAGGGTCTGAGTTGCCCAGGGCCCCTGACTCCACCTCTGCGGGCAGTACAGCCGAGGTCCGACAGTGGCGGGAGGGCTGGCCTGCACGGCCTGGCCTGCGGAGGGGTCTGCCTGGAGGGAGGAGGCCCTGGGGCCAGAGCAGAGTTTTGGAGGCTGAGCAGAGGAGTTGGGGGAGGCACATGGGAGTGGGGTGTAGTGCCATGGGGCTGGGTAGTGCCATGGGGCTGGGCCAGGGATGGAGCAGCCTCATGGCACCTCTCCAGGCGCACGGAGAGACAAGAGTGAGTTGCCTTGGGGTGGAGAGAGGGTGCTGATGCCTAGAGGAAGTGCAGTGTGGGGGATGGGAGGATTGGAGGGTGGACTGGTAGGCAGAGGCCTGACCCTGGCCATGAAGGGCCCTTCATCCACCGCAGCCGGATGGGTTGTCGCTCAATGGTTTTAGGCAGAAGAGTGAAATGAGAGTGGATTTTCAGAAGGGTCCCTTGGCTGAGGGTGGAGCGTGGCTGGAGACAGCCGGGTGAGTGTCTGGGTGAGATACGGTGGCCAATCGGTTTTTTGCCTCATGTAGTTGGATGCTCTGTTGTTAGGTGCATATACATTAAAAATTGTTGTTTTCTTGGAGAATTGATCCCTTTATCATTATGTAATACCTTTATTACCCCTGATAATTTTCCTTAATTTCAGAATTCTGACGTTAAGATTACTCCATCTTTCCTTTGATTACTATTTGCATGGTCTGTTTTTCTCTATCGATTTTAAAATTTTGTGTCTTTAAATATAAAGTGGATTTCTTATAGTCAACATTTAGTTGGGTCATGTTTTTTGGTCTACTCTGACGATCTCTCTTTTTTAATTAAAATATTTTAATGTTGACATTATTGCAGGTGTCCCCTTCTCCCCCTGCCCCCATTTGCCCACCTCCATTCACCCCCACCTCTCCCTCCCTTGGCCTATACCATATTATTATCTGTGTCCACGGGGTGTGCATACACGTTCTTTAGCCAACCCATTCACTTTCTTTATCCAGTCACCCCCATCTCCTCCCCTCGGGCACCAGCCAGTCTGCTCCATGTATCCGTGCTTCTGTTCAATTCTGTTCATCAGTTTATGTCTTTTAATTCAGGCATTTAGACCACTGACATTCAAAATGATTATTGATGTAATTAGTTAATACATACCACTAGAGGCCCAGTGCATGAAAATTCATGTACTAGAGGGGGGTCCCTCAACCTGGCCTGCCCCCTCTCACAGTCCGGGAGTCCTCAGGGGTGGGAGGTGATGCCCCCATCACACCTCTGCTGCTGCCACTGCCGGCAGCGCAAGCCTCGGTTGGCCCTGGTTACCTGCACCTCAGGCAGCCCTGGGCAGGTGGGGGGCTGAGGGGACTGGGGAACTCTGGAGGCAGGCACACGGAGTGGCCGGACCTGCCTGGGGGTGGGCCCGGCCGTGCCGCACACCTTCCACCCTGGTGGGGCTGAGGGGACTGGGCGCCGCCATCTTGTGGCTGTGGGCGCCGCCATCTTTGAGGGCATGGCAACAATTAGCATATTCCCTCCTAATTCAATAGGCTATTTGTTATGGGTTTCTATTTGTTGCCCTTGTTCTTTGTTCTTGTTTTTGTCTTTCCTTCTTCTGCCTTTTGTGGTTTTATTCAACATTTTATATGAGTCCATTTTTTCTCTTTTTCTAGCACATTGGTTATACTTTTTTTGCAAACTTTTTTTAGTAGTTGCCCTAGTGTTTTAAGAATACACTTACAGCTAATCTAAGTACACTTTCAAACAACATATGCCACTTAATGGGTAGTGTATCTTATAATAACAAAAATACCATTCTTCCCTCCCATTCTTGTGTTATTACTATCATTTGTTTCATTTATGTATAAGCATACATAAGTATATGCACACACAATAAATAATTGAATATATTGTTGGTATTTTTATTTTGAACAAATTGTTCTCTATTAGATATTAACAATAAGAAAAAAGTTTTAATTTTACTTTTATTTTTTCATTCTCTGACACTTTTTCTTACTTTATGTACACCTGAGTTTCTTATCTGTTTTTCCTTCTCTTTAACATTTCTTGCAGAGTAGGTCTACTGGCAACATATTCCCTCAATTTTTGTCTGAGAAAGTCTTCATTTCTCCTTCACTTTTGAAGGATAGTTTCACAGGCTACAGAATTCTAGGTTGTTCTCTCTCTCTCTACATTTTAAATATTTCACTCCACCTTCTTCTTGCTTACATGGTTTTTGTGGAGAAGTCAGATGTAATTCCTGTCTTTGTTTCTCTACAGGTAAGGTGTTTCCCCCCCCTCTGGCTTCTTTCAGGATTTTCTTTTTATCACTGATTTGCATAGTTTGAAAATGATATGCATAGATTTAGTTTTTTTGTTTTGTTTTGTTTTGTATTTATTCTGCTTGGTGTTTTCTGAGCTTCCTGGATCTGTGGTTTGGTATCTAATATTAATTTGGGAGAAATTCTCAGTTATTATTGTTTCAAATATTTCTTCAGTTACACTTTTTCTCCTCCTCCTCCTCCTCCCCCTCCTCCTCTCCATTATATGTATGTTATACTTAAAAAAAATCCTTACACACAGACATGGGGAGAGAGAGAGAGAGAGAGAGAGAGAGAGAGAGAGAGAGAGAGAGAGAGAGAGAGATGAGAGAGACAAGCCGATTCAGTGCTTTCCATATGTGCCCTGATGGGCCCAAACCCACAACCTAGGTATGTGCCCTTTGGTGCTCAGGATGACACTCAACCAACTGAGCCACTCCTGCCGCACTAGATTATGCTTTTTGTAGTTGTGCCACAGCCTTGGATATTCTGTTCTGGTCCTCCCCCCCCCCCAGCCTTTGTTCTCTTTGCCTTTTGGTTTTCAAGGGCACTATTAATATATCCTCTAGCTCAGAGAGTCTTTCCTTAGCTGTGCCCACTCAGAGGCCCTTCAGAGGCATTCTTCATTTCTGTTTTAATGCTTTTTCATTTCAAGCACTTATTTTGGTTCTTTCTTAGGATTTCCATATCTTTGTTTACAGTGCCCATCTGTTTTTGCATGATGTTTACTTTATTCATTAGTGCCCTTAGCATTTCATTTTTATTTATTTTTTGACTTTTTATTTTTTTAATTTAATAATTCTTTATTGTTCAGATTATTACAGTTGTTCCTCTTTTTTCCCCCCATAGCTCCCCTCCACCCAATTCCCATCCCACTCTCTGCCCTTACCTCCCCACCACTGTCCTCATCCATAGGTGTATAATTTTTGTCCAGTCTCTTCCCGCACCCCCCATACCCATTTCCCCCCAAGAATTGTCAGTCCACTCCCTTTCTATGCCCCTGATTCTATTCTATTCACCAGTTTATTCTGTTCATCAGATTTTTTATTCACTTGATTTTTAGATTCACTTGTTGATAGACATGTATTTGTTGTTCATAATTTTTATCATTATCTTTTTCTTCTTCCTCTTCTTAAAGAATACCTTTCAGCATTTCATATAATACTGGTTTGGTGGTGATGAACTCCTTTAGCTTTTTCTTATCTGTGAAGCTCTTTATCTGAGCTTCACTTCTGAATGATAGCTTTGCTGGGTAGAGTAATCTTGGTTGTAGGTTCTTGCTATTCATCACTTTGAATATTTCTTGCCACTCCCATCTGGCCTGCATAGTTTCTGTTGAGAAATAGCTGACAATCGTATGGGTGCTCCCTTGTAGGTAATTAACTGTTTTTTTCTTGCTGCTTTTAATATTCTCTCTTTGTCTTTTGCTCTTGGCATTTTAATTATGATGTGTCTTGGTGTGGTCCTCTTTGGATTCCTTTTGTTTGGGGTTCTGTGCACTTCCTGGACTTGTAAGTCTATTTCTTTCATGAGGTCAGGGAAGTTTTCTGTCATTATTTCTTCAAATAGATTTTCAGTATCTTGCTCTCTCTCTTCTTCTGGCACCCCCATAATTTGGATGTTGGTATGCTTGAGGTTGTCCCAGAGGCTCCTTACACTATCTTCAAATTTTTGGATTCTTTTTTCTTTTTGCTTTTCCAGCTGAGTGTTTTTTGCTTCTTTGTATTTCAAATCTTTGACTTGATACTTGCGATCCTCTAGTCTGCTGTTAGGTCTCTGTATAATATTTTTTATTTCAGTCAGTGTATGTTTAATTTCTAGTTGGTCCTTTTTCATATCCTCGAGGGTCTCGCTGAATTTATCGGCCTTTTCTAGGAAATTCATGAAAAACCTTATAACCATGGTTTTGAACTCTATACCCAGTCGTTTGCTTTCCTCCATTTCTTTCATTTGTGATGTTTTTTTTTTTTTTTTTTGTCTCCACATTTTCGCTGCTTCCCTGAGTTGGTAGAGTAGCTTTGTGTGGTAGGTGTCCTATAGGGCCCAGTGGGTCTGCCTCCCCAGTTACCTGAGGTGGACATCTTGGTGCACCCCTCTGTGGACTGTGTGCTCAGCTTTGTTGTGGTTAAGTCTTGATTGTGTTGGTATCACTGGGAGGAATTGACCTCCAGGCCAATTGGCTGTGAGGATCAGCTGTGTCTACGCTGGGAGAACTTCTGTGCTGGAGACACTCTTATGAGACAAGACTTGCAAAATTGCAAAAGCCTCTGTGCTCAGCTTGGATGGGGCAGAGTTTCAGGGCAGAGCAGGCAGCCTTGGTTTCCCGTCAGCCCTGCCCTATGAGGCCCCTGGGTCTCAGTGTCCCTCGGTAATTGCTGCAAGCACCTCTGAGAGAAAGCCGCCCTTGAGTTTCGCCTGCTGCCAGACAGTCCAGTTTCTCCCCAAATGAGTCTGGGTTCCCAGAAACTTGCCCAGAACTGGAGTTCAGTGCAGTCGGGAGCTTCCATCTCCCTCCAGCTTTGGAAGGCCAGCCGCGCACTCAGCTGCCGGTGCATTCAGCAGTCAGTCCTCTCTGTGTGCGTGCGCCTCCAGACCTCTGCCTTCCGCAGCTCCCGAGTCTCAGTGTGCTTTCTCTTTTCCTGACAGTCCAGATTCCCCCCGAGTGAGTCTGGTTTCCCAGTGTCTCGCCTGGGACTGGAGTTCAGTGTAGTCGAGAGCTTCCGTCTCCCTCCCGCTTTAGAAAGCCAGCCACGCACTCAGCTGCCTGTGCACACAGCTGCCCGTCTTCTCTGCGTGTGAGTCTCCGTACCTCAGCCTTTTGCAGCTCCTCTGAGTCTCAATGTGCTTTCCTCTTTTCTTTTTTTTTTTTTAAATATATTTTATTGATTTTTTACAGAGAGGAAAGGAGAGCAATAGAGAGCTAGAAACATCGATGAGAGAGAAACATCAATCAGCTGCCTCCTGCACACCCCCCACTGGGGATGTGCCCGCAACCAAGTTACATGCCCTTGACCGGAATCGAACCCGGGACCCTTCAGTCCGCAGGCCGACGCTCTATCCACTGAGCCAAACCGGTTTCGGCCCTCTTTTCTTCTAGTTGTAGAATTTCCACTCAGCCAGCTTTCCTGTGGTTCTGGATGGTGTCGGTTTTGTCTTTTAGTTGTAGTTTTGATATTGTTGTGCGAGACAGCAGTTTAGGTGTTTACCTATGCCGCCATCTTGGTTTCTCTGCCCTTAGCATTTTAATCGTAATATAAAAATATTCTTGGTCTGATAATGCCAATATCCTTTGCCATGTCTGGTTTCTGATACGATACTTGTTCTGTCTCTTCCAATTGTATTTTTTTTCTTTTTTATGTCTTGTGATTTTTTTTTTATAGCCGAGCATGATGTACCTGGCAAAAGGAGCTGCGATGAATAGTTTTTAGTAATGGGTGGTGAAGGGTTTAGGGAGGTAAGTGTTCTCCAGTCCCCTGGTTAGGACTCAGCCTTTCAGTGAGCCTGTGCCTCTGGACTGTGAGCTTCACAAGTGTTTCTCAGTTTTTCTCCCACCTCCATTGGGACAGGACTGGTAGAGTATTTCTCTTCACCAATGAGCTGGCTAGGCTCTGGACCTAGTTCCTCTGAGGGCAGGCCTTGTTCAGAAGTACAGAGTGCTCTGGTGTATTATAAAGGGTTCCTTTCCCTTCCTCCCTAGCAGCCTCAGGGGATTTTTCTCTGACATTTACTGTGAGAACTTATTGGATCTCCTGGAGCTAAATCTCACAGGATTTTGGAGGATCCTCTATTATTGGGTTTCCCTAGTGTTTTTAACTCTCAAAGTTGTCCACATGGATCCTTCATCAATTTGTCGATGACAATTCAGATTATCCTGCCCCCGGGACTGTCTTCCCCAGTGGTTCTCACTCCCCCCCGGAAGCGGGGCGCCCATGTTGCCTGCCTCCCCAGTCTCGGGGCAGCAGTTTGCTGTGTTCTGACCTCTCCTGTGGACCCTAGGAGACTTGTTGGTTCTGCCGTCTGCTCAGCTTTTCACTTGTCTGTACGACAGAGCGATGACTTCCACGCTCCTTACATGCAGAACAGGAAATTGGAAGTCTACTCTTCATTTTAAACAAATTCTCAAGATAGAAACAATATATACTGTTCTTCTTGGTCTATTGTATCAGTTTTGACATGAAGCCCACGTTCTTCTGATTCTCTTTGGTTACCATGTGTAGGGAGTAGCTTTCTCCTTCCTTTTATTTTCAGCCTACATACGTATGCCTTGGATCTAAAGGGTGTCTTTTAGAGACATCATCTAGTTCAGTGGTTGGCAAACTCATTAGTCAACAGAGCCAAATATCAACAGTACAACCATTGAAATTTCGTTTGAGAGCTGAAAACCGACTTCTGCGCATGGGCCACGAAGTTTCAATCGCCTGTATGTGCGCGCCCGCACGTGGTATTTTGTGGAAGAACCACACTCAGAGGGCCAAAGAGCCACATGTGGCTCATGAGCTGCAGTTTGCCGACCACTGATCTAGTTGGATTGTGTTTTTAAATCCATTCTTCCAGTCTCTGACTTTGATCAGAGTTCAACTCATATATATTTAAAGCAGCCATTGATAAGAACTGACTTCTGCCATTATTCTATTTGTTTCATATATGACTAATAGCTTTTTGTCCCTCATTTAGTCTTTTACTGATTTTTTGGTATATTAAAAACAATTTTTTTTTGTAGTAAACCACTGATTCCCATTTCATCTGTTTTGTGTATATTTTTTCGGTATTTTCTTTGTGGTTACTATGAGAATTACATATAACGTCCTAAATGTATAGGAATGTAATTTGAATTGATTTTTTCTTAACTTTAATAGCATACAGCTGTGCTCCTGTACAGCTCCATCCCCTTTTATGTTATTGTTATCATAAATTATATCATATATATTGTTATTATAAATTATATATCTTTAAAAATTTATTTTTCTTTTAAATCACGTAGGAAATAAAAGTGGAGTTACAAATAAAAAATACAATAACAATGGCTTTTTTATTTGCCCATGTAGTTACATTCACTGGAGATCATTACTCCATCACATAGCTTTGAGTTACTATCTAGTATCCTTTCATTTCAACCTGAAGGACTCTCTTTAGCATTTCTTTTTTTTTTAAATTTCTTTATTGATTAAGGTATTACATATGTGTCCTTATTCCCCCATTACCCCCCACCTCCCATTTATGCCCCCACCCCCCTGTTGTCTGTGTCCATTGATTAGGCTTATATGCATGTATATAAGTCCTTTGGTTGATCTCTTCCCCTTACCACCACCCTCCCCTACCTTCCCTGAGGTTTGACGTTCTGATTGATGTTTCTTTGTCTCTGGATCTATTTTTGTTCATCAGTTTATGTTGTTCATTATATACCACAAATGAATGAGATCATGTGGTATTTATCTTTCTCTGCCTGGCTTATTTCACTTAGCATAATGCTCTCCATCTCCATCCATGCTGTTGCAAATGGTAATAAATCCTTCTTTTTTACAGCAGTGTAGTATTCCATTGTGTAGATGTCCCACAGTTTTTAAATCCACTCATCTGCTGATGGGCACTTAGGCTGTTTCTAAATCTTAGCTATATAGTGAATTGTGCTGCTATGACCATAGGGGTGCATATATCCTTTCTGATTCGTGTTTCTAGTTTCTTGGGATATATTCCTAGAAGTGGGATCACTGGGTCAAATGGAAGTTCCATTTTTAGTTTTTTGAGGAAACCCCATACTGTTCTTCACAGTGGCTGCACCATTCTGCATTCCTACCAGCAGTGCACGAGGGTTCCTTTTTCACTGCATCCTCGCCAGCACTTGTCATTTGTTGATTTGTTGATGATAGCCATTCTGACAGGTGTGAGATGGTACTGCATTGTTGTTTTGATTTGCATCTCTCTGATGATTAGTGACTTTGAGCAGGTTTTCATATGTCTCTTGGCCTTCCTTCTGTCTTCTTTCAAAAAGTTTCTATTTAGATCAGTTGCCCATTTTTTTGATTGGGGTGTTTATCTTCTTTTTGTTAAAGTGCATGAGTTCCCTGTAAATGTTCTCCAACCCTTATCGTTGATATCATTGGCAAATATGTTCTCCCATGCAGTGGGCTTTCTTGTTGTTTTATTGATGGTCTCCTTTGCTGTTCAAAAGCTTTTTATTTTGATGTAGTCCCATTTGTTTATTTTCTCTTTAGTTTCCATTGCCCTAGGAGCAGTATTGGTGAAGAAATTGCTTTGGTATTTTGAGTATGGTGTAAGTTGGTGGTCTAGTTTCATTTTTTTGCATGTATCTGTCCAAATTTCCCAACACCATTTATTGAAGAGACTGTCTTGACTCCATTGTATGTTCATGCCTCCTTTGTCAAATATTAATTGAGCATATTGATTTGGGTCGATTTCTGGGTTCTCTATTCTATTCTATTGATCTATATGTCTGTTCTTGTGCTGCTACCAGGCAGTTTTGAGAACAGTGGTTTTGTAATAGAGCTTGATATCTGGTATTGAGATCCCACCTACTTTGTTCTTCTTTCTCAGGATTGCTGTGGCTATTCGGAGTCTTTTTTTTATTCCAGATGAATTTTGGAGAGTTCTTTCTAGGTCTGTGAAATATGCCGTTGGTATTTTAATGGGGAGTGCATTGAATCTATAGATTGCTTTGGGTAGTATGGACATTTTGATGATGTTGATTCTCCCAATCCATGAACACAGTATGTTCTTCCATCTATTTATGTCTTCCTCTATCTCTTTTTTCAGTGTCCTGTAGTTTTTTGCATATAGGTCTTTTACCTCCTTAGTTAAGTTTATTCCTAGGTATCTTAATTTTTTTGGTGCATGGTAAATGGGATTGCTTTTTTAGTCTCTCTTTCTATAAGTTCACTATTGGTGTAAAGAAATGCCATAGATATCTTGGCATTAATTTTGTATCCTGCTACATTGCCAAATTCATTTATTAATTCTATTAGTTTTTTGATGGAGTCTTTTGGTTTTTTTTTTTTATGTACAATATCATGTCATCTGCAAATAAGGACAGCTTTACTTCTTCTTTTCCAATTTGGACGCCTTTTATTCCTTCTTCTTGTCTAATTGCAATGGCTAGTACTTCCAGTACTATGTCGAACAGTAGTGGTGAGAGTGGGCATCCCTGTCTTGTTCCTGTTCTTAGGGGAAATGGTTTTAGTTTTTGTCCATTGAGTATGATGTTGGCTGTGGGTTTTTCATATATGGCTTTTATTATGTTGAGGTATGAACCTTCTACTCCCACCTGCCTGAGTGTTTTGATCAAGAAGAGGGGTGTTGGATTTTGTCAAATGCTTTTTCTGCATCAATTGATATGATTATTTAATTTTATCTCTCAATTTGTTTATGTGATGTATCACATTTATTGATTTGCAGATATTGTACCATCCTTGCATTCTTGGGATAAATCCTACTTGGTCATGGTGTATGATCTTTCTGATGTATTGCTGGATCCCATTTGCTAGAATTTTGTTGAGGATTTTGGCATTTATGTTCATGAGGGGTATATGGCCTATAATTCTCTTTCATTGTGTTATCTTTATCTGGTTTTGGTATTAGGGTGATGCTGGCTTCATAGAATAAGCTTGGAAGTGTTCCTTCCTCTTGAATTTTTTGGAATAGTCTGAGGAGGATAGGTTTTAGTTCTTCCTTGAATGTTTGGTATAACTCTCTGTGAAGCCGTCTGGCCCTGGGCTTTTGTTTGCTGGGAGCTTTTTGATGACTGCTTCAATTTCTCCCATAGTTATTGGCCTATTGAGATTATTAGAATCTTCCCGATTGAGTTTTGGAAGGTTATATTTTTCTAGCAATATGTCCATTTCCTCCAGGTTGTCCACTTTGTTGGAATAAAGTTATTCATAGTATTTTTTAACAATCCTTTGTATTTCTGTGAGTTCTGTTGTTATTTCACCTCTTTCATTTCTGATTTTGTTTATTTGGGTCCTCTCTCTTTGCTTCTTGGTGAGCCTGGCTAGAGGTTCATCAATCTTGTTTATCCTTTCAAAGAACCAGCTCTTGGATTTTTTGAACCAGCTTTTGTATTGTTTTTTTGCTCTCAATGTCGTTTATCTCTGCTCTGATCTTTATTATTTCCTTCTGCTTATGCTGGGCTTTTCTTGTTGCTCTCTTTCTAATGCTTTGAGTTGTAGGGTTAGGTAATTTATTACCATTGTTTCTTGTTTTTTGCAGTAGGCTTGTATAGCTATGAACTTCCCTCTCAAGACTGCTTTTGCTGTGTCCCATAGATTTTGGATTGTTGTGTTTTCATTGTCATTTGTTGCCATGATATTTTTTATTTCTTCCTTGATCTCTCTGGTAACCCAGGCATTGTTTAATAGCATGCTGTTTAGTCTCCATGTGTTTGATTTTTTTGGATTGTTTTTATTGTAGTTGATTTCCAGTTTTATGCCACTGTGATCTGAGAAGATGCTTGATATGATTTCTATCTTCTTGAATTTGAAGAGACTTTGCCTATGACCCAACATATGATCTATCTTTGAAAATGACCCATGTGCACTTGAGAAGAATGTATATTCTGTGGCTTTGGGGTGAAATGTTCTGAAGATGTCAATTAATTCCATCTGGTCTAGTGAATCACTTAGGATTGATGTTTCTTTGCTGATTTTTTGTTTAGAGGATTTGTCCAATGGTGATAGTGGGGTATTAAAGTCTCCTACTATGATTGTATTGCTGTCAATCTCTCCCTTGATGTCCTCCAGGAGTTTTTAATGTATTTGGTTGTTCCTGTATTGGGTGCGTATATGTTTACCAGAGTTATTTCTTCTTGTTGGATTGCTCTCTTTAGTATTATGAAATGGCCTTCCTTATCTCTTGTTATGTCCTTCACTTTGAGATCTAATTTTTCAGATACAAGTATTGCTACCCCAGCTTTTTTTTCCATTTCCATTCGTCTGAAAAACCTTTTTCCATCCCTTCACCCTCAGTCTGTGTGCATCTTTTTTTCTGAGGTGGGTTTCTTGTAGACAGCAGATATATGGGTCTTGTTTTCTTATCCAATCCAATACCCTATGTCTTTTGATTGGGGCATTTAATCCATTTACATTTTAAGTTATTATTGATAGGTACTTATTTGTCGCCATTTTTATTCTTTACCCTGTGTTCCTTCTTCGCTTCCTATTTCTTTTTTTTTACAGCAGACCCTTTAGCATTTCTTGCATTGCTGGTTTGGTGGTAATAAATTCCCTTAAGTCCTTTTTTGTCTGTGAAGCTCCTGATTTCACCTTCAATTTTGATTGATAGTCTTGCTGGGTACAGTATTCTTGGATTCAGACCGTTCCTTTGCATGACTTTGTATATTTCATTCCATTCCCTTCTGGCCCGTTGTTTTTCTGTTGAGAAATCAGTTGCTAGTCTGATGGGGGTTCCTTTGTAGGTAACTTTCTGTCTCTCTCTGGCTGCTTTTAAGATTCTTACTTTGTCGTTGGTATTTGCCAATTTAATTATAATGTGCCTTAATGTTGGTCTTTTCGGGTTCATTTTGCTTGGGACTCTGTGAGCTTCTTGGATTTGTGTGGGTTTTTTCTTCCCTATTTTAGGGAAGTTTTCTGTCATTATTTTTCAAACAGGTTTTTTATTCCTTGCTCAGTTTCCTCTCCTTCTGGCACCCCTATTATGGGGATGTTGTTTTGTTTCGTGTTGTCCCAAAGTTCCCTTAGGCTCTCTTCCTGCTTTTTAATTTTTTTTTCTAGAAGCTGCTCTACTTGCGTATTTTTTCCTACCTTGTCTTCTAGCTCACTGATGCGGTCCTCTGCTTCTTCTAGTCTACCCTTGATGCTTTCTATTGAGTTCTTTACAGCAGCAATGTCATTTTTCATTTCTTCTTGGTTCTTCTTCATTTCCTCTTGGTTCTTACTCATATTGTCGAATTTGTCTTCCATTCTTTTCAGCCACCTTATGACCGTTTCTCTGAATTCTTTCTCTGACAGGTTGCTTGCCTCCATTTCGTTTACTTCCTTTTCTGGTGATGCCTGCTTTTCTTTCATATGCAGGCTGTTTCTTTGTCTCCCCAGGGTCCCTCTTCTCTGGGTGTCTGGTTATGTAGTTCTCTCTCTCCTGTGTTGATTTAAAGGTACAAAATACAACACAACCAGGTACAACATACAAGGCACTGAAAAGAAATGTATTCACGATGTTAATAACTCCAAATAAAGGTGACCATCAGAGAAAGGCAAATTAGGGGATAGGAGAGAAAGAAGGAGAGAAAAAAAAATAAAGAAGTACCAAAATGAAATTGGGAAAAGGAAAAAAAAATTAAGAGAGAAAAGGAAGAGAATAAGAAAGAAAAGGGGAACAAACTATATATATGGGGAGAAAACTCCAATAGAACAGCCACTAATCCCAGCAAATGCCAGCCGCAAGTACCTGGAGATGAATACAAACTACAAACAACAACTAATATCAAGCAAGGCGAGGGAAAACAGAAGCAAAAAACAAAAGGAAACAAAACAAAACAAAACAAAAGAATAAGGAAAATAATATCACAAATAAGCATAAAAAATCCATATAATCAACATTCAATCAAACAAAAACAGAAGGACAGAGAGAAAAACAATTTTTTGGATAGTGAAGACAGAGAAGAGAGAGGTGTGTATGAACTCAGAGCAGGGGATTGGAAATTAGATATATAATTATGATAAATTTTAACAGGGGGTAAAAGGACAGAATAGGGAAAATCTAAAGCAGGAAAAGGGTAAGAGAAATAGGACAACAAAAGGGGAAAAGTTAGGAAGAGAGTGATGGCATAACGGTAGAGTTGAGATAGAATAGAATGATGCTAAAGGAAAAATGAAAATCGAATGTAGAACACTAATC
Source organism: Plecotus auritus (assembly GCF_963455305.1). Lineage (NCBI taxonomy): Eukaryota > Metazoa > Chordata > Mammalia > Chiroptera > Vespertilionidae > Plecotus > Plecotus auritus. Next base: position 62,577,163 of record NC_137783.1, read on the forward strand.
TCAAAGTCAAATAAAATGACACCTTTTTTAAAAAAATGTAAAATAGTAGTAGTAATAATACTGATTGAAAATAAAAATGTAATAATTAAAAAGGTAAAACCAAGTGAGGAAAACAGAAAAAAATTAGTTTCTTAAGCAAAAGATGAAAAAAAATAAAGTAAAATGTGCAGTAGTGAAGGTCATTCACTTCTTCTATTGTTCTTTTTGGCACACCTGTTTCCCATTCAAGACAGTATTGCAGTTCCCTGCGTTCCACTGCTCAGTGTTGTAAGCCAGTCCTGATTTTTAAGCAGGCAGTGTGTTTTACTTTCTTGTATTCCTTTATTTGTGATTACACAAGAGTCAATTTGTTATTCAGCCCCCGGGTGGCAGTGTTTCTGGATTGATCTCCAGGTTTATAGGTCCTCTCTAGCCTGTGCTTAGATCCTGCTTTCCCTGTGGCACTCAATACCAGTTTGTGGGAGTGGGCTGCCCCAGAGCTGGTTCTCTGACGGTCACTCTCTGCTCTGATCCCCAGGTTCCAGAAAAACAACTTTCCCCTGCAGTCTCCTAGGGTGTCCCCAACTGGGTGATCCTATGTATTGGGCTCAGTAATCAGAAGCAAGGATTCAAAGAGGAAAAGGCGCAAGTGTGCGAACTCCAGGGCTGCGCGCAAGCCTGCGAAGTCCCCTTTTCCCCCTTGTGTCCAAGCAGCCAGCACACTCCAAAACTTTTTAGGCTGTCTTTCTGCGTCAGATCAAAATTGGTTGCTTTTTAGAGATCCCCTCTGTTAGTAGCTCTGAGGACCCCCTTCCACATTCATGCATCATGCCAGCCCCAACAGTCACAGATTTTTGTAGGTGCAGACTTCCCCTGGTCCTCTAGCCCCCGCAGTGCACACATTTCTCTGTCCTGCCGGGACCAGAGACCTCACCTTATCCAGGTGAAATCTGACCTTTCCGTGGTGGAGTGTAGAGCTCCTCTGAATCCGCGTGTTTGCGCCAATTGGGGACCGGTGCTTTAGGGTTCGCAGATGTTCGGTGGGTGCCGTAGTTGTAGATTTTCAGGCTTTCAATAACATCCACTTTCTCCTTCAAGATGGCGCGGTCTCCATGTCCGAGCTGGCGGCTCTGGGAGGGAACCCAGGAGCAGTGGGGGCTGCTCGGTCAGGGGAATCCCATCCAGCAGTCCCCCACCTTCTCCTGGAGTATAGCTGTCCCTTAACTCACCAACAGACAGTCCCTGTGCGACCCTCAGCTGTTCTTTCTATCTGCTCCGGGACAAGGCTTGGGACACATCTGTCTATTCTGCCACCATTTCTCTCTCTCTTTCTTTAGCATTTCTAATAGGGAAGATCTAACACACTCCCTCACCTTTTGTTATCTATGAATGTTTTAATTTTGCTTTCACTTTTTATTGTGGTAAAACATACATAACAAAAAACTCGGTACTTGCCTCCTCTCATAACCACATCAAAATTACAACTGAACTGCAAAACAACCGTTATTGAGTCCTGGCTGGGTAGCTCAGTTGGTTAGAGCGTCATTCTGATACACCAAGGTTTTGGGTTGGATCCCGGGTCAGGGCATATATAAGAAGCAACCAGTGAATGCATAAATAACTGGAACAACAAGTCAGTCTCTCTCTGTCTCTCTGTCTCTCTGTCTCTCTGTCTCTCTGTCTCTCAAGTTAATAAGTGAAAATATAAAAAAGAAGAAGGCATATTAAGACTGGCATAGCAAATGGGCTTGTCTCACACCCGCGTGTGGTGGATAAAATTGGGAAGGGTATCTCAGCTATAGAGGTTCCCACTGAGAAGTGAGAGGTCCCAGCCCTACACCAGGCCTTCCAGCCCAGGGTTCTGGTTCCAGGAAAAGAGGTCCATATAACATTTTATACAGATGAGCTGTAAAAACCAGTGGATATTGAGGCTGAGGGAGATGGAAGGCTGCTGGAGTTTCAGGTGTTCCTCTTAAAGGGCCCACGCATGGACTTACTAGTACACTGATTCACTCAATTTTAGCTCTAGCACTAGGGCAGCAGCTTGAAAGCTACTGGAAACATATGGAGAGGAACTGAATTGTCTGGCATCAGGGCAAAGGCTAGCAGGCAGCTTTCTCCCAGATCCCAGAGAGAAGTGCTTACAGAGGCCACTGTTTCTTTGCTGAGGCCTCCCTCCACAGAGCCGGCAAGTGGATGCCATATCTGAGTCTCCATCAACCTTGTTATTGCTGTTGGCCTCACCCTGGTGATTCCCTGAAACCCTGTCCCACCTAACTATCATGCCCACCCAACCTGTTTCCAGTGGCTTTTCTATACGAATACCTGTCTTGGCTCAGGCTTCAGATTTTCTTAAAAATCTCTCAAACAAGCAGCATCTGGCCTCAGCATGCCCCGTACCTCTTGCTAAGTGGCCCCAGACCAGGTACTAGTAGCAGCCCGCCTTGGTTCACAGCTTGGCTTCTCCTGGGCACCTCTTAAGTCCAGCACAAGCAGCAGTCATTTGCAGATTGCTTTGTAGCTGAAGCAGGTGGCCCCAGGCAGAACACAGGCAGTGGCTGACTTTGACCTGCACCTCCTGGGAGTCCCCAGAGCCAGTTGCACCCAGTAGACAGCACCACCCAACCAGCTCCACAAATGACACACTCGGGATAGAGTCAGTGGGCACCAGAACCCTAATGAAGTAAGTTCTGCTCTGTGGGGTTGGTCCCTGCACAGCTGACCCTCCATGGTGTAGGTGGTCAGTGGTTGGTGTCATAGCCAGTCTTTACAGCTGATTGGGCTGGGGTAAATCCCTCCCATTAATGTGCCAACAGCAATGAAGACTCAATTATAAGAGGAGGTGTACACAGCCAACACAGGGGGCACGCCACCTCAGATTTCCAGCTTGGGTGATCAGGGAGGCTGTGCCAGTGGACCCTACAGAACACCTACTACATTAGGCTTCTTTACCAAGCCTGGGAGATGTAGCAGCTCTACATAATACATAGAAACAATCACAGGGAGTCTGCCAAAATGAGGAGACAAATATGTCCCAAATGAAAAAGCAAACCAACAAACAAAAACAAAAAAAACAAAACTCCAGAAAAAGAACTAAACAAAGTGGAGACAAGCAATCTACATGCAGAATTCAAAACACTGGTTATAAGGATGCTGGTTAGTGCAAACTTCAACAGCATAAAAAAGGACCAGTCAGAAATGAAGGATAAACTAACTGAAATGAAGAATAATTTGTAGGGAATCAACAGTAGAGTAGATGAAGCTGAGAAACAGTTCAGTGATTTGGAATATAAGGAAGCAAAAGACACCCAATCAAAATAGCAAAAAGGACCCCTCCCCCTCCAGAAGATGGTATAAGGAGCCTCTGGGACAATGTCAAGCATACCATTTGCATCATGGGGATGCCAGGAGAAGAGAGAGAGAGAGAGAGAGAGAGAGAGAGAGAGAGAGAGCAAGAAATTGAAAACCTATTTGAAAAAATTAATGACAGAAATCTTTCCTAACTTAGTGAAGGAAATAGACATACAAGTCCAGGAAGAACACAGAGTCCCAAACAAGATGAACCCAAAGAGGTCCACACCAAGACACATCATAATTAACATGAAAAAGTTTAAAAACAAAGAGAGAATCTTCAAAGTAGCAAAATAAAAGTAGTTAATTACCTACAAGGGAGGACCCATATCACTGTCAGCTTATTTTTCAACAGAAACCTTGCAGGCCAGAAGGGATTGGGAAGAAATATTCCAAGTGATGAAAAACAAGGACCTATAACCAAGATTGCTCTCCCCTAGCAAGGCTGTTATTTAGAATCAAAGGACAGATAAAAAGCTTCCCAGACAAGAAAAAGCTAAAGGAGTTAATCACCACCAAACCAGTATTATATGAAATGTTAAAGGGAGAAGGAAGAAGAAGAAGAAGGAGAAGGAGAAGGAGAAGGAGAAGGAGAAGAAGGGAGGAAGGAGGAAGGAGAAAGGAGGAAGAAGAAGAAGAAGGAGGAGGAGGGGGAGGGGGAGGAGAAGGGGGAAGAGCAGGAGGAGGAAGGAAAGGAGGAGGAGGAGGAGGAAGAATAAGACCCATAAAAATATGGGTAATAAAATGGCAATAAAGACATATCTATTAATAATTGAATCTAGGAGTGACCGGTGCTGGCACGGAGACAATGCCACCTTGAGAAACAGAGCTGCTTGAGACTAGGATCCTGGTCTCAGACACAAACCAGGACCCTGCAGCCACTGGGGACAGAGAACTGTGACCACAGCTTCAGACCAACAGACAACAAGAATCCAGACTTCCCGGCAGCAGATTTCTGTGAGTCAAAGAGCCTATCCCCCTCCCCACAGGCTCATGGATAGCGCCATAATAACTGATAGACCCGCCCCTCGCTTCAGCCGTAGCACCCCTACTGAAAATTGAGCTTAAAAGCGCGCTCGGGATGCAGCTCCCCATCGGGGAATTTGAGCTTTGTGGGCCGCAGCTCCCTTACAGGGAATTTGAGCTTGAGAGATCGGGACCGCAGCGCTGCTACTGGAATTTGAGAGACTGGAATCTGCTCCCCGCAATGCAATCGGGCGAACAAACCCGAAGCCCACGCAAGGCGGCAGTGCCAGCTGACTTTGATTCTGGGCAAGTGCACATGGAAGTCAGTTTTCCGCAGCATAGGCATGCCACAGGGCTATTGTGCAACCCAGTCCCCCATGGTGACCTGGACCCAAATTCTGGCAAGAGGCAGCACTGAGCACCACCGACTTGACTCTGTTTCTTACCATGTGTGCCTGGGATCCCTGACTCATAGCGCATTCACACTAAGAGCCAGTGACTCCAATTCTTGGTGCATGCGCACACGGGGACCCTGATTCTCAGTGAGAAGCTGCACGAGGCAACAGAGACTCTGATACTCGATTCTTGGTGCAGACACAGGGAAACTCTGACTCCTGGCATGCGCTAGGGGACACATTTTTGGCACACGCCAACAGTGTGGTGCAGGCAGGGTCCCTGATTCTGGGTGCGCACACGAGACCACACTGAACGCTGGGCGAGCCTGGTTCCCACCAACCCACGGCAGCCACACGTCCTAGTGTTGGAACACTTCAGTGAAACTCGGGTGGTGCAAAGTTCCCACAGCACTAGGTCCACACAATTCGAAATTTGAACCTTCTGGTGATAGTCAGAATGGGGAGACAACACAATCCCCAGAGGAAAGAAAATGAGGAGTCGCCAAGAAAGGAAATTAGTGAAATTGAAGCATGCAACATGACCAAAAAAGAGTTCAGAGTAATGGTCGTGGAATTTATACATTGGATGGATGAGAAAATCAACAACCTATGCAAGAATCAGGAAGAAATGAAAAGTGATATAGCTACAATAAAAAACACCATGGAAAGTTTCAACAGTAGACTAGAAGAAGCAGAGGACCGAATTAGTGAGTTAGAAGATCAGGTACAGAAACAAGCTCAATCTGAACAGCAATTGGAGAAAAAAATTAAAAAGCAGAGGAAAGCCTAAGGGAGCTTTGGGACAACATGAAATGAAGTAGCATACGTATAATAGGGCTGCTAGAAGGACAAGAAGAGCAGCAAGGACTAGAAAATATATTTGAAGAAGTAATGACAGAAAACTTCCCGGATATGGGGAAGAAAAATGTTACACAAGTACAGAGAGTCCCAAGCAGGATCAACCCCAAAAGACCCACACCAAGACATGTCATAATTTCAATGGCAAATATCATCGACAAAGAGAGAATCTTAAAGGCGGCAAGAGAGAGACAGAGAGTTACCTACAAAGGAACCCCCATCAGATTATCAAATGATTTCTCAACAGAAACACATAAAGCTAGAAGGGAATGGAAGGAGGTATACAAAGTGTTGCAAAGCAAGGGACTGAATCCAAGAATACTCTATCCAGCAAGACTATCAATCAGAATTGAAGGGGGAAATCAGGAGCTTCGCAGACAAAAAAAGGCTAAGGGAGTTTATCACCACCAAACCAGCAATGCAAGAAATGCTAAAGGGAATACTGTAAAAAGAAGAAATAAAGAGGTAAGAAGGAACACAGACACAAGAATAGATATGACTACAAATACCTTTCAGTAATAACTTTAAATGTAAACAGACTAAATGCTCCAATCAAAAGACATTGAGTGGCTGAATGGATAAAGAAACACGACCCATATATATGCTGTCTACAAGAGACCCACCTCAGAACAAGAGACTCACACAGATTGAAAGTGAAGGGATGGAAAAATATCTTTTAGGCAAAAGGAAAGGAAAAAAAAAAAAAAAAAGCTGGGGTAGCAATACTTATATCTGACAAAATAGACCTCAAAGTAAATGCCATAACAAAAGATAAGGAAGGCCGAAACCGGTTTGACTCAGTGGTAGAGCGTCAGCCTGCGGACTGAAAGGTCCCAGGTTCGATTCCGGTCAAGGGCATGTACCATGGTTGCGGGCATGTCCCCAGTAGGGGGTGTGCAGGAGGCAGCTGATCGATGTTTCTCTCATATCGATGTTTCTAACTCTCTATCCCTCTCCCTTCCTCTCTGTAAAAAATCAATAAAATATATTAAAAAAAAAAAGATAAGGAAGGCCACTTCATAATACTAAAGGGATTGATACAACAAGAGGATATAACCCTGATAAACATATATGCACCCAACACAGGAGCACCCACATACATAACAAAACTCCTGGAAGATATCAAGGGAGAGATCGACAACAATACAATCATAGTAGGGGACTTTAATACACAACTGACATCACTGGATAAATCCTCTAGACAAAAAATCAGCAAAGACACAGCAATCCTAAATGACTCACTAGATCAGATGGACTTAACTGACATCTTCAGAACATTTCACCCCAAAGCCACGGAATATACGTTCTTCTCAAGTGCACATGGGACATTTTCAAAAATAGACCACATATTGGGTCACAAGCAAAGTCTCCCCAAATTCAAGAAGATTGAAATCATACCAAGCATCTTCTCAGACCACAATGCCATAAAATTAGAAATAAACTACAATAAAAAAGATCCAAAAATCTCAAACACTTGGAAGCTGAATAGCATACTATTAAATAATGACTGGGTTACCAAAGAGATCAAAGAAGAAATGAAAAGCATCCTGGAAACTAATGACAACAAAAACATGACAATCCAAAATCTATGGGACACAATGAAAGCAGTCCTGAGAGGGAAGTTTATAGCTCTACAAGCCTACCTTAAAAAACAAGAAAAAATGGTAGTAAATTATCTAACTCTACAACTCAAAGAATTAGAAAGAGATCAGAACAAGAGAATTAGAACAAGAAAAGCCCAGAGTAAGCAGAAGGAAGGAGATAATAAAGATCAGCGCAGAAATAAATGACATAGAGACCAAAAAAAAAAAAAAAAAAAAAAAGATACAAAGGATCAATGAAACCAAGAGCTGGTTCTTTGAAAGGATAAAAAAGATTGATGAACCTCTAGCCATGCTCACCAAGAAGCAAAGAGAGAGTACCCAAATAAAATCAGAAATGAGAGAGGCGAAATAACAACAGACCCCACAGAAATACAAAGGATTGTTAAAAAATACTATGAACAACTCTACTCCATCAAACTAGACAACCTAGAGGAAATGGACATATTGCTAGAAAAATACAACCTTCCAAAACTCAATCGGGAAGATTCTAATAATCTCAATAGGCCAATAACTATGGAAGAAATTGAAGCAGTCATCAAAAAGCTCCCAGCAAACAAAAGCCCAGGGCCAGACGGCTTCACAAGGGAGTTTTACCAAACATTCAAGGAAGACCTAAAACCTATCCTCCTCAGACTATTCCAAAAAATTCAAGAGGAAGGAACACTTCCAAGCTCATTCTATGAAGCCAGCATCACCCTAATATCAAAACCAGATAAAGACAACACAATGAAAGAGAATTACAGGTCAATATCACCCATGAACATAGATGCCAAAATCCTCAACAAAATTCTAGCAAATGGGATCCAGCAATACATCAGAAAGATCATACACCATGACCAAGTAGGATTTATCCCAGGAATGCAAGGATGGTACAATATCCGCAAATCAATAAACGTGATACATCACTTAAACAAATTGAGAGATAAAATTAAATAATCATATCAATTGATGCAGAAAAAGCATTTGACAAAATTCAATACCCCTCTTCTTGATCAAAACACTCAGGCAGGTGGGAGTAGAAGGTTCATACCTCAACATAATAAAAGCCATATATGAAAAACCCACAGCCAACATCATACTCAATGGACAAAAACTAAAACCATTTCCCCTAAGAACAGGAACAAGACAGGGATGCCCACTCTCACCACTCCTGTTGAAGTACTAGCCATTTGCGATCAGACAAGAAGAAGAAATAAAAGGCGTCCAAATTGGAAAAGAAGAAGTAAAGCTGTCCTTATTTGCAGATGACATGATATTGTTCATAGAAATCCCTGAAGACTCCATAAAAAATATTAGACTTAAATGAATTTGGCAATGTAGCAGGATACAAAATTAATGCCAAGATATCTATGGCATTTCTTACACCAATAGTGAACTTATAGAAAGAGAGACTAAAAAAGCAATCCCATTTACCATCACACCAAAAAAATTAAGATACCTAGGAATAAACTTAACTAAGGAGGTAAAAGACCTATATGCAAAAAACTACAGGACACTGAAAAAAGAGATAGAGGAAGACATAAATAGATGGAAGAACATACTGTGTTCATGGATTGGGAGAATCAACATCATCAAAATGTCCATACTACCCAAAGGAATCTACAGATTCAATGCAATCCCCATTAAAATACCAACGGCATATTTCACAGACCAACAACGAACTTTCCAAAAATTCATCTGGAATAAAAAAAAGACCCCCTTTTTTTTAATTAAGATATCTGCAGCAATCCTGAGAAAGAAGAACGAAGTAGGTGGGATCTCAATACCAGATATCAAGCTGTATTACAAAGCCACTGTTCTTAAAACAGCCTGGTAGCAGCACAAGAACAGACATATAGATCAATGGAATAGAATAGAGAACCCAGAAATCCACCCAAACCACTATGCTCAATTAATATTTGACAAAGGAGGCATGAACATAAAATGGAGTCAAGATAGTCTCTTCAACAAATGGTGTTGGGAAAATTGGACAGATACATGCAAAAAAATGAAACTAGACCACCAACTTACACCATACACAAAAATAAACTCAAAATGGATAAAGGACTTAAACATAAGACAGGAAACCATAAAAATACTAGAGGTATCTACAGGTAGAAAAATCTCAGACATATGCCGAAGGAACTTCTTCACTGATACTGCTCCTAGGGCAATGGAAACTAAAGAGAAAATAAACAAATGGGACTACATCAAAATAAAAAGCTTTTGCACAGCAAAGGAAATCATCAACAAAACAACAAGAAAGCCCACTGCATGGGAGAACATATTTGCCAATGTCATCACTGATAAGGGTTTAATCTCCAACATTTACAGGGAACTCATACAACTTAAGAAAAGGAAGATAAACAATCCAATAAAAAAAATGGGCAATGGACCTAAATAGACACTTTTTGAAGGAGGACAGAAGGAAGGCTAAGAGACATATGAAAACATGCTGAAAGTCACTAATTATCCGAGAGATGTAAATCAAAACAACAATGCGGTACCATCTCACAACTGTCAGAATGGCTATCATCAACAAATCAAGAAAGGACAAGTGTTGGCGAGGATGCGGAGAAAAAGGAACTCTTTTGCACTACTGGTGGGAATGCAGACTGGTGCAGCCACTGTGGAGAACAGTATGGAGCTTCCTCAAAAAACTAAAAATGGAACTTCCATTTGGCCCAGTGATCCCACTTCTAGGAATATATCCCAAGAAACTAGAAACACCAATCAGAAAGGATATATGCACCCCTATGTTCATAGCAGCACAATTCACCATAGCTAAGATTTGGAAACAGCCTAAGTGCCCATCAGCAGATGAGTGGATTTAAAAACTGTGGTACATCTACACAATGGAATACTACGCTGCAGTAAAAAAGAAGGATTTCTTAACCATTTGCAACAGCATGGATGGAGATGGAGAGCATTATGCTAAGTGACATAAGCCAGTCAGAGAAAGAGAAGTACCACATGATCTCACTCATTTGTGGAATATAATGAACAATATAAACTGATGAACAGGGACAGATCCAGAGGTAGAGAAGCATGAATCAGACTGCCAGACCTCAGAGGGAAGGTAGGGGAGGGTGGGGGAAAGGAGGAGAGATCTACCAAAAGACTTGTATGCATGAATATAAGCCTAACCAATGGACATGAACACCAGCGGGGTGAGGGCATGAGTGGGGGGTTAATGGAGGGATGAGGACACATATGTAATACCTTAATAAAGAATTTAAAAGAAATAATTGAATCTAAAAAACAAAATAAAGAAGCAGAACTAAAACAGACTCAGAGAGAGAACATTTTAACAGTTGCCAAATGGGATGGGAGTTGGCGGGTGGGGCGGGGTGTGTGTGTGTGAAAAAGATGAAGGGATTAAGAAATACAGATTGGTTGTTGCAGAGTAGTTATGGAGATGTAAAGTACAATAAAGGGAATATAGTCAATATATTCTAAAAACTGTGTATGGTGTCAGATGGATGTGAGATATTGGGATGACCACTCAGTAAGTTATTTAATGTCTAATCACTGTGGTGAACACCTGAACCTAATATAATAATGTATGTCAACTGTAATTTTAAAAAAGATTTAAAGTGATAAAAAAAGAAATACATTTTACTGTCTATTGGAAAGCGATGAATTTCACTTTATAAATCCAATTTAAAAGAAAGTAGATGGAAGGCAGGCAGGCCAATGCTTCTAGAAAACTGGGACAAAGTAATAGAAAACTTTTTTTTTAACCCTCACCTGAGGATATGCTTTTTGATTTTAGAGAGAGGGGAAGGAAGAGAGGGAGAAGGAGAGGGAGAGGGAGATGGAGAAGAGAGGGAGAGAGATAAGCAATCTACATGGAGTTGGAGAGTGAGAGGAAGAGAGAGAGGGAAAGGGAGAGGGAGAAGGAGAGAGATGAGCAAGAACATTGATTGGTTGCTTTCCATAGGTGCTCCAGCTGGGGATTGAACATGTGCCCTGACCAAGAAGCAAACCCACAACCTTTTAGTATATGTGACGATGCTCCTACAAACTGAGCCACGCTGGCTAGGGCAATAGACAACTTTTTAAATTTAAATTTGTCTTATCTTGTAACATGCTAATCACCACTATATTAAAAAAATTTTTTTTATTGTTCTAAAAATTTTTAAGAACAGAGCGTGTATCTGTAGTGGTTTGAATAGTGATCCTCAGAAAGGCATGTCCATGTCCCAATGTCCCAATGTGAATGTTACCTATTAAAGTTAAAGACCTTGAGATGAGATCATCCTGGAATTCCTGAGTAGACCCTAAATCCAATGTCAGGTCTTCTTAAGGGACAGAAGTGGGGAAGACACAGACCAGGACGAGGAGGAGACAAAGGACTCTGAAGGCTGATTCTGGAGGGATGCTGCTGCGAGCAGTGGGACAGCCCCTGGAAGTGGAGGAGGGGAGGGAGGGTTCTCCCCTGGAGCTCGCAGGGGAAGGGCCGCCCTGCTGCCACCGTGAGCTCAGGCTTCTGGCCTCAAAACTGTGAGAGAATAAATTTCTGTTGTTTTAAGTGACAAAAATAAAATGAAATAAAATAGAATATACATAGCATAAAATTTACCATTATAACTATATTTAAATGTGCAGTTCAGTGGCTTTAAGTACATTCATAATGTTGTGCAATCACCACCCTCCACCTCAGAAATATTTTTATCTTTCAAAACTGAAATTCTGTACTCATTAAACAATAGCTCCTCAATCCCCCTTTTCCGCTGCTCCTGGCAACCACCATGCCACTTTCTGTTTCCATGAAGTTAACTACTCTATGTGCCTCATCTAAATAGAATCATACAATATCTGTCCGTTAGTTACTGGTTTATTTCAGTTACTATAATCTCTTTTTCATTTTTTGAAGGAGTTTTGCTGGATATAGAGTTCTTGGTTGACAGCTCCCCTCCTCCCCCAGCACTTTATGTCATTCCCACTGCCTTCTGGCCTCTTTGATTTCTGATGAGAAATTGGCCATTAATCTTACTGAGCATTATAGTTGAATTTTCACACGCGCCCCACCCAATTCATATGTTAAAATCCTAACCATAATATCTCAGAATGTAACCTTGGAAATAGTATCATTGCAGATGTAATTAGTTAAGATGAGATAATTAAGGGTGAGCCTTAATCCAGTATGTCAGGTGTCCTTATAAAAAGGAGAAATTTAGACACAGAAGTAGATACACGTAGAAGGAAGACAATGTGAAGGGACACAGGAGAAGACAGGCATGTACAAGCCAAGGAGAGAGGCCAGAAACAGGTCCTTCCTTCCTAACCCTGCCAGTCACTCAGTTCCAGACTTCTATCCTCCAGAAGCAGACAATGCATTTCTGTTGTTTGACAAGCAGTGTGACAGCACCTCCAGTAACCCAGTACATTGGGGATCACTTGTACGTGACTAGTTACTTTGCTCTTGCTGCCTTTAAGATTCTCTCTGTGTTGCCCTGGCTGGCATGGCTCAGCGGGTGTAGCAGCAGCCCACCCACTGAAGGGCTGTGGGTTTGATTTCTGGTCAAGGATGCGTAGCTGGGTTACAGGTTAGATCCCTGACCCAGTTGGGGCTTGTGAAGGAGACAGCTGATCGATGTGTCTCTCTCACATCAATGTTTCTTTCTCCCTCCCTCTCTCTCTCTAAAAAAAAAAGAAAGCAATGGAGAAAATATCCTCGGGTGAGCATTTAAAAAAAGATTCGGTGTCTTTCAACAGTTTCTTTATGATGGGTCTCTGTGTGGAACTTTATTAGTTTATCCTATTCAAAGTTCATTGAGCTTCTTGGAATTATAAATCTACTAGAGGCCCGGTACACGAAATTCGTGCACGGAGGGGGGTGGGTTGTTCCTCATCCTGGCCTGCACCGTCTCCAATCTGGGACCCCTCGGGGGATGTCCGACTGCCAGTTTAAACCGTCAGTCGGACATCCCTCTCACATCTGGGACTGCTGGCTCCTAACCGCTCGCCTGCCTGCCTACCTGCCTGCCTGATTGCCCCTAACCGCTTCTAACTGCTCCCCTGCTGGCCCGATCACCCCCAACTGCCCTCCCCTGCTGGCCTGGTCGCCCTTAACTGCCCCCCCTCCATGCAGGCCTGGTTGCCCCTAACTGCCCTCTCCTGCTGACCATCTTGTGGTGGCCATCTTGTGACGATGTCGTGCAATGCCACCTAGGCTTTTATTATATAGGATGTAGTTAATGAAATTTGGGAAGTCCATGGCCATTATTTTTTCAGATATTTTTTCTTTTTTCTGCTCTATCTTTCTTCTCTTTCTGGGACACTCATAATTAATATGATGATGTGCCAGAGATCATGGACTTAGCGTGGTTTGCCATAACATAATACCATTGGCTGGTGCCTTAAAAAACAGAAATTATTTTCTCCCAGTGCTGGAGGTGGGGAGGTCCAAGATGAAATAGCCAGCAGAGCTGAAACCGGTTTGGCTCAGTGGATAGAGCGTCGGCCTGCGGACTGAAGGGTCCCGGGTTCGATTCTGGTCAAGGGCATGTGCCTTGGTTGCGGGCACATCCTCAGTGGGGGGTGTGCAGGAGGCGGCTGATCGATGTTTCTCTCTCATCGATGTTTCTAGCTCTCTATCCCTCTCCCTTCCTCTCTGTGAAATATCAATAAAATATATTAAAAAAAAAAAAAAAAAGAAATAGTCAGCAGATTTGGTTGCTTCTACTGGGCTCAGGTGGTGGAGAAAGAGAGAAAGCTAGTTTTCAGTGTCTCTTCTTATAAGGACACTATTCCTATCAGATCATGGTTTCGCCCTTATGACATCATTTAAGCCTAACTAATTTTTTTTACTCCAAATACAGTCACGTGGTGGTGGAGGGTGCTTCAACATATGAATTGGAGGGAGATGATTTAGTCTATAATAATTACTTAGGAGATTATTATTCTTCCATACAGGTTGGAGTTTTTATCTAATGCCCTTTAGATTTAATCTGAAGGACATTTTTAACTTCTTAAAATTTTTATAAGGAAGGTCTCAGCTTTTATTTTGGAATATCTTACTTTCAGTGTTAATTTTTTTTATTGTTTAAAGTATTACAAATCGTAGTACATATGTCTCCTTTTTTTCCCCCCATTGACCTTCCCCTGGCCTTCCCTACCCCCCAGCACATGCCCTCACCCCCCGCCCCCTAGAGTCTTGCATCCATTGGTTATGCTTATAAGCATGCATACAAGTCCTTTGGTTGATCTCTTACCTCCCCCTCCCCCTTCCCCAGCCTTCCCGCTGTAATTTGCCAGTCTGTTAAATGCTTCTCTGTCTCTGTATCTATCTTTTTTTTCATCAGGTTATAATGTTCTTTATTATCCATAAATGAGTGAGATCATGTGGTATTTTTCTGTCACTGCCTGGCTTATTTCTCTTAGCATAATGCTCTCCATCCATGCTGCTGCAAATGGTAAGAATTCCTTCTTTTTTATAGCAGCGTAGTATTCCATTGTGTAGTTGTACCATAGTTTTCTAATCCACTTATCTGCTGATGGGCACTTAGGCTGTTTCCAAATCTTAGCTATTGTAAATTGTGCTGCTTTGAACATAGGGATGCATATATCCTTTCTTATTGGTGTTTCTGTTTTCTTGGGATATATTCCTAGAAGTGGTATTACTGGGTCAAATGGCAGTTCCATTTTTAAATTTTTGAGGAAACACCATAATGATTTCCACAATGGCTGCACCAGTCTGCTTTCCCACCAGCAGTGAAGGAGGGTTCCTTTTTCTCCGCATCCTCTCCAGTACTTGTCCTTTGTTGATTTGTTAATGATAGCCATTCTGACAGGTATGAGGTGGTACCTCATTGTTGTTTTGATTTGCATCTCTCTGATGATTAGTGACTTTGAGCATGTTTTCATATGTCTCTTGGCTTTCCGAATGTCCTCTTTTGAAAAGTATCTATTTAGATCCATTGCCCATTTTTTGATTGGATTGTTTATTTTTTTTTTTTGTTAAGTTGTATGAGTTCCCTGTAAATGTTGGAGATTAAACCCTTATAGGAGATAACATGGGCAAATATGTTCTCCCATGCAGTGCACTTTCTTGTTGTTTTGTTGATGGTTTCTCTTGCTGTGCAGAAGCTTTTTATTTTGATGTAGTCCCATTTGTTTATTTTCTCCTTAGTCTTGCTTGCTCTAGGATCTGTGTCTGTAAAGATATTGCTATGACATGTGTCTGCAATTTTGCTGCCTATGGAGTCTTGTAGGATTTTTATGGTTTCCTGTCTTACATTCAAGTCCTTTAGACATTTTGAGTTTGTTTTTGTGTATGGTGTAAGTTGGTGATCTAGTTTCATTTTTTTGCATGTATCTCACCAAATTTCCCAGTACCATTTATTAAAGAGACTGTTTTGACTTCATTGTATGCTCTTGCCTCTTTTGTCAAATATTAATTGAGTATAATGTCTTGGGTCAATTTCTGGGTTCTCTATTCTCTTCCATTGGTTTATATGTTTGTTCTTGTGCCAGTACCAGGCAGTTTTGAGAACCGTGTGTTAGTAATATAGCTTGATGTCGGGTATTGTGATCCCTCCAACTTTGTTCTTCCCTTCTCAGGATAGCTGTGGCAATTCGGGGTCTTTATTATTCCAGATGAATTTTTGGAGAGTTTGTTCTAGATCTTTGAAATATGCCATTGGTATTTTAATAGATATTGCGTTGAATCTGTAGATTGCTTTAGGTAATATGGACATTTTAATGATGTTGATTCTACCAATCCATGAACATGGTATGTTCTTCCATTTGTTTATGTCTTCCTCTGTCTCTTTTTTCAATGTCCTGTAGTTTTTTGCATATAGGTCTTTTACCTCCTTAGTTAAGTTTATTCCTAGGTATCTTAATTTTTTTGGTGCAATGGTAAATGGGATTGTTTTTTTCATTTCTCTTTCTGTGAGTTCATTATTGGTGTATAAAAAGGCCATAGATTTCTGGGTGTTAATTTTGTATCCTGCTATATTGCCATATTCATTTATTAGGTGTAGTAGTTTTTTAATGGAGTCTTTGGGGTTTTCTATGTACAATATCATGTCATCTGCAAATAAGGACAGCTTTACTTCTTCTTTTCCAATTTGGATGCCTTTTATTTCTTCTTCTTGTCTGATCTCTATGACTAGTACTTCTAGTACTGTGTCAAACAGGAGTGGTGAAAGTGGGCATCCTTGTCTTGTTCCTGTTCTTAGGGGAAATGAATTTAGCTTTTGCCCATTGAGTATGGTGTTGGCTGTAGGTTTGTCATATAGGGCTTTTATTATGTTGAAGTATGATCCCTCTATTATCACTTTGCTGAGAGTTTTTATCAAGAAAGGGTGTTGGATTTTGTCAAATGCTTTTTCTGCATCAATTGATATGATTATGTGATTTTTGTCTCTCAGTTTGTTTATGTGATATATAACATTTATTGATTTGTGGATATTGTACCATCCTTGCATTCCTGGGATAAATCCTACTTTGTCATGGTGTATGATCTTTCTAATGTATTGCTGAATCCAATTTGCTAGAATTTTGTTGAGGATTTTAGCATCTATGTTCATCCAGGATATTGGCCTGTAATTTTTTTTTTTTGTGGTGTCTTTATCTGGTTTTGGGATTAGGGTAATGCTGGCTTCATAGAAAGAGCTTGGAAGTGTACCTTCCTCTTGAATTTTTTGGAATAATCTGTGAAGGATAAGTTTTAGTTCTTCTTTGATGCGTGGTAGAACTCCCCTGTAAAGCCATCCAGACCAGGGCTTTTGTTTGCTGGAAGATTTTTGATCGTTGTTTCAATTTCTTCGGTAGTTATCAGCCTATTAAGATTTTTTTTATTCTTCTTGGTTGAGTTTTGGGAACTTGTATTTTTCAAAGAATATATCCATTTCATCTAGGTTGTCCATTTTGTTGGAATAGAGTTGTTAATAGTATTTTTTCATAATCGTTTGTATTTCTGTGGGATCAGTTGTTATTTCACCTCTCTCATTTCTGGTTTTGTTTATTTGGGTCCTCTCTCTTTGCTTCTTGGTGAGCCTGGCTAGAGGTTCAATAATCTTGTTTATCCTTTCAAAGAACCAGCTCTTGGATTTGTTGAACCAGCTTTTGTATTGTTTTTTTGGTCTCAATGTCTTTTTTTATTTTTATTTTATTTTAATAAATCTTTATTCAGATTATTACAATTGTTTCTCCTTTTCCCCCCCATAGCTCCTCTCCACCCAGTTCCCACCCCATCTTCTGACCTTACCTCCCCCCCACTGTCCTCATCCATAGGTGTATGATTTTTGTCCAGTCTCTTCATGAACCCCCCATACCCCTTTCCCCCTGAGAATTATCAGCCCACTCCCTTTCTATGCCCCTGATTCTATTATATTCACCAGATTATTCTGTTCCTCAGGTTTTTAATTCACTTGATTTTTAGGTTCACTTGTTGATAGATATGTATTTGTTGTTCATAATTTTTATCTTTACTTTTTTTCTTCTTCCTCTTCTTTAAGAATACCTTTCAGCATTTCATATAATACTGGTTTGGTGGTGATGAACTCCTTTAGCTTTTTCTTATCTGTGAAGCTTTTTATCTGCCCTTCAATTCTGAATGATAGCTTTGCTGGGTAGAGTAATCTTGGTTGTAGGTTCTTGCTATTCATCACATTGAAAATTTCTTGCCACTCCCGTCTGGCCTGCATAGTTTCTGTTGAGAAATCAGCTGACAATCGTATGGGTGCTCCCTTGTAGGTAACTAACTGTTTTTCTCTTGCTGCTTTTAATATTCTCTCTTTGTCTTTTGCTCTTGGCATTTTAATTATGATGTGTCTTGGTGTGGTCCTCTTTGGATTCCTTTTGTTTGGGGTTCTGTGCGCTTCCTGGACTTGTAAGTCTATTTCTTTCACGAGGTCAGGGAAGTTTTCTGTCATTATTTCTTCAAATAGGTTTTCAGTATCTTGCTCTCTCTCTTCTTCTGGCACCCCCATAATTCTGATGTTGGTACGCTTGAAGTTGTCCCAGAGTCTTCTTCCACCATCTTCAACTTTTTGGATTTTTTTTTGCTTTTTGCTTTTTCGGTTGAGTGTTTTTTGCTTCTTTGTATTTCAATTCTTTGACTTGATTTTTGTGTTCCTCTAGTCTGTTTTTGGGTCTCTGTATAATATTTTTTATTTCAGTCAGTGTATGTTTAATTTCTAGTTGGTCCTTTTTTATATCTTCGAGGGTCTCGTTATATTTATCGGCCTTTTCTAGGATATTCTTGAAAAGCCTTATAACCGTGGTTTTGAATTCTATATCCAGTCATTTTTTTCCCTCCATTTCTTTCGTTTGTGATCTGATTCTTTGACGCCGCATGTTCACTGCTCTGTCTGCAGTCTGATCACCCCCTAACCACTTCTGTCTGCCAGTCTGATCACCCCCTAACCACTCCCCTGCCAGCCTGATTGATGCCTAACTGCCCTTTCCTGCAGGCCCGGTCGCCCCTAACTTCCTTCCTCTGCTGGCCTGGTCACCCCTAACTGCCCTCCCCTTCAGACTTGATTGCCCCAACTACCCTCTCTTGCAGGCCTGGTCCCTCCCAACTGCCCTCCCCTGCTGGCCTGATCGCCCACAACTGCCCTCCCTTGCAGGTGTGGTCCCTCCCAACTGCCCTCTTCTGCTGGCCTGGTCACCCCTAACTGCCCTCCCCTGCAGGCTTGATTGCCCCCTACTGCCCTCCCTTGCAGGCCTAGTCCCTCCCAACTGCCCTCTCCTGCTGGCCTGGTCACCCCTAACTGCCCTCCTCTGCTGGCCTGGTCTTCCCTAACTGCCTTCCCCTGCAGACTTGATCACCCCAACTACCCTCCCTTGCAGGCCTGGTCCCTCCCAACTGCCCTCCCCTGCTGGCCTCGTCACTTCTAACTGCCCTCCCCTGCAGGCTTGATTGCCCCCTACTGTCCTCCCTTGCAGGCCTAATCCCTCCCAATTGCCCTCTCCTGCTGGTCTGGTCACCCCTAACTGCCCTCCCTGTAGGCTTGATCTCCCCCAACTGCCCTCCCCTGTTGGCCTGGTCCCTCCCATCTGCCCTCTCCTGCTTGCCTGATCGCCCACAACTGCCCTCCCCTGCAGGCCTGATCCCTCCCAACTGCCCTCCTCTGCTGGCCATCTTGTGGTGGCCATCTTGTGTCCACATGGGGGCAGCCATCTTGTGTGTTGGAGTGATGGTCAATTTGCATATTACTGTTTTATTAGATAGGATTGGTGAATTTGTCTTCCAACCTTTTCTGCGACCTTATGACCATTTCTCTGAATTCTTTCTTTGACATATTGCTTGCCTCTATTTCATTTACTTCCTTTTCTGGTAATGCGTCTTTTTCTTTCATATGCGGGCTGTGTCTTTGTCTCCCCATGATCTCTCCTGTCCGGGTGTCTGGTTATGTAGCTCTCTCTCTCCTGCCTTGTCTTAAAGGTACAAAATACAGCACAACAAGGCACTGAACACAAATGTATTCACAATACTAATAACCCCAAATACAGGTGACCATCAGAGAAAAGAGAATTTGGGGATAAATAAAAAAGAGTGAAAAAATGGTATTGAGAAAAGTTAAAAAAGTAAGAGAGAAAAGAAAGAGAATAAAAAAGAAGGGGGAAAAACTATATGGGGAGAACTCCAATAGAACAACAATTAATCCAAAAAAATGCAAACAACTAACTCCCAGCTATGAATGCAAACTACAAACAACAACTAATAACAAGCGAGGAGAAGAAAAACATAAGCAAAAAAAAAAAGAGAGAAACAATTACACAAACAAAATAAACCAATCTAATCGATAATGAAACTAACAACAACAATAGGACAGAAAGAAAGAAGGGCAAAACAAAACAACGTAAAACAAAAAAACAAATAAAAAATATACAAAAAAGGGAAGAGAGTAAAAAATTTGGATAGTGAAGAAAGAGAAGATTGAGAAGTGTGTATGAACAGAGAAGGGGATCGGAAATTATATATATAAGTAGGATGAATTCTTAACGGGGTAAAAAAGGAGTAGGGAAAATCTAAAGCAGGAATAGGGTAAGAGAAACAGGACAACAAAAGGGGAAAAGTGAGGAAGAGCGTGTTGTCATAAAGGTAAAGTTGAGATAGAGTAAAATGATGCTAAGGAAAAATGAAACTAGAATGAATGTAGAACACTAATCCCAAAATAAAATAAAATAAAGAGAAAATAAAGCTTAAAAAAAGTTAAAATAGTAGTAGTAATAATACTGATTAAAAATCAAAATATAATAATTAAAAGGGTAAAATCAAGTGAGAAAAAAAGAAAAAAAATTAATTTCTTAAGTAAAATATAAAAAATAAAAACGTGCAGTAGTGAAGGTCATTCACTTCCTCTACTGTTCTATTTGGCCCACTGTTTCCTGTCAGGTAGTCAGGAAAGTATTGAAGTTCCCTGCGTTCCACATCTCCTCTGTGTCGTATGCCACAATCTTGTTTTCAAGCCAGCAGTATTTCTTTGTTACTCAGCCTGCCTTTCTCTGGGCGAAATCTGACCTTTCTGTGAAAAGGTGCATAGCTTGTCTGAGTCTGCGTATTCGTGCTGCTTGAGACCCGGAGTTTGTGGGTTTGCTGCTGGTCCCTGGGTGTAGTGGTTGTAGGGTCCTGGGAGATATCCCCACTGTTATTTTTTTTACCGTGGTAAATATACATAACATAAAATTCACATCTTAAAATTCTTTTCTTATAATTTCAATTGTTCTGTCTTCAAGTTTACTAAGTCTTCTGCCTGCTGAAATCTTCTCTTGAGCACCTCTAGTGAATTTCTTTTTAATTTATCAAACTTTTTAGCTTTAGAATTTGTATTTGGTTCCTTTTAATAATTTCTATTTGTTAATGTTCTCATTCTGTTTATATATAATTTTCCTGATTTTCTTAGTTTTTGTTCATATTTTCCTAAAGCTCTTTGAGCACATTTAAGACAGGTGTTTTAAAGTTAATATTCTTAATTCTGATGACCAGGTTTCCTCTGGGATGGTTTTTGTAAATCAATTTTGTTTTTATGAGTGGATCACACTTTCCTGATTCTTTATAGGCCTTGTGATTTTTTGTTGTTGAAAACTGGATATTTCAATATAATGCAGTCAGTCTGGAAATTATATGAATCCCTCTTCTCAGAATTTGATATTTTTAAAATTATTGAAGGCTAAGTATCCATTGCTTAGTGATTTTTTTCAGACTATTTTTGAAAATACTGTACACCTTGTTTTGTGTGGTAACTGAAGTCTGCTCCTTTGTGTTCAGCTACTATTTTGATACAGATTTTATTGAATGCCAGGATTTCAAAACCAAGGAAAACAACAACTGCAACAACAAAATCAAACAAATAATAAAAACCCCAAACATCTCTGGGCTATATTTGCAGGTTGTGTGCTAGGGAATTCCTTTAACACTTAGCCAGGCTTGCACTGAGTCTAGGGATCAGCCTGAAGTGAACGCTTAGGGTCTTTTCCATTTTCTTTTCTTTCTTTCTTTTTTTTTTTTTTGAGTATGCACCTTTCCCTATGACAGTGTGATTCTTTTGAATACCCTGATTTCTTAAGAGTCTCCCCCAGGATTTTTCTTCTGGGCTTCAAGCAGACTCTTCTTTGTCTCAACTGTATATTTTGCCCCAAGTGTCTCTGGGTTGTTGTTCACCTTGCAGTGTTTCAACAAATGACTGCTGCATTTTGATTTAAGTTTGGAGATAGGCAAAATATAGACCAGTGCCTAGTTTTCCAGCTAGCCCCAAGACAGTCTATAACAGACATACACAATAATTTGTGAATATGGTCTTCTCTGTTCCTTCTGGACCCAGGAATTAAGATTCTACACTATTTTAAGACTGCTGCTTTTTGGGAGGGATAGTGGGGCAAGGGGAAGTAAAAATGCAGCAGTGCTTTCCTACTGTTTTCAAGTTGTTTCTTTCTTTATTTTTAATTTATTGATTTTAGAGAGAGGGAAAACGGGAGAAACACAGATTTGTTCCACTTACTTATGTATTCATCGATTGATTCTTTTATGTGCTTTAACCGGGGATTGAACCTGCAACCTTGGCATATTGGATGACATTCCAACCAACTGAGCTACCCAGCCAGGACCAAGTGGCCTTTTTCTTGATCAAGTGTTCTCTTGGTTTCTGTAAACCTTTTGACTCTTTTGCAGAGTTCTGACAAAAATTTGGTTTTGGGAGTTTCTGCTTGTGGTTTAAACAATTTTTTTTGTTTGTTTCTGTAGGGAGATGAGAACTAACAGCTGCCTATTCTGCCATTTTGCTCCACTTGTATTTTTTGGAAGGTATTTTTGTTGGGTATAAAAATCTAAGTTGATAGATTTTTCTCTTTGAGTAACTTAAAAGACATTGTTCCATTATCTTCTCTTTTGAAATTTGCTGTCATCCTTGTCCTTGTTCTACTGTACATAACACAACTTATTTCTCTGGCTGCTTTTAAGATTTTTCTCTTTATCCTGACTTTGAACATTTTGATTATGATGTGCCTTAATGTAGTTTTCTTCATGTTTCTGGTGCTTGGGATTTATTAATATTCTGGGATATGTGATATTATAGTTTTCATAAAATTTGGAAATTTTTCATGAGATACACACACACACACACACACACACACACACACACATATACATATATATAAATTTTCCTCCTCCTCTCCTCTGGGACTTCAATTAAACTTATTAGACCACTTGAAGTTATTCCAAAGCTTACTAATATTTTCTTTCTTTTTTTCTATATTTTTTGGATACTTTGTTTTGCTATGTCTTCAAGTTTGCTAATCTCTTTTTCTGCTATGTCTACTACATTTATATTATTATCTCATACATTGTAGTTTATATCTCTAGAAATCTAATTTGCATTTTCTTTTATACCTTCCATGTCTCTACTTAACTTTTGAACATGACATGTAGTAATAATGACTGTTTTAATATCTCTGCTAATTCTGACATCTGTGCTAGTTTTGGTTTGTTTTTTATTGATTGATTTTTCTCCTCATATGGGTAGTATTTTCCTGCCTCTTTACATACATCATGAGTTTTTATTGGATTACAGACATAATCATGGATATTATTGTATTTCTAGAAATATTGTTGAACTTTATTCTGGGATGCAGTTAAGTTATTTGAAACAGTTTGATCCTTTTGAGTCTTGCTTTTATCATTTGTTAGGCAGGACCTATTACTGTTGAGTCATGAGTTTTTCCAGTCTGGTTGGAAATAGGCACTGTTTTTGGCCCTATGTGAATGATAGGCACTATTCCTTGAAATATTTTTGGGTGGTTCTTTTCCTGGCCTTTGAAAAGTTTTACTTTGCTGAATATTCTAGTGGGACTTTCTGAAAAATCATCAAATTTCTCTCCCTATATACATGTCTTTCTTCTCTGGCTACCTTTGTTACCCTGGACTCTCAGCTTAAAATTTTTAACTCAGGCCATCTGCTGGACTCTGCCTATGTGCTCCCCTCCCCCCACTCTGTGTCACCCTGCAGACTCTTAAGACAGTAAGCTGAGGCAACCTTAGGACTCACCTTGCTTTATTTTAGTCTCTCAGGGATAACTGTTCTTTGTTGCCTCATGTCTAGTGTCTTGAAAACTATTGTTTCATATATTATAGCCCTTTTTTGGTTTTGTTTTCAGGAGGGAGGGTAAATCTGGTGTCTGTTACTCCACCTTGGCCAGAAGCAGAAGTATAAATTATTGTTTTTAGTATTGATAATTTGGGTTTATTTAATGATAGAGGGAGTGGAGAGTATGAAGACATGAGGGAGGATTTAGAAAATGGTGGCAGAGTAAGTGGATGTTGCATGGACACGCTCCCAGGAACAAACTGGAATTATAACTAAAATACAGAAAAACATCCTGAATAATCAAGGAAAGACTCACAGGAAAGAACCCTGATACCTGAGGAGTGAAAGTAGAGACAGCATAGAGACTGGTAGGAGGGGCAGAGGGTGCAAAAGGATGGCTGGGCACCCACAGATGGCAACTGAAGTCCCAGAGAGAGATATCTCAGCTGTGGGGGGGGGTGCCACTGAGAACTCTGGGATCTAATCCCCAAGTTCCCCCCCGCCCCAGCAGAGAACACCAAAACTGAAAAGGGTACCCATATAACATTTGGCTATGAAAAGCAGTAGGGTTGCTGTCTTGCCAGGGAGTGGCAGCTGAAAATTCAGGCACCCTCTTAACGGGCCAATGAACAAAATTCCCTGTGGAGCCACCCAACTTGTGCTCTGGCAGGGGAAGAGCAGAGTGGACTGGAGCTGTGTGAGCAGAAGCCAGGATTGGGGATTCGGGGTTAGAGCTAAGAAGGCAGAAACCCCCGGTTTCCTCTGCTGAATTATTCTCTCATGCAGCGGAGGACATTTTTCCCACACAGACATTTGTCTTGCCTGGGGGAAAGACAGTTCACCCACCTTATTGGAAAACATCTTGCCCTGAGGCCATTTCAGAGATTAAAAATAACAATTAGCTTCCAGGCAGAAGCAACTGCCCCACCCTGTTGAAAAAACTCTCGCCACACCTGAGGACTATTGCCTGGGGAGCAATTCAAGTTGGAATCCTATCAGTCTGTGGACAGAGGTGGTCTCTGGAGGCTTTGAGTCTTTGCCTGATCTAATTAGTCAGAAACAGTGTTTGAAACTCTCCTGCACTAGAGATTGAAAGGCATAGAGGATCTACCTAATGCGTAGTCACAAACCCAAACAGCCAGCCGAAATGAGGACACAAAGAAACAACCTTCAAATGAAAGAACAAGAGAATTCTTCAGAAGAAGAGATAAATGAAGCAGAGATAAGAAATTTATCTGAAACAGAGTTCAGAATAATGATGGTAGAGATGCTTGACAGCATGAAAAAAGATATAGTAACTATGAAAAAAGAACAGTCAGAAATAATGAATCAGTGTATTAGAAGACAGCGTTGAAGAAATCACTCAGAGAACCAGAAAAAAAAAAAAAGAAAAAGAAAAAGAAAAAGGAAAAAACAGGAGGACAGCTTAAGGTAGCTGTGGGACAACGTGAAATGTAACAATATTAGAATAACAGGTGTACCTGAAGAGGCAGAAAGGGAGAAAGGAATAGAGAACATGTTTGAAAAAATAATGCAGAAAAGTTACCCAACCCAGTAAAGGAAAAAGTCACAAGTTCAGGAAGCACAGAGACCCCCAAGCAAGAAGAACCAAATAGGCCCATGCCCAGATACATCATAATTAAAATGCCAAAAATTAAAGACACAGAAAGAATCTTAAAGGCAGCAAGAGAAAAGCAAACTGTTACCTACAAAGGAGTTCCCATAAGGCTGACACCTGATTTCTCATCTGAAACTCTACAGGCCAGAGGGAATGGCATGAAGTACTCAAGGTAATGGAAAGCAAGGATCTGAAACCAAAATTACTATATTCAGCAAGGCTATCATTCAAAATAGACGGTCAAATACGGAGCTTCCCAGACAAAAAAAGGCTAAAGGAGTACATCACCACCAAGCCAGCATTACAATAAATGCTAAAGGGATTGCTGTAGTGAGAAGAAGCAACAGAGTAAGAAACCTAGGCATACAGAATTAAAATGGCAATAAATAAGAACCTATCAATAATAACATTTATTGTTAATGGATTAAATGCTCCAATCAAAAGGCATAGGGTAGCTAAATGGATACAAAAACATGACCCAACTACCCGTGTTTCCCTGAAAATAAGACAGTGTCTTATATTAATTTTTGCCCCCAAAGACACGCTAGGTCTTATTTTCAGGGGATGTCTTATTTTTCCATGAAGAAGAATACGGTACACATTTATTGTTAAATGAAAATAAAGGAAATTTATTACCTGTATACGGTACGGTAGTACGGTAGTTGTCAACACAAACCAGACAAACTGTGAATCCTACAGTATCAAGAATTTACTCATTTATTCAATGACAATCATGTCATCATCTTCTGGAACATCATCATAACAATCCAATTCCTGAATTTCCTGGTGAATTTCTTGTGACTCCATTTCTTTCAAAATCAGTAGACCAAATCTCTCATGTTTAGCAATAGCACTGTCTTTAAATGAGTACTTCTTGTCAAGGTAGCCTGCTCGCAGTGCATTTGCAATGCAACTGTCAGTGATTTTCTCCCATGAATTCTTCACCCAAGTCACAACTTGTTGCAGTTTAGTTTCACAAAGTTTCCACACTGATTTCTCTCCATTCTATTTTCAATGTAGTCATTAATTTCCATGCACAAATTGTCTTTGAATGGCTTGTTTATTGCAATATCAAGAGTCTGGAGATAGGCCGTCATTCCTGCGGGAATCATTATCTGATCTATTTTTCTTTCATGAAGAAATGTCTTCATGTCTTTAGCACGGTGAGTGCTGGCTGCATCCCAGACTAGCAGACCTCTTTGGCTCCCTCGCATAACAAGCGGCAGCATTAAATCCACCCACTTCTTTATAACTGCTTGTGTGGTCCAGGCTTTTTCAGTTTCAAGAATAAAAACACCCAAAACACGTTCAATCTTTTCCTTCTTGCCCTTAGAAATGATTAAGGGTGGGATTTTAGTGCCATCCAGACGAATTGCCAAAATACAGGAAACACGTGCACTTTCGTAAGCAGTGGAGGGAATGTACGCTAAGGAGGCACTCTGCTGTTCAATTGTTGTTTGAGATGATTGGCCCATAAACACTGCAGTTTCATCCATAGCAATCGTGTTGGAAAGATTGTATTTAGAGAAGTCAGCATCATCAAATAAAGGACTTGAATGCAAGTGCTCACTTAATTGAGTATCTTCCAACCTAAACAATGTTGTAGATCTTCTTAAAGACAGTTCACTTCGCTGAAGGAAATTATCCAGCCAGTGTTGTGATGCTTTGAAGTCTTCGGGGGCTATGTCAAACTGTGGTGCCATTGCAAGGGCAAATTCTTGAATCTGAGCCCTATTCACAACCAAAGCCTTTGCTCTCCTGTCAACAACCCATTCACAGATCAGGTCTTCCAGCTCGGAAAATAATGGTTGCCGACCTGATCCACACTTGCGCTTTTTAGCATTTCCCTTGTCCACTTGTTCAATGAGGTTACCATACTCTGCTCGCCATTTTCGGACCAGTCGGATACTCAACATCTTCTCTTTGCAGAAAGCAGTAAGATTTTGGCCCCAAGAGTCTTCCACGATTCCTTTCCTGTACTCCACGGAGTAGCTTTTTCTTTTTGCGCTCATTTCTAGGGGTAAAAAAAAAGGAATTGTGGTATCAAGGTGGGGGGAGGGGGATCACTCAAAATGACACAGGGGGGATCAGAGGGGGGAATCAAAATGGCACAGGAGAATCAGAGGGGGGATTACCATTTTAGTAACCCCTTTTGATCCTCCTGTGTCATTTTGATTGCCCCCTCTGATCCTCCTGTGTCATTTTAAGTGATCCCCCTCCTCCCACCCCTGTGCCACTGAACACCTTCACCAGACATCCCTCCTACCCCTTTATCAGACATTTACCCCCTGGGGCCTGCCTGGGGACTGTCACTGGGCTTGCTGGGGCCTGGATCTGGGCTGGAGCAGGGTCTGCCACTGACTGAGAACCTTCAGTCATCATGAAGGCGGCCGCGAGCATCAGGTAGTGTCACCAGAGACAGACCAGCACTCACCACCTTCGCCGCGTCCCATCCGCTCTAATCCTCCTGTTCTTCTACACGCGCATCTGCGAAAGTCTCCTCCTCTCTCCCGCCCTGCGCTCACCGCTCACTCCGACCTCCGCTCCGCCTCCACACAGCAGTGACGTTAGGACTCCGCGTAACGTCACTGGTTGCTAGACGCCATTCAGGGTGGCCCTAGCGACCAGTTTACGGTAAATTAATTTTCATTCTGAGACAGAGCCTGGGGGCCTTATTTTCAGGGGATGCCTTATATTTCACTCAGAAGGAAACCTGTAAGTAGGTCTTATTTTGGAGGATGTGTTATTTTCGGGGAAACACGGTATATGCTGTCTACAAGAGACCCACCTCAGAACGAAAGACACACACAGGATGAGAGTGAGGGGATGGAAGAAATTTTTCCATGCAAATGGAAAAGAAGAAAAAGCTGGTGTAGCAATACTCATGTTCGACAAAATAGACTTTAAAATGAAGGCCATCACAAGAGAGAACAAAGGTCACTACATAATACTAAAGGGGTCGATCCAACAAGGTGATATAACCCTAGTAAACATATATGCACCCAATATAGGAGCACCTAAATATATATATATATATAAAATTTTAGAGGACTTTAATGGAGAGATCGACAATAATACAGTCATAGTAGGGGACTTTAACACCCCACTGACTTAACTGGATAAATCTTCCAGATAAAAACTTAACAAGGAAACAGTGACTCTAAAGGACACACTGGATTAGATGGATTTAATTGACATTTATAGAACATTTCACTCCAAAGCAGCAGAATATAAATTTTTCTCAAGTGTACATGGATCATTCACAAAGATAGATGACATGTTAGGATGCCAAACAAGTCTCTACAAGCTCAAGAAGATTAAAATCATATCAAGCATCTTCTCAGATCACAGTGGAATGAAATTAGAAATCAACTTTAGTAAAAGCACCCCAAAACAGTCAAACACATGGAGGCTAAATAGCATGTTATTAAACAATGAATGGGTTACTAACAAGATCAAGAAAGAAATAAAAAACTTCCTGGAAACAAATGAAAATGAACACACAACAACTCAAAATCTCTGGGACACAGCAAAAGCAGTCCTGAGAGGGAAGTTCATAGCACTACAGGCATACCTCAACAAACAAGAAAAATCAGCAATAAACTATTTAACACAACAACTCAAAGAACTAGAAAGAGAACAAACAAACAAATAGACAAACAAAAATCCCAGAGTAAATAGAAGGAAGGAAATAATAAAGATTAGAGCAGAAATAAATAACATGGAGACAAAAAAAATACAAAAGATCAATGAAACCAAGAGCTGGTTCTTTGAAAGGCTAAACAAAAATGATAAACAGTTAGCCAGACTCATGAAGAAACACAGAGAGAGGAACCAAATAAAATCAGAAAAAAAAAGTTGAGAAGTAACCATTGACATCACGTAAGAAAATACTATGAACAACTATATGCTAACAAGCTGGACAATGTGTATAAAATGGACATATTCCTAGAAAAATACAATCTCCCAAAACTGAATCAGGAGGAATCAGATAATCTGAATAGGTCAAGAACAACTGATGAAATAGAAGCAGTAATAAAAAAATTCCCCACAAATAATAGCCCAGGTCTGGACAGCTTCACAGGGGTTTTACCAAACATTCAAAGAACTAACACCTATCCTGCGCTGCGCCAGCACAGCCAAGGGTTCAGCAAGCCTGAAGGAGGGCTGGTGAAGGATGAAGAAAAAGACAGCCAAAGAGAATAAGCTGGGTCTAGGTGGACCTTCTGTGCCTTGCTGAGGCCACAGAACAGATCCAGACTGCAAAGCTGATGCTTTATTTATAGTCAGGGGCAAACAAGGTAATTTACAATGTTCTTGTAAGTTACACTTGTTTTGGCAGCACTTGCTACCCCTCCCACAGCCCATTAGCTACCCAGGGAAGATCTAGGGAGTAGTCACAAGATCAAGCTTAATTATGCTTAGAGGACTGTGCCCTCCAAGCTGGGACTTGTTTGCGCCTTTGCCAGCAGGTCAGTCCGAGGCTTAACCCTATAACCGCTCCCTACACTGTCCTCCTCAAACTATTTCAGAAAATCCAAGAGGAAGGAACACTTCCAAACTCTTTTTATGATGCCAGCATTATCCTCATTTCAAAACCAGATAAAGACATTACAAAGAAAGAGAATTACACGCCAATATCCCTGATGAGCATAGATGCTAAAATCCTCAACAAAATATTAGCAAATCACATCCAGCAATATATTAAAAAGATCATACACCATGATCAAGTGAGATTTATTTCATGAATGCAAGGCTGGTACAATATTCACAAATCAATAAACATGATACATTACATAAACAAATTGAAAGACAAAAATCATATGATCATATCAATAGACGCAGAAAAAGCATTTGACAAAATCCAACACCCATTTTTGATAAAAGCTCTCAGCAAAGTGGGAATAGAGGGAGCATATATCAACATGAAAAGTTCATATATGACAAACCTACAGCCAGCATTATACTCAGTGGGCAAAAACTAAAAGCATTTTCCTTAAGAACAGGAGCAAGACATGGATGTCTGCTTTCACCACTCTTATTTAACACTAGAGGCCCAGTGCACTGATTCGTGCACCGGTGGGGTCCCTTGGCCTGACCTCCACCCTCTCGCAATCGGGGACCCCTTGGGGAATATTGGAGAGCCGGTTTTGGCCCTATCTCTGCAGGCCAGGCTGAGGGACCCCACCGGTGCATGAATCCGTGCATTGGGCCTCTAGTATGCATATAAGATCTTTGGTTAATCTCTTCCTGCCCTTGCCACTCCCCCTTCCCTCTGAGATTCATCAATCTGTTCCATGTTTCCATGCCTGTGCATTGAGCGTCTGCCCCCTGGTGGTCTGTGTTCCTCATAGCTACTGGTCAAATGGTTGCTTAGGCTTTTATATATATAGATAGTACTGGAAATCCTAGTCACAGCAATCAGACAAGAAGAAAAAATAAAAGGCATCCAAAATGGAGAGGAGGAAGTAAAACTCTCATTTCTTGCAGATGACATGATATTGTACGTAGAAAATCCTAAAGACTCCCAACAAAACACTACTATATTTAATAAATGAATTTGGCAATGAAGCAGGATACAAAATCAACACCCAAAAAATTGATGGCTTTTTTATACACCAATAATTAATTCTGAGAAAGAAAACCTAAACAAACAATTTCATTTACCATTGCAACAAAAAAATTAAGATACTTAGGAATAAACTTAACCAAGGAGGCAAAAGACTTATACTCAGAAAACTATAAGACGTTGAAAAAGTGATATAAGAAGATATAAACAAGTGGAAGAATATACTGTGTTCATGGATTGGTAGACTCAGCATCATTTAAATGTCTATACTACCCAAGGCAATCTACAGATTCAAAGCAATCCCTATTAAAATATGGCATATTTCATAGAGGTAGAACAAATACTCCAAAAATTTATATGAAATCACAAAGGACTCCGAATAGCTGCAGCAATTTTGAGGGGAAAAAAACCAAACACAAAAGTTGGAGGAATCACAATATTATATTTCAAGTTATACTATAATGCCACTGTAATCATTATAATGCCACTGGCACAAGTACAGGCATATAGATCAATGGAACAGAACAGAGAACCCAGAAATCGACCCAAGCCAGTATGCTCAATTAATACTTGACAAAGGAGGCAAGAGCATACAATGGAGTCAAGACAGTCTCTTCAATAAATGGTGTTGGGAAAATTGGACAGATACATGCAAAAAAATGAAACTAGACCACCTACTTACACCACACACAAGAATAAACTCAAAATGGATACAGGACTTAAATATAAGACGGGAAACCATAAAAATCCTAGAAGAAACCATAGGCAGCAAAGTCTCAGACATCTCTTGTAGCAATATGTTTACGGATACATCTCCTAGGGCAAAGGAAACTAAGGAGAAAATAAACAAATGGAACTACATCAAAATAAAAAGCTTCCTCACAGCAAAAGAAACCATCAACAAAATGCAAAGGGAGCCCACTGTATGGGAGGACATATTTGGCAATGATACATCTGATAAAGGGTTAATATCCAAAATACATAAGGAACTCATACAACTTAACAAAAGGAAGACAAACAATCCAATTAAAAAATGGGCAAAGGACCTAAAGAGACACTTCTCCAAAGAGGACATACAGATGGCCAAGAGACATATGAAAAAATGCTCAAAGTCACTAATCATCTGAGAGATGCAAATTAAAATGACAATGAGGTATCACCTCACACCTGTCAGAATGGCTACCATCAACAAATCAACAAATGACAAGTGCTGGCAAGGATGTGGAGAAAAGGGAACCCTCATGTACTGCTGGTGGGAATGCAGACTGGTGTAGCCATTATGGAAAACAGTATGGTGTTTCCTCAGAAAATTAAATATGGAACTGCCATTTGACCCAGTGATCCCACTTCTAGGATTATATCCTCCTAAGAAACCCAGAACACCAATCAGAAAGAATATATGCACCCCTATGTGCATATCAGCACAATTCACAGTAGCTAAGATCTGGAAACAGCCCAGGTGCCCATCAGCAGATGAATGGATAAAAAATCTGTGGTACATTTATATCATGCAGCAGTAAAAAAGAAGAATCTCTAACCCTTTGAAACAGCATGGAGGGACCTGGGGAGTATCATGCTAAGTGAAATAAGTCAGTCAGAGAAAGACAAGTATCATGTGATTGCACTTATATGTGGAATCTAAGTAACAAAATAAACTGATGAACGGAGTGGTTCCAGTGATATGGAAGCAAGGAACAGAGTGTGGAATCTCAGAATGAAGGTGGGGGAGGGTAATCAACCAAAGACCTTGTATGCATATATGCATAACCCATGGGCACAGACAATAGGTGCTGAGGCCTGGGATGAGGGGGGACAGGGGTGGGCTGGAGGGGACCAATGGGCGGGGGGAAGGGGACATTTGTGATACTTTCAATAATAAAGGTTTATTAAAAAAAAGAATTAGATTTCAACTTGGAGAGCAGAATTGGGTGGCTGGGTGAAAGTTAGCAGAAGACACTTTGGTTCAATGGGAAGAAAAACTGTTTATTAACAATAACAAGCTCTGACTGGCTTCTCTGAGGCACTGGGGTTTCCCATCCCATTGACCTTCCTGTTGAGAAGACAGATAGGGATTGTGACTGTGGGGGGGACTCCTCCTTCAAGAAGACAGTTACATGGATGACCACAGAAGCCCTCGCACTTACAGTGTGTTAGGATTCTAAATAAAGTGTCAAATGCGGCTACCATTTATGCCCCCCCCCCCAAAAAAAAGTAGAAAAGTAGAACCATCCCTCAAATAATCTTTCCAAATATAAATGACTCTCAGGTAATTGACATAAATTAAAAGTGGTCAGTCATCTATGCAATTTCATGGGTATGATATATAAGATCCCTTTCAGTCTAAGTCTTATATGCTTTACAAATAATTAAGCCACAAATTTTCTAGGCACACAATACTATATAACAAAAGCCCAGCGACCTAATGGTGGAACGACCAGAACAACCAGTTGACTAGTCACTATGACACTCACTGACCACCAGGGGGCAGATGCTCAAAGCAGGAGCTGCCCTCTGGTGGTCAGTGCACTACCACAGTGGGAGCACTGCTCAGCTGATGGGGATGAGTGGGTGCTCCTGCTGTGAACCCCAGGCCGACTGGCAGGAACCTGGGCTGCAATCTTCACCTCCTTGCCCCAGGCTCCTCCTCCTCTCTCCCTGCCGCCTCCTTCGGATGCCTGCAGGCTGTGCAGCACTGCCTCCAGGCTCGCAGAGCTGATCAGGTTGGGAGGCAGGTTCGTGGTCACCGCAGGACTGAGGCCTACTCTGCCACCTCTCAGTGCTATTGTCCCTGGGCCCAGCCCCCACCGGGTCCCCTGGAGAGGCAAGTGCTCCGGCTCCACTGAAGATGCCGGACCAGGGAGCAGCTGCTCATAGGGCAGGTCCACAGCCGCTGGGCTGACCAGGATGAGCGGTGCTCCCACAGCAGGCCGATCCCCGCAGGCCATGTCCCCCACCAGTGCGCGAATCCTGTGCACCAGGCCTCTAGTTTAAAAATTAAAAAAGACATGAGGGATGGTGGAGTAGAGATAATTATTGGGATGAAGTGGGATGGGACAATTTAAGCCTATAATCTGCTATTGATTAATACCTGTGCCAGGATCCTGTGGGTGTTGGGTGAATAACATATAGCTCGTGCCTTCACAAGGAGCCCATGTATGAAGGGGGTGGGGGAATGGTGTATAGTCATTTTAATCAGGAGACACAGTTGTTGAGGCAAAGTAGATGTTTCATGTTTCCAAACTGTGAAGAATTAGATTTATTTGAAACCCTTTTCACTTAATGCAATTATAAATGCTGTTCCAGGAAGGCATGCACATTAGCTTTTTTTCAGCCTTAAGGGAAGAGGATGTTACTTCTGTGAGGAGGCTATAGGAAGGAGCTTGGGGTCTGTAGTCAGAAGGCCTATGTGGGAACCCCTCGGCCCTTCGTCGGAGCCTTAGTGCCTGCATGCACATAAAACGGACAATGGTGGCATCTTGTAAGATTCACTTGGGGTGATTATGTAAAGCACCCAGCAGGGTACCTAGCACCTGGGAGGAGATCAGCACATGTGGTTCCCATGTCTTTATGCAGAGTGTGTCCTTGTATAGTGTGACTCTGTTGGGCATATCCTCATGTGTCTCAAGTCCCCACACCTGCTGGAGTTGGACTCTCCCCCGACAGGAACTATATGGGCTTCGGTTTATGCACTGCATTCTTAGAGATGCAATTTCTGGTTCTCTGGGGCCCCTTGTTCAATAACAGACACCCCCTCATCTCCTACCCTCCCCCCTCCCGTTATGGCCTTTAATCAGATAAGCCTTAAGGCTTAGTGACAACAGGAAGCAAGTAGATATGTCCCTATCTCCAAGAATTGTTGCCAACCTGCCTCAAGAGTGGCTTCTACTTGGCATGGGAGCTGAAGGACAGTGAAAGCTTCAAGATGGAGCCTGAGGAAAGGGTCATGGGAAGCAAGGAGGGAAAGAGGAAGGGCTAAGGACGAGGACAGGACTCCTCGCACACAAGGTGTCAATGCAAGCCAGGATTCAGGTGCCCCAGAGGAGCCAGAAATAGGACTCTCAGAGTGCTGCCATTGTCCGTGTGCACGTGGTGAGGTGGGGCATAGGTGACTTGGGAGGCCCAGCATACCAGGAGCCTGAGGCCTCTCTGTGCCTCATATGGGTGACAGACAGCATCATCTCAGACACAGCTTGTCCTTATTTGGCTGGATGGTGCCTGAGCCAAGGCTCAGGGATCAGGCTGGCTCAGCCTGTCCCCACCCCTAGGCATCCAGGAGGTAATCAAATGGCTGACAAGGATGAGCAAAGGAGTCTCCCCAAATGCTAGGCCCCTACTACAGTGTTTGCACTCCTGGTTTCTAGAAATAGCCCCGGGGGCATAGGTATTGTCGCAATATTTTACAACGAGGCAGTAAGGCTCACAGAGGTGAAGGGACTTGTCCAAGGCCATGGGTGTGCCTTAGCTTGGATTTGAACTCAGGCCTGCCTCCAAACCTCAATCTTTCTAACATGACCCAGTTTCTCTTTCTTTTTGAGATGTAGCCATGTGGCCATCAGAGGCCTCTAAAACATCTGTAACAGGCCTACTTAGATAGCCAGCATGGGGCGGGGCGGGGCGGGGCGGGCAGGGGCGAGCTGTGCAGGCATCCTGCAGAGTTCTGGCTCCTGTGCCCTGGTCCAGGGTGCATTTGTTATCTGGCTCACTGCATAGCCAGGACAGGCCAGCTCATGTGCCCTAACAAACAGCCTGCAAATCTCGGGGCTTGGCCTCATTTCCGGACAGGTGAGGAGCAGCACTATCCAAACGCTCTTGATGATATTGGTAGAGAAGCAAGAACCAGCTGTGAAACTTCGGCCTGGAATGAGTGCATATCACAACTGCGAACCTGTCAATGGCCAGAGCAGGTCACCTGCCAGCTGCTCAGTGGCCGGGGGCAGTTTCCCAGGCATTGGTGACAGTAACATCTGCAGTGGCTGCTCTGTTCTGTCCTATCAGCAATGATTTTCACAGCCTGTGAGGGTCTCTCCTTTTGCCAGAGTGGGGCTGCCCAGGGCAGAAGGGTCCTGCTTCCTGCCTCCAGGAGCTCACCGTCTGGTTGAGGGACAGCCTGAACTCCACAAGGGCTGTTGCCAAGTAGGAGGCGCTGTGTGCGACACAGGCAAGCACAGGGCTGTGGGGGCTCAGGGCGGCGCTGCATTCTGCTGGTGGAGAACTGCAAAGGGGCACCCTGAACCCTCGGTTCAAATACAAGAAATCCCAGCCAGGGGCCCGAGGAAGGGGCTCTGCAGTCTGAGGGACAGTGTGCTAAGGCACGAAGCTGGCTCTGCGTGGATGCGGTGGTCTGCGTGTTTGTGGTTTGGGGAAGGGGAAGAGGCAGAGAGCTGGGAGGTGCAGGGGTGAGGCTGCCGGGCCTCTGCTGCCTCCCTGCTGAATGCAGCTGCGGAGTTCTGGCCTCTGGGTGAGGTGGGCACTGGGAAGGGCTTCCCAGGACCCCAGCCAGGTCCTCTCCCCACCTGCACCAGCCCAGCCTGGGGTGCTCCAGGCTGCAGAGCCGCTAAATCCTGCCTTCTGCCAGCAGCCCCTGCTGTTCACCCTGGAGCATGAATCAGCTCCATTCTTCAGGAACAAAAGCTCCTGGGTTGCCAGGGAGATGCAGGGACTGCCGCGTGCACTTCCTGGAGCTGCGAGTTGGTATTAGGAGGAGAGGGGACACAGCTCCAGAGACCTGCTCTGCGCCAGCCAGCACAGGGCTGAGGGAGCTGCCTCTTCCCATCAGGCTGAATGGGGCTCTCTGTGGGCCAAGCTCAGCAGGGCCTTTGGACAGGCCGGGGTTTCTCTGTGACTCAGTTTCTGTCTGACCTCTGGTTCCTCAGATTGTTTGGGGTAATACTAGCTAGCATGCCTGGTGGCTGAGCTGTTTCATGAGAGAATAAGTGGAAAGCCCTCATTCCATCCATTTACTAGTAGTCACTAAAGGTCTTGCTGTCTTCTGCGTGACACCCAGGCCCCAGGCTGGGCCCAGCAGGGCTGGGAGGCTGACTTGGCCTGTGCTGAGCAAATAGCCTCGGGCACTGTTCGTGGCTGCAGGGCCACTCACTCCATGGCAGTGGCTATTGTTCTTGAGCTCAGGAGCTTTGTGGTGGGCTAGAAGAATGCCCTCAGGTTTTGAGCATTTCTGGGAAGTAGAGGGAAAGGGGGAGCCCACTCCCTGGTAGCCCTGCTGAAAAAGGTTGGGGTGCTCCTGGGAAGAACCTGTGTATGTAAGCTCAGTTCTGTCTGTGAGTCCCAGGGTGTTTCCTGAGCCTGTGAAGGCTGCTGCAGTTGCTTTGGGCCCACCATGAAGCCGCCCCATCCTAGCAGGCCACGCATTTGGGGTGAAGGACTGGAGTTCGTGCTCTGAACGGAACTGAGCTGGTACAAGTTCAGGACCTGGGGTGGGAGCTGGGGCCAAAGGCCCTTCCCTGGGACCGGGCTTGTCTCATCTGCCCTGCTCCTTAGATCTGCCACTTCTCACACGTGGAGGGGAAGTGTGGGCCAGGTTCAGGCAGGATGTGACTGGTACAGAGCCCAGGTGTCCTCAGCGACATGGAAGCGCTAGGAATTGATGACGTGTGTTTGGGGAGCAGACATGGTGGTTTCAGGGTTCTTGACAGCCTTTGGGAGTAATCAGGAATGCCGTCTGTGCATTGTTCATGGTGGATTTGGGGAGGGAGAGGGGTGTGCTTGGAAACGTTTCTGATGGGGTGGTTGGTGCTGTTGTTAGTGGAGGCGAGGAGGGGAGTTGCCAGGGAGGGTGGATTTCTCGTGATATCCTGAGAAAAGGGATTTTCTGAGACTCGCACAGGAGGATGAGAAAGTTTTATTGGTAGAAAGCTTTGTTTCTGTGGAATCAAACCCGAGTTTCCAAGGTGTCATTTCCCTTGGTCCTGCCCAAGAAGAAGGCCCACCTGCCTGGAGCGGTGCTAGAATCAGCCGTGCCCAGGGTTCTGCTCCATGTTGAGGCGTGGATCAGGCTGCTTAGCTGTGCTCCCAGCGCAGTCTGTTAGTACAGTGCGTGTGGAGTCCGTGTGGCCACGTGGCTGTGAAGGAAACACAGGAGAATGCAAGGAAGCAGGCGCAACAGAGCCCCACGAGCCAGGAGTCCCGAGAGAGAGAACCCCTTTGTTTAGGAGATTATGTACCCCAAATTTTCATTGCCTTGCAGTGGCCACACCCTTCTGGCCAATGATCTCTGTTCCCAGGTGTGACAGACATATAAGTACCTTCCCCATGCCACCCCAACTTCACTGGGCATATGTCTATCTTCCCTTTGTTGGACCCCTTCCCCCAATGTTTTGCAGGGAATAGACCAGTGGCTCCCTGGGAGTGCAAAGTTGCAGCTTCCTGGTGAAGCTGCCCAAATGACATGCCCATATGTCTGGCCTCCCTTTTCTCCTTTCCTGTTAGTAGTAACTAGCTAATCACAGTGGTATCACTGTGTGCTGATGGCAGGTGCTGGGGTTATAGGTGTGCTGAAGTCTATGATGATGAGATACTTGGAGAGGATCAGTAATAGTATGCTGAGGGATGGGGACCAGCAAGGATGGGGTGGATATTGTTGGCCAGCAGGTCATCAGCGACTTTGTGCTTGAGCTCTGAAGGTGTGTTTCTTGTCTCAGCACCGCAAGGGGCAGCTTGGGCCTGAGGTCCTGTGAGGGGTTCCTGGGCAGAGGGTCTTCTCTGGGGGGAAAGGGGAGCCGAGGTGGGCATGGAAGTGGAGAGGCTGGGCCAGGGCAGCCAGGAGTGAGTGACTCTGCAGGTCCTCGGTGTCATTACTTGCTGTTGTCACTGGGGAAAGTTGCAAAATGAAAATTAAGTGTCGGAGAAGATTGAGTTGTTTGATGTCTAACCAGGAGCAGTCTTTTATTGCTGTAAATGTTGCTTTCCTCTCACTGCCCATGACAGGTGAGTCGTAGTGGCATTGAAGGAAGACAGACCCTTGCTCTGCTCAGAACCCACAGAAAACATGGCTGTGGGCCCAGGTCTCCTCCATCCATCCAGCGTGGCTGCAGGAGCAGAGATGTGTGGTCTGATTTCATGCACAGGGCAAGAACAGATCTGTGGACATACCAGCCACATGGCATGGTTGGTGGTAAGACTCGGGGCTCTGATTCAGACCTAGCTGGGCCACTTAGAAGCTGTTGCCCCCGGCAAGCCTCAGCATCATCAGCTGTAAGACAGAGGGTGTATCTATGTCTTCGCCTTTATTTTTTATTTACTTATTTTTAAAACGTAGTCAATTTTATTTTCCTTAAACCACAAAATAGAGTCTTTGGTTGTACAAACATCACTAGTTACAGTCTTGCCAAGAGGTCCCGGCTGGGGAGGGAGCTTAGTCGGTGGCCAGAACTCCTGAGGGGGTCTTTAAAATGCTAACACCCAGGTTAAAAGACTTGGGGCCAGGGTGGTGTTGGTGCTGGCAGGGCCCCACCCCAAGTCCTCTAGGAGGGCACTGGGCCCAGGCCTCGGCGCCCCGGCCACAGAGGGCGGCGACTACTGCACAGGGACCCGTCCTTGGGGCCCACGGGTCCGGCGAGGGCCTGCCCAGAAGCACCAGGGTCACCTCTCCGTCCTCCTCCTGCAGGCCAGGGCTGGGAGACGGCTCCAGGCATCTCAGCTCCTCAGCAAAATGTGGGGACAGACATCCCGGGGAGCTGCTGGTCAGGGGGCCTTGGTCTTCCAGGGGGGTGGGTGATGGGGTGGGCGCGGGCAAGGGGGCCTCGGCCAGCCGCTCCAGGGGCCCTCGTTTGCTCCGGCCTTCCTGGGACTTGCTGAGACCCATCTTTGCGCTGAGGGCGTCCTGCTCCAGGGACTTCATCCTGGCGGCCCTCCACAGCGCTCGCTTCTCAGCCTCCAGCGCGCGGAGTTCCGGAGGGGACAGGGCCCGCTGGGGCACCGGCAGCTCCGGGCTCTGCACACGCAGCAGCTCCTGATGGCGCCGTTCAGCCTTGGCCGTTCGCACCGGAGCGCTGCTTCCCAAGAGGGACGGGGACACGGGGACCAGCCCTGCAGCAGGGGCGCCGGCCCAGGGAGGCTCGTCCTCCGGCTCCTCGCTGTCTGGGGCCTCCCCGTCCGCGAGTCCTGCGTCGGCTGCCTCCCGCAGCATCTGCGCCCTCTTCTGCTGCAGCTTCCGGGCCTTCTTCCTCCTGCATCTTCCGCAGGTCGTTGGCAACCAGGGACACGCGCTTCGGGGGGCCCTCGGCCTGGGGCACCCGCACCTCCAACTTAAAGTACTTCTGCCGCTCGCGGAAGGACAGCTGCTCCAGGGAGGCGGTAGGGCCCGGCGAGCAGGGTTGGGCAGTTGGGTCCTGGAGGGGGTGCGGGGCTGGCACAGCAGCGAAGGTCCGGTAGGGGTCTTCGCCTTTAAAGCGCTCAGCACAGAGCCTGGCTCAGGGTGTCTGGGGCTGGGCTGGGTTTTGCTGAAATGACTGGAAACTGATGAGTCAGGCGTCATACCTCTTCCCAGGTGGCAGCATCCATCAGCAGTGAGCGCGAGAGCCAGGGCAGGACGCGGGTCATAAGAGAGGGGCCGACAGGGAAGTGGACTAGGAGGCTGGCAAGGCGGGGTTTCAGGAGCTCCCGCAGGGTGGGCCATTGAGCCTAAAGGTCTGGGCCAGGCTGGCCTGGGGGAGGCATGAGAAGCCCCAGTCTGTCCCCGGGTGTGGCCAGAGAGCTTCCCCTTGCCCATGGTGCTTTGCTTGCATCATTGTGGCTGGGCAGAAAAGGGCTGGGCAAGTGGAGGTCCTACCTGCTGGTCTCAGGCCTCAATGACAGGTGGCAATGTTAGGGGACTTCCTGGGGGTCAGGATGCAGCCCTTCTTCTCTGGGAGCTTCTGGTTGGCAAAGGGTGCAGTTGGCTGCAGGTTGGAGGGCCTCTTCATCTTTGAGGCAGCGGAGGAAGGGGGTAATGACGCAGCGAGTGTATGGGAGGTCTCTGTGCTGGGTGTCTGTCTGCCCGCGTGCCTGCCTCTCTTGCTCTGAAGGAGGCAGGGGCTGGGCCTGCAGCTGCCTGGCAGAGCTGCTCCTTCTTGGGAAACAGCTCCTCCCTTGGGTTGCAGACACCTTTTCGCTCCTCATTCACCAGACGGTCCATGTGGGGCACTGGGCCGGCCTCTTCCGTGAGAAGATTGTGGAATCTCATTCTCCATGGGGAACCCAGCCCTCTAGGAGGTGCTCAGGGCCTGGGCCTGGCTGGGGACAGCCCCTAGATGGGGGTGGTGAGCTCAGGCTGGGTGTGAACTGCATTTAAAGGGCCTGCATCCAAAGCTTTGTGGTGGCGGGGGACAGCGGGGCCAGATGTCACCCAGCCCTGAGCTGGTCTGCAGCCTGTGGGGCAGGTGCAGGCTCTAGCCCCGGGGCAGGGATTCGGGGTGATAAGGCAGACAAGACATAGGGGGAGCAAGCAGGCTGTTCGGGCAAGTGTCCAGACCAAGGAAATGCTGCCGAGAACTGGAGGGTGAAAGGAAATGACAAGTGAAGGACAAATGGACAAGGAGGCGCCAGCCCCCATAGGTGGGGACGTTGAAGTCTGAGGGTTATGGGTTTCATCTGCCAGTGGGGCTGGGCTATCAGCTCCAGTGTGAGGGTGCTGCAGCTGCCGGGATGGAAGAGGGGAGCGCCAGCCTGGATAGTTGGTGGGTCAGTCTGACCAGCATTAGGTGGAGGCTGGTCAGATCCTTACTGATCACGAGGTGAACGGGCATCCGGAGGTCCTGTGCTGCAAACAAAAACAAACAAACAAACAGACCTTGACCTGGGCCAGAGGGCCTTATTCTGCTCCTGTCTCTGTCACGAACTTGCTGGGCACTGGGCAAGTTCTGTTCCGGCTTTCAGTGAGTTCCTCGGTAAAATGCAAGCCATGGAGTGAAAGAAGGGCTTTCAAACATTTTCCAGCCGTGGAACCCTTTGTTTAAGTGAAATACACCGTCACTTCTGTTCTCAGCTGAGTGAAGTGGGCCGAGTGGCTGGGTGGTGGGCGCTGGCCTGCTCTGCTCGTGGCCCTCTATTCAGGACGCCTTTAGGACCAGCCTAGCGGTCGCCAGCCTTTTGCTGGTCCAGCCTATCTCAAAGCCCTGCTTGCA
This sequence comes from Plecotus auritus, assembly GCF_963455305.1. NCBI lineage: Eukaryota > Metazoa > Chordata > Mammalia > Chiroptera > Vespertilionidae > Plecotus > Plecotus auritus. Next base: position 62,619,146 of record NC_137783.1, read on the forward strand.
AACGTTTGTCCTAAGTTTTAAAAACGATGCACATGATAAACCAGCCTTTACTAAGCACCTGGTTTGTGCCAGATACGTTCTAAAGCACTTTACAAATATTAGCTCATTTAATTCTCACAACAACCCTAAGAAGGAGATGGGTAAACTGAGGCACGGAGCGGTGGAGGGACTTCTCAAGGTCACACAGTTCGTGAGGGGCATAGCCGGGATCAGAGCCCAGGCTCGCGTCTCCTCACTGTGCCCGGTGCCTGTGGACACAGCAGGAGAAAGGGCTGGCAGGTGACTCAGGACGCTGCTGCGTTCTCCTTTTCCAGACAGCGGGTCTGGAGAGCTGTCCCCGGCCTGGGTGGGGGCCGCTGGGAGACACCAGACCTGCTCCTGTCCTCTCCCCACTTTCCAGCCGGGACCACTGAGGCCAGGATGGCCAAAGATTGCAGGCGTGGTGTGTAGGAAATTGAATGCGGGCGTTTCTCTACCAGCCACACACTCTAACCACCAACTTTATTTAAGCAGATAAAATGCAGGGGGTGTAATGTCAGAGAAATGGATAAATGTTCTGGTTCTTGGCAGGATGGGGAGCGAGTGAGAAGCCTCATTATGTGCTGTTCTGCCTCGAAGGACAAGCCTCGCGCAGCAACTCCAGCACCGGGCCGGCGAACAGAGCATGAAATTGTTGGAAATGGCTCCCCTTCACTCGCAGAACAAAGATGTTTTCTCCAGAATAAATTGACTCCCTCTCAGCGCCGAGTCCGGGTTTCCCACAAATGCAGCCTATGCTTGGGCTCAGCTCGGGAGGGAGTGGGTGCTCCGGGGCAAGGTCTCCTGCCTGCGGCTCTGTCCCTGCTCTGGCTTTGGGGGAAGGCAGCCTGCAGCTGTGTGTGCGTTGAGAGGCTGTGTGTGTTGGTAGGGCTTTGCGTGTTGCTCACTAGCTGTGCTGCCTTCAGGCAGGGCACTTACCTCTCTGAGCTCCGTGGTTATCGTGGTTATCGGAGAGATGGGGCTGGCGGCCCCTCCTACCTGGGCTGTGGGGAGGAGTAACGATTATGTGGAGTCCCAGACTTCCACCGCCACCCAGAGCCAACTTTTGAGGGCGGAGCCATTGGAGCAATCCCGCCTCCTTTTAGGAAATTTGCGCCCCCAAGTGGGCGGGGTGTGGGGGACCCAGGGGACTGCTGCTGATCCACTACTGGGCTTTGACCTCCTGGCCTGGAGCGGGTGGTGGGGGGGTAGGGGAGTGGTGGGGTTGCGGGGGCTTTGCTGAAGGATCAAGCTCCTCAGGGAGGCTGGGCTGGGGGACAAGGCTCCCCGAGGTCAGCGAGGTGCCGGGCAGGCCCCTGGCTGGGTAGGGTCAGAATCTCAGGGGAGACTTGGCTTTGCTCTGGGGTAAATTTAAAGGCAGTGGTTTGGGCTGCTGCCTGGGTGCTCAGGCCTCAACAGGGGCTCAGAGAGGCTGCCCAGGGGCACGTTAACTGCCTTCTGCTCCAGAACAGCCCTTCTCTCCCTCCTGCATCCTCCTGGAGGTCGTGTGGGCAGTGGGAAGCCACAGGCCTTGAGGCGGACTCACCCCTGCCACTTTGCAGCTGTGTCACTCTGGGCAGATTGTGTTCTCTCCGAGCCTCAGTTGTGCCCCCTGCAGAGAATGACCAGTACTCCCCTGGTTTGCATGTGGAGCGGAAGCCGCAGGAGCAGGCCTTGGCACAGAGGAGGCTCTTTGCTCAGTGATGTCCCGTAAGATTGTGAAGTGCCTACTCCCCACGAGGCTGGGGCTAGTCCCCAGAGATGCAGTGGTGAGCAAGGTGGCTGTGTGGTGGCTGGGTCCCCACTGAGACCATGAACTCCTGAAGACCCTGCAGGGGAGCAGGGCTGATTGTATGCTAGTTAGTGGCTGCCTGGATGCACATATTTCCTTGTGTGCGCCTGCCCTGGGCCTTCAGGGGTGGGTAGCCTGGGTCCTGTCGAGGGCCTAGGAATGCACCTGGGGATGGGGCAGGTCCTGGCAGTAGCTGGCCTCTGTCTTGCTCTGCCTTTCCCTCCTCCTTCCTGCCTTCCCACCTCTGCCCTGTTCCCACAGTTTCTGACTCATCTGCGCAGAAGTTGGTAAAGGAAAGTCCAGAACACGCCCAGGCCTGGGCTGGGTCAGAGGAAGCCTTCCGGACCCCAGGCATCGGTGGGGCTTCTAGCAGGTGTCACCAGGCTCTTCAGACACTCGGGTCCCAGGAGGCAGAGCAGATGAGGCCTGTGCTGTGGAGCCTTCGGTCCTCTGAGAAACGAGTTATGAGCACTTGCCCAGCTCCAGGCTGGGTGCTAGTCCTCTCCAGTCTAGTTCTCCCCACAAGGTGGAGGGTCTGTGCCAGCTGTGAGCCCGCCCCTTCCAGTGCTGGCAGGTCCTGCATGCCCTCCCTCTCTCCTAGGGTCGGGCCAGCCCAGCCCCTGCCTCCTTCCACAATCTCTGGGGGAGGGGGGTGAGGGAGGAAAGAGAGAGAGAGAGGGAGAGAGGGAGGGAGAGAGAGAGCACGCGCGCGCGCTCCGAGAAGGTGCATTGAGGGAGGAAACCAAGATGGCGGCATAGGTAAGCACCTAAACTGCTGCCCCGCACAACAATTTCAAAACTGCAACTAAAAGACAGAACGGACACCATCCAGAACCACAGGAAAGCTGGCTGAGTGGAAATTCTACAACTAGAAGGAAAGAGGAAAGCTCACGGAGAAGGAGTGGCAAAGAGCTGAGGTACAGAGACGCGCGCAGAGAGGAAGAGCGGCGGAGTGCCTGGCTGGCTTTCTCTGGCAGGAGGGGGAAGGAAGCCCCCGACTGCACTGAACCTCAGTTCCGGGTGAAACCCTGTGGACCCAGGCTCATACAGGGGGAGTTTGGACTGTCAGGTAGAGAGTCGGAGACTCAGGGGAGCTGCGGCGGCAGGGGTCTGGAGGCACGAGTGCGCACAAAGACTGGCTGCGGAGGTTACCACAGGCTATCCCTAGCGGAAGGGAGTTGGAAGCTCCTGACTGCACTGAACCCCAGTTCCAACTGCACTGAACCGCAGTTCTGGGCGAGCCCCTGGGGACCCACGCTCTTACGGGAGAAATCTGGACTGTAAGGCGGAAACTCGGGAACCGTGGAAGGCAGAGGTCTGGAGACTTGCGAGCAAGGGCAGGGCTGACGGGAAGCCAAGTCTGTGTGCTCCGCCCTGAGACTCCGCCCCTTCCAAGCTGAGCACAGAGGCCTTTACAATCTGGCAAGGCTAATCCTATAAGGCTGTCTCCAGCACCGAAAATCTCCCAGTGTAGACACAGCTGATCCTCACAGCCAACTGGCCTGCAGGTCAATTCCTCCCAGTGATACCAACAACAATCAAGACTTAACTACAACAAGGCTGTACACACAGTCCACAAAGGGGTGCACCAAGAGTGTCCACCTCAGGTTAACTGGGGAGGCAGACCCACTGGGCCATATAGGAAACCTAGCACACAAACCTACCCTACCAACTCAGGGAAGCAGTGAAAATGTGGCGTCAAAGAATCAGATCACAAACGAAAGAAATAGAGGAAAACAAACAACTGGGTATAGAATTCAAAACCACGGTTATAAGGTTTTTCAAGAATATCCTAGAAAAGGCCGATAAATATAACGAGACCCTCGAAGATATGAAAAAGGACCAACTAGAAATTAAACATACACTGACTGAAATAAAAAATATACAGAGACCCAACAGCAGACTAGAGAAACGCAAGAATCAAGTCAAAGAATTGAAATACAAAGAAGCAAAAAACACTCAACCGGAAAAGCAAAAAAAAAGAAAAAAGAATCCAAAAAGTTGAAGATAGTGTAAGAAGCCTCTGGGACAACTTCAAGCGTACCAACATCAGAATTATGGGGGTGCCAGAAGAAGAGAGAGAGCAAGATACTGAAAATCTATTTGAAGAAATAATGACAGAAAACTTCCCTGACCTCGTGAAAGAAATAGACTTACAAGTCCAGGAAGCGCACAGAACCCCAAACAAAAGGAATCCAAAGAGGACCACACCAAGACACATCATAGTTAAAATGCCAAGAGCAAAAGACAAAGAGAGAATATTAAAAGCAGCAAGAGAAAAACAGTTAATTACCTACAAGGGAGCACCCATACAATTGTCAGCTGATTTCTCAACAGAAACTATGCAGGCCAGACGGGAGTGGCAAGAAATATTCAAAGTGATGAATAGCAAGAACCTACAACCAAGACTACTCTACCCAGGAAAGCTATCATTCGGAATGGAAGGTCAGATAAAGAGCTTCACAGATAAGAAAAAGCTAAAGTTCATCACCACCAAACCAGAATTATATGAAATGCTGAAAGGTATTCTTTAAGAAGAGGAAGAAGAAAAAAGTAAAGAGAAAAATTATGAACAACAAATACATATCTATCAACAAGTGAACCTAAAAATTAAGTGAATAAAAAATCTGAGGAACAGAATAAACTGGTGAATATAATAGAATCAGGGGCATAGAAAGGGAGTGGACTGATAATTCTCAGGGGGAAAGGGATATGGGGGTGCAGGAAAAGACTGGACAAAAATCGTACACTTATGGATGAGAACAGTGTCGGGGGAGGTAAGGGCAAAGGGTGGGGTGGGAACCGGGTGGAGGGGAGCTATGGGGGGATAAAGGAGAAACAATTGTAATAATCTGAACAATAAAGATTTATTAAATTAAAAAAAATAAAAAAATAAATAAAACAATGATCGGCTTCCGGCACCTGGAAAAAAAAAAAAAAAAAAAAAAAAGAGAAGGTGCATTGAACTTGACCCTGTCCTGTTATATTGCAAGTCACATAACCTGTCTGAGCCTGTTTCGTCATTCAGAAAATTGGGATAATACTCATAAGATCTCCTAGGGTGTGAGGAGGAAGCACCAAGCACTAAGCCTGGAATGCTGTGGGCTTGTCCCATGTGCTGGGCATTCTGTTCCCTGGGGAGCAGGCTTGGGGTCCCAGCTGTGTCCCAGGGCAGCAGGTGCCCCACCTCTGCCCCTGCCACGTCTGTTTGGGAGACGTGGGGTGGCTCCCAAGGCAGAACTCTGTCGCCTGCCTTCCCCCCCACACCCCATTCGTTCAGCTTCAAATGAAAGCCTAAGCAGAAGACACAAAACATCTCCTTCCCTGCGGGTGAAGGAACTGGCTGTCTTGCCAGCACTAGAGCGATCATGGCTGGTCATCATGGAGTCTGGCTGGGAGGGTCTCCCCTGGGAGGCTGCTTTGCAGCTCTGTCCATGTCTGTCACCATGGTTCTCACAGTCCCACGCCAACGCTGGGGAGGCGGGCTGCCTGGGGATTTTCTGTTTTCTGGAGGTACAGTTCCCACCCCTCCTGGCCGGCTCAGCAGCTGCCCAGCCCCTCACGGCCCTTATTGGCCCCCACTTTGAGCTTCTGCGCTGACCTGGTGTTGGTATAGTTTAGTTCAGTGTGTCTGGGTCCCCACTGAGACCATGAACTCCTGAAGACCCTGCTGGGGCCAGGTGGGCATGTGCTGGGGGACCATTGAAAAGATCTGATGAGGAGGGCGGCAGGCGGGGGGGGGGGGCGGTGGCGCTTGGGGGAGTGCAGATCTTAGAGGCAGACCTGGCATCTCAGTCTAGCTCTGCCACCTGCTGTGTGGCCTTGGTAAAGTTGCCTAACTTCTCTGAGCCTGGCTTCCCTGTTTCTAAAATGGGAGTGCCACTGGTGCTCCCTCGCTGTGAGGGTGGGTATAAGGATCATCATGAAGTGCTATGCACAGTGTGCAGCTAGTGCCTGTCATACAGTCAGTGCTCAGAAACGCTGGCTTCAAAGTGGCAAGGAGCCATGTGGACAGTGCCCGAGTCTCCCTCTTAAGGTGGAGCAGAGAACAAGGCACAGGAAGGGATGGGTGGTTGTTGCCCAGGCCAATCCACATGGGTGTGCCAGGGGTGGGGTTGGGTTCCAGTAGGGGGCAGACTCATGGCTGTCTTAGGACCAGATGGGGCTGACTCTCACTAAACAAGCTCATTTTTGGTTGAATACATGCCAGCATGTTAATTCACAGGGAGAAACCACTGCCTGGGCTCTCACATGCTCCTCCAATGAGAAATCCCCGGAGGGATTCCGGTCTCAGCAGCTCCCTGTGAGCCTGCTCCCTGTCCATCTCCACGGAGGGACCCTGCGCCGGCCTACCATGTGGGCCACCATGTGGAGCCTGCTCAGGAGTGATGGCAGGGCCCGCCTGCTCCGCGTGCCCCACTTTCTTACTGTGCTCCCTCCATCCTTCTCCCTCCTTTTCCTTTGCTCCTCTCTCTCTTCTCCGTCCCCTGCCTCATATGTGCTCTCACACACAGACAGGCTCTATTAGGATGCTCTATGCTTGATTAAATTTGAAATAATTAACTTTTTTTCTGGTTTGAAACTTTCAGATTTCCCCCCTGTTGGTGGTACCCGAGTTTCCCTTGTTTTTCTTTATAGTTCATACATTAATATTTATGTAATTCTGTATGTATCTGACTTAATACTATTCTGTAACGACCCAGATGTTTTGTTTTCTGCTAGTTCACAGACACTGCAGGATGGGCCTCACGTCCTCTGGAGATGGACAGGGGCGGGCGCAGAGCAGTGGGAGGGAGGAGAGAAACAGACTGTGTGGTCTGGGAGCGCCTAGTCCTGTTTTTACACTTTCGGGGAAAACCATTGAACTGATAGCTTGCAAGGAGGTCAGCCTGGGCTGGACCTCCTGGGGCAAAGGGCTGGCTCCTCAAAGGAAGCAAATCATATTCTTGGGGGCTCTCTCGAGGCTTGAGGGAAGGCTTTGGAGTGCACGGGCAGACTTCCCTTGTCCTGTTGCCTGGAGTCCCTGTCAGGTCCACCTGCGTGAGGCTGTGCCTGCACGGGTTCCCTATCAGAATACATCGCTCTCTTTTTTTTTGAAATGTAAACATGATTCAGTTGTGAAAGTTAGCATTCCTTGCTGTGTCTAAACTTTTCCTTAGGTGTGTCGTTTTGATTTCTTCTTATTGTTGTTAATCCTCACTGACTGACTGAGGATATTTTTCCATTGATTTTAAGAGAGTGGAAGGGCCGAGGAAAGACAGAGAAGAGAGAAACATTAATGTGAGAAAGATACATTGATTGGTTGCCTCCCGCATGCACCCCAACCAGGGCTGGGGATTCAGCCTACAACCAAGGTAGGTGCCCTTGCCCGGAATCAAACCCAGGACCCTGCAGTCCTCGGGCCAAGGCTCTGTCCACTGAGCCACACAGGCTGGGCTGTCCTTTTGATTTCTAACCCCCATTGCCCTTCAGTTCTGGGAGCTCTTCTGTTGGGCTGATGAGGAGTGTAATGGCCACTTGCTCTGTCTCTTTTGGGAATCATAGCTCCTGCAGTTGGGATTTCCCTGCATTTTCTCTTATATTTGTCATTTTTCCCATAAAAAAAGCCTCCACTCATTTATTCTATATTCTGGATATGTGTGGTCCATGGTCTTATTGTTCAAACTATCTACGCTGCCCTTCACCTATCCCTGGGAGGAATTAAGGCTGCTCCGGGAAGTCCCTGCCATGTGACTTGCTTGGGCCAATGAAATCGGGGTGAGTGACATAAGCCTCTGAGCAGAGGACTTGGGAGTGGTCACATGGCTCGGGCATGTTTGCTTTCCCTCTGCCAGGAGAGATGGGCTCCTCCCGCAGCCTGAATAAGCTGGCCTGCAGTAAACATGCATGTGAGGGGAAAGAACCTTTTGTTGGTTTAAGCCACTGAGATCTGGGGGTAGCTGGTTATGACAGCTTGTCTTAGCTTAAACTAATACAACACTAATACAAATGTTTCTCCAGTGGATTTTTTGTTTTATGGAACAATAACCATTTTGTCTTGATCTCTATTAATCAATTGATGTGATGTCTTTTTTTCTCTTTGAAAACAGCTGTAAGCATTTTTCTAAAATCTATGTGTGAGTCTGTTTGAGGGCTGGCTATTCTGAAATAATACTGCTTTTAAAAGTTAAACTGTAGGCATTTTATTTCTCTTACCTATTTATTTGTCTCTGAGTTTTCTCTGTTGTCCCTTTCCATTTTGCTGAGGGATTTCGTAGCCTCATGGAGTAACAAGCTTGGGTGTGAGGTTGGAAGGGGACCCCCACCCTCAGGACCCTGGTTGGTGGTGAGAAGCATGTGGCTTGAAGCTGGGCAATTTCTGGCTCATGACTGTTTGTCCTACTGCTGCTCTTGGGTTAAGGGATCAGAGGGAGAACGTCCTCAGCACTGTCCCCTGCTTCTATCTTCCTAAGACAGTCCCGCTGGGGGTCTGGAGTGGCTCTCCTGTCACCGTTGTGGTGGCCTCCCCGTTCCTAGGTATTCTCTGGTTGCCTCCGTCATGGTTGCGATGAGTTTCAGTGTCCTGTACACTTGGCCTGGCTGTCCCCTCCAACCCTCCCTATAACACTACTGTCCCCACTGATGGGGCCCAGAAAGGGCTCTCAGCTCCTCCTGCTAACCCCCAGTGCTGCCTACGGCATCTGCAGGTGCCTGAACCCGAGTCTGTCTCCACAGGCTTATCACTGAGTCCTCCCCTCGTCTGTGCCTTTGGTTTTCTAAACCCCATGCCTCCACCTATCTCTGTCGAGATGTATTGGCTGAACGTGGCCCATTATCCCAGACGGCTGACAGCTTTCTGGACCACAGCGGCCACCCATGTATCGGCTGTCCCTGCGGCGGGGTCAGCAGCAGTCAGTGCCCTGAGGACAGAGCCTTGGGCCTGTCACTGGAGACGCTTGCTGCTTTTTAAGGCTGTTCTTTCCTGGAGCTGGGTAATCCAGTCTCTGAACCCACCTGCCTGTACTGGCCCAGGCCCTCACAGAGGCCGGGAACACTCTGCTGAGACGCAGCTCTCTGTCAAGGCCCGAGGCCGAATTCACGCTGGCCGAGAAACGCTCACTTATTCCAGAGGGTAACTGAGCAGAGTTGATGAAGAGGAACCAGCCAGGGATAGGGGAGCATCAGGGACTCCTGGTCTCAGAGAGCGGCCCCATTCCTGAGCCCGAAGGGCAGGGGCAGGGGCGGGGCAGCACTTCTGAGCCCGAGAGAAGCATGCAGCAGGCAGAGGGGCCTGCCTCCCCGGAGCTGTGTCCTCAGATGGGGGAGCACAGCCGCTGCCAGTCCAGACCAGCTCAGCCCTCTTATCCCCTGCAAGGCCTCCCAGTGGTTGACGCCAAGGAGAAGCTAAGGGCAAGGGAGCCTGGAGTGGAGTCCCTGGGGGCCAGCCTTGCAGGGCACATGGCAGGGTGGGTCAGGAGGTGCTAGCAGGGAAAGCAGCTTACAGGCCAGACCTGACCACGTGTGTCTACAGAAGTGCTGCCAGCCTCCGTGTGGTGCTACCTGCTGGGCACCAGCTACTCGTTAATGTCCCACACAGTCCTGTGAATTACATACTCGTTTGGGAGCTGGTCCCCCGTAATAGAGAGAGGGCTTGTCTGTTGTCACTTTCTAATTCTCTTGCCAACCGGGTGAGTTTATTGCTTCCGAAGGGATGTGATGACATTTGCATCATTTCTGCAAATTGGATGCCTGTGGGGGCCAGCTGGGCCATTCCTGGTGGGAGCAGAGGCCCTGCATGGCCAGACCCGTGGCCGCAGGCCGATAAGAGAGGGGAGAAGAACAGGCAGGGTCCTCAGAGTGGGAGGGGTTGGGTGGATGCCCATGGAGTTGCCCCTCTGCCCAGGCTTGTTCAGACAGAAGTCACACCGACACGCCTGTAGGGCCAGGAGAACTATGGCAACTTTGAGGGTGGACTGTTTCTGTCCCACGCCTGCCTTTGAAGGAGGGGGCAGTGCGGGCCCCTCTGAGGCCCAAGGCTGGCACTGGGCAAGAGAGCTGGTGATGGCAGCAGAAGGCGCCTCCCTGGCTGTGGGTGCCAGAGCCTGACCGGTGTGCCCCACAGGCTGCAGGGTGCTCGGCCAAGGCATCGAAAGGGTGGAGAAAACAGGAAGGGTGTCCCTGAGGGGGCTGGTGTGGGTGACATTGAGCTAGGTCAGGAAGGATGGAGACAGTTTGTTTTTATTATTAGTTTTAATAATTAAAGACAATATAATTATATGACACAATCTTTGAAAGAGGAAAAACCTCTTCCACACTCTAACCTAACCAGGGATGCATTTTGGCTGCTTCTTTTCAGACATTTCCCAAATGTTTGTGATTCAATAGGGAGTGGAGGGCAGGAGTCATGTTGAGGTGACATTGGTGGGTGGAGCTGTGGTGGGATCCTCAAGGAGAGAGATTGGCTGCCGAGGGCGGGCCTGGCCGTGGGCTCCGGGCTGGCTCCGGTGGCACCTGTCCGCAGTGGGTCCCTCACACAGCCTCCCTGGGGGCTGGCCCTTATCGGGCTTTCTGTGTCCTCCAGGATTTTCCCTGTCAGTGGAAGTGGCTGAGTGAGGGAATGAGTGGCACCTAGGCTGGCTCGGCCAGCAGGCTCCCTCTGCAGCATGGTCACCTGGGCATTTTTGTGGCCTCGAGGGGAGCTGCTGGACATCAGACAGGTGGTGGCCAGTCTCAAGTGGCAGGTGACTCTGCCGCCGCACAGGGGAGCTTGCTGGGCCCTGCCTGCCAGTCTGAGGAGGTCTCTGGGCCAGGGCGTGGCTCTCAGCCCCGTGCACGGTAGGGTCCCTTGGGAAGTAGAAAAGCAGTGATGCCAGAGCTCAGCTTCTGGGGGTGCAACCTGGGTGTCAGGGTTTGAACACTGCACAGGTGGTTCTCAAGAGCAGCCAGGTGGTTCTCAAATTTCATATTTTTCAGAATTACCTGGAAATCTTAAAAAAACAAAACTTTAGTGCCCACTGTAAAAGTTTCTGATTCCTTAGGTTTGGGTGAGGCTGGATAATTTATAAGATAGTGACCTCGATCAGGTTCCTAGGAGATGCTGATACTATTGGTCTGGGGACAACAACTTGAGAAACACTGGCCTAGAGGCAATAACCAGGGAAACCCTGGTGCTTCCAGGTGGGGAGGGGTTCTCAGCTCTCCCAGGTGGTGAGGGGGGTCTCAGCTCTCTCATGTGATGAGGGGGGTCTCAGTTCTGCCAGATGGTGAGGGGGGGTCTCAGCTCTGCCAGGTGGTGAGGGCAGGTGTTGGCTGCCACAGGTGCAGAGGGAAGGTGCTAGCCCTTCAGGTTGGGTAGAAGGGGCATCAGCTGTTGAGCTGAGAGTGTCCTCCCCTTGCCCTTCCCCAATGCCCTCTGGGCTGTGTTGGCCCCCTACCCTCTGTGTGGCTGGGCTCTGGGAGGCCAGTGGAGCTCCTGGCCTCCTTCCAGGAGGGTGTGTCCTGGCCTGGGAGGAAGGGTGTTGGGGTAGGGAAGCGGCATGAGGCTATGGAAAGGGTTGTGACAATAGCATGCTGGTCATGAATAATGCATTTGCCAGGGGAGGGTGGCCCCAGGAAGTGTGGCTTCCCCCAGTGCAGGAGGCATGTTTCAGTGCAGAAGCCACTGGGCAAGAGAGCTGGTGATGGCAGCAGGAGGCGGCCTCCCTGCCTGTGGGTGACCCTCACAGCGTCCTCCTCTCCGTCTTTTATCATCAGTTTCCAGTTGAGAACCATAGCAGCTTGTGTCCTGGGCTTCAGCCTGTGCCTCTGGGGAAAGCAGTTCTCCAAAGAGCCAGCTGCCAGCTGCGGGCGTGGTGCTCAGTCCTTGGAGCCGGCAGCATACAGATGAGCTATTCTTGGGGGAGAGACAGAGCTGTCAGCTGGGCTGAGTCTGATATCCCTGGTTTCTATAGCTACAGTAAATGTAATTATCAAAGAGTAAGACCCTTTGCGGATTTCCTTGTAACCTCAGATAGCTAATGACATTTACTGGGTTTCTAGCAATCTGGGACAAAATGCTCATTTTGAATTTAACATGAGTAATGCCATTTTCCATCTTAGTTAAGTATTTTGTGTCATAAAAGAGTTATCTGCCCCGAGCCCCTGGTTCTGTCAGTAAACATACTACAAATATTATCACCACTTATTTTCTGGATGAAAGATGCGGTGAAGGCCCAGAGATACACTCCTCCCTTACATTACGACTCTGCTTGGAGACTCAGCAAATTCAGCATGAAATCATCGTGGAGGTAATTCAGACTGAGCACCATCTCTCATGTGCCCCGGAGGCCCCGGAGGCAGTCATGTTATCTCAGGGAGCCCAAGCTATGTCAATGCACCCCAGCACTGCCACGGAGGGCCTCCGCAGGTGCCACCTGGCACCAGCACAGATGATGGATGCTGATTGTCTTTGGTCTAGGAAGATGGAAGTCACCCACTGCAGCTCGTTAGGAAGACACGTGTCCGAGCTGCTCCTAGAGACATAAAGAATTTGCACACCAAAGTAGAATTGGCGCCGAACCCATATTCATTTGCTCATCCATTTATTCATGGGCTTTGCAAATCCCATCAATAGTCATTCCAGTGCAGTGTGATGGGGAGTCTGATGGAGGGGGAGGGGCAGGCAGGTGAGCTCCTGTGGGAGCCGGCAGGCCCGAGGGAAGGACTGTCCAGCCAGGGTCTGGGATGTGCTGGAGCAGGCAGCCTGAGGCTGAGGGAAGGGGCTCCAGTCTGGGCATGGCAGCAACGCTCTTCTCGGGTCAAGTCCATTGTCTCTGGCTGGAGTGAAGACTGGCATTGCCCTCCTCCCGTGGGCCCATCACTGCTTCAGAGGTTCATGGATAGAAGGAAGAACCCCGGTGGGGTCATAGGTCAGGTGGACTTGGGCTCTATACCTGGCTCTTAACTTAGTAGTGGGACTACTTCAGGTCAGGCCAGAGCCTCAGTTTTGTCATCTGTAAAATGGGACACTCATACCTACCTCCTAAAGTGACAGTAAAGATGACACAAGACAGTGCACCCAGATGCCGGTTCTGCTGCAGGTTTGCTCACGGCACCTAATTTAGGAAGAAGAGAGCACCCCAGGGCACTCCCCAGGGGAGTTTGTGCACAGAGCTTTCCAGGACAGCCCTGGCCCAGGTGGACGTAGAGAAGCCACCAGCGCCAGCCTGGAGCAGCCTCCTGGCTGCACAGGTGTGTGGCAGGTGTCTGTGTCTGTGCCAGGCGTTCGTGCTCCCTGGTCCTTGGTGATCCTGTTGAAAGGCAGCTGGGTGATTGAGGGTCTATTTCACTCTGGCCTTCAGCTCATCCTGACGCTGACTCTTATCAGCAGTGATTGGTGAGACCTTTGGAGGCGGTGCTCCTCCTAGCAATGGGTTGAGTGGATTCGGGTGGCAGTGCCCACCCAACTCCAGACCCACAGGCCACTCGCTCTGTGTGAGGTCTGATATTCTGGGGACCCAATCGAAAGAGTACAAATCTAGAATTTTCCAGGAAAAGCTGGGTGTAGCTCTTCAAGGCTTGGGGGGACCAGTTCCTGGCAGAGGTGAGTGGCCTGTGAGCTGTGGGTGTGCGGATTGGCTGTAGCCCCAAGGCTGTGCCTAATTTGAGGTAATTTTGTCATATTGCATATAAAAGTACACTCAAATTAAAAAAATATTTTTACTGATTTTAGGAAAGGTGAGGGAGAGAGAGATAGAAATGTAATGATAAGAGAGAATCATTGATTGGCTGCTTCCTGCACGCCCCCTTCTGGGGATGGAGCCTGCCACCTGGGCATGTGCCCTGACTGGGAATTGAGCCGTAACCTCTTGGTTCATAGGTCAGTGCTCAACCACTGAGCCACGCTGGGCCGGGCAGTATACTTCAATTATTATTATTTTCTGTTTCTGTTTGTTAATCCTCACCAGAGGATATTTTTTCCCATTGATTTTTAGAGAGAGTGGAAGGGATGGGGAGAGACAGAGAGAGAGAAACATTGATGTGAGAGAGACACATCGATTGGTTGCCTTCCCCACACCCCGGACCAGGGGTTGAACCTGCAACTGAGGTATGTGCCCTTGATTGGAATCAAACCGTGGACCCTTCAGTCCGTGGGCCGATACTCTATCCACTGAGCCAAACTGGCCAGGGGAGTACACTCAGTTTTTGACAAGCTTGCTGAGTGGCCCTGGTGGGAACTGAGACACATGCAGCTCACTCCTTCAGAGAAAGGCGGAGGCTCTGCGCCCTGCTGCTCATTGAGGTGGGGCCTCCCTGACCTGCTCTTCTTCCTGAAGGCCTGTGCTCTGAGAAAGTAACCATGGAAACAATCAACGCAGCAGGAAAGGAAAGCTTAATGCTGAGGGGATGCTGGAGCGGTCACCCCATTCATCCCTCTGCCTCTGCATGTGGCTGCCTGAAAGCCCTGAGTAGAGGGACGGGCCATATTTGCAGACTCAGGGAGATGCATCTGCATGGGAGGCTCTTGGCCACTGGAGACAATATCCACACTGGCTCCTGCTTTTGCATCTTCTTTGTGTGGCATTCTTGCTGGACCTATTCTTCCATCCATTCGCACATCATTTATTCGTCCATCCATGCAATCAGTCACCCATTTGTCCATGCATGCATCCATCCATGCATCCATACATCAAATGATGAGGCTCTCTCTGAGCTGCCCCATTCAGTAACAGAATTGGAAGGGTCCATTGTAGGGAGGCAGGCATATAAGCAAATATGTGCAAGGGGACTTGGAGGCCCAGCAGAGGGGTGATAATTGGAGGCTTTCTCAAGGGGGCAATGCCTGGGCTGAGTGTGAAATTAAAGAAGGCAAAATGGTGGTTGAAGGAAAGGAGTTCCAGGCAGAGGGGACTACCTGGAAAAGGCACAGAGGCCTGGCACAGCCTCCCTTAGTGGTGGGGGAGGGGGTGAAGAAATGGAGGTAACCGAGTTCAGCGGAGGATGCATGGAGGTAGAGGGTGGTGGGAGAAGAGCCTGGGTGGTAGGTAAGACCCTTGACGAAGGTGTGAACTGTGCCTTTTGCTTTGAGGGCTGAGCGGGTTGGGGGGCCCAATTATGTTCAGGTATGGTGTCTGATATCAGAGACTGGAGAGGGTGAGGTGGGGGTGTCCGTGGGCGGGGGAGGAACTTAATTCCAGAGGGGGCCTTGCAAGTGGGACTGATGGTGGCCCAGCTGGCTTGTGGTGGCCATGCTGGGTCTTCTCTTGCCTCCCGGTCCCAGCCCAGGGCACAAGTCTTGCTGTCAGGAAGGGCACGTGGGAGCCCTCCGTCTCAGATTGGAACAGTGGAGGCCCGAGGAGAAGATATTTGGAGGCAGGAGGGTTTTCTGGGGGTCCTTGTGTCTGGCCTCTCCTGCAGAGAGGAGCGGGTGTGGGGAGACTGGCACCTCCTCCTGAGAAATCGATGGTGGCTGTGGCTCCATTTGCCAGGGTTCTGTCTAGTGCAGCCATGGGCAAACTACGGCCCGTGGGCCAGATCCGGCTGTTTTATCCGGTTCTCTTGCTCTCCCCTCCGCTCCTTTACTTTGAATTTATATTAGTTCACACAAACACTCCATCCATGCTTTTGTTCCGACCCTTCGGTCCAGTTTAAGAACCCATTGTGGCCCTCGAGTAAAAAAGTTTGTCCACCCCTGGTCTAGTGCCTCTGATCCTGATAACTGGCAGGTGGGGATTGTCACGCCCATTTCACGGACAGGAGCTTAGGTCTAGTGAGATAGAAACTGCTTTATCCGAGGTTATGGGACCGGGGCAGAAAGTAGGGATTTTTTCCAAGTCTGCTAATCCTAAAGCTCTTGGTTGTTTTTGTTGCTTCATGTAATATTGTTATTGTTGTTTCAACTACTCCAAGCAGCACACCCTCCCCTGGGCTCTTAACCACGTAGGTTCTGTGGATCTGTCTGAATGTGGCCACCTGCCTGGGCCGAGGCCGCAGTGCTCAGGCAGCCACCAGCCTGCTGGGGGGTGAAGGCAGGTGAGGTGACTGGTCACTGGCATAAGCCACCTCATTAGACAGTGCCTTGCATCTGAAGCCACTCTTTCTAACTAACTCCTGCTCTGCTTATGGGTTTTTGGAGTTTAATAAGCAAGAACAGGAATTCTATGCACACTGCAGGAAGTGGGAGGCAGTGTGCAGGCTGGGCAGCCCTGCCATTGGTGGTCTCTGGCTCCACGAATTTATTTCCCAGGCTCCAGAAATGGGGTTCAGATTGAGGCCTGAGCTCCCTTGGCCTCCTGTTCTGTTGAAAGGAGGAGCTTCCTCGTTCAGGTCATGCCACCCCCTGCCCCACTAGGCTGGGGGACCTCACCTGGACCCTGGGACAGTGCCTCTCCACTGCCCAGCCTTGCTGGGGCCTTGGGCAGGTTCCTTGATTAGCCATCTCCACAGAGGCTGTGGTGCCCATTGGCTGTCAGAGGCCCAGAGCCACATTCTGGGCCTACTAACTCCTGCGTGGGATTCAGAGGGCCTGGCATTGGGTCCATGGGAGTTTTTCCAGCTCTGCCAGGCCCCTGGAGGGTGGAGTTCTGTCTATCCTGTCTCTCCAAGCTCCGGCATGGTGCTGCCTAGGGCCTCCTGGGGCCCCGCCACACTGGCCCCCTCTGCCCAGTGCCTGGCTCCCACTCCTCCATCGCTTCTCGCAGACGCCTGCTCCTGCCGGCCCCGTGTTGCCCCCACTCTGGAGGGACCAGGCTGGATTGACCCTTACTGAGGCCCAGGGCCTCTCTTTCTGGCCAGCTGCCCTTGGACACAATGTCTAACCCTTTGGGTTTGGGGGGCTGGTTGGGGACTCCTTTTTGGTGATTTGTTTGAGAGTTTATCTGTTCATTCTTCATTCATCTGTCTATCCATCCCTCTCTTCATAGATCCATCCATCCATCCATCCAACAAGTATTTACTGGTAACTATACTGTTCTAGGCCAGTTCCTCGGCACCAGGCCTCTAAAGTAGCCCAGGCCTGTGTGCAGCTGGGAAGGCGAGCCCTTTCCTGGCCTGTGGGAGGGGCCCTCAGTCACCCGCACAGGCTATTGTGAGGCCTTAATTACGGGCCCAAGGCTGTCATGGGCTTGGCAGTTGCCCAGGGGCTCTGGACAGTTGTACTCATCACTGCTCACTACTAAAGGCTGTGTGCGTCGGGCATGGAGGGGCAGCAGGAGCCAGGACTGGCGATCGGAGGCCCTGTCTGGGTAAGGGGCGTGGCTTGAGAGAGACACGGGGGCATGGGGCAGTGATGGACCTGGGGGAGGCAGGGGCAGTGGGCTGCAGCAAAGGGCGCTGAGTGGGGGATGTCAGCCAGGGGAGGCTCTAGGCTCCATGGCCCTGTGACTGTAGGATCCTCAGCTTTCTCTCAGGGCCAGCCTCCCCTGTCCTGTGAGCTGGCATAGGGTGGCCGGGCGTGGCCCCTGCTTACTTCTTTAGGTGGTGGCTGGGGCCCAGTCCAGGTTTGGACTTCTCTCAGGTCCCAGACTCACATTCCCATCACCAGAGAGGCCACAGGAGTGAGGAGAGGTGTCCATGCCAGGCCTCAGTGAGCCAGGTGCTCCAAGCAAGGTCACAAGGGCCTTTGGCTTTGCATGCGTGGCCCTGTTTAGAGGGTGGTGGGAAGTGGCAGGGCTGGTGAGGAGAGGTGAGCTGAAGCCACAGAGGCCCAGGGGGAGCGGTGGTTCTGGCCAAGCCTGGTCTCCAGATTACGGTGCCTTAAGCCTATGATACATGTTAGCTATGATGATAGGAGTTATGACAACAGTAATAATGAGCCTTGGGAATAGTTGACCATCTGAGGGGTAGGGCAGTGCTGGGACATGAGCCCCTGGGTGGGCAGTGTTCTGACCTTCCAGGACCCTAGGCCATGTTCAGGCCCCTTGCCCTGAGGGGTGTCTGGGCTGGCCCCAGGATGGGTGGGTGGGAAACCTCTCCTATTCCCTCCCCCTGGGTGAGACCAGTCCCTGAGGGCCTAGGAAACTTGTTTCCAGGTGCCAGGAGTGGGCACAGGCCTGTTGGCCTGTGAGGAGACCCCGGCATGTGCCAGGCCAGGCTCCTAGTGCCTAAGATACTGCCATTGCTTCAGGAAGGAAAAGGGAAAAATGAACACACTGAATCAATGAGACGGGGCTAATGGCCCTGGTAGCACCGAGCCTCCAGTTTGGGGCCTGGTGATCCCTTTATTTTGGGGTGTTTAAATATTTACCTGAAATGGAAGGGAAGAACCTTTTGGGCTGCAAGGCTATTCTGGCAGCAGTGCACTGAGAAGTTCACTAAATCACAGCTAATTAGGGGAGAAAGATACACACATAGCTCATTAGTTCAACCCACATAATTTGTATCTCCGAGGATATTCAAGGACCAGCTCTGCTCAGGCTCCCAGAAACCATGTCTTGAAACAGCCTCTCTGTGTGGCTGCCTCTCTGGGCCTTGGGTCTAGGGAGGGGATGGCAGCTGTCTTTCGACCGTCTGTCCAGGAGAGGGGAGTTGCTGGGGCCTCGCTGCCCCTCCAGTTTTCCACGTGTGGGTGGTGGCCAGCTGGCTGGCTCTGCTGCTGGGATGGAGAACGAGTCTGCGTGAACAGCCCCCTAGTTCATCATGGTTCCCTGTCTTAGCAGATTTTAAGCTGCATCGGGTCTGGTTCCTAGATGGAGGACATTATCCCCAACTTAATCTGTAGCCATCAGAGCAATCAGGGCTCCAGCATCAAATCCCCGCACCAGGTGCCGGCCTGGGTCTCTGAGGGGCGGGGCCTCCTGGGTCTCTGAGGGGCGGGGCCTCCTGGCTCTCTGAGGGGCGGGGCCTCCTGGGTCTCTAAGGGGCGGTGCCTCCTGGCCCTGTTGGGCCACTAGCCTGGCCTTGGACACTCAGCTGGGCCTTGGAAGAAGAGCCTGCTCCTCTTCGAGGCCCTTCGCCAATTTGGGGCCGTGACAGGGTTACTGACCTGGCCGAGGTTCCCATGTACTCACTGTCTCTGGAGGGGATCGGGGGAAGGTGGAGTTGATTTATAAAAATTATCTCTACTGGCCCTACTGCCCAGTGCCCACCCTGATTATGCCTCCAATTTGGAAATAGAGACACGGAGAGGAAGGGAGAAGCTGTGTGTGTGTGTGCACATGAGTGCGCTGTGAGGGCTGGGAGAGGCTGGATTAAACATCCTGAAGATTGGTGGCTGCCCAGGTTATGCTGGGGAATGCTGAGAGAGCATGACCGTCATGAAGCTTGCGGGTGGGAAGCCCACAGCTAATAACTAGCTGTGGCACTTTTGCTAAGTAACTTTCATCTCCAAGCCTTGGCTTCCTCATCTGCAAACTGGCAGCAATAATCCCAATTCTGAGACTGTTTTTGAGAATTCAGGGAGATAATGCAATGAAAGTTCTTTATCTAGGGCCTCGCACAGAGCAACTGCTCAATAAGTGTAAACTCTTCATTATTATTTTTGCTACTTTACCTCTCAGCCTCAGGGTTCTCACCTGCTAAATGGGGTGGATGTCGCCTGGCTCACAGGGTGGTATGAGGAGCTGAGCGCCTGTCGGTACTTGGCACTTAGGAGCCAGCCATCCAGGTAGCGAGGGGTCATATGGACGAAGGGAAAGGTGGGCCCAGCCTTGCAGTGCTGGGTCCCCAGGCCTGTGGTGGAAATCAGGAGTAACTGAGCCCTCAGATCATCTAGGTCAGTGGTCAGCAAACTCATTAGTCAGCAGAGCCAAATATCAACAGTACAACGATTGAAATTTCTTTTGAGAGCCAAATTTTTTAAACTTAAACTTCTTCTAACGCCACTTCTTCAAAATAGACTTGCCCAGGCCGTGGTATTTTGTGGAAGAGCCACACTCAAGGGTCCAAAGAGCCTCATGTGGCTTGCGAGCCGCAGTTTGCCGACCACTGATCTAGGACAGTGGTTGCCAACCTTTCGGACCTCACGGACCACCAGTGGTCTGCGGACCACCAGTTGGTGACCGCTGATCTAGGACACTGGCCTCCAGCGTGGCCTTCCTCAGTGGAGCCTGCTTCCCTGAGCTCTGGGCTCTCAAGGCAGACCTCCTCCTCTTCCCTGGGGTTGGCACTTAGCCTGTATCAGCACATGGAGAGCTCTGATTATTGGGGGTAGGGGTGGGGAAATGTACTCCTGGACTGGGCCTGGAGCTGGTGGCAAGGTCTTGAGGCTGGCACAGGCCACTTCCCCTGCTGGGGGCCTCTTAGGCCCGGGCCCTGTACTCTGTCAGCTGTCTTACCCACATGGACTTGCAGAAGCGATCTAAGGGGCTGTGCTAGGGCCTGTCAGGGTGCGGCCTCTTGTGGAGCATTTCTCCTCTGCAGCCATGTCCTCCCGGCCCCATTCCCTCCTGGAAGTGGAAGCGTGTGAATGACCTGCAGCCTGGCTCCCCAAGGCTCTCAGCTACCGGAGTTGGGGTGGGAGGAGGTCTTGTCCCGCCATGTCCTTCTCAGCATCATATAAGGCTCTTGCCCAAACACCCCCCGCTGTGATCCAAAAACTCGTCACATTTCCCTGGACCACTGTGTCCTCGGTCTCTGGCTCCTCATTCGCACTGTTCCTTCTGCCTGGGAGGCCCGACTGTATTCTTCACTTGGTGAGCCCAGCTCAGCCTGCAAAGCTCATTAAGATGCCTCATGTCTAACCTGCCTGGGATGAAGGGGTCCCTGTGGTTCATGCTTTTAGAAACCTTCATCACCTGCCAGGGGCAGGTATTGGCTTCATCAGACCTCACTGTGTCGCCAGAACCCTGTGCCAGGCTGGGCACATAGTAGATGCTCAACAAAGATTTGTGTAATGAATTAGCACACAGTATTCCCATCTGTCTGTGCTATGTCCCTGTGTCTCCTCCATGGGAGCCCCCATGGCAGGGCCCTGAGGGTGCAGGCCGCTCGATGTGTCCATTGGACATCAACACAGACAGATGGGAGGTGCTTCCCAAGATCTGTTCAAATCAGCAAAATGCCCCCCTCAGGCTTGGCCAGGTTGGGTTGGGCTAGGATATCTGCCTTTTCTCAGGCAGGCTGGGTGTTGGTGTCCCTTGTTCGGAAGTCGTAATGCCGGGGTTCTTTTCCCAGCCTTACAAAGGGTTCAGCATTCTGGAGAAAGGGGGCTGTGCGTAGATGATTAAAGTGTCTGGAGACGAAATATAATTTTGAAAGGCATTTGGGGGTCAGAGGAGCTTCAGCTAAAGGGAGCTAAAGACTCTCCTCCTTCACTCAGGACACTGCTTTTATTAACTCGATTTATCCTAAGGCAAGGTGGAGATAATACACTTCAAAGAGTAAGGTATCAAAGGGTAGAATACAGAAGCATTATCAGTTTGGGGAATAGCCTATAGCTGTTCAGGTGTTTGGCCAACAGGAGGCAATAAAATGCCCTGGGCTCTCTGGCAGCAGACAATCCTATTCAGGTTTGGGGGAAGTGCCTGTAGCCGTTTCCAACAGGTAAACTACATATGTGGCTCACCCTTGTTGAGCTCCCCAAGTCCCATCAACCTTTTGATGGAACTCTTGTAATTATTACATGCTGGAATTGGTTCTCGGCAGCTGGGCATGTTTCCTCAGCTCCTGCAGGGCAGCTGACTGCGCGCCAGCCTCCCAGGGGCAGCAGTGGGCATTTGTCCCAGCAGAGTTTGTGTACGGACTTGCACTTGAACACTCATCACGAATTATTTATATTTTGGGATTGAGACTCATTACATTCCTCACTGATAAGAACCTTAAAGATCTATTGATATTGCAATACTTAATTGAACAAAAAAGCAGAAGTAAGTGTGCAAACTCTGTCTGGGGTTAAGTCAGTGCTATTAACTCCCTGATAGTGGTGAAGAAGAGTGTGGGAGCCTGCCCCTTGGGGAGGGAGTGCAGGCTGCTGGTGGTGCTCTCTCTGGCCAGATGCTGCCCAGAGGGGCTGGGCCTGGGCCTGAGCTGTGTGGGGGCCCCATAAGGATGTTTCATTTCTAACCTGCCTGGGATGAAGGGGTCCTAGTGGCCAGGACCAGCCAGAGGGCAGAGCCTTTCCCCAGAAGGGTTGGGGTGGGGGCTGGAGTTCCCAAGAGGAGCCAGAGTCACTGCAGGGAGCACCTGGCTCAGAGCCTAGGCAGGTGAGCCGAGCGTGGAGCCAGGCCTTCGGGTGGGCTGGGCGAGCCCAGGGCAGGTGGGCTGATGGACCATGAGGCAGATGGTGAGTGAGCGACTGGCCCTTGTGTAGTGGGCGATGGGGTGGCTTAACACACAGGCCCATCCTGTGGCAGGGCCCCTTGGCACTGGCTGCTCCACGGGAGCGTGGGCGACGGGAGGTGGTCTCTCCCAGAGCCCATTGTCTGGACCTCAGCACCTGACTGTCTCCTTCTGTGGATCTGAGCAGACAGTGTCACCACAGGGCAGGTGCCCAGGGGCTGACGGGCTTCTCAGGGGCTCTGCCTCTGCCTGGCAGGTAGAACTTGGGGTGCTTAGTGGAAGGAAGGACCCCTTCACTGCCTTTCCATGGCCTCCCACCGCTCTGGGCTCTGGGCTCCCTGACTGGGGCCTGGGACTCCCAGGCCGCTGCCTCTGGAGGACGAGGGCATGGGGACGGCCCAGGCAGGGAATCTGAGCCGGCACAGCCTTGGAGCCAAGGGCTTTGAGGGGACCCCCCACCACCACCCCCGCCCCCTCTGCTCTCCGTCCTGTGGCAGGGCCTCTTTGGCAGTGTGGCTGCTCCAACTTTCCACCAATAGCACACCCCATGCCGGGTGGTCAGTTGTTTTTTCCTCATCTGGACTTAAATTGCTCTTCTCCTGGGTCCTGGCTCATGCTGCCCCCTGGGGCCCCAGAGCACAGCTGGCAGCTCCCTCCACCAGGAGGCAGGACCCTGGGTGTGTCTGTCCTCCTGCACACGGGCGTCTCTAAGGGCTCCGTGCCTGCTTCTGATCTGCTTGTCGACCTGCTGCCGCCTCTGCTCTTCCTCTGGGTGCCCCCTGCCCCTCTAGCAGGGGCAGTGCTGGGGAAGAGGGTGCTCCCTGCCCTATCCCTCAGAGGGTCCTCTGTGTGCCAGGCACAGTCAGGCAAGTTCTGTGTCCTAGGTGGGTTGTGTGCTGGGGGGCGGGGGGTGGGCGGGAGAGGTGAGGCAGATAGGATGGAGGCCTCAGGTCCTGAGCCAGACAGGCTGGGCTGGCCTTTCCCTGCTGGGGCCTTAGGCCTGGTGCCACCTTCCGAGCCTCAGTTTCCTCGTCGGGAAAGGGGGCTCACACAGGAGAGATGTATCGCCTCCCAGGCCTGGAGGCTGGAGGTCTCTCAGAGGTCTCTCCTCGTCTGGTAATGGCTATCTTCTCATCGTGTCGGTCAACGTGGTCTCCCCTTGGTGTTGATCTGTGTCCTAATCTCCTCTTCCTGTGAGGACACCAATCATGTTGGATTGGGGTCCACCCTGATGACCTCATTTTAACTTAATACCTCTGTAAGGCCCTATCTCCGAGTACAGGCCCATTCTGAGATGCCAAGGGGTTAGGACTCTGACATAAGAATTTTTGGGATACAGCTCACACCATACTTGGGGTAATGTCACTTCCTGTCACAATTGTAATGCGGGTGGTACATGTCCCGGCTCAGCCCTGAAACAGAGTGTCCGCTCTGGGGGAAGGAGAGCAGAAACAGAAGCAGAGGACTGTGCCCTCTGGGCAGCTTGCGGATTTAAAAATGGCTCATGGATGCATCTTGTCCGTAACCGTCTCAGCAGAGGTGCCCGGGCCCCTCAGGGTGGCCTGGCTCTCCAGGTGCCACCCTCCCACCCTCCTGCTCACCCTGGTAGCTGGGCTGGCCACACTCTGAGCTAGGATGCAGCTCTGCCCTGGGCTCCCAGAAGGTGCCGTGCACCTGACCATTCTCTGCTGTGCTCATGCTGTCCCCTGTGCCTGGACATCTTGTCACCTTCCCCTGATAGTATCCCGTTGCCTCGAAGACTGGGCTTCCTCCTCGGTGTCCCACCCCACACTGCCCTGCACTCTGCTCTGCCAGGACCAGGCTGTTGCTGCTAGGGGGCGGGTCCCGGAGCAAGCGTCTGGGGCGCCAGCTCTGCAGCTGGCCTGGCTAAGGTTCTCCTCCGCACTGGGCCCCACACTGGGCGCTTCAAGTCACAGGCAAGGACCAGACCTGGATTTCCGGAGCAGCGTTGATGGTGGTGGCTCCTCTGGCCTCCTTTACATACCTCCCCCCCGCCCCCATCTTCACTGCAGCACGGTGTTAGGACCAGCTCCATCGCACAGGTGGAGACATGGAGAGGCTGAAACATGGAGAGGCTGAAACATGGCCTCAGAGGAAGTATTTGCAATGGAGTATCTGGTAATGGAGTTGTATCTAGACTACATAGAGGACTCTTACAACCCAATAATAAGATAAACAAGTCTAGTACAAAAAGGGCAGAAGATATGAATAAATACTTCACCAAAGAAGATATGCAGATTGCAAATCAATGCAGGAAAAGGAGCTCAGCGGTGTTTGTCATCAGGGATCTGCAAATGGAGCCGCACGACGTAGCTCCTGGGATGGCTGGGGTACAGACAGATGGCGCCAAAGTGCCAGCATGTGGGCCCTCTGCCCCCCCTGGGGGATGTAGGATGTGCAGCTGCTGGAAACCATTTCGACAGTTTCTTAAACAGATAAGCATGTACTTAACCATGTTATTCAGCAGGTCACACAAGCAAAGTGGCAACGTCCATGCGGAGCTGGGACAGGAATGTTCACAGCTGCATCGTGATGACCCCCTACCTGGAAGCCACCAGGCGCCCATCTGTCGGGAGAGGGCAGTCGGGCACCTCCACTCGGCGCACTGCCACTCGGCAGCAGGAGCAGAACTTGGGCGCGGTGGCATGGATGAACCTCCCTCTTCGCTCTGTGGAAAGAAGCCAGCGCAAAAGACGTCATGTTGCCTGGTGCCGTTCATGTGACGTTTCTGGGAAAGGCAAAACTGTGGAAAGCAGCTTAATGGCTGCCTGGGGCTGGGGGTGGAAGCAAGGATTGACTGCACTGAGGCATGGGGAACTCTTTTGGGGTGATAGGAGCCTCCTAAAACTGGATAGTGGTGATGGTTGTACAACTGTATAAATTTGATAAAACTAAAAAAAACGCACAGTTACAATAGGTGAATTTCATGGAGTGTAATTATACCTCAGTGAAGATGTTTAAACAATCTTGCTGAAGACCATACAACTTTCAAATGGCCAACACAGACAGCATTTAAACCAAGGCACGCCTTCTCCAGGCCAGGGAGGGCCAGTGAGCAGCCCCCAGGAGCTGAGAGACCCCTGCCCTCCCCAGAGCCAGGCCTGGGTGAGGTTATCATTACATCTGGTAGTGGGTGGAGGACTGGGAAGCCGGGAAGAGCCTTTTCAAGGGCCCCGATTTTCGGGAAGGGTCTGTGTGCATATGTGTAGGGGTGTGTGAGGGTCTGGACTCAGGGACTGGGGTGGGAATGCTAAGCAGGTCCGCCCGAAGCTCCAGCTTCTTCTGCAAAGGCTGCTTGTATGCACGCCCCGGTGCTGGCTCCTCTTCACGGCCCCTCCCTGCAGGTTCCTTTACTGCTATTGATTGGGCTGGTGCTTCTGCTGTCAGGGAGCCTGCAGGTAGCGAGGCAGAGATTTTCCCAGAACGCATCTGGGCTCATTAAGGAAGCCGACTCCCTGGTCCTCCAGAACCCCTGCCTGTGGTATTTTGCTGATGGGCGGAGAGCTGGCAGGACCACGCAGTCCTCTCTCACCCTCCCATCCCCACCGTCAGCATTCCAAAGTGTGAAACAAGCCTGGTGTTTGCTGCCTAAATATTTATGGGATACTGCCGGGGTCAGAGCAAATTCAATTAGATTTACACCAAAATGCCAGCCAGGGAAGGGCTTGGGACAGGGCTTGTTTTCCCTTGCTTGGAGAAAAGGGCTTTCTTTTTTCTTCCAAAAACCTTCATTTTTATAGATTTTTGAAGCAAAATGCATGAAATTTTAATCTGCTGCCTTACACCACATCGCAGTGGTTGTTACTGAGGAGCAGGTGAGCTGAGGGTGCAGGTGCTGAGGGTGTCTGGATGCACACTTGGGGTTTTGGAAAAACCAGTTCCTTTGCTTGGTTTCCCTTCTCACAGCACCGCTGGGCAAGAGGGCCCATTGCAGGGTGTCGGGAGCTGTGCTCTGTGTGAGGTAGGTTAGCGGGGAGCAGCAGTGCCGAATTTGGGGTGTCTCAGTCGCCCTGACAGCCGCATGCTCTGATTTATGGGCCACCTCTGATGAGACCATCCCTTCCACATGTGGAGGGCGCTGGGAGCTGGAGCCGCGTGTCTGGACCACTGGCAGGAAAGGAGAGCACACTCAAAGGGTAATCAGAGCGAGGTAACACGCTTGTATCCGGACAACCAAGGTCCGGGCTGCCTGGCACTACTTGAGCCAATTGAGCAGAGACCGGGTTGGATCATACATGAGCGTTTATTCCAATCCTGCTGGCAGCATGGGAGAGCAGCAGGTCATCTATAAAAATTGCTCTGCACCCCCATAAGCCAGCTGCTTAAATTGGGTAGAAGGACAAGGATCATGTGGGAAAGTAGGAATTAGGAGCATGGGAAAGTGGGTACGGGATAATCATCACAGATTATAGTCATGCGGCTCGGGGCCGGGCAGTGAGGGAGGTCACAGAGGGCAGGCGCCTCCCATCAGATTACAGGTAATAGGGGCTGGGGTTGTAAAGAGCAGGTGCCTCCAGGACTAGATTGTCTCAGCCACGAGGTTGTAAATCTTTCCATATGATAGGCAGTTCTCGGGAAAGGAACGTTCTAGAGCATTCTGACATTAGCTCCCATGTAAACACTCAGCGCAGTTAGAATGTGCTTTCTCTAATCAGAACAGAACCATCATGGTTAACAGAGCATGATTAATATTTCTTATAATTAGTTTCCAATATTCTATTTCTGCCCGTGACAAGCTGACTCTTCGAAAGTGTGGGCAGTGTTACGGAGACCAAGTGAGGAGGCCCTACTGGGGCTGTTGCTGTGCCTGTCTCTAGGGAGCGAGGGGACAGGCGCTGGAACATGGGTGCAGGCGCCCTCCAGCACTAGGGAGCACCCTCATCTTTCCCCTCTCACCCTCTCATTTCCTGCCTGGGTTCTCCTTGGCCGAGCCCGAAAGGAAGGGGCAGGACATGCTGGCCTTCCTGGGCACACAGGTGGGCCGGAGGGAGGGGGGTGCACCGAGGGAAGCAGGCTAGAGGAAGGGAAGGAGCCATGTAGGGACGCAGTGTCATGGGAGTCTAGCCTGTCCCAATCTGGGGACTCTGGGGCACAGGATTGTCCCCTGGGGCGGGAGGTAGGGAGGAGGCAGGCTTCTGTACCCACATGCCCTGGGTGAGGTGGCTCCCACAGGTGAGGACAGTTTGCTGAGGAGGGGGCAGCTGTGACTCTCAGCGCCTGACACTTGGAGAAAGTGGAAGTGGGGGCAGGGGCCCCTCAGAGAAAGGCGCCTCACCTCAGGTGACTTCCAGGGAGGACCGATGTCAATTTGCAGATGCTCCAGACGGAGTCTTCCCAGAAGCAGCACTGGCCCCAATGAGCTGTGGCCCAGAGGCAGGTCTGCTTCTAGGCGGCCATCCCTCTCCGGGGCGGGGCCGGGGCCTGGCTGCGCAGCCCGCCCGCCCTCTCTTGCTGCCAGTCCTCCACCTGCAGTGGCCTGTGCGAAGGGCTAGCTGAGGCCTCCCAGTTATCCTGAGAAATTATACAGAAGGGCTCCTTCAGTGGAGACTTTTGATGAAGATATTTATCAGAGCCAAGCCTTAATAATAAACGCGGCGTGACTTTTTATTAGAAGAGCCACACAAACATGGTCCCTTCAACTTTGTAACTCCGGGAACCTTGATGTTGCAGGCGCCTGGGCTGGGGAGAGCAGGCTCATCAGTTCCCATTCACATGCAAAGCACTTGCTTAGCTGAGCCCATCAATAGTCAGTGGATTCTTAAAAACGCATTGACAGATTCCCCAAAGCGGACTGTGAGGAGGGCTGCCTGGGAGAAGTACAAGTTGTTGACACCCTGGGAAGGAAGCCTTGCGCCAAGCCCTGCTAAGCCTCCCCTCTGCTTTGAGAAAAACGTAGAAATGGGCATTTATACTTTCGCCTTCTCTACTCGTCTTTCCTAAACTTCGTCTCTCCTCTTATTTCAACCGCTTCTCAGTGTTTGTCTCCTTTGGAATCTGGCCTGCTCTGCCCGGGGGTGTGCGGGGCGTGGGGCAGGGAGGAAGCTGCCTGTGTCAGGCAGGCCTTGCCTTGGCCATGCTGGCACTGTGCAGGCCCTGCTCTTGGGGAAGAGCATGGAGCTGTACATCACCTCTATTCCCATTGGCGAGACGGAAGACCGAGGCTCAGAGATGCGCAGTGACTCGCGGCATGCGAAGGCTCAATGTGTCGGGTCCTGAGGTTAGCAGCACTCGGGCCTGGATCTGCGCAGCTCTCCTTTCCCTTGGCCCCCGTGCGGCTGCCTCCCCTGGCCTTCCAGCTGTTGCATTTTTATGGGGATGGGAGTTAGATGCAGGGCTCCCATGACCCCTTTTGCTATCCTTTCTTGCCCTCTCTAATCACCAAGAACAGTGAAAACAGGCACCCTAGTCCTTGGGAGGGAGACGGAAATGTCAACACAGGTGGGGTCTGCAGTGTGGGCCGAGCCCGCTCACCCCACTCCACGGGCACTTGTGAATGTGTGTGTGCCAGCCACGGGAACCATGGCAACAGGGCCTGGCTGCCTGCCTTCCTGGGGAGACAGACTGGCAAATGTGGATTACTGTGGAGGTCTTTGTGATGAGTACATGAAGGCACAATACTGACCGGTAAATTCAAGCTTGGTGGATAGGCACAGCATGGGAACTGGGCCAACACCAGAGACCCAGGGACGTGGGCGCTAGTCCTATGCTGCCTCCCGGGGGAGCAGGTATTTTTTTGAGACAGAATTGGAAAGGTTATTCTTCCTATTTGTCAAGAGTGGACACAAAGGTCCTTAAAGCCACATGACCCAACAGTACTTTTCATATGAAACTTCGGGTGTGAATTTACTTGGACACCTACCTGAGAGACGGTCTCTTTGAGGCCATGGGGTGAGGGGATGGTGGGGCAGTAGACCCTGTGTCTGCCTAGGCCAAGCCCGCTTCTAGCTCAGGGCATGGGGGTGTGCAGAGTGAGGCTGGAGCAGTGGTCGGCAAACTCATTAGTCAACAGAGCCAAATATCAACAGTACAATGATTGAAATTTCTTTTGAGAGCCAAATTTTTTAAACTTAAACTTCTTCTAACGCCACTTCTTCAAAATACAACTTCTTCAAAATACCCAGGCCGTGGTATTTTGTGGAAGAGCCACACTCAAGGGGCCAAAGAGCCACATGTGGTTCGTGAGCCGCAGTTTGCTGACCACGGGGCTGGAGTAAGGTTACAGGTGGCCTGTGCACTTGGAGATGGTGGGGGGAGATCAAGAGGGCCTCTCTGGCCTTCCAGGAACAAGCCCCAGGCCCTTCTGACACCCTTCTTTTCAGATTTTCTGGCAAATTAACAGGGACTTCGGCAAACCAGCCATTTCCATTTGGAGTTTTAAATTGATTGTGGATAATTTTTTGACATGCATGTTTCCTGCCTTTTGCAAAATGTGCAGCACAGGCCCTCCTGGCCTAGCCAGCAGGTGGCATGTCCTCCTCGCTCGCTATCGCACAGGTTCCAGGCTCGCTGGGCCAGCCTTGGGTTCAGAGATGTGGATGGAGCCCAGTGCTGAGAGGCTCTGTCCTCAGGGAGCCTGGATGGCATCTGGGACAGATGCAGGGCCACCTGGGGCCCATCACTGTCCGCACTATGGGGCAGAGGTGAGTGTGTATCATTCTTGTACCCATCTGTGGAAGGAGCCCATCTGGTGGACTCCTTCTTGCCAGCCCTGGGCAGGGGATAAATAGTTGGTTTGGATATGGCCCTGCCTGGAGGAGCTCACGGATCAGAGGAGAAGGCAGTTCTGGGAATACAGAGGAGGGACCTGAGAGAAATCAGGGAAGACTTTCTGGAGGAGGTGACAGCTGAACAAATTCTTGAAGGCTGAAGTCTGAGTTTATAGTGGCCAGGGGAGAGTTTTGCAGATGGAGGGAAAGGGCATGCAGAAGTACAAAATCCTGAAAGGTGAGGAGGCTGAGGGAACAGTGTGATGTTCAGTGTGAGACAGAAGAAAGGCCCGTTTCCTTGCTCTGGGCTTGGTACTGATGGTGGCTCACTCAGAATTGACCAGGAGTAACCAGCATGGGCTCTGTTGCTGTATCACATGACCAGTGGGTTTCTGGGAGGGGGAGGTTCCTGGAGGGGTGACGCAGCAACCTGGCTTTCTTGTGCACACTCGGAGCTCATTTCCATCTGTGAAGTGGAGATTACGATAAAAACTCCCACAGGTGACGGTGAGCATCATCAGAGACCAGTGGCAGCCAATGGTGGCCTCTCTGCTGTCACTCTTGTTATTATTTCCCAGCCCTGGGGGCAGGAGGTGAGCAGAGGCTCGGGGATGGGGCAGGAAGTGTAGGGCAAGGCCACTTGGCGGCTGGAGCCAGGGTTAGGAAACAGGGACAGGCTGAGCTGTGCTCAGGGGTATGTGGGAATGACAGGGAGGAGGAGCCTCTTTTATGAAATGGGCCCAGGAGCCCAGGATGCCTGGACTGACTGTCATTTTTTCAGTCGACAAACACCTGTGGGGGTCTGCTGTGTGCCAGGCTGTGGCAGGGATTCTGAGGTGAGCCAGACAGGTGTGGCCATATGCTGGGAGAGTGCCTCGGGGTTGGGCAGTATAAGGTGGTGATAACACACAGCCTTGACCGGGGGCTGGGCAGGCCAGGGACAGCCCCCGGAGGAGTGAGCCCAGGCCAGACTCAGTGTGGGGGAGGGTGCAAGGAGGCTGCAGCAGGTGCAGGGCCTGAGCAGGAGGATGGCCTGGCATCTGTGCTGCCCCGTTCCAGGCAGCCCTCCAGGGATGGGGAAGCGGGGGGGATGAGCTGCATTCACTCAGCGGAGCCGTCCTTGGAGCCCCCCGGGAGCCCCACAGCAAAGCAGAACCCTGGAACATTCCACGGCTGAGCAGCGACAGGCCAGGTGTTGCGGAGACATTCTGGGTGACTGCTCCAGGCCGCCCGGGGCAGTGACACCTTGGAATTAAGCTTCCAGGGCCCTGGGATGATGGGAGTCCATGCCCTTCCAGCAGTGCCCGCTGCCCCGGGTCCTGCTGCAGTGTGCAGGGCACCTGAGGAGCCAGGATGTCCTGGCGGCATGCTCTCCACTCAGCCTGAGGCTGCTCGGGCTAGCCCCTCTGCTGTGGGGAAGGGAGGCACAGGGTGTGTCTTGCCCAAGGTCACACACCTCATCAGGTCAGAGCTTGGCTTTCGGCTTGGCAGCCTGGCTGCCATTTCTTCCTCTGTCCTTGCCTGACTTGGGGGCCTCGCTTCTGCCCAGAGGGGAAGGGTGGCCATGTCACCCCCGCGCACTTTCCTGGCTGAGTGACTGGGGTTACCAGGGCAGCACGGAAGGTTATATGGCGGGAGGGCTACAGGGGCCAGAGTGCTGGGAGGGGCCCCAAAGTAGGAGGCCCGGCGGACATCACCTGGGCCCTTTCTGAGCTCCACATGGTCTCTATTTTGAGGGCACAGAACCCCTCTGTGGACCAAGGTGGACCCTCCTCACCGGGTGCACCAGTTGCCTCCATACTGCCCACTTTATCTGGGGCACCCCTGGGCAAGTGGAGGGTCTGGAGGGGGGGTACCCCTCTCCCTCTCACCCTCACACAGTGATTGAGGTGCCATTTTCATTTTTCTGTGTTGAGGAGACTCCTTATTTCAATGCATGAAGCCCTTTAATGTCCCTTCTCAAGGTACCAGCTCTTCAGAGCCACCAACTGTGTCAGGCGAGTGTGGGGAAGTGTGGCCAGGGCGGACGGGGACCCAAGCCTTCGTTTCCTGAGGTTGGCCCAGCTCCCTCGAAGGCATATGGGCCCCTGGGGTCTCCCCGCTCTGCTCTGGGCTGCTGCTCATGGGCACTGATGTCCCTATTGGGCACTGGGGACTCAGCGGGGTGACTGCCCAGCCTCTGTGGTCCCTGTATGGGCCCAGCACCCGGCCACTCTTAGTTCCCTGGCCTGGGTGTCAGGTGGAATTAACTGGCAGCAGGGACGGGTGGGTGTTGATTGAGGCTGATTGCTGGGAGGGTGGCTGCGGGCTACACAGAGCTATTTCCAGCAGCTCCAATTGTATCAAGGAGGCTTAATCCTTCTATGCCTGTGTGTTCTGGCAGCATTGAGTGAGGGCCAGGGCCAAGGCCAGAGCAAGGTCAGACTTCCCCTGGTTGCTTGCATTTCCCTTTCCTTCTACCCATTGGCTGGCTCATCCATCCACCCGTCCAACCATCCACCCACCCGTCTGTTCCTCCCTCCCTCCCTCCCCTCACCCATCCAGCCATCCACTCATTTACCCATCCAGACACTTGTCTATCCATCCACCATTCATCCTCCTGTTGTCATCATTTCCCCTCCCTCCCTCCCTCCCTCCCTCCCTCCCTCCCTCCCTCCCTCCCTCCCTCCCTCCCTCCGTGTTCACTGTTTACCTACCACATGCCAGACACATGCTGGGACTCTTAAGATCCCTAGGCCCTCCCCGGGCTCAGAGTCCAGTGGTGGGGCTGCACTGAGGCCCCATGATGGAGGGAGCCCTGGTTTACCTTGGAGGTAACCTGTGCTTGAGCTGTCTTGGGGGCCAAGCAAGGACTTCCTGGGTGGGACTTGGGCTGATAGTCCTCCAGAGAGGGGCAAGCATCGGGGAGGGCTCCAAGGCAGGGCGAAGGGCAGCAGGGGTAGGAAGTCATCTGTGATGCCGTGTGAGCGGGCAGGTGTTGGGGAGGGAGTGGAGAGCTGGATGAGGCTTAGCTCAGGGTGCTGGGCCAAGCCTAGGAGCGCATGGTCCCATAGAGGTGGGAGCCTTTGAAGGTCTTCACCAGGGGAGGGTTTTAGAAAGAGTGCTGGGTGAGGAACTGCCAAGGGGCCAGGCTGGAGGAGGAAGCTGAGAGAAGGATCCTGAGCTCCGCTTAGAGCCCTACTCCCTGCTTTGTGCCCGGGTCTCCTCTCCCTGCCCTCCACCCCCTTTCCTGGCTGTAGGCCCTGCTGCTGTCCAGCTAGCTCTGTGGGAGTTCTTAGGGTGGCCCCTTGGGGCTCTGTGCCAGGCTTGCGGACTCTCTGAGGTACCTAAGGCCCATCTCCCACTTCCTCCCCAGAAGGAGGACCCCTTCCAGTGGATGGGTGGCTTCAGCTGCCACAGTCCTGTGACCTCTTTTCCTTGACACATCGCCCCCAGCTTCTCCCTCACTCAGGCCCAGGGGCCGGGGGGCACATCCTGGGAGATGTTCAGGTGTGTGGGGCGTGGACTGTTGCCATGAGCTGCATCCACGCAGCTCAGGTGGTTTCTGCCCAGGCATTTGTTAATGAAGCAGGACCTGGGGTCCCCGCGTCTGTGCGGGCAGGATGCACAACATCAACTTGGAGAAATGGCGAGGCCCGGGCAGCCGTTCTCTGTACTTGTCTCCCAGTGGCCTTTGGAGGCTCCTTTTCCTGATCAGTGCTGCCGGCCGGCTGAGCTCGGGGGCTGTGTCTGGTCCAGGGGCCTGCAGGAGAGAGAGGGTCCCCCGTTTCTCTGCTAGGACTGCTCCTGAGCTGCCCCTGTGGGCTGCAGAGGAGGGGGCCAGGACCAAGGCTCCAGGCCAGGGTGGCTCCTGCTGCTGCAGGTGCCCCCGCCTCTCTGGGGAGCACAGGGGCGGGGGGCACCAGGAGTGTTAGCTCAGGAAGGTGGCTCTTCCCTTAGCTTTGCATGAGTGAGTAGTGCGCACCTGTGTGCATGTGCATCAGTGTGTTGTGTGTATGGCATGTTTGTGGTGTGTGTATTACATGCAGTGTATGTTGTATGTGTGTGGGGGAGTGTCAGTGTGTTGCATGAATGATGCGTAGTGTGCTTGTGTGTGTGGTGTGTTACATGCATAGTGTTGTGTGTGTGTGTGTGTGTGGGGTCTCTGTGTTGTGTGTATGATGTGCTTGTGTGTGTATGGCATATGTGTGTGTTACATGCAGTGTGTTGTATGTCTGTATGTGCAGCGTGTGTATTGTATGTGGTGGCCAAGCCTGGGCAGGTGTGAGCAGATGGCCCCTCTTTTCAGGTGTATGGCCCTGAGAGTCCTCTAGGGGACGCCCGTGATGTGATTCTTCTCTTTCATCCTTAACCTCTTCTTGCTCCTCATGTCTCTGCCCTGTGCCCCATTGGCCCACCTTCCCACCTGCAGGTCTTGACACCTTCATCAGGCAACTGTTAATGGAACCAGGCGCCTTTCAGTGGTCCCCAGGGAACCCAGCTCTATAGTGAGGGCTTGTGAATCTGAGTGCTCCCAGCCTGACCCTGGCTGACCTAAAACATGCAAGTACATTTGCTGAAGGCTCAGATGCTCATTATGAAGTTCTCAATAAATGGGCTAGAAGTACAACTACATCAGGTTGGAGCCATTTATGAACTTTATTTTTTATTGAACTTATGGGGTGATGTTGGTTAATTAAATTACATAGGTTTCAAGTGTACAGTTCTACAATATATCATCTGTATGTTACAATGTGTATTCACTTTGGTCAAGTCTCTTTCCATCACCATTTATCCCCCTTTTACCCTCTTCTAGCTCCCCCACCCATTTTCCCCCGGTAATCAATATACTGTTGTCTATGTCTGTGAGTTTTATTTTGCTTAATCCCTTCACTTTTTTCACTCAGTCCCCAACCCCCTCCCCTCTGACAGCTGTCAGTCTGTTCTCTAAATCTATGAGTCTGTTTCTATTTTGTTTGTTATGTAGATTCCACATCTAAGTGAAATCATATGGTATTTGTCTTTCTCTGATTGGCTTATTTCACTTAGCGTAATACTCTCCAGGTCCATCCATGCTGTCACAAAGGGTAAGATTTTGTTTTTAGGGCCAAGTAGTATCCTATCATGTAAAATGTACCACAGTTTTTAATCCACTCATCTACTGATGGACACTTGGGTTGCTTCCAAATCTTGGCTATTGAAATAAATATAGGGGTGCATATATTCTTTCCAATAAGTGTTTTGGGTTTCTTTCAATACATTTTCAGAAGTGGAGTCACTGGGTCATAAGACAGTTCCATTTTTAATTTTTTGAGGTAACTTCATACTGCTTTCCACAGTGGCTGCATCAGTCTGCATTGCCACCAGCAGTGCACTAGGGTTCCCTTTTCTCTGCATTCTTGTCAGCACCTGTTTGTTGATGTATTGATGATAGCCATTCTGACAGCTGTGAGGTGATATTTCATTGTGGTTTTAATTTGCTTTTCTCTGATGCTTAGTGATGTTGAGCATTTTTTCATATATAGATTGGACGTCTGTATGTCCTCTTTGGAGAAGTGTCTATATTGATCCTTTGCCCATTTTAAAATTGGATTTTGTGTGTGTGTGTGTGTGTGTGTGTGTGTTGAGTTTTATAAATTCTATATAAGTTTTGGATATTAACCCCTTATCAGATGTATCACTGACGATTATGTACTCCCATTCAGTGGGTTGTCTTTTCATTTTGTTGATGGTTTTCTTTGCTGTCCAAAAGCTTTTTAGTTGGATGTAGTCCTATTAGTTTATTTTTTCTTTTGTTTCCCTTGCCCAAGATGATATATCAGAAAAAATATTACTATGGGAAATATCCAGGATTTTACTGCTTCTGTTTTCTTCTAGCATTTTTATGGTTTTGAGTCTAACATTTAAATCTTTAATCCATTTTGAGTTTATTCTTGTGTATGGTGTAAGAAGGTGGTCTAGTTTAATTTTTTTGCATGTAACTGTCCAATTTCCCCAACACTATTTATTGAATAGACTGTCTTTACCCCACTGTATTTTCTTGTCTCACTTGTTAAATATTAATTGACCATATAGGCATGGGTTTATTTCTGGGCTCTATTATGTTCCATTGACCTATCTGCCTGTAGGTATGCCAATACCATACTGTTTTAATTACTATGGCCTTGTAGTATAGTTTGGTATCGGGTAGCATGTTTCCTCCAGCATTGTCATTCTTTCTCAAGATTGCTGTGATTATTTGGGGTCTTTTATGGTTCCATATAAATTTTTGGAATATTTGTTCTAGTTCTGTGAAATACGTCATTGAAATTGTGTTGATAACAATGTTAATTCTTCCTAACTATGGACACTTATTTCTGTCTTCTGTTTTATAATTTTCTGACTATAGGTCTTTTGCATTATTGCTTAAATGTTTTCTCAGGGATTACCTATCTATCTCTATCTCTGTCTCTCTATACATAAATTTATCTTTATTGTTGAAAGTATTACAGATGTCTCCCTTTCCTCCCATTGACCCTTCTAGCCTGCCTCCACTCCCCGCCCCAGGCCTTACCACACTATGGATTTTATATTTTTATGCAACTATAACTGGGTTGTTTTCTTAGTTTCCCTTTCAGGTAGTTCATTATTGGTGTATAGAAATGCAACTGATTTATGGATATTTATTTTATATCATGCTACTTTACTGAATCCACTTCTCAGTTCTAGTAGTTTTTTGGTGGCATCTTTCGGGTTTTCTATGTACAGTATCATGTCATCTGCAAATAATGACCGTTTTACTTCCTCCTTTCCAATCTGGATGACTTTTGTTTCTTTTTCTTGTCTGACTGCTGTGACTAGGACTTCCAGTGCTATGTTGAATGAGAGTGGTGAGAGCAGACAGCCCTGTCTTGTTCCCAATCTTAAGGGAAGCCCTTTAGTTTTTGTCCATTGAGTATGATGTTGGCTGTGGGTTTGTCATATATGGCCTTTATCATGTTGAGGTATGTTCACTCTTGGCTGAGGATGGTTTTTTTTTTTTTTATCATTATTGGGTGCTGGATTTTATCAAATGCCCTTCCTGCATCTATTGATATGATCATGTGATTTTTATCCTTCATTTTGTTTATGTGATGTATCACATTTATTGATTTGTGGATCTTGTACCAAACTTGTATCCCGAGAGTAAATCCCACTCACTTGTTCATGGTGTATGATCTTTTTAATATATTGCGGGATCCAGTTTGTTAATATTTGTTGATGATTTTAGTATCTATATTCATCAGGGATATTGGCCTATAGTTTTCTTTCTTTTTCATGTCTTTATCTGGTTTTGGAATGAGGATAATGCTGGCCTTGTAAAATGAACTTGGGAGTCTTCCCTCCTCTTACTTTTTTTGGGATAGTTTGAGAAGGATAAGTGTTAGTGTTTTTTTGAATATTTGGTAAAATTCACCTGTGACGTTATCAGGTTCAGGGCTTTTGTTTGTTAGGAGTTATTATTATCATTATTTTTTATTACTGCTTCAGCTTTACTAGTTGTAATCTGTCTATTCAGATTCTCTTGTTCTTCCTGATTCACTTTTGGAAGATTGTATATTTCTATGAATTTGTCCATTTCTTTCAGATTGTCTAATTTGTTTGCATCTAGTTGTTCATAATATTTTATTACAATTTCTTGTATTTCTATGGAGTCATTTTAACAACTGATTTCTCTTCTTTAATTTCTTATCTCACTTATTTGGGTCCTCTCTCTTTTTTCTTGATGAATCCAGTTAAAAATTTGTCAATATTGTTTCTTTTTTCAAAGAACCAGCTCTTGGTTTCATTGAACTTTTGTATTGTTTTTTTTTAGACTCTAGTTTGTTTATTTCTGCTCTGATTTTTAGTATTTCTTTGCTTCTACTCACTCTGGGCTTTGTTAGTTGTTCTTCTTTTAGTTCATTTAAGTGTAAAATTAGATGATTTATTTGAGATATTTTTTTGAGGTTGGCCTGTATCGCTATGAATTTCCCTTTCAGGATTGCTTTTGCTGTGTCTCATATATTTTGGGATGTTGTGTTCTCATTTTTATTTGTTTCAAGGAATCTTTTGACTTCCTCCTTGATCTCATTGTTAACCCATTCATTGTTTAGTAACTTGTTTAGCCTCCATGTGTTTCAGTTTTTTTCCAGTGTTTAATTTTTAGTTTCAGACCATTATGGTCAGAGAAGATGCTTGATATGATTTCAGTCTTCTTACATCTATTGAGACTTGTTTTGTATCTTAACATATGGTCTCTCCTAGAAAATGTTCCACGTGCACTTGAAAGGAATGTATATTCTGCTGCTTTGGGGTGAAAGGCTCTGAAGATATCATTTGAACCCACCTGATCTAATGTGTCATTTAAGTCTTCTGTTTCCTTGTTGATTTTCTGTCTGGAAGATCTATTCATTGATGTCAATTGTGTGTTAAAGTCCACTACTCTGACTGTATTACTGCCAGTCTCTCCCTTTATGTCCATCAAGATTTGCTTTCTATACTTTGGTGCACTTATGTTGGGTGCATAAATGTTTACAAGGGTTATATCCTCTTGTTGGAATGCTCCTTTTATCATCATGTAATGTTCTTCTTTGTCTCCTATTATGGCCTTTGGTTTAAAGTGTATTTTGTCAGATATAAGTATTCATACTCCAGTTTTTTTTTTTTTAAATTTCCATTTGCATGAAATATCTTTTTTCATCTTTTTACTTTTAGTCTGTGAGTATTCTTTGTTCTCAGGTGAGTCTCTTGTAGACAGCATATATATTGGTCTTTTTTTTTTAAAGCCATCCAGCTACCCTACATCTTTTGATTGAAGCATTATGCCATTTATATTTTTAAAAAAATATATTTCTTTATTGATTTCAGAGAGGAAGGGAAAGGGAGAGAGAGATAGAAACATCAATGATGAGAGAGAATCATTGATCAGCTGCCTCCTGCACGCTCCCTGCTGGGGATTGAGCCCACAACTGGGCATATGCCCTTGGCTGGAATCTAGCCTGGGACCCTTCAGTCCACAGGCCAATGCTCTATCCATTGATCCAAACCGACTAGGGCAGTGGTTGGCAAACTCATTAGTCAACAGAGCCAAATATCAACAGTACAACGATTGAAATTTCTTTTGAGAGCCAAATTTTTTAAACTTAAATTATATAGGTAGGTACATTGTTATTAACTTAATTAGGATACTCCTAAGCTGGCCTTTGCTAAAAACTCAAGGGGCCAAAGTGCCGCATGTGGCTCGCGAGCTGCAGTTTGCCGACCACTGGACTAGGGCATGCCATTTACATTTAAAGTAATTATTGATAGGTACATATTTATTGTCATTTTACTCTTTTAACTATATACTCTTTTTTCCCTCTTTCTTTTTAAAGAGGACCCTTTAATATTTCTTGTAATACTAGTTTGGTGGTAACAAACGCCCTTAGCTTTTCCTTGTCTGGGAAGCTCTTTATTTCTCCTTCAATTTTAAATGATAGCCTTGTTGGGTAAAGTAGTCTTGGTTGTTGGTCCTTGTTTTTCATCACTTTGAATATTTCATGCCAACCCCTTCTGGCCTGAAATGTTAGAAATCAACTGACAGTCTTATGGGAGCTTCCTTGTTGGAAACTGACTGTCTTTCTCTTGTGGATTTTAAGATTATCTCTTTGTCTTTAGCCTTTGCCCTTTTATTATACTGTGTCTTCATGTGGACCTCTTTGTCCCATCTTTTTTGGGACTCTCTGTGTTTCCTGGACTTGTACATATTTTTTCTTCACCAGGTTAGGAAAGTTTTCCATTATTATTTCTTCAAATAAGTTCTTTATCCCTTGCTCTATCTCTTCTTCTGGTACCCTTATGATATGGATGTTGTTTCACTTCATGTTGTCCCAAAGGTTCCTTAAACTATTCTTATTTTTAAAAAAATCTTTTTTCTTTTTGCTGCTCTGATTGGGTGTTTTTCCTACTTTGACTTTCAAATTGCTGATTTGACTCTGTGCTTCAGCCAACTTACTGTTCATTCCTTCTAGTGTATTCTTCATTTCAGTTATTATGTTTTTTATTTCCAACTGGTTCTTTTTATAGTTTTTTATGTCCTTTTTTATGCTTACTATATTTCTGTTTAAGTTATCTTTTATTTCTCCCATTCTTCGCCTAAGTTTCTTGAGCATCCCTATAACCATTGTTTTGAACTCTATATTTGGTAAATTGCTTGCCTCTGTTTCATTTAGTTCTTTTTCTGTAGTTTTATCCTTTTCTTTCATTTTGGGCATGTTTCTTTGTCTCCCCATTTTGGCTGCATCTTTGTGTTTGTTTCTATGTTTGTTTCTTTGTGTTTGTTTCTATGTTTTTTTCTACATAAAATTGCCATGACTCCCTGTCTTGGTAGCATGGCCTTAGGTCAGCCGTGGGCAAACTACGGCCCGCGGGCTGGATCCGGCTGTTCTATTCGGTTCTCTTGCTCTCCCCTCCGCTCCTTTACTTTGAATTTATATTAGTTCACACAAACACTCCATCCATGCTTTTGTTCTGGCCCTCCGGTCCAGTTTAAGAACCCATTGTGGCCCTCGAGTCAAAAAGTTTGCCCACCCCTGCCTTAGGTAGTAGGTGTCTTGTGGGACCCATTGGCACAGTCTCCTTGATCATCCTTGCTGGGTGCTCCGGGAATGTCCCTTGTGTCTGTTATGTCGGCCTCCTGTTGTAATTGAGTCTTGATTGGTATTGGTTTATTCATGCATGGGACCCTCAGTCTGGTTGATTGTGAGGATCAACCTTGACCAAAGAGTATGAGCTGCTGTGCAGGTGGTGACCATATAGAGCAGATTTTGCCTCAGCAGGGTCTGGGTCTGTTGAGGTCTCCCTTTGGATATGCTGCTTGTAAAGCTATTGGATCCTGCTCTGATGTTGTCTAAAGGTAGTCAGTGGATGTGTTGGGTCTGGGGCCTCTTGGGAGGGACTCAGGTGTAAGCTAATGTCAGATGCTGCCTGTGGCTGGCCCCGGAGAGTCTGTTTGGAGCTACAAAGTGATCCATAGTTTGTGGCTGTCTCTGTTGGGCTTGGGTGTGTGCAGGAAGGATTGAGCTATGCACTAAGGCCAGTGTTTACCAGCACCGGGCTCCCTTGGAATCCCGAGGTCCGCCTCCTTCTGCCTCTGTCTGCTGGCTGCCCGTTAGGCTGTTACTGACAGAGCCTCTGCCTGTACTCTAGTTGCATGAGGCAGGTTCCCCATGAGTCACCAGGTAGGGGTGAAAGTTGTTCACCGGATTTATAGAGCTTTAAACTTGGTGCCATTGCTGAGTCTGAGACCACTCAACATATGTCCTCAGGTATACCATGTCCAGCTGCCACCTCCTGGGTGATGGGGTGGGGTCTCAGGGCGTCCTCAGGGTGAGGCCAACAGAGTTTATCAGGCCCAAATAGACCAAGATTTGGCCATGTGAGGGGAAGGTGCTCTCCTGGTCAGGTGTGTGAGGGAAAAGTTTTCCCCGTCCTAGAGCCACAGCTCAGTCTGTCCAGATTCTGCCAGGAGCCTGCTCTCAGCAGGCGGGGCCACTGGGATTCAGGAGATGTTGGTCAGCCTGGGGGACAGGGAGGTGTGACTCCCACCCCAGAGCCACACAACTCAGTCTGTCCGAGACTCTGCCCAGACCTTGGCAGTGCAGAGCCGCAGGAGTTGAGGGGTGGGGCTGCAGGGACTGGGGAGAGTGGGGCTGGCGGGTCTCCAGTGAGGGGCGGCGCCAGTCAGGTTTATGGGAATATGAGGGGAATGGCCCCGCTCCTAAGCCACACAACCCTGTCAGTGACACCACCTGAGCCTGCCTACACCTCTGCATCCCAGCCCAGGCAGCTGACTCCTCAGCAGGGCAGAAGCTCTGCAGAGGTGTAGACGGGGAGACCAGAGTGGAGGGTATTACATTTCCCCAGCTGATGCCACACGGAGCAGCATGCTCCACCCAAGAAGATGGTGTCTGCGGTGCGGTGCCGGCCACTGTTCCCTCAGCTGTCTCAGAGCCACAAACCCCAGTCTCTCCTCATATGACTAGTCTGCTCTGCTCTCATTCCCTGGAGCCCATGTGAGTGGCTGCGAATGAGAATTTGTCTTTGCCCTTTGAGAGGGTGCCTGTTTCTCCAGCAGAATCCTGTTTCTCCCTGGCACAGAGTCCCTGCTCATGCTCACAGCCAGTGCTCTGTGGCACCTCTGCCTGGCTCTGTGCTCTGGGCTGGGGAGTCTGGCTTGAGGGTGAGACCCCACGCTCCTTTGGGGGGAGCCTTTGCAGCTGAGATGTCCCTCTGGAATCTCAGCCGTCGCCCGTGGGAGCAGGGCCCGCCCTTTTTGCACCTTTGCTCCCTCCCAGTCTCCAGGTGGCTCTTTCTGTGAGTTCCTGGTTATAGGACTTCTCTTCAGCTCATTTCCAGATGGTTATTCAGGTTGACTGTTCTGTGTTTTAGTTGTCATTCCAGTGTGTCCTGGGAGGAGGTAGGTGTACCTTCCACCTTCTCTACCTGCCATCTTGGATCCTGTCATTTAAAGGATCCTGTCATTTAAAGAAGTGTGGAGACCTCTAACTTGGGAGGCTAGATTCTTAGCAGATCTTTCTGTTCCTCTCCCTACAACCTGGGGCCCCTTGGCCTTCTTGACCCCTCTCCAGAGCAGACCTGCCTTGCATATCCAGGGTGGGGCTGGGGCTGGGAAATCAGCACCTTTGGGCCTTGCCACGTCCAGACCCCTTGCAGGCATCGGCCCTCTCCTGCACAGAGATGTGCTTGCAGGACAGAAACTTGCCATGAGCAATATATAGTCCTCATCTGAATATGAGAATGCTGAAACACTATAAATATTGGTTATTCTCAGCCGTGAGTAGAGCTTCCCTTGTGTTATATCCTTTTAAAAGTCACCATTTAAGGCAAAAATGTGTTGCACTCACGCTGGTGCCAGGGCTGCAAAAATGCAGGGGTGAATGGAATTAGAGCAGCCACGTGGGTCTCGGTTCTGGGATCGACCTGAGGCCCTGGGCCTCTAGCCTGTGAAAGGGACTGGGAAATGGCAAATGCCCTCTCTCAGGCTCTCCTCCATCTTCACACCAGGGTTCTCAGCTGGAACACTGGAGCCACAGGCCTGTAGAGCAGGACCAGTAGGTCCTGTGTGAAAGTTGTCCTCAACACTCAACGGTTCTTTCACTTCAGTACACATTCCGGTCACCTGTGCCTCGGGGCTCTGACCGACAGAGCTCCTAGGTTGTGGCAGAGACAGAGGGTGATCATTCAGAGTGACACCTAGCAGGCTGAGCTGAGCTCTGCGTACCTGGGTGGGAAGGGCCCAGGAGGCTTTCCGGAGGCAGGCAGGTGTGAGCTGAGCTTTGCAGAGGAGGAGGGAGGGAGCTTGGGTGTTGGTGTGACAGTGGCCCGTGCTCTGGGTGGCTGTGTGGAGAGAGTGCAGCCCTAGTGTACCAAGGTGTCAGCTGGTTGTTCCCCCGGGGGGTCAAGGCCCCTGGGGCACAGTGGAGGTGCAGTGGTGGTATTGGGGTGCTGCCTGGAGGTCTTTGGGAGGAATGGGCTGCATCTGTCCTATTTGTCTGTCTCCCTACATCCCATCAGGCCTAGTCTCCATGTGACTCCATCAGAACATGCTGGGAGGACCCAGGCAGGCCAGTGGGGCAGGCAGCCATGGATCTGACCAGAAACAGGGCGCTGTAGCCTCCCAGTGCCTACACCTCCTACATCTCCCTCTGCACATCCCTATGCCCTGAGGCTTGGGGTCCTCTTCCCATTAACTGTGCTGGAGTGCTGGCAGCTCTTTGAGAAGACAGTGGGGGAGGAGTGAGCGGTGGGGAGTGATGCTCCTCTTTGGTAAGGCTCTGCTGAGAGAGGAGCCCTTGCCTCGCACTCAGCCGGGCGGCACGATCCTTCTAGCAATGCATGTGCTTTCAGGCGATGCAGGGAATGGGTTTGTGAGTGTGTATG
Organism: Plecotus auritus; assembly: GCF_963455305.1. NCBI lineage: Eukaryota > Metazoa > Chordata > Mammalia > Chiroptera > Vespertilionidae > Plecotus > Plecotus auritus. The sequence goes on from NC_137783.1 coordinate 62,662,775, forward strand.
TTGGGAAAGTTGAGAGGTTGTTGAGAAAGTGCGAGTTCTGGGGGTTCAGTAGGAGGGGGTGGGGAGAAATAGAGCCCAGTTAGTGGGGTGTGTGTTTGGGATGAGAGTAGGAGGATTTCCTTGTAGGGAGCGGTTATAGGGTTAAGCCTAGGACTGACCTGCTGGCAAAGCCGCAAACAAGTCCCAGCCCTCTTAGCATAATTAAGCTTGATCTTGTGACTACTCCCTAGATCATTCCTGGGTAGCTAATGGGCTGTGGGAGGTGCAGCAAGTGCTGCCAAAACAAATGAAACTCACAAGAACATTGTAACTATGGTGACCACTACCTTGTTTACCTCTGACTATAAAATAAAGGCTCAGCTTGCCGTCTGGATCTCTCTGTGGCCCATCTTATTCTCTGTGACTGTCTTTTCTTCATCCTTCGCCGCCCTCCCTCAAGCTCGCTGAACCCTTGGCTGTGCTGGCGTGGCACATTTCCTTCTTTCCTTTTTTCATGTGACTTGGAACGTCTGTCTGTCGCCGTCCGGTCTTGCTCTTTACCTGTCGCCTCTTGGTTTCACCTGGTGGCCTTTGCTCTTTACCTGCACCACTTTGGAGAGTGAAGTAGCAGGATTTTCCCAGTCAGAATTACTCGAGTTTGAATTCAGGCTCCTTGGCCTTCTTGCTGTGTGACCTTGGGCAGGTGACTTGCCTCTCTGAGCCTCAGTGTCTAAACTGAAAAATGAGGACAACAGTCCTTCCCTCAGAACTGTCAGGCTGGTCAGATGAGAGGAGGAAGGGAAGCTGCCGTGCGGAGCAGCTCGCGTGGCCTCTCCCTCGGCCTGTTTCCCACAGTGTGAGACACAGTGTGGGGTTGCCACTCGCTGCTCATGCCGCCTCCGCCACATCGTGGAGAGCGGACTCGGGCCTGGTTGAGGGCTGCTGACTCACATGGGCCCATGGAGGGTGCACACCTACCTGAGGGTTGAGCGGGCTCCCTTCGTTGGGTGTGTAAATTTGTAGTGAGGCGAGGCAGCGCTGAGGCAGAACAGATTGAGGGAACTGTCCCGAGTCCCCTGCGAGGTGGCATGGGCAGCTAGGGGCCTGGGAGGTGGTCAGGGCAGCTGCTCAGGTTGTCACAGCCTCCTTGGTGCAGAGCAGTCCGTGTGCACATGTGCGGGGCTGGGGGCTGGGGATGCTGGGGTGCAGGCATGCTTGTGGGAGGGGCATCAGAGGGACCCAGCCCCACAGCTTCCCCATCCTCTCCTGCTGTGGACACTGGTGGCGATGTCCTGTGTCCCCTGGTCCCTTTGCCTGTCTTCAGGGAAGAGAAGAGAGAAGGCACTGCCTTCCTTATTCAGGGCAGGCTTGGGGCTGGGCTCCACTTGAGCTTCCTGTGCCTTTGAGGCCTAGCCATCCCGTGGAGCCTCTCTCACAGCAAGAAAACCACAGTGAGCGGCAGAATGGCTTCTTTGTGAGGGAAGAGGGATGAGTGGTCTGATGCACCACACTGCTGCCCAGGAGCAGGCCTGTTGCAGGGAACGTGGCCAGCTTGAGCTCCCAGGGCCTGGCCCCAGCGGCACTGCCATCTCCTGGAGCCTGATGGTGAGAACGGCTCCAGCCAAGGACTCGTGCATGTGCCCCTGTGACTTGAGCTCTGTGACACAGTTCAGCTCGTGCTTCTGCCCCTCAACCCCGTCGAGGTCTCTCAAGCCTCCAGGGCATTCCAGCGACAGGCCCCCTGCACTTGGTGTCCCCGCAGCACGCAGCACGACGCCCTGTGCTGCCAGGCGTCTCTCCACCCCTGCGGTCATAGGCCCAGAGGCCGGTGTGCGCTGTGTCTGCGCCCCCAGGCTCAGCTGGTTTGCCATGCTCGGCCTCACGAGAGGCAGAGCTGGGTGAGGGCGCTTTTCCTTCCCACCTGGTCTGCCTGCTCCGCCAGCTCCTTCCCTGCCAGCAGGCCTCACGGGGCTCTCTCAAGCCTCCAGGGCACCCAGATGCTGACTGAGGGCTGAAGGGCTGGCCTCATGCCCCCCGGGCTGGCAGCATGGGCTCCTGCCTGCTCACCCTTTGGTCCCTTGGCCCAGGCTTGGTGGGCCGCTTGTGCCTCTCGGAAGGTCAGTTCTCAGCCTAACTCATGCTCAGTAGCTGCGGGGGGGTTATACCTGGTGAGAGACCTCTGGTCTCCAGGCCTTGGCTGTCGCCTCAGTAAAAGCGGGAACGGTGACTCCCTCCTAGGCCTGTGGAGGCCGCCAGGTGATGCTGTGTAAGGGTAGCACGTGCCACTGGATGGCCAGTTCCCCTCCTCTGTCCTGTTGGCTCAGGAGTGGGGCCTGGGCTCCCACACCACCCACCTGCTTGCTCCCACTCCATGCTTTTAGCCGTCTCTGTCCCCTGACTGTCCTCGCTGCCTCCTGCCCGGCACTCCTGCTCCAGGTCCTCCCGGGGCGGAGAGCAGGAGGCAGCTCGGCCTCTGGCCGTGTCCTCACTGGCTGTGTCCTCACTGTGCTGCCTTCCCAAAGGCCAGCTCTGAGTAGACCCCCAGTGCTTAGTGACCCTCAGCCTCTGAGGTGCTCATGGGATCAAATCAAAGCCCTCAGCTGAGCATGCAAGACCTGCCCTGAGAGCCACCCCCATGTCCCACCCACCCCAGCATGCGCGGCCACTGTTGGCAGATCACAGATGCCCTGTGTGTGCCTTGGCGCACGCCAGGCTGCTCACTGGTTGCCCTTTTTCTGTATGGTTTGCCCAGCACCAGCTGTTCTGGGACGCCCCCTTGGCACCCAGGCCACATGACCGTCCTCCTGACATCCCTCCATGGGCAGTGAACCCCATCCTGACCATGAGAGCCCCTCTCCAGCTGGCGTTTCTGGGACCTGGGGCCAGATCTGCATCCTCTCCATGTCCCCAGCAGGGCCGCGGCCAGGTGCTTGCAGAGATTCGTGGTGGGCTCTGGGAGGGGGCATTTGTTTACCTGGGGGTGGGGGGGGGGTAGCACCTGGCTCCCCATCCATTTTCTTGTGGTTGGAAAGGTGCTAAGGGCAAAATCGAGCCCCACCCTCAGGCTCCTTTCTGATTTGTGAATTTTGTATTGTTTTTCAGTTTTTCCAGGCATCTGCTCCTGTGAACATAGTCATTGTCACTGGCAGGGCCCCTTCTCATTCCTTCAGGCCGCAGGAGACTTCTGGTGCTCTCCCCATCTGCCCCAGAGCACCTAGAGCTGGGAGAGCGTGTGCCGGGGCCAGCAGGGCTCCTGGAAGGTCTGGGGCATCTCTGAGTGGGCTCAGCAGGGCTGGCCCCAGTGGTCGAGTGGTCCAGTGGTTGGCTGCGCCGCGTGGCCACACCTATGTCTCGAGGGCTTTGCCTCCACATCCTGGGGATGTGGGGCTGGACCGGCTGCAAGAGCTTCTGCCCTGACAGACCCTCCAGCAGTGACTGCGGTGGGGGGGGCAGCTGCTTCCTCTGGAAGAAGTACCGTCTCTACCATTTTGGAGGCTGGTGCTGTGGTGATGGCTGTCGGATGATGATGTGCTAGAAATCAGGGTGAAGGAGAAAAGCCACTGTGGGCTTCGGCAGGTGGAATCCCACCGGGTGTCGCCCCACTGTCCCTCTCCAGCAGAGCTGCTCCTGGGCAGCCTGCGGGGACGTGCACACGGGCCAGCAGCTGGCCTTGGGGTCAGCACTGACCACCAGCCCAGGCCTCGCTGCCCGGAAGGTTCTGGGTTTCCTGTGTGTTTGAAGCTGGGCTGCATTTTGCTCTGGGTTTAGCTCGTTCCTTGTGTAGTAGATGGTCAGTGAGCTGCATGCGCTGGTGGTGGCAATGCTTCTGGGTCTGACTCATTTGATTCTCGCTAGTATCCTGTGAGGTTGGTATTATGGTCCCCCACCCCCTTTTTTCTTAGTTAAATGTACAGTTGACCCCTGTACATTTACACGGCGTTTAGGGCCACCAACCCCTGGGCAGTTGAAAATCTGCGTATAGCTTGACTCCCCCCAAAACTTTGTAGTCCCCTGGGGGACTGGTCTCAGGACTCCTGTGGGCCCCAGATGAGGATTCTCAGGTCCCCGTGTACCGTGTGGACCAGTGTCTGCAGCTGGCCCCGGCACTCAGGAACTCCCAGCTGCAGGCCGGACACAGGACAGGTGCTTATGGGACAGCCTCACGTGTAAGCGGGCCGTGCTGTTCAAAGCTGCGTTTAGGGTCAGCTGCACTTACTGCATTTGGAGTCCCTGGCGTCAGCCCATTTCTGGGGAGGCAGGAGCAGGGTGCTGCCGGAGCCACGTGCAGTGAGACAGAGGGCCTGCTTGCAGGCAGCTCAGCGTCAGTGCTCCTCTTCTTGCGCCTGGTGTTCGCGCCTGTGAGGGAAAGAGCGCTTTCTCTCTCCGAGTTAGCCCGGAGGGCGGGACACAGCCGGCCAGCCCCTGCACTGATGGGGGCTTCAGTTTACAGGAGGCTGGGAAGGCCAGTGCTCAGCACTTGCTGAGGGGACGAATGATGAGTGAATGAATGGACACCTCCCACGGGGAAGGAACTAGCACCTTAGGATGGATTCACTATGTATTTTGGCCAGAGGCTTTATTTTCATATCCTGTGTGTGATGGGTGCTGACCTGTTCCTCCCGCCCTCCTCCCACTTAAATAGATAAGACGCCCATGTTCTGATGAGTGACCAGCCTGGCTCCTGGGTGCCAAGTGAGAAGAGGGGCTTGGGCTTCATGGCTGCCACCTCCCAGGAGGAGCACCAGTGGCTGGCTGGCTGGAGTGTGTGAGAGACATGCCGCCGGGAATTGGTGGGGCCCCCTCTCCTGCCAGTTCTGTTCTGTCAGCTATGGGTGTGGGTCACAGCTGTGTGGGCACCAGCCTGCTTGGACTGCTCACACAGGACACGGCCAGGACGTGAAGAGCACACAGGATCTGAGTGGTGTGGTGGTCCACTGGCCACTCCACTCCCCAGCGTAGCCCAGCTTCCCCCCTGCCCTCCTGCTGTCGTCAGTGCCTCAGGCTGTGGGCCTGGTATGCAGAGCAGTGAGGGAGTGTGAAGTGGCTGCTCTCTCTGGGCATCTCTCTGGACTTGGCTGCAAGGCATGAGGCTAGATGGCAGCAAGAGGGGGGGCGGGCAAGTAGGCTGGGCAGAGTGAGGAGAGAGGCTAAGCTAGGGAGGGGGGCACCAGAACAGAGGTTGGCAGCCCAGAGACTTCACTTGAGGAGCGTGGTGCAGCTGGCGGTGCTGAGGGAAGGCTCACATCTGGAAGGTGGTGCAGCTGGCGGTGCTGAGGGAAGGCTCACATCTGGAAGGTGGTGCAGCTGGCGGTGCTGAGGGAAGGCTCACATCTGGAAGGTGGTGCAGCTGGCGGTGCTGAGGGAAGGCTCACATCTGGAAGGTGGTGCAGCTGGCGGTGCTGAGGGAAGGCTCACATCTGGAAGGTGGTGCAGCTGGCGGTGCTGAGGGAAGGCTCACATCTGGAAGGTGGTGCAGCTGGCGGTGCTGAGGGGAAGGCTCACATCTGGAAGGAGATGCAGCTCTCCAGCTACAGGATCAGGGCAGGGGGCAGGGTGGAGTTGGCAGAGCCCAGAAGCTGGGGGTCAGTGGTGGCATCCTCGGCCCTGAGAGTGGTCTCTCTCTACCCACTGGGAGAGCTTCTGGTCAGTTCTCCAGTCCTGGTCCTCTCCAGCTGATGGGCAGGGCGTGGCATGGAGGGTTGGAGCTCCTCATGCTCCATCTCCCAGGCTGTTGGAGGGGGATGAGGTGTCTGTGGATATCTCTGTGGACGCTCCCCCTAGAGACGGACCCACAGGGTGGGATTGGAAACTGCTGCCTCAGGTTTGCCTGGTGGGAGCACCCTTTCGGGCTGGTTGTCATCCAGGGCTTTGGCCCTGCTGCCATTGGCATCCTGGCCGGGCTGACCGAGGCCAGTGGGGTGGGAGCTCCCATTTACAGCTGTGCCGCCCAGGCCTGCCTGGCTAGGCCTCGGGCCCACTCTCTCCCCGGCACCCTTTAAACTCTTGGTGAATCCTTTTGAGAGTGGAGGGTTGGCTTTAAGAAACCCCCCTTCTTCAAATTGTGGGATGTGGTTCCACTTTCAGGGATGAGTGTCTGGGGACCTTGGCAAGTTTGACAACTCTGTGTCTCTCCCCTGAAGTATGGACACCAGCGTGCGCATCCTGCAGAGTCGCGAGGGTGTGGACAGTGTGTGCTGTGCAGCGCCCAGCCACGCGGCTGGGCTGGGAGGGTGAGCAGTACACAGCTGGGTGGCAGGCTCCTGCATCAGGGAATGAGATGGCCGGCAGCAGTGACCACAGTTCACAATCGCACGCACCATGCGTGAATGTGAAGAGAGGGAAGAGGGGGCCATGGAGTTCTCGCAAGGGAGTGACGGTTACCCGCAAAGGTCCAGGAGGGTGGGAGTTAGCCAGAAGGTGTGTGTGTGGCGGGGTGGGGGGGGGGCATTGCGACCCAGGGGGAGTGTGTGGCGAGACCCAGACTTGGCAGGAGCTTCGGTGTCTGCGTCCCTGCAGAGGCCAGCCTCCTGGGACATGGGTGGTCGCAGGGCCTGCAGGCGCTGTCGAGGGTGTGGTTTGTCTTCAGCACAGTGGGGAGCTGGTGTGGAGGTGGAGCAGGGACAGCGCAGCCTGGCTGATGTCTCAGGAAGGCGCTCCCCAGGGTGTGTGTAGGACGGGCGGCCGTGTATTGGGGCGGTAGTGGCTTAGACCAGTGGGATGGCAGTGGGATGGAGGAAAATTGGCAGATCCGAGAGATATTTTGAAGATAAAATATCGAGGACTTGGTGATCGCTTGGGAGCAGAGGGCCAGGGAGAGAGAAGTGTCAGGAGCAGGTGGGTGGATGGGCGTCCTTTGCTGAGATTGGCAGACAAGGAGGGACAGGATCACACCCAGGATATGCCAAGTTTGAGTTGCTAGTGGACTCAGGAGGGGAGACCCTGACAGGGTTGGGAGCCCTGGGAGGGTTGTGAGCCTGTCCGAGGGCTGGGTCTAACTCTTAAAAGGATGGCCAGGCGTACAGGATGGCTGTGATCTCACTGAGCCAGGATGTACGTGAGGGTCTGGAGAGGCAAAAGGGGAAGCACCTGACCAGGGGCGTGCCTTCCTCCTTTTCCCACGACGCAGAGGTGAGGGTCTGTGGCAGGAAGCGAGCCCCCGAGAGTGCTGGCTTCCATTTTATCCACGACGAATGAGCAAGGGCATTGGTTGGACATGGGGAAAAGCCAGGAGGGAGAGGAGAACAGCAGGAAGCTGAGGGTGGAGGGCCCCGCTGAGGCTGGCCACACACCTTGCAAGGTCACATGCTCCAGCCGTGTGGCTGTCGGGGCTTCTCCTCCGATGCTTGGACGGGGGACGTGGTTGGCTGGCTGCCCCATCGCAGGCTGACCGGGCGGTTTCACCAGCTGCTGCGCAGGAGAGAGCAGTGAGGGGTCTGAGAGGGACTGTGACCACCAAGAGGCACAACGAATGAGGGTGGAAGGGAGGTGGGAGGAGGCTGTGGGATGTGCTTGCCAGGATGTCCTGGCTCCGGAGCGGAGTGAGCCAAGGGAGGCCGGGACCCTCCCCTGCTGCCTGCCGATGGGGAGTACGAGGGAGGGGTGCGAGGGAGGCGGCAGCTCTAGCGTTGGCCTCTGAAAGACTCTGCCACTCATTCCCCTCCTCATGGTTTTGTTTATCTTTCAAACGTCTTAATAAAACATGAGAAAACATTTATTCTCTATAGATCAATAATTTATTCTGAGTTATGACAATACTAAGTTTGGTCAATTATTCATTGACTATAAAGTATTTATAAATGCTACCTTAATTTAAAGCGTTAGCCATTAGGATTCCAATATGAATGGAGCTGTGCCGACTTAGAGGAGAGGAAGGCACAGTGGGAGGGTGTCAGTAGCTCAGTGGGGGGTTCTGTGGCTGCTCAGATTGTTGAAGTAACGAGGTGGCACTGGGAGTCCCACTTGGGGGGCAGGTGGAGGTGCTGCAGTGCCTGGGCTGGCCTGCTGGACCCTCAGAGAGAGCCCACTCCTTGTGAAGTGAGGCTGAGCCCGGGCGGTCCGCCTGCCTAGGCCAGTGGCGCCTCACCAGGCTCATTTGGGTTGAGGCATCTCTCCTGGGCTGCTTCTACCCAGGAGGAGTGTCCCCCCTTCTTCATCTGGAAAGTTCTGTCCTCTGACCACCACAGGCTGCTTAGCACATGAGGCTGGGGGCCCGTGGCGTTAGAGTAGCAGGGCCGCAGGGGTGGGCCGCACCTCTGCAGGGACCTCGTGGGCCCCTCCGGGAGGAGCAGAAGGGATGTGCCTTGGGCATGATGCCTTCTGGGCACAGGGCAGGGAAGGGGGGGCTGGGCTGGCTGTGACCAGCACCACCCCCAGGTGGTGGCACCAGAAATTGTGCGTCTCCTCTAGCATAAGCCATCCAGGGTGTATTCCCAGCCGTGGTCCTAGCCTTTTCCAGGAATCCCCCTGGGGCTCAAGAAACCTGGGCTGGGATCAGCACTGGTGCCAGGGCGACCTCATGTCTGGGGCACTGTCTCCTCCAGCACCCGCCTGCAGGCAGCGAGGGCCGCGAGCTGGGTTCGCCCTCGCCCAGGGAGGCTTTGCTTCTGCGTGCGCAGCTGCCCCAAGAGGTTCTCCAGAGAAGGGCTGGGTAGGTTCCCACGGGATCCCGGGCCCTGCCCAGTGGTCTCACGTCTTCCAGGACGGGCTATGGAGCCCGTGGTCTGTGCTGTGGCTCTGCCACGTGGCTGCTTGGCCTGGCCTCTCTGTGCTGCAGTTTTGTCACCAGAGGAGCAGAAAGCTCACTTGGGGTGAAGGTTACAAAGACCCGTCTCACCTGTGATGTGGCCCCGGAGTCCAGTGTCTGCAGAGGCTGGATGCTGATACCGCAGGGAAGTGGGGGGAATATTGATCATGGGGCAGCCTGGGATGCTGGCTGAGCCCAGGAGCCTCTCGTCTGGCCCCGCCCGAGCTCTGAGCAGCTTCTTTTTCCCCAAGTCCCGGGCCACGGAGCTCAGGTAAGGGCTCAAAGCTGCTAATTAGTCCTCTCTGCTCCTGACTGTCCCCGCTGATGAGCCATTCTCAGGGAGCCTTTATCAACCCATCTGCCTGCATTGTCACAATCAGGAGAGATCAGCGTGATGGCCATGTTCTATTGCAGACAAAGAATTAGACAAAGGCTGCTGTCCTCTAGTGAGTTGCAGAAACACCTCTGGGTGGAGAGGTGAGTAGCAGTGGTGGCTCCTACCCTCCACCTCGCGCCAGGCTTTGGGGATGCACTTCACACACAGAGACCTTTCACAGGGTGCATGCAGTAGCCGTGAGGTGGTGCCGTCATTTTTACCAGACAGGAAACCGCAGAGGCCAGCCCCTCGCCAAGCCCCGCGGAGTGTCCGTGGCAGGGCCGGGTTCAGACCCAGGCCACGGGATCCCACTGGGGTTCAGACACAGAGGCCAGCCCCTTGCCAAGCCCCGCGGAGTGTCCGTGGCAGGGCCGGGTTCAGACCCAGGCCACGGGATCCCACTGGGGTTCAGACACAGAGGCCAGCCCCTTGCCAAGCCCCGTGGAGTGTCCATGGCAGGGCCGGGTTAAGACCCAGGCCACGGGACCCCCCTGGGGTGCTGCATCTCTCCTCACAACCAGGGCAGAGTGTGTAATGTCCTGTCCTGGGAATGAGCGCACAACCTTGATTAAGCTGATAGCTGATTTGGCTTTGATCTGTCTGATGTGTTTTGACCTTTTTATATATTTTTATGTTTGGAGCCTCTAACCAACCATTGTTTGGACAGTGCCCCCATTAGCAGGCCATTCACAGGGAACTGGACATGGACTTGTGTGGGCCTCCCCCTCAGGACCTGGGAGGCTTCCAGCCTTGATTCCCACCCTGTCGTCGCTGGTGGCGCGTGGAGCGGCAGGTGGCCACCGAAGGCCGGGGAGCCACCTCTGTGGGGAGGGCTGTTGGCTTTGGGGGTGAGGTCACCCTCTGTTGTAACTACTGTTGTAACTGGGACCCTGGGCATGACGTGGGTGGGGACGTGGAAACAGACATGCTTGTGCCCAGCACGGGGTTGGCACTTGTGGTTCTCGGGAAGTCACTGCTCTTGTAGCTCTGCTGGTGCACAGATACCAGAAGCCGGGTGGTTGCATGCCCCCATCCAGTCATTCGATGAAATAGAAACTGGAAGCTCAGAAAGGAGACATGCCATGGCCACAGGGCTGCTGACCGGAGAGCCGGCCAGAACCAGGAGACTCGGGAGCTGCGTCTGCTGCCGGAGCCCGCGTCTATGGCTGCAGCGGGCTGGGGCCGGGCGGCCCGCAGGCACTTGTCTGTTCCCCGAGCATGTTCCTGCTGCCGGGCCAGCGCCGTTGTCCTGCACCCATCACACTGCTCCCCTGCCTGTGGGTGTAAATCTCTCTCTTCCTTTGAGGTCATGATGCCAACCCCACAGGGCTCACCATCCTCTGGCCCCAGGGAGCTTCCTCTCTCCTTTCTCACAGGCTGAACTGTGGGGTCTGTCTCCTTGGCAAATCGAAGGGGGGATCCCTGCTTATCCTGCTCTTTGTCCTCCCCCACCAGTGCTTAGTGCCCAGGTTTGCAAATAAGGGTGAGCTGAGCTGTGCCTGGGAGGGCAGGAGGAAGGGGCAGTCCTGGAGGAGTGGGCAGAGCCCAGGTGGGACAGGGATTTTAGAACCACGGTATTGAGTGGGGGCAGGGCTTGCCATCCGAAGTCAGAACTGACCCAGGAGAGAGCCAGGCAGGGGGGCGGCACGCAGCTGGCACCAGTGATGGCCACAGTGAGGGCGTGCTCTTTGGTGCTCTGGGCTGGGGCCAGGGCTGGAGCTCTGGCTCACTTGAGGCACCAGTGACACACAGTTTATCTTGCAAGTTTTCTGGTTTAAAGTTATAGCTGCAATGCCTTGTCATTAAAGAGAGCACGGGCAAGAGAAGAGGAGAAAGCCATTCATTGCAGCACCCGCCTCTCAGGGATTTCCCTGGCCTTTCCCATAGCTTTTTACCTCGTGGTAATCCTGGTGAGCGTACACGTTTGCACCCTGGTTCTGCCACTTAGTCATGTCTCAGAAGCGTTGAGGTCGCATGACCTCTTAGTTGTGTGCTAACTTGGTATCTGGAAGGTGGATGCAGTGATGCCTCCTCCACACGGTGTCGTGAGAGCAGTGTGAATCCTGCGTAAAGTGCTTGCCTGGATGGTTGGCCCAGGGAAAATTCTCACAGAATGGCCCCTCCTCTCACAGAGCTTCCCCTATCCATTACGGGAGGTTATTTTCCTTTGCCAAAGGAATTCTCTGTTCACGGCATGACATTTTAGCAACATACAGAAAAGCAGGAAAACCACCACATCGAGGCCTCTTCTAAAATGCAACCACTGTTACCATTTTGGTCTTTCATGCCTGCTGTGTTATTTACTTGGTATTATAAAATACATACAATTGTGTATCATTTTCCCATAATTTCTATGATGAGCACTTTCCTACCAGTATGTTATTGTAGTATCTTGAATAGTTTTAAAGGCTGCATGTGTTTTCAGCAAATGGAGCCATTCCATTCACTCACCTATTTGTCTCTCTTAGACGGTTGGCAATAGTTCGAGTATGGATAAGTGGCTTTTGAACGTCTTGTGCCTGAAGCTATTTCTGTAGTTTGAATAGGGGCCCCGAGTGCCATCATTGGACAGAGGCATGAAGCTGTCCTGGCTCGTGGTATTTTGCAGCCTTTACTCACTGCCACGTGCCACGCACGGTGTGTGGAGGAGGGTGGTGAGCAGAATGGCGTGGCCCATGTCCCTTGGAGCTCGAGGTCAAGCAGGAGAGAAGAGTAGGGGAATTGTGGGGTGAGGAGTGCTGGACACGGGGTCCGTAGCCAGCCTGGGGGTGAAGAGTCTGAGTCTTGAAACGCAAGTGAGTGTGAGGTTTGAGAGGTAATAGAATGCAGGGCAGGTGTCAGGGGCCGAAACTTGGGCAGTTGGTTGGGGCAAAGTGAGTGGGGACCTGTGACAGCGAGGCCGCACAGCTTCGGGCGCCTGCAAGGTGCTCTAAGGGCCTTGACTCCATGGCCACGGCTCTGTGGGAGCCACCGGAGGGCTTTACACAGAAGCAGCCGTGGTTGGTTTTTTTTTGGGAGAGAACTCTGCGGCGGAAAGCTGGGTGAGAGGGGTAGGCACTGGGGTGGCTGCAGACTCCCGGAGAGACTTCAGGGGGTCTCTTGTTCAGCCGCCTGCCCTGCCTCATGCTTGGAGGCTGAGGTGTCCACCGGGAGAGCTGTGGCATTTGAGTGATTGTCCTGAGTGGGGAGCAGTGTGCCTCCCACGCCTGCTCCTGGGGTGCTTCCCTGCTCTCAGGCTCCTTCTCCCCAGGCTCTCAGCCGAAAGAACTGCTTTGTCAAAGTTGTTCAAAGCAGGCCATCGGCGGCAGATGGCCTGCTGACACTCGCAGGCTATTTCTTTCCCACACTCCTGCCGGCACAGAGAGCATTATTGGTAAATGTCGCTTCAGAACTATTTGGAAACAGTGCCGGTATGCGAAGTGTCTCTCTCTGCCACTGGCCTGATGCCCCAGAAGGAGTAGGTGTGTGGCTGACAGGGGCATCCCTCGTGCTTACGGGTGCCTCCAGAAGGCCAGTGCCACCTCTGGCCCAGCCCGAAGCAGCCGCCCTCCCCGGAGCCTCTTCCTTCGCTCCTGGCGAGTGGCTGAGTCACCCAGGGCCCCTGGAGCCAGCGCTAGGCCTGGTCTGACCCAGGCTTTAGGATATGAACCAAGTGGACTTGGCCGGAGGACTTAGGGTGCTGTCTCTTCTTTTACCGACAACCTGGGTCCTCCGGGGTAAGTGTCTCGCTGACTTTCTGCTGTGATTCATTTCCTCAGTCCCAGGCAGCCAGTCCAGCCAGCAATTGAAGAGCTCACAGTATTGTCCTGATCTGGGCTTGGCCTTAGGGAAACACAGTTAAAAACAAAAGCGAGTTCTCAGCTGTAAGGGCTGCAGCCAGGGAGGAGACAGGATGACCGTGCAGCAGCACCAAGGGCCTCTGGAGCAGACGTGGGCTGTGTCCCTATTCTGCCATCTCTGCTTGAGCAGCCTACAGCAAATAATTTTGCCTCTCCTGGCCTTTGTTTTCTTATCTGTTGAATGGGCACAAGAACGTCTAGAGGGCATCAGTGAGAGTGTGTGTGTGAGAGCCGCTGGCCTGGCCTGGGATGGGCTCTTGGTCCCTGGAAGGAGACAGCACTTCTTGGGGCCCCAGGCATGAGCTGCCAGGTGTGGGCCGGGTGGGTGCAGCCGGTGCAGCATCACCCTGTGCTGACCCCTGCCTCTCTCACCTCTCTTTCCAGCCTGTGACCTCATGACCCAGGGGATTTTGGCTTTGGTCACATCCACTGGCTGTGCATCCGCCAACGCTCTGCAGTCCCTCACTGACGCGATGCACATCCCACACCTCTTTGTCCAGCGCAACCCAGGAGGGTCACCTCGCACTGCCTGCCACCTGAACCCCAGTCCCGATGGGGAGGCCTACACGCTGGCCTCGAGGCCACCCGTGCGCCTCAACGACGTCATGCTTAGGCTGGTGACCGAGCTGCGCTGGCAGAAGTTCGTCATGTTCTACGACAGTGAGTATGGTGAGTCCAAGGGGCAGGGCCGCTCTGGCTCCAATGGGCGCACAGCTGGGTGTGGGAGGCCTGCGCATTGGCCATGGCATGGCAGGCAGCTGCCTGCCTCTGAGCAGGCGTGGGAGGCGTGGAAGGTGGGTGTGGTCTGAGCCCAGTGGGTCTCGGCGGCAGGGCCCAGCCTTGAGCTTCACGAGTCGGGGAAGAGCTGTGCAAACAGATCCATAGACAGGCACTAAAGTTGCCTAGCAACACCACCTTACCATGACAGCTGAAATTCGAATCATCTTCAATAAAATATTAACAACTCTGGCAGGGACCCGAAGGGCTGCACGCAGGCGGCAGTGGAAGCCTCCAGCATGGGCGTCCCAGAAGCCTCCTCTCCGAAGATCGCCCATCACCAGCCCTTCCCAACTCCTTCCTGCTTCCTCTCTCATCTGCCCTTAGTTTCAGGGTCTTGGGCAAATGTCAGGGGAAGGACACCCTGAGTGGGACACTGGGCATGGCCGGACATGGCTTCTTTGAATATCTGCCATATGAAAAGAATCATAATTTGCTTCTTAGAAAACCAGAAAGATGGGTTTTGGAGAAGTAGCTCCAAGTTTTCATATGGCTGCTCTGTGAAATAATACAGAGCGACCCAGCAGCCTCACCAGGTCCCCAGTGGCAGCTGCGTGCAGAGCTGCCTGCAGCTCAGAAGCAGGAACGGACATCGTGCCCTTGCTCACATCCTGCAGTGTGCATGCAGGTGGCATGCCGCTCACTGCCGTGCGATTTCACCTCGTGTGGATTCACGTGACCCCATAGTCAGGATGCAGAGCAGTTTCCTCGCGAGCATCCTCATACTATAGCCACGGCCACCTACATTCTATGTCTTTAAGGGTGTGAGGACGGTGAGGCCAGAAGCCTCATAGCTGGGGCCAGCGGGGCCCTCGAGAGTCCCGCTGACTCTGGTGAGCTCAGTCCTTTGCTCCTTTGCCAAGAATGTAACCGCGAAGAGAAGTTAGCGTGTGTTTGCATTTGCCTGACACTGTCTGCTCTGAGACTGGGCATCTCCCTCAGCCCTTGAGCATATATGCTGCTGAGGCTGCCGGGAGGAGTGGGGAGCGCAGACACCGCGTGACGTAAAGGTGAGGCGGTGAGGGGACAGGGCGGCCTGAGACTCCAGGCACTTGAGCTGGACTCTATCCAGGACTGGCCCCTCCCCCTACCCTCTCAATCTCGGGCCCTGGGAGCAGTGGGAGACCAGGCCACTGAGGAGCCACAGGGTGCCTCTAGGGGCCAGCCTTCCACTGAGAACCCTTGTGTTGGTGGCTCAGCCTCGTGCCTTCGGGGTCTGCTCTGAGGCTGGGTGAGGCTGGGTGAGGGTAGGTGTGCACGTGTCCAGGGCTGGAGGGTACTGCGTCCTCTGTTCCCACCCGACTTCTCCTGGCACCTTTGCTCTCCTTCTGCTCTGACCTGTAGACACTCTTCACGCCCTGGTTCTCCCTAAGCTTTGAGGTGGTTTTGGGGGGAACCTTGACCGCAGGAGGTGGAGATCAGCTCTCCAGTTCCCCACCCACCCGTCTGGGCTCCTGTGGTTCTTGCAGACTGAATGACACCTCATGGCACCTGCTCAGACTCTCTTTTCTTCTCGTTACGCTCCTTCCCCCTGCTCAGCTCTGGCCATTCTTAGTGATTCCACACAGGTGAGGGTGACCAAGCGCTCCTCTGGCGAGCACTGTGGGCAGTGGGGTGAGCTTTGAATGCTGTGCTGGGAAGAACTCTGAGGCTGTATGTGGTGAGTGATAGAAAGCACTGTGGTTGCTCTGTGATGCCCCCGGTGCCCCGGGGGATGGGCTGGGGAAGAGGTACTGGCAGCCATCTGCCCTGTTTGCTGATTCTGATCTGCAAGGTGGCTGGCCTGGGAAGCCTTGCAGAGCGGCCATACATGGGGACGTCGCTGTCCAGGGTGCTGACCCTTTGGCTTCAGACTTTACGGAGGCCAGAGCCCTTTCACTGGCTTCTGTGCTGGACCTCCGCCTTTGCCTGCCCTGGTCGTTGGCCCCCTGATTAGATAACCTTGGAGGTCAAGACTTTGCCTCAAGATGTTCTCCATAAATTTAACCCCTGACTCCTGCTTGTCTGGCTATGCCTCACACACACGGCCCAGCCTCTGACCCGCTTTCCAACACCCTTGTGCTGGGGAGCCCTGGAAAGAAACCCCGTGCTCTGGGATGCAGCATATTCAGCCAGGTGTGGAGGGTGTGGCGCTCCCTTGGCAGGGCTGGCCTTGGTCTGTCTGAGAGTCTGGGAGGTTTTCTGTGGCTGATAGGCCCAAGACAAACAGGGCCTCCAGGGCTCCTCGGGGCTTCCAACACCCTCCACTGCAGCACTAGCTGCAGATCAGCCCAATTCAAGTCAAATGGCCTGTAAAGGCTGTTTTATTCCTTCCAAAGTCAAGCAGAAGTGCTGATGTGCAAGTGTCTTTACATGTATTATCTCACCTAAGCCCTAAAATGACGGCACTCTGAGGTTCTTGCTGCATTTACAGATGAGGAATGCAAGTCTGAGAGGGGGGTCTGGCTGTTACGTGCTTGCGCTTAGTCAGGCTGTTTCTGTCATCTGGGTTGGCTAAGTCCATCTTCCCAGCCAGGCAGAGTTGATGCTAAGAAGGAGGGTGGTGGTTTGGGATGGACTTGGCGTGCCTAGGATGGGGAGAGGTCAGGTCCCAACCTGGCTGGATGAGGCCTGATTCTTCTTCACTTGCCCCTCAGTCTTTCTTCAAACCCAGGAATGTCCCTCCCTGGGTGGAGCCTGAGGACGGTGCATTTGAGTCAGGAATCAAGGGCCAGAGAAGCAAAAGCCTTGTGCCGCAAGACAGAACTTGGCAGAGAGTGAGAGAGGAGTTTTTATGTATATGGTTTACAAAATGCAAGATGTGCTATTTGGTAAAATTCCATAGAAAATACTTGTGTGCTTGTTGTGACAGTGAAAGGAAAAATAAAAGAGAAGCTGACATTTGGGAGAGAAAATCTGTAACGTTAAATACCAAAGGTTTGGATCGAACAGAACAGAGAGCTTTGGCATGCCACTTCACGTTCCGGAATACTCCTGAGTGTGTGGGGTGGGGGTCGTGCTTGGGGCTGCGGCCCCACTCTCTTCCTAGTGAATACATTTGGTGCACGGTGGAGTTGTGATGGACTTTAGAAATCATTGACTCATTCATGCAACATATTCACCAAGTTCCTACCACGTGCAGTTATTTTGCTACAAACTCATGTTAGATGAAGATACAGGTGGTGGAGTAACTTGGCTCAAGCTGAAGCCAGGCTCCAGCTGTCCCTCCACAGCGTCTTCCCGCCTCTGGGCAGCTGGCAGGCCGGCTGTCGGCTGCTGGAATCCACAGAAACAAGCACTCAGGCTCTGTGTGAATGGACGTTGCCGGTTGCACTAGTTTTTAAATTGTTTTAAAAACTTGAAACTTGCCCACGATAACAATGTGCATGTTAAGCTAAAATAATGGAAATAAAATAAACTTCCATGAACCCATACCAATTTAACAGATGTGAAGGAGCCCTCCCCAGGGGACAGCCGCCATCCTGACTGTGTGCTCGTCAGGCCCTGGCTTTTCTTTATTGGCAATCACATACCGAAGTACCAAAGTACACATGGCTTAGGTCGGCCCGGTGTGAGCCACGGGATGGGGAGAATGTGGATTGGCTGTCAGGAGGATGGGGAGGATTTCGATTGGCTGTCAGGAGGAAGTACTCAGAGTAGAGGCTTAGTGAGGGGCAGGGCAGGGCCAGACTGCTCCCGGCCAGAAACCCCCATAAAAGACCCCAGCTTCCCTATCCTCTCCAGTCCATGGAGTAACTCTTCTGTATGCTTTTGTGATTGCTTTTTTTCACTCATTATTAGGATTTTGAGATCCACTCATGTGATGAGGTGGGTATATCCAGTCCTTTTTATTGCTGCATACTTGCATGCGACATTATCTATTTTATTATTATGGGCATTTGGGCTGTTTCCAGATATTTGCTATTGCAAGTAATGTTAATGAGAACATTCTCGTGTCTGTCTTTCGGGGTTCCTGTGTGAGGGTTCTGTGAGGCTCCCTCCTGGGGGTGGAATTTCTGGGCTGTGGTCGATGCCTGTTGCACCTGATTAAGTCATTCCCAATTGTGTTCCACTCCTCTTGCTTACACTGCCATCTGCAACAGATCCGAGTTCTCAGAGCTCTCTACCTCACCAACAACTAGTAGTATTTAATTTTAAGATTTTCATGTGAAAATGGTATATTATTATGATTTTAATATACATTTTTCTGGTAACAGATGGATTGAGCATCTTTTCATGTCTTTATGGGCTATTTTTTGTTTTCTATGAAATGCCTATTTATTGTTTTTAATTTTTTACCTATTTTTAAAATTGAGTCTTTTCTTTTGTAAGTTAGGTGTGGCAAATGTCTTCTTTCAGTTACCTGCCTCTTTTTTTTTAAAGAATGACTTTTTATTGATATTGAGAGAGAGAGAGAGAGAGAGAGGTGAGAGCAAAACATTGATTGGCTGCCTCTCCCACACCCCCTACTAGGGATCGAGCATATAACCTGGGCATGTGGCCTGACCAGGAATTGAACCAGCAACCTTTTGGTGCATGGGACAATGCCCAACCAACTGAGCCACACTGGCCAGGGCTCAGTTAGTTGTCTTAATTCACAGAAGTTCTTTATTCTGTTGTTGTCAAATTTATTCATTTTCTATATGCTGAACTTCTTCCTGTCTTATTTAAGAAGTTCTTCCCCACCCAAATGTCATCAAGATATTTTCCTGCTGAACTCTGTGCACTGAGGGCAGGTGCTGCCCTCTGGCTGGGTGCCCACAGTGTGTCTGCTGCGTGTTCCCTGGGGGCGCCCTGGCTGCGATGCTGGGCCGCCCCTCCCTGAAGCTGTGGCCCGTGTTCCTCCCCACACTGCTCTGTGAGATTGGAGCCTGGGGCCCATCTCTTTTTGGTGGTGACTGCACAGCTTGTGGCAGGTCCTTGGGAACTTCCTGGAGATGGCGACAGGTTAGCAGGGAACACTAGCAGGAGGTACTCAGGCAAAGGGCTCTGGGAGGGAGGGGCCCCGGAAGAGCATCCCTGGCAAAGGGAAGAACATGCTTGAAGGCTGGGTCGTTGATGGGAAGAGGCAAAGATCACGTGGTGGTACTGTGGGCAGTGGCCAGGGGCGAGGCTGGAGCTGGAGGCTGGGCAGGCCTCAGGGCCTCACCGATGGGTTCAGGACCCCTGGGTATTTGTGGGAGCCGCCCCTGGCTGCCTCAGATGGTGCCTCTAGACCACGTCCATCAGGCCCCGTCCAGACATCTGCGGGCAGACACAGGCCTGGAGGTCTCCTCTCCAGAGGCCTGATCCTTCCACTGCACCCAGACTCGCCGGCTGCATGTGAGAGCAAAGAAACAAACGCATGTGCAGGATATGATCTTACTGAGGACAAGCCCCAGGCCCAGGGCCCAAGTGGAGGCAGGGCCTGAGTGTGCCAGATGACTCGGGTGACTAGGAGACTCGGCCGTGAGTGGGTCCTGTCCCAGGCCTCTGTCTGTGCGGGCCCTGTGCGGTGCTTCAGGGCACTGGCTCACCCCTCTCAGGACACCCTTCCTGGCACACAGCGGGGTCCCTGCTTTACAAGTGAGGAAATGGGGCTCAGAGCAGCGAAGGGATCTGCTCCAGGGCATGCGGCTGGAGGGTGGAAGGCTGCCAGGTCTGATTCCCAACGCGGGTCCCACAGCTCTGATCCCAGCCAGGCCCTCGTGGCAAAGCCTTGGGAGCAGATACTGGTGGGCTCCCCTGAATACACAGGGTTTGCTGGAGCAGTGTTGGCAGCAGCAGAAGGTCCGTATGTCCATCTTTAGCCAATTAGCTAAGTATGTTATGTTACATACATTTAATGGAAAACTGTAGTTTTTTTAGTCAAATACCACAGTGGAATTTATTATTTTAAGAAAGGCTACAGAAAGGTGGAAACCATTTGGCACACTAGACTACCACATTTCACTGACCAGAGGGCAGGCCCCAGGGGTGGAGCGGAGAGGGCGGCCACCCCAAAGCTTGCAGCACTGTGCAGCACACAAAATGGTGATTTTTATACAAATTTTTTTTTTTTTTTTGGTTTTGCCATAAACACCTACCTCACGGGTTAAAAACACTGAGAACACTGAAACAGATAAGGCCATGATGGTTGGTAAAACCCCAGTGGCCCACTCCGCTTGGGCGGCACTCACCCAGGACAGCAGTCACGGGGGGCGCAGGGCCTGGGGAATCAGCAGGCTATGTACTCACCAGCGGCGGGGGTGGGGTCTTGGATCTGACTGTGTGGAGCCCAGGCCTCGGTGGGCAGGCCCAGCACTACCATTTGGAAGCTGGAGATGATGCCCCTGCCACTAGCCCCAGAGCCAGGCCAGGCAGTGCCCCTCTCTAGGGCTGGGGGCAAGGGAGGACCCAGCTCTGGAGACAGTGCGACACCCACGGGCCTAATTGCACCTACACCTTGGAGGAGGGAGTGGTGGGGTCGCTGGAGGAGGGTCCTAGGCTGCTGCTGACAGTGTCCCCCGGGGCTCAGGGCTAGGCCTGGCAGGCTGTGCAAAGCCAGCGAACTGAGTAAGTTCACAGGGAGGGGGCCTGCCTGCCCCTGAGGCTGGGGCGGGGGAGGGAGAGGCTGCTGTCTCCTGGGTCAAGGGGTCAGCCTGCTGCCCCAAAGGGCACGTCTTTGTGCCAGAGTTTGCAGCTGTGGTTCCCCCATCTGGCATTGTGCAGGCCCCATTGGGTGCGGAGCCCCCCTCCTCGGCTGGAGTGGGGACATAGAAGCCACAGCAGCTGTGGGGGAGTCTGGTGTGGAGGGCGGAGGGGTGGAAGGCAGGCTGCACATAGAGGGTCCTGCCAGCGTGGCCAGTGGCCCCAGGGCCTCGGGCCAGTGCGGTGACTCGCCAGCGATGTCCACTGGCAGCTCGTTCTTGCTCTCCCTCTTTCCCCCCTCTTCCTTCTCCTCGACCTTGTTTGGGTCTAGGGGGTTCAGCGAGGTGGCCAGGTTGGGGAACTCGCCCATGACGGCGATGGGGGTCTGGTGCTTGGCCCGCCGAGAGGTGCTGGGTCAGGTAGTGCGTGTACTCACCTTAGAGCTTGGGTGAGGTACAAGGAGCTGAAGCTGGTGGCTGCGCAGGCTCAGGTTCCTGACCACCATGCAGCTGGGCAGCAGCCAGTTCTGCCCGGGACCCCTATCCCCAGCCAGGGCTTCCGTGGGGTGTGCACAGTGAGAGCCGCGGGCCCTCGAGCCCCACCCCCTCCGCCAACCCCTACAGTAGTTCTTTCTGTGCTAAGAGGCAGTAGTCCGGCACATGCCCTCCTTGCTGGCAATTGCAACGCCAGGACGGTGGTGTGGTGCTGCTCTGTGCAAAGCACGCGTACACGTGTGTGCACCTGAGCACACACAGGCCATAAGGCAACGTTGGGTTTGGGATGGAGACACGATGACTTGGGATGGAGTGGCAGATATATCTTTTCACTGCATTTTTCTACCTCTCGAGTTTTGTATTAAGTGCAAAAATTAATATAATAATAGGCTGCCTCGTCTCCCCCCACTTATGCCCACGGTGACTTCTTTGAGCTCCAGCTTTCTCATCTAGGGACAGGGATGGGGATTTCTGAGCTGTAAGAGTAAAGGGACCTGCAGAGTGCCTGGCACATGGCAAGTGACTTTACGATAATAACAAGCCCCGTGGGGGAGCTGGAGTGGCAGCGCTATTCCTTGCAGGGCTGGGGTTGGGCCCAGGACCCATGAGCATCTCCGTGCAAAGCTCTGGCTGTTTGCCTCTCCACCCTGCCTCAGGATCACCCTGGAGGAGTGGGTAGGGGCATGGACTCAGGAGCAGTCTGCCTGGGTTGAGTCCGGTTCTGCCTCTCTAGCTGTGTGAGCTTGGGCAAGCCACTCAGACTCTGTGCAACAACCTCCTCACTTGTATAATGGGGGTAAAATGACCTTCCTCCCCCACCCCCCCCGCTGTGGTCTATCTGTGGATTACATGAGTAGTACATGCAAAGGGCTTTGCTGGTCCTGGCACATGCTAAGTGCTCGGTAGACTTTTGACTTAGGAACTGTGCCTGATGGCAGCCCATTGCTGCCACTCCCTCTTGGCCTCCACTCCAGTGCATCTCTACTGGGGTGTGTTCTGTGGCCTGTACTTCCTCTGGTTGTGTTCTCGGTTCTTGGGGAAGCAGAGCATAGGGCCAGCTCCCTCTCCTGCTTGGGACCCGCCAGGCCTCCCTGCAGTCTCCCTCATGGCTCGGGGCCTCTGGTGGCCAGCACACCTTCCCCGCCGGACAGCCAGCCGACTGTTGTTATGGCAAGTAGCCGTCAGCTGTGGGCCTCACTCCCAAGTCTTCTTTATGGGAAACTCCCTGGAAAAGGAGAATCATTAGGACAAATGCTGTTTTAATCAATGCTCCCTGCCGACAATGCCTAGTCTGGCCTCTGGCAAAGCAGGCCAGACAACTGAACCTCAGTGGTGATCTCATTAATAACTCACATCATATAATTATGGCATTAGTTTAAATGGAAGGAATAAATACCTTTTCAAGAACAAATGAATAAATGAGTTTAATTGCTAAGAAACCTAACCAGGAATTTGACAAAAACTTTGTGGGGACCAGTGTTTTAGATTTTGTTCTTCAATCTAATTACAAAGCAACAGTACTTTGGGGCATGTTAATTGTGGTGTTTGCTAGCAGATTAAAGTTTATTAACTCCGCGTTCCCTCATCCTGGTCGGATTCCAGAGCCATCTAGGGATGTGAGGTCTCATCTGATGCCGGCGTGGGGAAAGGACAGGAGGGTGGGCTGCCCTGTGCAGCTGTGCCCCAGGGAGCTTTCTGTGCTTCCCTCCCCCCACGCCACTGCGTGGCCCCTTGCTGCTGACCCTGCTCCCTCAGTCTCCTCCGCCCCTGCACACAAGACGAAACATTGTTGTTAAATGCTAGAATTCCGGCAAGGACAGCGCCTGGGAGGCCCCGTCTGGGAAAACCATTGGCCCAAATGGGATCCTCTTCGTGGTCTTGGTTGACCCATCTGCTACCCTTCTTTCGGGAGAGCATGGCTCTTTCCAATGGGGTCCGGTGGTGCCAGGACAGTGCCTCCTTCTTTACTGAGTCGCACTTGGCAGGGGATAAAATGCCCTCAGTGAACGTGCACTGTTCAGTGAGTTAGACGAGAGTATGGACCAGCAGAACCACCACTGCCGTCGAGGTGCGGAGCATTGCAGCCAGAAATGTTTGTTTTGAGGAGAGAAAACTGTGGTCACTTGCCCTGGCCCCAGTCACTGGGGTGCTGGTCGGTGGCACAGGCTCTGTGCCCGAGTCCACCGGCAGCATCTCTGGAGCCTCCTCTCTGCTCCCATGAGGATTCTCAGGGACCCAAGGTGTCCCTGTGGCTGGTCAGGGAGAGGGAGCGGGACAGGGCTTTGTGGAAGGCAGGGAGGGTCGGGTGGGGGGGGGGGGCAGGGTAGCGCCTGGACAGAGCCATCTCCAACAGGGAATAGAGCCTCAGTCACCTGCTCGCGGGAAGGGTGGCTCCTGGGCCCTGGCCAGGCGATGCCCATCCCCTCCTCGGGAGGTGGCATTGGGTAGTTAGGAGCCAAGTTTCAGTGTCAGGGAAGTGAGCTCCCTGCTCGTTGCTCGCTGCTCGCTGCTCACTGCTCGCTGCCTCCTGGGGGTCCGGTGTGCTCGGAGCCCGCCGTGAGCCTGTGAGGTGGTCAGCATGGCCCTCCTCGGCTGCGCAGAGCCAGGCTGCACAGGGCTCTGGGCACAGCGCAGGGCACAGCTTACGCTTACACGCTGCCCTTGGCCTCCTTCCCAGGACCCACCTGGTGCCACCCAGCTCTGAGGAAACCTTCATGGAGGCCCGGAAAGCAGGTTCCTCTTGCCAGTTGTTCAGCACGACTTGCCTGCAGGGCCAGGGGAGGCCTGTGGGTCTTGCTTGGGCTGGGTCCAGAGAGCGTCCCTGAAACAGCTCCAGGGACTTGCTGCCCTTGGGAGTCCCAGGAGGAGGAGGCTCGGGGGCTAAGGTGTCTCCCTGTGAGGTCCTGTGAAGCTTGCAGTGGGCCTCCGCCTGCCCACCTCACCCTTTTCCTTCTCCCACTGCGCTCCCCTTCGGCCCTGCTGCTCTGCCAGCCTCTGTGTGTCTGCCCCCTCCCCACCCCCTGCCACACCTTCCAGAGGTGCCTGCGCAGCCTGCCCAGGCCTCTCTCACCTACGCATTGCAGATGGGACTCCTTCTCCTCTGACCCCTCCCCCTTCCCTGCCACATCATTTTTCCTTGAATTTATGGCCATTTATTTATTTTTCATGGTGTCTGCCCCTCACTGGGCTGTGAGACCCGCACAGGCAGGGACCTTGCCTGGCGGTTGAGCGATGCTGCACCCAGCATTTCCATCAGCTCCTGGAACAGTGGTGCTCGAGCGGATGTGAGAGCGAGTGAGCCAGTCTACACTTGGGCGTTTCGTTGCCATGTATTCTTCCAGGCAGCATTTGTTCCTTCATCTGAGATTTCTCATTACAACCACAGTGCGTGCTTCCCGTGGAGTCCCGCAGCGTTCCAGGCGAAGCGCTTCCCTGCCCCCTCCTGCTGTGGGCCTCGTGCGGCTCTCCCCTGCACCCCCCTTCCTGTCCCTGGGCAGGTGGGTGGGCCGTGCCTGTGCCCAGGGGCTGGGCCTGAGGAGAGTTCGACAGTTCTCCTCACAGTTTCATGGGACAAACTAAATGTTTAGTCAGTGTGATGGCGTGAGTGGCCCCCAGGGTTTGGGGGAGGCGCTGCTCGGGGGTTGGGTTCCATTCCTGCCTTAGCCTCTTTCTGACTTATCTCTGGGCACAGGGACAGCTTTCTCCTTGGTTTTCTCATTTGGATAGTGAGGTATCAAAACGCCTGCCTCCGGGCTCGGCGGTGGATTTTGAATGACCTTTGGGAGCAAGGGGAGCTTTGTCTAGTGGAGGAGGGGGAAGGAAGTTCCTGGCGGGGCGCCTGTGTAAAGCCTGGGTGTGAGCTAGCGTGGCCTGTTCAGAGGGAAGAGGGTGGGGTGGGCCAGAGCTCCCTGTAGGAGCCCGGAAGTGAAGGAGGTGATTGGACAGGCTGGTGAGGCTTCGTCACCAGACCTGGGGCATCCGAGGCCGACTGTCTGTGTCCAGGCCAGGCGGCCCCGTTTGCCGTGGGCGCGTGCTGTGAGGGCAGGCTCCCTCCCGCAGGACCTCCGTCTGGCGGATGCCCCCCTGTCCGAAGCTCTGCCCCTCAGCTGCCCCACCCAGGCGTGATAAGGGTGAGACTGCTTGCCTAGGGTGTGGCCAGCTCTCCATGTAGGAGGCTTAGTGGTGGGTTGTGGAGGCAGCTGCCTACCCTTGTTTCCCAGGGGAGGCTCTGGGAATGGTGACAAGGCTGATTAGACTGGAGGATGGGGCCTGCCCCCACAGTGAGTGCCGGGAGTGGGCCTGGCACACTGTCTTTAGACAAGGAGTCAATTGTTTGGCTTGCTGGTCTGCCTGTTTGTTTACTTCCTGCACCCATCCAGAGGGGGTTCGCGGAGGCTCCTAATGAGGTGGAGAGGGACAACGAGGCTCAGACCACATCCGTCATAAAATGAAAACGGCTGCAGTGGCTGCACTGGCTGAGGCAGCAGGGGCTGCGGGGCCAGGCTTTCCTCGTGGCCACAGCGAAGAGGAGGAAGCTGCGGCCACCAGGCCTCCCGCCAGGCCTCCCACAGGGACCTCTGGAAGGAAGAGCAGGAACTCGCCCCAAGGGCTGGCTCCTCCAGTCCTCCAAGGGGCTGCTCTGCGCAGGGAGACAGCACAGACCTGCAGCAACTGCTGTTCAGCTTGAGAGCCTGCGCCCAGGTGTGTGCCTCCAGGGAGGGTGCGTGCCTTTCGTGTGGCTGTTTCTCAGCTGAGCACCATCCCGGACTAGGGAGCGTGGACCTTGGGGGGCCTAGCTCACCCCCGGTGGAGCCCATCTTCCCTGCAGGAGGGAGATCAGGGAGGCTGTGAGCTTCCTTGGAAACAGGATGGGGTCCTTGTGTCCTGTTCTGGGTTCTTAGTGGCTCACTGAGTGAGGCCTGTGGCCATTGAATTTCAGGTGTGTGCCTCCAGGGTGTGTGCCTCCCTGGTGGGTGTGTGCCTTCAGGGTGTGGGCCTCCCGGGTGTGTGCAAGGCCCAGGGCCTGAGGTGAGTAAGGCAGATGTGGTCTTCGCACCTTGGCCCCCACTGTAACTGCCCTGGGACAGGGACAAGGGTCGGGTTGCAGGCTGTCCCAAGCGAGCCCAGCCTGAGCAGGGAGCTGAGCTGTCTGAGAGCTGGGGAGGAGCCCTGGTGGAGGGAGGGCAGCTGGTGGAGGGAGGCAGGCTGCTCAGAGCTGGAGGAGACGTGCCTGGCTGGAGTCCAGAGTCTGGGACCAGGGACTGAGTCCAGGGTGGCCCAGTGGGCGGATGCCCTGCCAGTTCTAGGGAGATGGGGAAGTGGGGAAGGGTAGGACGCTTTGTCTTTTTTCTTGTGAGTTTTTAAAAATTATTTTTTATTGTATAGAATATGAAAGGAATATGTTCTTGTTAAAAAGATGTAAAAAACAGAGACATTTACTTGAACACTATAAGCGCCTTTGAGGCACCGCACCCTCCACAATGGCACCCTTAGAGGTGGTAGCGTGGCCTGGCCCTGCCCCACTCACCCATCCCAGCGCTGCTGAAAGGCGGGAGGGCCATGCCCACGCGTAGTTCTGTGCGGTGCTTTCTGCTTGGAGTGTTTGGGCCTTTCACCCACGCTGGCCCTGGTCCGACCTCAGTTCCGGGCCTGCGGCCAGCACTGCGGGTGGGCTGTGGGCTGCGGGCTTTTCCCATGCAGGTGGTCCCGTTATTCTGTCCTGTGAGTGCGCTGTGACCACACCCTCACACACAGCTCTGCGTGCGTCTCAGCATCTCTGCGGCAGGATTGCTGGAAAGTGGGGTTACTGAGTTGTAGGGGACTCTGTGTTCCAGTTAGGAAGCTGGAAAGATAGTGGGGAGGTGTCCGGCACCAGGCTGTGGGAAGAGGTGCCTGTGGTGAACAGACCGCCCTGGCCCTGTCTCTGGCCTGGAGGAAGAGAAACTCTTGGATGTCATGTTGTGAAAAAGAGTGTGATAAGGCAGAACAAAGTCCAAAATAAGAGAACCAGATACAATGAGCAGGGTCCTCTCGGGTTAGCACAGCTCTGAGAACGGAGTCAGCAGGAGGGGCGGGTGATGGGGCGAGGAAGGAGACGGCCTGATGTGTCCTGTTCTGAAGAGGCCACGTCTGTCTGTGGGCCTGAGCCAAGCTGATAGGGTGCAGAGAGAAGGGCCCCGAGTCTTGGGAGGAGTGGCTGAGGGGCCAGGGGGCTGGTGTGAGCTGAGGGGACCCGCTTGCTCTGAGTGGCCCCAGCGGAAGGCAGTATAGGAAATCTGGAACTTTCCAGTTGTCAGAGCTGGTTTGAGCTAGAAGAGGCTGCTTCCATCCCCTAGGGAACCCCCGGCACGCTGGCAGAAAGGGTCCTTGTCCCTGCTCCTCCTCAGTATGAAGGCACCTTTGGGTGACAAGTCACTGTTAACCAGAGGTCCCCACTGCAGACTTGGTGTGCCCTCCCAGGCCTGGCGGCTGAGTAAAGACCATTGTGTTGAGGGGGCAGGAAATGGAGTACTCACCGAGTGGTTACCCTGTGCAAGCACCTTCAAGCCTGCATCTCAGTCCCCCAGCCATCAGCTAGTCCAGGAGCAGAGGCTGGAGAGTGTCAGCTTCAGGTGGCCACTGAGCTCAGACCCTCCTCCTGTTTGCCCGCTGCTCTGGGAGACAGGGGCCCGTGTTCCATATGCAGTGCCCCTGGCATGAGGAGAGAGCTCGGGGGCGGGGGGGCGTGTAGGCAGCATCCTGAGGGCCCCAAGTCAGGAGACCCTGCAGTGTGGCACAGCCCCGGGGACCAGAGGTAGTTCCAGCTGCTCCACCACCTCTTCCTGTCCTCCCTGACCTCCCACCACACACGCCCTTCATGCACTGTCCTCGGAGACACACAGCTCAGCCAGGGCCTGGCACTGGTGTTCTGGGAGGTGGCTGGGCCCTCTCCCACCTCCGCTGCAGGCAGGTGGTAAGGAGCTAGGGGTCCTGGACTACAAGAGCCCCAGACTGTGAGAGGGATGTCTGAAGCTGGCAGGTGGACATCCCCTGAGGGGTCCCAGACTGTGTGAGGGCACAGGGTGGGCTGAGGGACGCCCCCTCCAGTGCATGAATTTTGTGCACTGGGCCTCTAGTGTTTATATAAAAATCCTAGGAACTAACTTCAGAAGCTACAGACTTCAGCCTTAAGCCATCCCAGTTCTAGGAGATGTGCTGACCTTCCACCATAGAACCAGGATGACATACACCAGACCCTCACTTGACCAGTTTCAGGATCCTTGTCGGAGTGGATGATGCTGGTCTGCATGTAGACAGCTTTTCAACCTCCTCCCCTTGATTTCTTTGTTCTGCTTTTTCTCTCCCTCCTTATAAAAACCTCTGCCTGCCCTGAGGTGTTGAGATGGGCTTTGTGGTAAGAGTTCCCCATCTCCTTAGGTGACTAGCCCTTGAATAAACCACTTTCCTTTTTCACTAGCATCTGTCTCAGGAGTTTAGTTCTGGTGGTGGTAGGCAGCCGAACTTGGGTTCCAGTCACAACCCAGAGGAAGAGGTGGTTCGCTTAGGTCCTAGTCCAGGGATGGGCAAACTTTTTGACTCAAGGGCCACAATGGGTTCTTAAACTGGACCGGAGGGCCGGAACAAAAGCATGGATGGAGTGTTTGTGTGAACTAATATAAATTCAAAGTAAACATCATTACATAAAAGGGTACGGTCTTTTTTAAATTTTATTTCAATAGTTTTATTCATTTCAAACATTTTAACAAGAAGAATGTAAACACTAATTATTATAATTTGAAACTTCAAAAAATGGAGGAATCATAGCACAATAACATACCTTATATTGAAGATGGCAAAGGCAAAATAAAATTGCCTAACAAAGGAAAGGTACAAAAGCTTTTCAAATTAAACTTAAATATAATAAAATAATTTAAAACTAAAACAAATAGAAAAGAACAAAATGTGTAAACAGTAAATTAAACATTTTCTTTAGTGCAACTTCCAAATTATGCCCGGGACGTAGATGTAGATGGCAATGTAGACTGGGTTGGAAGGTTTTTGGTCTTTAAAACATCAACTTCAGTGGGAACAGTGTTGTTGGTCTCCCTTTTAGCTAATGCTCTGATACTGTGCTCTCCAGGGGTGTGTCTCCCTACATCACCACGATAACGTGTCTACGCATTCCCAGGGTGATGTCGGGGGACGCGTCCGCGGGCATTACAAGGAGCCTCTGGAAGATTGAGAGGTTGTTCCTTCTACTGAATGGGCGGATATAAATCCGCCCACTCAGAAGAAGGAGCTGCGGCTGTGTTTCCCGATGTTACCATGTTAACACTGCTGCTGGTGAAGGAGCGGAGGGGAGAGCAAGAGAACCCTCCACTCTTTCGGCTCCGCAGGCCGGATAGAACAGCCGAATGGGCCGGATCCGGCCCGCGGGCCGTAGTTTGCCCACGGCTGTCCTAGTCTCTGCATCTCAGCTTGCTTGTTTCTGCACCTGTTTGCAGATGAATAGATCAGACCTGCTGGGCTTTGTGGTGTCATCAGTTTTTATATCTTGTGACTGTGGGGTACTGATGTGCCTTTGTGTGTCACCCAAGGAGATGATGGGGTGATTGCTTATCATAGGGAGGGAAGAAACACTTCATGAGCAATTACTGTGTGCTAACATTGGGCTTGGTGCTTAAAATTTGATGTCATTGAATTGTCATAGCAGCCTTGAAAGGTAGGTATGTTTGGTCCCATTTTCCTGATGGTAAAACTGAGGGTAGGATAAGCTATTTAATGAAACTAAGGTCATGCAGCCAGAAGATTATAAAAACTGAAGGCTCTGGGACTTCACGTTCCATTGCCTCTTAGAAAGGCAATCAAATTAATTACCTCAGCTTCCACTTAAAGAAACTAGAAATAGAAGAGAAAATGAAATCCAAAACAAGTTAGAGAAAATAAATAATATAGATAAGAGTGGAGAACAAAGAAACAGAAAATAGAAAAACAACAGAGAGAATAAATAGTACCAAAAGTTGGTTCTTTGTGAAGATAAAATTGATAAACCTCTAGACAGAATGATTAGGAAAGAAAAAAGAGAGACACAAATTACCAACATCAGGCATGAGAGAAGTGACATCACTACAGATTGTACAGACATTGAAAGAATAAGAAGAGAATAGTGTGAAAAACTTTATGCCAACAAATTTGACAAGCAAGCTGAAATGGGTAAATTCCTTGAAAGGCACAACTACTGAAGCACGCTGGAGAAGTAGAGAACTGGAATAGCCCTGTATCTATTAAAGAAATGAAATTTGTTGTTAAAAACCCCCGGGGAAGGCAACTCTAGATCAAGATCACCTTACTATTAAATTCTGCCATATATTTAGGGAAGAAATATTATCAACTAGAAGCCTGGTGCACAAAATTCGTGCATGGGTAGGGTCCCTTGGCCTGGCCAGTGGTCAGGGCCGATCAGGGCCTTCCAGCTGCCGGCGGGGGCCTTCCTTCGTTCCGCACCACCCCCTGGTGGTCATCGCACGTCATCGAACTCCCAGTCTCCCAGTAGAACTCCCAAGGGGACAATTTGCATATTAGGCTTTTATATATATAGATTTTGCATAAGGTCTTCCAGAAAATTGCAGAAAATGAGTATTTTCCAACTCATTCTGATATTAAAACTGACAAATATGTTACAAGAAAACTAACCCAATATCCTTTATAAACATAGACACATAAAAAAACCTCAACAAAATAGTATCTCTCTATATAAAACCCTAATATACAAATAGACCGAATGGCAGAACAACTGAAAAACTGAACAACTGGTCACTATGACGTGCGCTGACCACCAGGGGGCTCACGGAACATGGCAGGCTTTGGTGGCGGGCTTTGGTAGCAGACGGCAGAGTGTGGACAATGGCTGGCATCGGCCACGGCGGGATGGTGGAGCAGGTGAGTGGGGGCACCAGACCAAGGCGGGGCGCCGGTCGCTGTCATCGGGGCGAGCCTCTGGTCGTTACTGAACATTCTTTGCTCCCACGCATCACGGTGTCACCCATAACTTGCACCTGCTGCTGGTGCTGGCCCCACTCACAGCCTGCTACTGGTGCCGGAGCCACTGCTCGCAGCCACAGCTGGCACTGGAGCCGCCACTTGCACCTGCAGCTGGCGCCTGGTGCCAATCTTGATTACTTGGTGCTGTCAGCGGGTGTGAGTGGCAGCTGCTGTCCCAATCACCCCTCAGGAGCAGGGGGAGGTGGAGAAGCCCTCAGGAGTGATTGGGGCCTGCAGCTGCCACTCACACCCGCTGATGGCGCCGGCCCTGTTCAAACCCGCTGCTGGCGCCGGCCCCAATCGCTCTGTGCTGTCAGTGGATATGAGCAGGGCTGGTGCTGTCAGCACATGGGAGCAGTGGCCGGCGGGAATGGGTCTGCTTGCAGACAGGGGACCAGGGGCCATGGCGGGAGGGGCCGGACGGGGGCATGGTGGATGGGCCGAGACCTGCTCCTGTGCCCACCGCAGCCTCGCAGCCCACAGTTCCTTTCAAGGTGCACAAATTTGTGCACCGGGCCCCTAGTCAGCATATAAAAGGATACTTCATTATGACAAAGTGGGGCTTAGCCCAGGGACGTACGGTTGGTTTAGCATTCAAAATTCAGCTGATGTAATTCACCATGACTATGAATGGAAAGAAAGAAAAACCATAGGATTATGTTGCAGAAAAAAACACTTGACAGAACCCAACATCCAGTTCTATTAAAACTCTCAGCAAACTAGGATATAAAGGAACCTTCTTGAACTTATGAAGGGTATTTGTGAACAGCCTACAGCGAACCTCATGCTCAGTGGTGAAGGACTGATCCTTTCCCGTGAGAGCAGAATAGACAGGGATGTTCACTCTCTCACATCTATTCACACCATACCTGAGGTTTTAGCTGGCACCTTTAGACAAGAGGAAGAAAGAAAAGCCATCAGAATAGAAAAGAAAAGAACAAAACTTTTCATTTACTGATGACATGATCATCTACATGCAAAATTCAATGGAATCTATAAGAAAGCTACTAGAATATTAAGTTACAATGCTATCTTGGCAACATTGTAATATAAAAGGTCACTATAAAAACCCATTGTATTTATATAGTACTAGAGGCCCAGTGCACGAAAATTCATGCACTCGGAGGGGTCTCTCATCCCGGCCTGCACCCTCTCACAATCCAGGACCCCTTGGATAGGGTCCCTAGGCCTGGCCTCAGATCAGGGCCTATCGAGGCTTTCCTTCCCCAGGCTGCAGGCATCTGGCCCCACCCCTGCCGCTGCCACTGCTTGCCATCTGTGCAGTGCTGTTCCCTCCCTCCCCTGCCGGCTTGGCTGGCCTGGGCCTCCCTCTTTCTTTGCTGGGGGGCGGGGCCAGCCCTGTGAGGGGCCATCTGCCTACCTGATCACTCCTAGCCGCTTGCCTACCTACCTGATCACCCCTAACCACCGGTCTGCCTACCTGATCACCACTAACCACTCTGCCTGCCTGCCTGATTGCCCCTAACCACTTGCTTGGGGGCAGGGTCAGCCCGGGGAGGGGCTGTCTGCCTACCTGATCTCCCCTAACTGCTGGCCTGCCTACCTGATCACCCCTAACTGCTGGTCTGCCTACCTGATCACCCCTAACTCCTCTGCCCGCCTGCCTGATTGCCCCTTACTGCTCGCTTGGGGGTGGGGCCAGCACTGACTTCTGGTTGGTCAGCCTCCGATCGTTACTGGTCGTTACAACCCAGGGTTTTTATATATTAGGATAATAGCAATGGACAAAAAATTAAAAATTCTATTGGCAATTGTATAAAAATGTGAAATACTTACTAGTAGGGATCAATCTGACAAAAATCAACAAGGTCTGTACACTGAAAACGATAAAACGTTGCTGCAGGAACCAAAGAAGATCTAAGTCCATGGTTGGCAAACTGCGGCTCGCGAGTCACATGCGGCTCTTTGGCCCCTTGAGTGTGGCTCTTTCACAAAATACCACAGCCTGGGCGAATCTATTTTGAAGAAGTGGCATTAGAAGAAGTTTAAGTTTAAAAAATTTGGCTCTCAAAAGAAGTTTCAATTGTTGTACTGTTGATATTTGGCTCTGCTGACTAATGAGTTTGCCGACCACTGGTCTAAGTAAATGGAGACATGTCTGTGTTCATGACTGGAGGGCTCATGACTATTAAATATCAATTCTCAAGTTAACCTATAGGTGGAATGCAATGTCAGCAGAAATCCCAGCAAACTTTTTGGAAGCGGTTAGAAATTACATGCTGATTTTAAAATTCATATGGAAATGCAAAGTACCTAGAATAGCCAGAACCATTTGAAAAGGAAGAGTAAACTTAGAGGACAAACTATATGACTTCAAAACATCCAAAAGCTACTATAATGGAGACTGTGTTTGGTGTAAACATAGACAAATAGACCACTACAGTAGATAGAGAGAAAACCCCAAATAGACCCTACAGGTACGGAAGATTGTTTTTCAACAGTGATACAAAGGCAATTCACTGGAAAAGGAATAATCTTTTCAACAGATAGTGTTTGACCAAGAAATTAAGTGCTAAGAAATGAACTTCAACCCATACCTTGCACTATATATATAAAAAAAGTAAAAGATGGATCATAGATGCATGAAAAACCTAAAAGTATAAAACCATAGTTTTAAACCTAAACTATAAAACTTTAGGTTAGGCAAAGATTTCTTAGATACAATACCAATAGCACAGTCCACTAAAGAAATGAGTTGAGCCCTAACCGGTTTGGCTCAGTGGATAGAGCATCAGCCTGCGGACACAAGGGTCACAGGTTTGATTCCGGTTAGGGGCATGTACCTTGGTTGCGGGCACATCCCCAGTAGGGGGTGTGCAAGAGGCAGCTGATGGATATTTCTCTCTCATCGATGTTTCTGACTCTCTCTCCCTCTCCCTTCCTCTCTGTAAAGAATCAATAAAATATATTTAAAAAAAAGAAATGAATTGATAAAGTGGATTTTATTAAAATTAAGAATTCTTTAAGAATTAACTCTTTAAGATCTCTTTAAATTAAGCTCTTTGAAAGACACTGTGAAGAGAATAAGAAGACAAGTCACAGACTGGGAGGAAATATTTAGAAATCCCATTTCTGATATAGGAATCACATATAGAATAGAAAGAGCCCTTGAAACTCAATAATAAACAACACAATTAAAAATGGGCAAACTATTTGAATAGAACCATCACTGAAGAAGACATATGGGTGGCAAATAGGCACATGGAAAGATGCTTATTAATGATTAGGGAAATTACAATTAAACCATAATGGAAAGCTTCTATATTCCTATCAGAATGGTTAAATTAAGAGATTGAGGATAGTAGACCTCAGGAGGTTCGAAATGACTGTTCACTCTTGCACACTGCTGGTGGGAACGTGACATGGCACAACCATTTTGGGGAACAGTTTGGTAGTTTCTTAAACGGTTAAACACACTGTGATATTAGCCACTCCAGTGCTGGGTACTTATGCAGGAGAAATGGAGGCGCATGTCTACACAGCATTCCCACAGCAGTGCAGTCTGTAATTGCCCCACATGGAAGACAGCGGGAATGCCCGTCACAGTGGTGGGCAGACAGGGTGGGTGCATTTCAGAATGACTAGGCTGAGTGAAAGATGACAGACAGGGAAGAGTCCACACCGTATGGTTACCTTTATGTGAAACTCTGGCGTAGATGGATCACGGTGGTGACCAGCAACTCAGTGGTTGCCTGGGGAGGTGTGTGAGGTAGGGCCATAAAGGGCACCAGGAAACTCGGGGCGGGGGTCATGAATGTGCTCTCCGCCTTGATTGTGTGATGTGGTGATACATACGTTAAAAACATATTAAATTGAACACTGTAATACTTGCAGTTTATTGCATGTGAACTATATCTCAGTTAAGCTGTTAAACCATTCCACTGCCTTCCTGGACCCATGTTCCCAGGCTGCAGAAACCACAGGCCGGAGTGCATGCAAACAGCCGCAGGGTCCGTGCCGTCTCCAAAGGCATGTTAGAGCAGGAGTCGCTGTGTGACATCACATGAGCGAATCTCGCTGGCTTTCGGGATCTGTCTCACACGGGAGGGAAGGGTGGCGCAGTCAGGACTATATCAGCCCTGCCCCCACCAGGACAGTGAGTGATTTCAGCTGATCGTCCTTGAAATGCAACGGAGCTAAGTGAATCGACATCTTCTCCACGCCGACATCACAGGTCTTCATCTCAGTGTTACACTTCTCTGCCTTTATCAGCTGTCTGCATTACAGCCTCGGGCCTGCTCAGAAGCATGGGGGCAGAGCAGGGTTTTGGAGCAGGGTGTGGAGACCGATCTGATGGAGTCACAGCTCGGCAGTTAGCATGCCTGACACCGGGCGACCGTGCGGTGCCACCTTGGCGCGCTCACTGTGGAGGAGTCTGTTCCTTTCCACGGAGAAATTCATTAGTGGAGATCAATGGCGAGCAGTGTGGAGGGCCTGCCCCACCCCACTGCTGCCTGGCATCTCTGTGGCCTGAAGCAGAGGTACCTGTGGTTTGCTGCCTGCTTTCCAGGGCCAGTGGGCAGGCTTCTCAGGGCAGGGCAGACCCTGGAAGTCTGCACGCCTTGTGGTGTCGCCCCATGGGGAGGGCTGAGCACTCAGCACTGGACTCACTGCTTTGTGTGACTGGTGTGGAGCTGCTGCCAAGGGCTGGTTCTGGGGCGTGGTACGGGTGGAGCTTGCAGGTCAGGCTGTTAAAGAAGTCCACCTCTTTTCTGTGGTTTGTTCCATATGCCAGTTTGCAGACCACTGGGAGCAAGGCCATAGCAGCTGCTAAGTATTGAAGCACAAAATAGTAAATCTGTTTGTTCATCCAACAAGTCATTAACAATATTTGTATTACTTAATGCACAAAGTACACATGACTTCCTTTTATTCAGAGGCTCTCTTCTTAGGTTCATAGACTCCAAAAGCTCCTTGAAAGTGTGTGGAAAAGTGCGTATGCCTGTGTGTGTATGAGCGTGCATGTATGTGTGTGTATGCATGTGTATATGTATGCATGTAGGTGTGTGCACATGTGTGCATGTGTGTGTATACATGTTTCTACTTTTTTTTCTGGGAAAAGTCCATAGTTTTCACCAGATACTTAAAATGTTCACGCTCTAAGGAAGATGGTCCATGACTGTAGGTCGCCAGCACCCCTCACGTCCGTGGCGTGGGTAGGTCCCCAGGGCCCCTCCCCTGTCTCCCTGAGGCAGCCCACGCCAGCGCCGTTTGTGCTCCCTTCTCACAACTGTGTGTGGAACTGTTGCCGTGCACTCTGGGGCCGAGTCTGGCTTCTGCGTGTCAGGCCCAGTACCGAGTCTGCAGTAGTGCGGACAGGTCTCTGCCACAGGATGTCAGGTTTGGGGCCAGGGCTTCGGTGGCAGCTGGGCAAGGGGCCATTCAGCTCTCCCTCCCCCACAGCTTGTGGCACACCAGCCTCTGGGGCTCTATAGTTGCATGGCTAATGCCACCCCTTTCCCTCCCCTCCCCACCACCAGGCAGCCTGGGCCGAGAGTCATGCCATGTGTAGAGAGCTGGAACCTCATTGCCGAGTCTCCTGCCAGCCCCTGGCGCATTTCCGAGAGCTGCAGGGCAGATGTCTGTGGCATGAATCTGTGGCTTTTTGGTGGTGTTGGTGTGGATGCCCTCCATGCACGAGGGTTTCTGTGCCTCCAGTCAGGCAGCCCGTCGGCCTCGTCTGGAAGGCCTCAAGGCCGTCGGCTTGCAGTCCCGGCACTTGCCCCTGTGTGGTCACAACCAGGGAGCATGGGATGCCTGCTGCCTCCTGGTGCTCAGGGTCTCAGGAAGTTTTCTCTAGAACAAAATGCTCACCTGAGACATGTTGAGGGCATTTTTTGTTTTGACAAGACACTGTGCTGCTGGCACTGGTTGGAGCCAGGGTGTGGCCCCCGGTGCTCGGAGACCCTGGCTCCCCCCATTCCGGTACAGGTCAACGAAGTCTGGTCAGGTGCCCACTGGGCACCAAGTCTGAGCTGTTCAAGTTGTCCAGCATCCCAGTGAGGACCCACCTACCTTCCCAGGTCCTCAGTGATTCTGCGGACCCTCTAGGTGGTTTGTCGTGAGTGCACCAGGTCCCTGCTGCGGCCGGTGGCCTCTCTGGTCTGGCCCTGTTCGCTTGGCTTCATCTCAGGAGGTGCTACAGGGCCCTGGGAGCCCCTGTTGCTCTGTGTCCCACCTCAGAGGACTATCCTGGCCCCAGTGCAGGGCTGACCACCACCCGTCCTGCCTGCAGCCCCTGCGGATGGGCCCGCAAAGTGTGGGGAGGCTTGAGAGTGAGTGCTGTACCTGGGCTCAAGCCCTGAGGACCCCTGGGGCCCAGGCCTTTGCTCAGCCCAGCTTAGAGCAGGGAGCACCTGGGGTGGCCCCTCTGGCCCCTCAAGTGGTCCTTGCCCTTGACTACAGAAAATTTACTGAGGCCTCCCTGGCCATGACACTGATTTGAGGGGGGGGGGGGTGTCTCTGGAATAGGTGGTCCCACTTAGAATTAACAGGGGGTACTGGAGAGGAATCGTCTGCGGGGAGGAGAGTGGGTGGGGGTTGGGGAGAGAAGCCACCTCTCAAAGTCAGAAAGGCCTGGAAGCCTCGCTGCAGTGCCCGGGCTCGGAGAGTGGACCCAGGATGCTGGATGTGGAGCGCCCGGCTCACCGTGCAGAACACGGTTCCGAGGAGCGAGCACGTGGTCACGGGGTGGCGTATGGGAGCGTGGCCTGTCCTCTGGGTAGACAGACACACCCTCCCTGCGGCCCAGCAGCAGTGATGGCATGGGCACGGTTCTGGGCAGGGATGGGAACAGCCCGGGTGACCCCACCAAAGGCTCTGTGCTAATTTGCTAACAATCAGGCCAATTTGCTTTTAAAGCAAAGTCACTGAGTAGCCAGTTTTCTGAAAGCTTGAAGATATTTTCCAAGTTTTGCTGTCATCCCACCTGCCTGTGCCCCTGTGGCCCCTCAGGCCCAGCCTCCTCCCTCACTGCAGTTTTCCAGGCCGTGCAGACAGGGGAGGGGCAGACGGGCACCCGGAGAACCAGACCGCGCCCGGCGTGCCTGGGAGACCGTGAACTTGAGAGGGTCTGCTGAGCTGGCCACTAGGAGACCTGGTCACTGGCCTTGTCACTGCGGCGCTGACTTTGGAGTCTGGCTTTGGTTGAGTTGCCCTGATTTCTGAAGTGCAGTGTCAGCTCAGAGGTTTGCAGGGAGCCAGAGGCCCTCTCCCTCCGAACCCTAGGGCCGAGGCTCTGTCTCCTCTCAGAGGGTAGCAAGCACGCTCCTGACCACGGGGACGCAGGCCTCTGTCTGCCTCTTTGTCACACACACACACACACACACACACACACACACACGTGCACACACATGCGCACACGCAGGCACCCCCCCCCCCCCCACACACACACACGCACACTGGTCTCTCTGTCTGTCTGACTGAGCACATACACACTCTGCCTGGGGCCCGCGGAGGAGAAGTCGGTGGGATGCGCAGGTTCCCAGGGTCGCAGCAGCAGTGGAGGGAGGGGCAGGCCACGTGCCGGGTTGGTCTAAATAACCTTCCTACTGAGGGTGAAGCAGTGAGTTCCCCAGGGCAGGCACAGCTGCTCCTTGTCCCTGGGGACGTGCTCACCTGCCCGCAGGTTGGAGGCCCTGTGTGCTGCTGGCCATCGCAGCTGTGGGTGAACGTCAGGCAGGGATTCAATGGCACATGCTCTGGGCCTGGACTGCTACCCGATGCAGTGTCTGAACCACTGTTTCTCCGCCAGATTTGGTCCTTCTGTCTTGGGGCACTGTCCCCTGAATGGCAGTCCTCCTCTTTCTCACAGCTCAGAGCCTCCTGAGCCCGCTTCGCCCTTTCCACCCCTCCGCTGCGGGCCCTCATCACTGCTCACCCGGCCACCATCTCATCCTGTTACCCTTTCCTCCCTAGCTTCCTCTCCGATCCAGGCCACCAGAGGGGACTGGGAACGACCTGGCCAGTCCGACCAGCCTGAAAGCCTTCTGGGCTGTGTTGACTCAGGGTCCAGTTCAGGGCGGCTGGACGGCTCTACGACCCTCCTGGCCCCGGGGTGCTCCCCTCTGTGTACTTGTCTCTGCAGCACTGGGTGGCTTAGTTCTCAGAACGTGTGTGGACTGCTCCCTGCTGGTGCCCCCACCTTCCCGAGCCCCAGTGCCTCTGCACACTGGGCCTCCCTGCCTGGAATGCCTTCCTGAGTGACCGTCATAGGCCTCCCAGCCCCAGCTCAGACAGCCTCTGCTCCCTCAGTAATCTGCACACACCCTCCCTGTGCCATTTGTTCTTCGTCCTCTCGATGACTACTGTTGTGCTTCTAACACTGTGTGCTACGTATTACTTTGTTTCCTTGCCTTACTGTCCTCTTACCCCTGCCTAGGCTGTGACATTTGAGGGCAAGAACCATGCTCTGTCCACCTCTGTATCCCCAGCATCTGGCCCAACCTGGCCCATGCTGGTCCTCAAGAATGGTGGTCCATTCTCCCCCAATGAGTTCATGCCACCAGTGTTTTATCAAGCACCCCCTGTGTACGCACAGCTCTGGGCACCGAGGATATGGCAATGAACCTGACCTCGTGGGCGAGGAGGATAGTAAACACCTAAGGGAATATGCCACAAGGCGCCACCGGAACCAGCAGAGGAGATTGAGAAGGAGCAGCCTACAGAGCAAGAGGCAGGCCCCGGGGGGGGGAGGCAGAGAGAAGGTGGTGATGCAGGGCCTGGGTGCGCCTCCGCCGACGGCGGTGCTGGTGGTCAAGGAAGGTAAGGGTTTACAGCAGGGAGGCCTTGAGGTCCTTGACAAGGGCCGCTGCTGCGGGTGCTGGGTCCCACGCTGATGGGCCCCACGCTGATGGGCGTGCGTTCAGGGAGAAGGGAAGGGGACGTGGAACCAGCAGGCATAGACGCCTCTTAGAGAAGCTGCATTGCAAAGGGAGCAAAGCCAGGAGGGGGTTGTGTCATGGAGGGGTGGTCTCATGAAGACAGGAGCGATGGCAGCGTGTGTGTCCTCACAGAAGGGGTGCCCCTGCAGAGAGCATCCTGCATGCCAGAGAGAAGGGACAGAGGTGGCCCATGTCGTGGAGGCGGCGAGAGGGGCGTGGTCTGCTTCTGTACTAACCAGCTGCTCTGCCGGCTCCGCGCTGAGGGCTCCACAGGGCTGGGCTTCCCGCCCTCTGAGTGCCGGGGTCTGAACCAGGCGTGGACAGTGTGGGTGGAGCAGCTCACAGGTGGCAGCTGGCCCTGGTCAGGTGTGACTGTGCTTTGCTTGAGGAGAAATTGTGTGCATGGCATGTGAGTGATGGTGCCAGTTGGGGTGGGGTTCACAAATGGCAGGCTGGTGGGGACACAAGCAGAGAGCCGAGGCCAAGGCCACATTTAGGCTTGTGTCAGGGACAAGTCAGAGCCAAGCCCAGGTGCTGGGCAGTGAGCGGGTGTGGGTCAGGTGAGGAGCAGAGGGGCTGGGCGGAACCCTGGCATGGAGTGGGGACCAGGCCCAAGCTCCCCTGGCAGCACTGGCACGCAGCCATGCCGGTCATCTGGGGAAGGGACTCACAGGCACGACTAGTCTGTGCCAGGCTCTTGGGTTGCTTGTTTACTTATCCGCCCATTCTTTTTAGTCTGTTCTGCATCAGGACAGAGATTATCGGTTCATCTTAGAGAGGAGGGTGGAGGCTCAGAGGGTTACAGAACATTCCTGGGTCCCACGTTAGTGGTGAACACGCAGGCCCGGTCACATCAGCAAGACGTGGTGCTGTGTGTCCGGTGGGCTGAGGCCCTTGAATCCCCGCAGGGCAGGTTCTGGGTCCTATGGAGGGATGTGTGTGTTGGGGCCTGAGGTGGCATCACTGTGGTGTCCGCTCGGGTCATGCGGGTCCAGGCTCGGGTGGGGATGGGTGAGGGCACCACCTGTGGGTCCTGGAGGCTGCAGGAGCCCTCCCTGCTCCTGCCTAACATGTGGCCTCCCAGGGGCTCACCCTGCTGGCCTCCCAGGGGCTCACCCTGCTGTGCGCCCGTCAGGAGCCCCTGAGCCTGCACCGAGGGCTGGGGCCCTGCCTGGTGGCCTTTGCTGCTGAGTGAGAGCTCGCAGGGCTGGGCTGGCCAGCTCTGCACTCTCGGACGCTGCTTCTCCGGCCCGGCTGCTGGGGAGCCCCTGGAGGGCTGCGTGCTGGACGGACCTAGGAGACACTGAGCACCTGCTCCGTGGAAGATGTGAGGACAGAGCCTGGCATTCTTTGTCATTTCTCCTCACAGCAGCAGCACCTTATTTTATGGGTGAGGAAACTGAGGCACCGGACGGCTGAGCATAGGACCCAGGTCTGGCTGATCCCAAAGCCTGGAGAATTTCCAGAACCTTCCCTGCGTTAAGCCCTCAGCCCCTGTTAGGTACCCTGGATGGACATGGCTCAAGTCCTTCATGTGTTTGTTGTGGACAGATTTTATAATTGAGTGTTGGAGAGCTCCTCTGAATGCCAGGCCTGGCAGTGGGGTGGCAGCTGGCTGATGGGGAAGGGGGGGGCGGGGGCAGAAATGCCTCCTGGAGGTGCACTGAATTGGGAATCAAGGCCCAGAGTCATGGGCATGGGATGGGTGCCCTTGATGGGAAATGGCTCTGGGCACATGCCCTGGAGTGCTCAGCCTCCGCCTCTAGTTCCGTCTAGAGGCAGCTAGTTTGTGTGTGTGCAGGCCCACGCGTGTGTATGCATGTGCATGTGTGGACAGCAACCAGGAAAGTGAGTGTCCCTCCATTCATCTGCATCTGTTGATGGACTGATTGCCCATCCAGGTTCATCCTTTGCTTCTCTCTGGACCTGTAGTGCATGGCAGAGGAGGCACTGAGTCAGTATTTGTTCAGATGATGCCGCCATTCGTGTGTCACCTGTGCAACGGCGGGGTGCGGCCACTCTGTCCTGCCAACAGTTCACTTCTGCCTTGTGCTCCCTGTGTTCCCCACCCTGACACAGGGTCCCTCAGATCCCCTTCCTCCCAGTTGGGAGTCTTTTGAGTGTGAAGATGGCTGAAGGATGGCTGGCCCTGGGTGGGCGCCCAGTCCGTGGGGAGGGATTACACCTGATCCCTTCCTCTCTCCTGCCTGCTCACAGTTTGCCTGATTCTCTACCGTCTGCACCATTTGCTTTGCTAATTTAACTGGCCTTTGCTCACACCTCCCCCAGGCTGAGCCTTTTTAGAGTCTTGGAAGTAGAAAAATGAAAACCCAGCCCAAAATCTTCCCAAGCTTAGGGCGGCACTTTCTTCCCGGTTTGTTTCCTGCTTCATTGAGTTTAGGGAAGTAGTCTGTTCTGCATCAGGACATAGATTATCGGTTCATCTTAGAGAGGAGGGTGGAGGCTCAGAGGGTTACAGAACATTCCTGGGCCCCACGTTAGTGGTGAACACGCAGGTCCGGTCACATCAGCAAGAGGTGGTGCTGCGTGTCCGGTGGGCTGAGGCCCTTGAATCCCCGCAGGGCAGGTTCTGGGTCCTATGGTGGCCTTGTAAGCAGTGAGCATTCACTTGTTGCAGTGGAGGCTGGGGAGCTCGGGCCGGGGCCAGCAGGTGCAGGTCTGGTAAGAGCCTTCCTCGGTTGTGGACTGCCCGCCCCTGGCTGCGTCTCCCGTGGCGGGAGGAGCAGGGAGTTCTGCGGAGCCTCTTTTACAAGAGCCTCATCTCATTATGAGGGCTCCACCCTCACAAACTAAGCATCTCCCAATACCATCACATCCGAGTTTCAGCCTATGAATTCCAGGGGTCACAGGTCTCTGGACCGTAGCCAGGGCGCGGCTGCCGTGGACAGCCAGGCTCTTGGTGATGGGTTGTGGGTGTGCTCTAAGCTGGATTGTAGTAATGGCTCTGCAGCTATGGACACATTAAAGCCACTGAATTGTACACTTAAATGGACGAATTTTGTGGCATGTAAATTATATCTCAATAAAGCTGTTTGACAAAACCCACAGCTATCATCGAGTTAGTTAAGGATGAAGTGAAATGCCGCGGGTGAGTGTGTGGAGAGGGCCTGCAGCGTGCAGGCCTGTCATCCGGGCTTTGCTGGCGTTGCTGGGGGCTCCCTCCAGCATCTGCTGTCTGTGACGTGCCTTGTGGCCGGGCAGTCAGTGGCTGGTAAAGGACCATTTCAAGGTTTTAATGACCACACACTGGCCTGGAATCTAAAGTCTCTAAAATAGATGATTTATATTCCTTTACATTTTTGGTCTTTAACAACAACTCTTTTAAAGAAGCTTGAATCCGTTGGACACTCTGCAGAGTGGCATGTTCCGAATGGTTCCTCCCACCCGCACCCACACCTCTCTGCTGAGCTGTCCTCTTCGAATACCCACATTTCTCAGGTCGTGGAAATGGTTGAATCTTGGTACAATGTCAACCTTTAAATTCTCACTTCCATTAACAGATTTAAAGCTAATGAGAAGCTAATCTAATTGACTCATCATCTCCTAATTGATCTCTCTTCCTTTAATAATCCCTTAATTAACTAAATTGTTGTGAGAGAGACAAAGAGACCAGACCCACAGAAGTGACTGAGAATCGGCCTTGAGGTGGGACTTGGCTGTCCCTCACGTTCCACACAGGCATACGCCTCCCGGCTCCAGGCAGACCGTGCCTGCTGCCCGCTGCCCACTGCCCTCCCCACTTGCTCTTGGAGCAGGTGGCACGGGAGCAGAATCCCTTCACTTTACCCTGCGCTGTCCTGCCGGGGCTTGGGCGGCTCCCCAGAGAGGGCAAACGCTGGAACCAGGGGCATTGGAAAGGCTGCCGCCTGCCTGCCCCTGGGCTCTGCCGTGGCTGTGCAGGGAGAGATGCTCAGAAGTGTGGGAAGCCCAGCCAGATTGCTGCTTGGACACGTGTGAGGAATTTTGAGTCCCTCTAGTTGCCCAGCTCAGCAGGCCTGGCCAGCGCTGTGGACATTCTCTGAGATCTCTCTGGGTTCCTCTCCTTCTGTCACACCTCCAACATGGGGAGGCACATGCGGGGGCCCCGGATGTGTGCTCCCATGAGCTGGCTCCCTCACTCCGTGCTCAGTGATGCCCCTTTGGTAGCATGGGACCGACCGTGGTGGGAATGTTTACACGGAGCAGGGATACCGTTATAGTTATAGTTACTTGTTTAGGGTTATAGTTACTTATTTAGGGCCTGTTAACCCTTTGCCAGCACACACTGCCCCGGGGGCTGCAGGGAGGCTCATTCTTCCTCTGTCCACGCCAGTGTCCCTGCAGGACTGGGTGCGGAGCTCTCAGAACAATGTTTCCAGAGGCCACTTGCAGCTCTCTTGGTCTGCTGTGACTGAACCCACGGGCCCGGCTGAAGTCCTCACGGCGGCCAGGTGTGGCTGCCACTGGGCCACCGGCTGCCTGGGCCCGTGCCCCGGAGCCACGTCTCATGTCAGAGCCCACGCCCTACAGCCCCCCTGCAGCCCTGCTGCATGTCCCCATGTAGGAGGCGTGTTAGGGTGGCGTGAGGGGCCAACTGGGGCTGTGGGTTGGTGCTCCCCCTCTAGTTTGACCCCCTTCCCTATGGGCGTCGCACTCTCTGGGCCTGTGGGTTCTAAGCGGTGCTGCCTCTCGTGTCCCCTCCCTCTGCACCCCTTCCAGGTCCCCCCGTCCAAAGGGGTGGGGTGGAGGCATGTTTTGTGGAGGGAGGTGTTCCACGAGCCCACGTGTGTGTTTGGAGCTGGGACTGCGTGTCTGTGTGCTGGTTGCGCT
Source organism: Plecotus auritus (assembly GCF_963455305.1). Classification (NCBI taxonomy): domain Eukaryota; kingdom Metazoa; phylum Chordata; class Mammalia; order Chiroptera; family Vespertilionidae; genus Plecotus; species Plecotus auritus. Next base: position 62,707,324 of record NC_137783.1, read on the forward strand.
CACCCTGGGCCTCCTGGGCTTTGCTGGAGCTGCTCGGGTGCGAGCCGCGAGGAGGGGCAGCTGCAGGGGCCCAGCTGGCGCTGACCTGGCGCCTCCCGCATCGCAGGCAGAGTCTGCTGCCTCCCAGGGGTGAACAGCAGGTGTGTTGGGTGCTGTTGGTTATCTTGAGATGAAAGGTGAGGTATACCAGTCCCCGAGGGGCTCCCGGCCTTGGGTGCAGGCCAGGGGACAGGCCCCGCCGAAGCAGGCCTGGCTGTCTGGGTGGGTGTGAGGGCGAGGAGGGCGGCGTGCTTCTCTGTCGGCTGTCTCACTGGCTGCGCACAGTGGCCTGCTGAGGACCTGCCACTGTACCTGCTTTTCCTAGGAGGAAGCTGAGGCCCGGTCGGTTCAGTCCTTGCCCAAGGTCACACAGCCCATTTGTCTTGGACTCGAAGCCCATGTCTTTTCTCTCCCATTGGCTGAGGCAGGGGATGGAGGTCCACCGTGTGCAGGCTGACTGCCAGGTGCTGCCTCTGATAGCGTCTGAACTTCTTTGGGCCTCACGCATGCCTGTGAAGGATTTCACAACACTGAGGCCCATGTCTACCTCCTCCAGGCAGCCCACTCTGACTGCTCCTTCTCCTGCCCTCACTGAACTGTCAGCTCTGACGCCTGAACTGTGTGCTCAGGAGCTACGGGGCCCGTGTGGCTTCTAGTTGCTCCTTCCTTCCACAAGAACCCACTGTGGGCCAGGCCTGGCACTGCCTCCCATCCCGCTGCTCGGCCCTGGGTCTCCCCTCTGGCTCACGGTGTCCCTTGAAATGCTCAGGCCGATGTGTGGGGCTGTAGCTGCCCCAGCCAAGCCCGGGATTCAGTCAGCCCTCTTTTGTGTCCAAAAGCCAGAGACTGAGGAGTAGGCTGCGCGGCCGGCCCGGGAGTGGCCAGGCGGCCGAGAAGTCAGCAGAGCCTCAGGTTCCTCGTCCGTGAAACGGGACGTGCTGCAGCCCTGCCTGCTGGTGAGGGTCCAGGCCAGCCCGTGGCAGAGCCGTGCAACGCTGCCTGGAAGCCCCTGCACCTGCCCCCCCCACCCCATTTCCCCGTGGGACCTGGTCCATGGCCTGGCCTAGTGTCCGCAGGAGGAGGCGGCAGCAGTGAGTGTGGCCTTGGGGACCTGGTCTCCATGTTTTGGGCAAATGCGTGGTTCTCTCCCAGAGGCCTGGCTCTGCTTCTTTCTGGGAGGTAGGCGGTTTCGGGTTGGGCCTGTGGGAGGGCCCGGAGGGGCCTCGGTGGCCCCCATCCCCCAACAGACCGGGGAAGACAGAGCAGGGAGGGCTGACCAGGTCCGTCCTGTAGCTGGACACCTTTCAGGCCAGGCTTTGCTCTTCCTGTTGGAAGCCCAGGTTGGCGTCCTCCTGACCAGCACTCGGACTGTGGACTGGGTTTTGGGGAATAGGCAGTGCACGGGGGCGGTGCTCTCCGTCTGCCCCACGTGGCTGGCCTTCCCTGGGCTGTGAGGGCTCCTGTCTCTCAGCCTCGCTGCCAGCGGAACCTGGCGCCCTCCCTGCAGCGGTGGGGCGCGGACACCCAGGGCTCCTGGTTCTGAGCCCCTAGAAACTCGGGACATTGGGTTGGGTCTGGCTTAGCTTAACTGTTTGGAAAGTAAGGTGGTACTGGGCAAGGGTAGCAGCCATCCTGCCACAGACTGTGGAAGGAGAGACTTCCCTGCAGGAACTTAGCCTCCGGTCCCACCTCACCTCTGGTTCAGCAAAGCAAAGATGGGGCGTGTGTCCTGTGTACGCGTGCAGTGCGCTGAGCCAGCCTGGCCTGTGCCCCGCCCGGGCCATCCTGCTGCGGACCCTGCTCTGACCTCCCAGTGTGGGACTGGCTGTTACTGACCCTCTGAGCCTCAGCGTGCTCCCCTCAGACCGGCAGTCATGCTGCCCTTCTAGAGTTCTCATGAGGACTCAGTGAGAAAACGCAGGGAGCTGGGCCCCAGGCTCAACAGAGGTGCTGGCACAGGACGGAAGGCAGTGCTCAGAAAGCCGGTCCCCCTTCCGGAGGCTGCTCCGTGGGGAGATTACTCTACAGTTAGTGGAGGCCAGTGAACCAGGCTTAGGATGCCCTGAAGGGAGTCAAGGTGCGCCGAGTGGAGCCGGGACGCAGAACTGTTGGATTATGTGTTGCACAGAGTGCGGCTGCCAGCCGTGGTGGGGGCCGCTTTGGGCTGTTAGCCTGCCGTCTGCCTCTGGGAGCACACAGTGGCCGCTGAGAGCAGCCCCGCTTGGCTGGGCTCCTGGATGTCCAGCTGCCACTGCTCGTGTGCTTCCATCCTCTGCTCTCTGTGCCTGTCTGTGGCTTTAGACCCCAGGTCTGTGTTCTGGCCTGCAAACATTCTCAGGGCCTCCCGTGCCACCAATGTGCAGGAGGGGGTCTGCACCCCCCGTCTCACCCTCTTGAGGTCCCAAGGGAGGGGCTGAGGAAGGTCAGGGTCCAGTGGGTTGGAGGAAGCGGCTTCTTGGGGTCTTGTGTTTCCTCATGGGCTCAGTGCAGTTCCTCCTCATGCCCCAACGTCCAGTCCTTTCTCCGCAGCCTCCCTGGCCCTCCCGGCCAGCACGGAGCCCTGGTTAACATAATCGAACTCTTTGGTTGTGCAATGGTCAGTTTACTGACATACCGCCTGGCTGTGCTGGTGTGGCTGGCACTGTCCTCAGCCATGCCTGGAGTGCGGGTGCATGCCGCACACGTTTGTCCTGAGCTTGGGGTCCAGGGCGGCCTCGCACCAGGCTTGCTTTCTGTGCTCCATGGTGGCAGCTCTGGCATCCTGGGAGTCTCCCTCGCCTGTCGGGCCCTGTCTTCCCGGTTCCTGGGCTGCTGTTCCAGGTCACTGGACTGGAGCCTCCCCCAGATCTTGTCCTTTAAAACGCATTGATTTTTGTGCTGACTTTTACAGTACAAATGTCATCATCAGGTAAAGTAATTGAAGCGGGTAATCTATTCACTGAGCTCATACGGCCTTTCTCACTCTGCTTGGCCCAGTGTGTCCACAAAAGCGCTACTGGGTTTGTCTCTACGACAGGCCCTACCTGGGCACCAGGGGCTGGGCCAGCTGGGGTGTGAGGGCGGGTGGTGTAGGGCATCAGGCCCGAGACCTGCCCCTGCCGCACAGCACCTGCCACACAGCGCCTTCCAAGAGGGACAGTATGTGTGATGCAAGGGGATGGGTGAGGCTCAGCAGGCAGCCGCTCCCCAGCCAGGGTCTTGGGGCCACCCTTCACCTCTCACCCATTCAGTGGGGACAGTCATACTTCCCTAGAAAGAACATGAAATAACAGACCATAGACAAGCGACTTTCACCAGCCTGGCCACTGTGTAGCTGGGACTCAGCAGGCATGGCTCCCCTTCCCTCCTCAGGAGCCCTCCAGGTGTGGGAAGGGCCAGGTGACCACCAAACTGCATATTGTATACCACTTGACACAAAAGGTAGCTGGGAGTCCAGAGAAAGGAGCTGTATCACAGGAACAGACCTGCAGTCTTTTTTGGTCTCAGGAGCTTTCTGTGGGTAAGGTGTACAGTGGCTCCATATCCCAATTCCCATCCCCAGTTCTGCAAACCCATCTTCAGAAACAGGGTTTCCTGTGCATAAGGAGGGTCTTGCGGGCATCTTTTCCCCAAAAGCATAAAGGCATGGAGCTGGCTGTGTTGATGGGCAGGCCAGGGTTGGGTGGGGCTGTTTGTTCTGCTGACACACGAAGGCCGGGCTCCCGGGGCTACGGAGAAGGGAGGCCCCCTGGGTTCTGGAGGGAGATGGTCTGGGCCAGGGGTGGGCAAACTTTTTGACTCGAGGGCCACAATGGGTTCTTAAACTGGACCGGAGGGCCGGAACAAAAGCATGGATGGAGTGTTTGTGTGAACTAATATAAATTCAAAGTAAAGGAGCGGAGGGGAGAGCAAGAGAACCCTCCGCTCTTTCGGCTCCGCGGGCCGGATAGAACAGCCTAACGGGCCGGATCCGGCCCGCGGGCCGTAGTTTGCCCACGGCTGGTCTGGGCGATGGGAGGAAATGGCTCTGGCTTAGCTGCTGTTGGGCTGTTTTATAGGAAGGCCCTGATGATAGGAGAAAGCTGGGATGGAGCGCCGGGTCCATGGGCAGCACCTGGCTGGAGGTTTGCCCTGGGACCGGGCCCTGCACATGCAGCAGTGCTGCCCGCTGCGTTGGGAAGCGCCCGCTTGCCTGAGCGTGAGCTCAGGTTCTGCTGCAGCCCCAAGGTAGGGAGACTGGCAGATCAGGGCAGGCAGGAAGCTCTTGGGCTGTCCTGGGCCCATACCACGTGTGTCTCAGGAAGGCAGCCATCCCTCCCTGCTAATCCCAAGGACATTGCACGTTTGCCCAGGGCAGTCGGGGAGCCCAGAGAGAACAGGCCTCAAACCTATACATGGAGGGCGAGTCCTTGCGCTCCCCTGCCCCACCCCTCACGGAGCACCTGGCCTTCGGGAGCTTTGGGAGTCCGGTCAGCCCTGGGTGGCCTGGGGCCCTCGGGCTACCCTGCCCCTTGCAGGGCAGTGAGTGCTTCTCCAGGGTTATTAGCTCCCTGGAGTGGGGAGGGGTGTGGCTGGCAGAGTCGGAGAGAGCGAGTAAGTGAGCGTAGCTTGTGCTGGGCGTGGTGGAATTGCAGGGCTGGTGGCTAGGAGTCTGGGAAAGTGAGGAGGAGGAATGGAGAGCAGCTTGTGGCCCTCAGCAGGCCAGTGCCCCGTTTTCCCATCCTGGGTCGGTACGGGGCAGGCTGCAGCCACTCTGAGCAGCAGGGCTGGGAGCAGGGGAGCCAGCGGGCACTTAGCTCTGAGCCCCAGGGGCCACCCGGTCTCACCTTTGAGGCCGAGGCCCAGCCGGGGGCTGTAGGGGACAGCCGTTCCCTGAGCACAGGCCCCAGGACGGTGCCTTGCAGCCTGTGTCTTAGGGACACTGTTTGACACGTCAGCTTTGAGCCAATGCTGAGACTCGAGGCAGCTACTGTCCACTGGGACCTGGAAGAGGGTCAGAGGCCGAGGCTCCACGCCCGCCCACACTTGTACCCCCGCTGCTGGACCCTGGCTGCCTCTTGGACTGGACGGAGCACAGGCTGAGGGCCAAGAAGGTGGGGTGGGGGGGAGGATCCCGGCTGGTGGATGGGCTGCTCCTCCCTGCCAAGCAGAGCTCACCAGCCGCTTCCAGGGCCCTTGGGAAAGCCTTCTCCTGGGAATCACTGAGCATGCTGGGCAGTCTTGAAGGAACTCCCAGGAGGACGCTGGGCCACAGCCCAGCCCGCCACGCCCCTTCCTCACCCGCCTCAAAGGGCTACGCTGGGCTGGCTGAGCGCTCTCGGTTGCAGGCCACAGGCACACCGTGCCTCCCCTGGGTCTGGGAAAGTGAGGGACCTGGGCCCCAGCAGGGACAGAGTAAATGTGGCCATGATTTTGCCCTTATCCAAGCTCTGCTCTGGGGCAGTTCCCGCGATGGCCACACCCTCTTCTTCATTTTCCTGGCCTGCTGCCCAGGACTCCAGAGTTCATCGCGATAAATTGGCAATGCCGGGACCTTCTCCCGTTTAACATTTAATTTTCGTCAGAAGTATTAATTACACCCTCCAACCCCCCTGGCCCAGCCCCATTGTTGGTTCTCTCAAGAGCAGGCCCAGCTTCAACCACGAGCTCTTCCTGTGTGACCGCTAGCCCTTTCCTCTTGTGAACAAAATGTGACAATTGAAAGTTTGTAGAAAATAATACAGTTGTTTTCTGCCTTTTCTATTGATTTGGTTTTAGCAGGAAGAAGCTATGCAGTTTTTGTTTGATTTTCCTCTTGGTTTCCAAGGGAATAGAGATGTTGCTGGCAGTCCCTGCCCCCGGCCTCCCTGTGAGCCGGTTCCTCGTGGCCACTGCCACCTGCGTACACACTGACTTGTTGGGCAAGTTGGCCAGCATGTCATCCCACCTCCTTGCTGAGTGCGTGGCCGAGGAGAAGGGTGATGCGGTGGACGGCCCTGCAGCACCTTGGGAAGGGAATTCTGACTTCTGTGAAGAGCCCTCCTGGAGACCCGCCAGCGCACAGGCTCACAGGGCCCCTCTGGTCCGCCTCAGCGTGGGTACTGTTTCCCGGCTCCATGCCCGTGCTCAGGCCGTATTCTCACTGTGCACTGGGCTGGGCGTTTCCAATGGGGGTGGAAGTGCTCGGTGGCATCACCTGCCAACTACGTGTCCCAGTGCCTGGTAGAGCAAGAGCTCACAAATGCTCTGACCTGCAGCTCTGTCTCCCGCTCAGCTTCTGGGACCGAGTCACTCCTCTAGGTCTGACTTCCTGCTTAGGCCACTGCCCGACAAGGCTTCAGAAATCCCAACATGAAAGTCCACTGGCTTCTGAGCCGCGTGGGGAGCGCAGGGGTCAGAGCATGGCTGGAACTTGTTTCTCCTCCTCCCACGCCTGGTGTCAGCTTATTTCTCATGCCATCTCTTACTCTGAAGGCTCTCTGGGCTGCAGGGTTTGTGGCCAGGTGAGGGGCTTTGGGTGGCTGTGGCTCTTTCTCAGCTTTCACGTAGCCAGCCCGTCTGCCCTTCAGTGACAGTGAGAGGCGGGAGCTGGAACAGATGCCCAGCCTTGCTGAGAGCAGCTGGGCACACACTTCTCTACAAGCACTCGCTGGGTCTCGAGAGCCAAGAGGAACTGCCACACAGATGCCGAGAGGTGATGGAGCTTCGGCCTCCGCCAGTAGGATGCTCTGGTTCCACAGAGTGCTGGACGGTCCTCTGCCAGTTCTGAGAGAACAGCTTTTGAGATGGGTTCCACTAGTTTCCATTCCCTGCTTTCCCAGAACTGCCCTGTGTGACCCCTGATCTTACAGTGAGGGTGCTCATTCACACCCAGAAGGATTGTTTTGAGGCTAGAAGGGATAGAGCATGGTTCCTGGCACATAGTAGGCCCTCCATGCGGGCAGATGCCTTTTTTTTCTGCTTGTAATGTTGGGGTTGCTACTGATGGCTCCTCTCTGCTCAGAGTGTGTGGAGCAGAGCTGTGGGCAGTACTTGGGCTGGGCAGTGGAGACCACTAACAGGTTGCTGGCTCCTGGCCACATAGCCTCCAGAGCCTTTGTTGACCATGCCTCCTTTCCTTCCTCTGAACGCCAGAGGTACACATCCACGTTCCTTCCTGTTGATGTGGTTCTGTAAACTGTGGACATCATTGTTCCTGAAGAGTTACTTGAGAATGGCAGCGCCAGGTTTGGCCTGCAGGAGGCATGGGAGCTAGGAGGAGAAACAGAGGAGGTGAGCTACACTGAGCTGGGGATTCCACGTGTTTAGGGTGGAATATGTGGTTTGTGAAGGTATGCTTAGTGGGAAGAAGGAAGACTCACAGTGGACACTTCTAGGGTGACATCCTCAGCCAGGGACATCAGCAAGACTGGACATCGTGTGTATATATGGTAGTCCTTTGTGTGTGTGTGTGTGTGTGTCCTTCTTTATGGAGACCAGAGCCAACCTGACCCCATCCCCCAGCTTAGGAATTGGTGTCATGGAAATTTGAGATGAACTGTGTTTTGGCCCGCATGATGGTGATGATGATGATGATGGTAGTGATGGTGGTTATGATGGTAGTGATGGTCATTACTAATGATGTTGGTGATGATGGTGATGATTATAATGATGTGGTGATGGTGGTGATTATGATGGTGGTGATGGTGGTGGGGATGGTGGTGATGATGATGGTGATGATAATGGTGATGATGATGGTGGTGGTGATGGTGAGGATGGTGGTGGTGATGGTGGTCATGATGATGGTGATGATAGTGGTGGTGATGATGATGGTGGTGGTGATGGTGAGGATGGTGGTGGTGGTGATGATGGTGATGATGGTGATGGTGATGGTGATGATAGTGGTGGTGATGCTGATGCTGATGATGGTGATGATGATGGTGATGATGGTAGTGGTGGTCATAATGGTGGTGATAGAGCCAATCCAGCCCTTATCACATGCTAGGGACTGATCTATCTGCATTGCATGGGTTAATTCATTTAATTATAAGAATCCTATGACCTTTGTACTATTATTATCTCCATTTTATAAATGAAGAACAAAGGCAAGGAGACAAGTTTGGCAGTGTGCATTGTCAAGGGGTGGAGCCGATATTGAGCTCTGGCTGGCATAAGCACTGTGCCACCCTGTCTGTCTCTCAAGTATGCTGAGCAGCCATGCAGAGCAAGGCAGTGCTCTGTGAGGCAGACAGGCTCTGGGCCAATGCTAACAGAAACATAACGTGAGTCATGTGCATAATTTAAAACTTAAAAATAGTCCTGGCCGGTGTTGCAGGCTCAATCCCTGGTGGGGTGTGTGTGCAGGAGCAGCAGATGCATGTTTCGCTGTCACATTGATGTTTCTCTCTTTCCCTCTCTTCCTTCTTCTCCCTTTAAGAATCATAAAAATATTTTTAAAAAGTAAAAAGATGCGGGGTAATTATTTAATATGTTGCATTTAGCCCCTTGCATTTAGTCCATTATTGTCATTCCAGCATGTAGTCAATGTAAAATATTATGTATAAAGCACTGTGCATTTTTTTGTTTTGTGCTGTCTTTGAAATTTAGCATCTGTTTTGCACTTCTCATGGGAAGTGACCAGTAACAGGTTGCTAGCTCCTGGCCTCTCTCAATTGGCCTCACCACTCCCACGTGCTCAGCAGCCACACGTGGCTGTGTCTGTGCAGGATTGCCCACCCTTTTTGCTCTCCTGGCTCACAGCCTGACTGGGAGCCAGATGGCCCCGTGCTTTGCTTCGCATTTGCCACCAAAGCTCCTCATCTGTGGGTCCAGTCATGCCTGACTCCCTGCCCCCTGGCCCATGGCTCTCCAGTGCACCTTCCCAATAGTTTCCGTCTTTCTCGAACCTGACTTCACCCAGGTGCTTCTTTCTGTCCAGAGCCCTTTAGGTGGCGCTGGAGCTGAGTCCCAGAGGACAGAAGAATTTGGCAGGTCAGGAGTGGGGTGCTGGGAAAGCCAGTGCAGGCAGGGTGTGTGTGGGGGTGTCCCCGCCACTGCTCTTTCCGGGACCAGAGCTGGGGAGTCTGGTGTGGGGCATTTCCAATGATGGTCATTATAGCTGCCAGTTGCTGGGCATCTGCACATAGACCTGACATTGTTCCTTAAATTCTCACAATAGCCCATAATGCAAATATAACCCCCTTTTTATCTTAATTAATGGATTTGCTGGTAGGGGAACTGAGGCACAGAGAGGTTAGCTGTTTCTCAGTCACTAGGTGGTCAAGCCAAGACTGAGGCCAAGGCTGTCTGACTCCCACGCCTGTCCTAGGCCAGGGCACTCATGAGGAGGGGGAATTACTCTTTGTAGGTCCCGGGGGCCTTGAGGTGTGTGCAGGGGTGTGGCAGAGGGAGGATTATGAGGCTGCATTGTGTTTATCTCAGTGGATAAATGGGGTGTCATGAGAGGACAGGGTAGAAAATGGGAAGATGCTCCCTGTTTTAGATGGGCTCCGTGGGATAACTGCCATGATTTAGGCTCTTTGGTCCATGCTGCAGGGGACAGCATCCTTTGGGGGAGCTCAGCCAGCCTGTGAGCACGGCTGGGGGTCACTGCGGTGCTGTGCTTGGTCTGCCATGACGGGTGGAAATGGGGGACCCCCTGCTCTGTTCAGGGGCTTTGCCCCTCAGATCGTTTCTCTCTTGCTGTTTCAGTCTCCCCCTTGCTTCAGTTCCTGCCCTGCACCCCCCAATGCTACCTGCGAGGAGAAGCCCAGCTGCTTCCCCTGCATCTGCTCTGCTAGCACCAGCCCGCCCGCGTGGCCCGGGGACACGTGGCACTCACCTCCCTTACCGCCTCCTCACCCACATCCTAACGTCTCCCCCACGTGGCCGGGCCACAGTGCTCAGCTGGTCGCCCAGACGCCCATCTCGGTGTTGCTCTGAAGGTGTCTGTAGCTGGAGTTGCCCTCTGCGGTCAGTTGACCTTATGTAAAAGCATTTGCCCTCCGTAATCCGGTGGCCCATTCAGTCAGAACACTCTCCCCCAGGAAGGAACTCTGTGCCAATCCCAGCCTCAGCCCCGGCCCTGGCCTCAGGGCGCCAGCCTGCGTCTGCCCTGCAGCTGTCAGACAAGCTAGTTCCCAGATAGGGGGCCCAAGCTCCTCCCTCCTTCCCCTGAGTTTCTCCACAGCTCTGCTTCCTCCTGGTGAGAACCAAGGCTGCCTCCACTCTCCCCGCCACCCCCCCCCCTCTGCTGCAGGTGCACACTGTGTCACTAGAGGGCTTACCCGCTTACCCACTCCTCTCCGGGGTTGGTGTGAAGTCAGGGGCTGGCTTTGTTGGCCCGACCTGGATGGATCCTGTGCCCTCTCCTGACCCAGAGTGTGGGAGCAGGGGCACTGGGGGGCGCCCCCTGGAGCTGCAGGGACGTTCCCAGGAGTGGAGGGATATGTGCGGCAGGTCAGGGGCTGTGAAGCTGCTGCCGGCCGCCTCCCTTCCTCCATGTCTTCAGCAAAGGCGGTCGTCCCTCGTGCTCTCATGGCATTTGCTTGTACCCTAACCTAGTTCTTAGTTTTGCCGCTAACTCAGCATTACGGTGTCTCACTTCCTGCGCCCAGCGGCACCCGAGGGCCTGCTCTGCGGGTTTGTGCTGTGGCCTCTGGGCACCGGTGCCCGCGCCTTTCCTCCCTTCCCGGCTCGCACATCGCTTTCCCAAATCTCACAGGTGCTTTTATATCTGCTGTTATTGTTGTTAATAACAGTGACTGCTAAGTTCGTGCCGAGCACCTTACACTGCTGTCTCATTTCATCCAGGCATTTACTCCTCCAAGGAGGTATTATTATGCTCATCTTATGGCTGAGAAAATTGATGCTCAGGAAGGTTTGAAATGACTTCCCAAGGCCACATGGCTGGGGCGCTGAGCGAGCTAGACTTCAAACCCAGAGCAGTCTGGTTCTGCGGGCTCTCCTCAGCGCAGCAGCTGCTTCTCGTGTCACCTGAGCCCTCAGGTGACCTGGTGAGTGCCCACTGCATGCCAGGTGCAGCCTGGGCCCTGGGACAGTGGGAGAGGGGCACGAGGATGGTCAGAGAAGACCTGGTTCAGCAGGTGAGAAGCCTTAGGAAGAAGAGGGGAAGGGGTGTGGCTGGCTGTCACAGGTGAGGGGAGGGGCCCCCTGGCAGCTCCGGAAAGCTTCCTCTGAGGGGTGACATTTGATAACGGGAGGCATGAAGGAGGCAGTGCCATTAAACTGGGAAGAGGGACAGCAGACGTGAACCCGAGGTGGCAGTGAGCATGGCTGCGAGGCTGGAGGTGAGGAGGGGGAGGGAGAAGCGGAGGTGCCTCTGAGGCCCTGGGGGAGGAGCTGGAGTTTGATTCTAAGCATGTTAGGAGGCCATTGGTGAGTTTTTAAGCAGGACAGAGACCTGACTGCTTCACCCATAGAAAAGCCAGTGTCTGTGCTGTGTGGTGGGCCACCTGCAGGGGCAGCGGTGGGGGTTGGGAGGCCAGGCGGTGGGAGGAGACTGGTGGCCTCGGAAGGCAGCAGTGGTCATGGGGACGAGAGGCTGGGTTTGAAGTATGTTGTGGATCATAGTGAAGAGTGAGGGAAGGGGAGGTCTCCAGGGAGACTCGCAGGCTCTGGCCTGAGCAGCTGGATGGGGTGACGCTGTTTACTGGAACAGGGATGGAGAAGGGAGACTTCTGTTTTGCCTGCTTTAAGTTTAAAATGCCCGCATCCCAGCGGGCAGATATGGAAACCCTGGCGGAGTCCAGGGTAGCGGCTGGGGTCAGGTGTGGGTGGTATTTGAAGCCACCGGACTGAAGGAGCTCATCTAGAGGAGAGAAGGGGCTGGTGAGGACCTGGGGGAGAAGGGGTGCTGCCTCCGAAGTCCCTGCCCAGTGGGGGCCCGGCAGCCCTGCTCGAGGCTGCGGGTGTGGCGGTAACGCAGGGCCTGAGAGCCTTCTGCCTGCCCCTTGGTGCCTGCTGTTCGGCCTCGGAGACCTCACCGGCCTCTGTGAAGGCTGGGTAGGCTAGCTGTGCATGGTCTTCTGGGTCCTGACCTCCTGCTTCCGGGAGGAGGCGAGGTCCAGTGTGCTGTCTCGACTCAGTAGGGTCTTCCTGGACCCGAGCTTCCCATGCACAGAGAGCTGATGGCCCTATTCATCAGCAGTCTGGTCGCCTTGGACACCTCGCACATCCTGTTCCCTTGGTGTTCCTTGGCCTCTCTCCGCCCCGCCTGTGACTGTCCTTGAGGGACACACAGCACAGCCGTGGTGTCCTCCCTCTGGCACGGCCCCTGTCCCACAGGAGGCCCCAGGACTGCAGCCTGTCCCTCCTTGTCCTGATGCAGAGTCCCAGGAAGGGCGGGTGGAGGGAGGAGAGGGAGCTCCACCAGCGCTTGGACCCGCCAGCTGCCCTGGACCCGGGCCAACCGACAGACACTGGCTCTGCCTTCTCCTCCGGTGACAGGGCTGAGACGAGCTGCAGATATTTGATTCCTAATGAAGTTTGATTGCTACTCTAGAATGGTAGGATGAACTCCAAATGCTTTCTGGGTACTCATGTCCTTCTAAACTGAAGATCTCTGATCACCATGGAAACGTTGGCACAGAATTAGAACTTGCATCTTCAGCTGCCCTTGTGAAGTTAGTGGGAAAGGCAGCTCTGGGCTATGAGAGTGCATTTGGTACCCCGGGTGGAGGCTGCGTGGCTATTGCCAGGAGAATGGCAGGCCCACTGCTGCCCCTGCCCCCGCCCTGCCCCCTCCCCCGCCCCCGCCCCCGCCGGGTGAGCATGGAGTGGCTGGGGCATCCCAGTCCAGCCACCATGGGGCAGTCCTCAGTCCTCAGTGGACTGTGCAGTCCATAGTGGAGGGGGGCAATCGGCAGAGTGTGGATTTCTTTGTTGATTCTGCGTTTTCTTGGTGGGAAGGGGGCTAATAATATCGAGGGGCTTCTGTGTGGCAGACATGTCCCCATAAAGCAGAGGCTAACTACTGGCAGGGGCTTTGGGGTTGTGGCTCTAGCACTTACCTTTCTTGAGTCTCAGTTTTGCCATCTGTAAATGGGAGTAATTATAGAACTGCCCCTGGCATTGCTGGAGCAAGCGGATGAGATGGGGAGAGCGCACAGCTGGGCACAGTGGTTGGCACACTGCCAGGACATTCTCCACGTTACCGCTCCTGGAGAGGCCCTGCCCCCGTGCAGGCTCTGCCTCGATTCAGGAGGTTCTGCCTGGACCCGAGCCTCCCTGCACAGAGAGCTGCTTGTATTCGTTAACTCACACACCTTGACGAGCTACCTCTCGGTGCTTGGCGCTCAGGATGTGCCTCGGTGAGTAAGACACTCAGGATCCTGGGCCTCTGGCCAGACGCACCGTGGCTGCTGGGAGGGAGCCCCTAGGCTGTGGCCAGCCCAGAGTCAGCCAGGAGTCAGGGCTGCTGCAGATCAGGTGTGGACTGTGGGCCGCGCTCCATGTCCTATGCGTTCGCTCTTCCGGGGGCAGCCCAGTGGGCGCAGCTGGGGCTGCCTGGCCAGCCTCTGTGCCGTGAGTTTGCTCACCTGTAAGTCGGCTTGCTGTGAAGGGGACCCGTGTGAGCGTGGGGGCAGTGTGAGCGTGGGGGCAGTGCACAGAAGGTGCCGCGTTACTGCGCTACTCCCCTCCTCCTCTGGCCTCGAGCTCCCGGCAGGGGGGACGTCTGCCCTGGGAGGAGGAGCAGGGGTGTCGGCTCTGGCAGCCAGGGTCCCGTTGCCCCCCTGGCATTGATTATTGTCCCCATCCTCCTCGAAGTCCCAGAGCAGCCCCGGCATTTCTGGGGCCTTCTGGTGGCTGGTGAAGGGCGGCCCCACAGCTCCGCCCTCGCAGGGGCGGGCATGTGACAGGTCAGCTGGGACGATGTACTTTGGAAGGGAAGTTCAAATTATGCTTCAGGATAATACCCTGTCTCCCCTTACCATCCCCGCCCCCGCCCCCCCAATCCCATTTGTAATTTGGCCCAAAAGGTTCTGGCGGGTGTTAACGAGCCTGTGCTGCATGGGTCGGCAGTCCTATGAGCTGCAGATCCTGGCTTGAGTCACATAGATGTGGGTGGAATGTTGGCGTTCAGCAGGCGTGGCCCTTGCCCCACCGTGTTTGCTCCCTGAATGGCCTGGCGGCCTGGTTGGGGCGCCTGTCTGGGCTGGGACGGATCTTTGCCACGGTCTTGCTTTCAATGACCAGAATGAAGCAGCAAACCTCTGCTTCTAAGGCAGAATGCACACTTGGGGGGGGGGGGGGTCAGCTCAGGCCCAGGTAAGGGCGGGGCTCCGGGGAGCGTATGTCCAGTCCCTCAGCCTCTAAGCAGCCTCCATTCTCCTTCCTGGCCTGGGGTGGTTCTGATCATCTGCACATGGTTCAGGCAGATGAAATGTGGGTGTGAGTGTAACAGTGAGCGGACTGTGTGTGTGAATGTGTGTGTGCGTGCAGGTGTGTCTGAGTGTGCAGTGTGGGTGTAGTTATCAGCATCACGCTAGTAAATGCTTAACAACTGGCTCTCCACAAAACAGGAAACCTCGATTTGCAGTTTTGCTGATTCTGGGTGTAAATGCTCCCAAGATGGCTGGTGTGAGCGCCATGAGTTCACTGAGCATGGAGCAGGGCGGGGACGACACACCACTCTGTGGCATTTCAGACATAACAGGCATTAAAAGCCTCATGGGCACAGGTCATGGTAAAATGAAGCAAAATAATTAAGAAGTGATGAGCTTTGGGTATTTACCGATTTTGTTTGTAATGTAATTTGTTTGATTATAAGTGTATATAATTTATAGTGGCTGTGTTTGATAACTGGCTCACAAATTTTCTGAAAATTTAACAATAGGCACTAATGAGGTGGTTCAAGCTGGTTCTAGAACAACTATGTGAGCATGTGTGTGACTGAGTGTGAGTATAAGTGTGCAAGTGACTATAAGTATAAGTGTCCAAGTGGCCAGATCCCCGGGGCCTTGGATCCTGAGGTTTGTGTGGCTTGGCTTACTCCTCCCTGTTGTCTACGCGGAAAAGGCCAGTTTGTCCCTCCTGAGCTGAGCTCTCTGAGGGCCCTGGAGCCCTTTCCTCCCCGAGACATGGCAGGGCAGCCCCACCTTCCCATGCCCCTCGCTCCTGGCACGTGTGAGCACGTGTGTGCCTGAAGGTGTGAGTGAACATGAGTGTGTGAATGTGGGCAAGCATGTAAGTGTGAGAGCATGAGTGTGCCCTGTGTGAGTGTGAGCACGTGTGTGTGAGTGTGCCCGGCAAAGTGAGGGCTGGGAGGCGATCCTGCACACCAGCGTGGGCTGGGGCTGAGTGGCTGTCTGCCCAGGGTGAGTCCCCACCCCCGCCCCTCCTGTTTCTGTCCTTTGTCCTTGGTTTCCCACCCACCAACCCGGGCAGGCAGACCCTGGCGCCGACATCCCATGCTCCTTCCTCGCTTTCATGCCCACAGCCAAAGGCCCTCCTCTCTGCCCCATCTCCTGCCTACGTTCGCTCCACTGGGTCCGGCCCTGGCCCTGGCCTTGGCTTCTGGTTGCCTCCAGACCTTTGCCCTCCAGGTCACATCCCTCTTACAGAATTGCCAAGGGTCTCTTTGGAAAGGAAACCCTTTCTTCCAGTCCAGGGTGTGTCTGCACTGTCCTCTGTGGTCTGCCCTGCCTTGGACTCCAGCCTCATCTGCGCCACATCCCCGGGACCCCTACTCCCTGCTGCTTCAGAGGCCCTGGCAATGCCCCCAGCCAGCCCTGACTGCCCCTGACCTCAGCTCCACCTGATGCCAGCTTAGAGGACTTCTTTTGTGGGCACTGCCCACTTGCCTCAGGGGCTGGCACAGACAGTTGTTCCCAGGACAGTGTTCACGTCTCTCTCCTCTCCTGTGAGGTCTTCGTGGGCGGCCATCCACCCCACCTGGTACCCATCTGGCACAGGTTGGCATGAGGCCCTGTGCATGGTGCCCAGGCTCGGCCAGGGCTGGGTTCTTCTGCAGAGGTGACATTCGGATGCCCTGGGAGGGGCGGTGGCATCCTGGGCCCTGGCCATACTTCACTCCTGGATCTGGCTGGCATTGCCTTTTCAAAGGCAGGTTCCAGAGGAAACAAATTAAAGCTGAGTAATTATGTAAATTAAATACGTAAGTAAAAGACCATCTGTCATGAGGTCAGCGGAGGGCTGTGCAGACAGAGGCTGCTGCCAGGGCTGGCGAGGACCAGAGGGTGGAGCAGGGGAGGTGTGGTGGCGCTATGTCAGGTCGCCTGGCTCTGGCCACGGGGGGCACTCAGGCGCGCACAGGGGCTCCTGGCCGCCTCCCAGAGCACGGACTGACTCGCTGCCCCTCGGTCCTTCTTCTGCCTCCACTGGACTCGGAGTGGCAGGCGGGGTGAGGTGGGCGTGGCTGGGGCCACAGGCCACCCTGGTGCCTTCCTTCTGTCCTGATGCTTTCTGGCCAGTCTCAGGAATGACACCAGGGCCGTTTTCCTCAGGCCCCTGAGGGTTCCTACCCACAGGGCCAAGTGGCCAGATCCCCGGGGCCTTGGATCCTGAGGTTTGTGTGGCTTGGCTTACTCCTCCCTGTTGTCTACGCGGAAAAGGCCAGTTTGTCCCTCCTGAGCTGAGCTCTCTGAGGGCCCTGGAGCCCTTTCCTCCCCGAGACACGGCAGGGCAGCCCCACCTTCCCATGCTCCTCGCTCCTGGCACGCCTCGAGTGCCACCTGCATGTCTGTCTGCATTGGGCTCCTCTTTCTAACCATCCACATGATGTGGCCCAGTGTGGGCATCAGACATGTGCTTGGAGAAAGCTAAGTGAGTGAGGCATTCGTGGAGCCACGCCATGTCCTGTCCCCGAGGAGGTGAGCAAGGAGTGGGGTCAGCAGGTGGCCTGGGTGTGCTCTGGGCAGGTCTCAGGCATGGAGCCAGCCCAGCGGAGGCTGCTGGTTCCAGCAGGTGGGTTTCTCCTCAGGGGTAGTTTATGGAATTAATGAAGACGCTGCATTCTACTTGTAATGTCGGTTATTCATATTGATTGCAAATTAGCAGCTGGTAAAGGCACGCACCACATTCTCATCTTGTTGTCGTCCTTAAAAGCTAGACTGGGCCCTGGACCAGCACAGGGCCCGGCTCCGGCTGCGGTGGGAAGAAGCCTGGCAGCCACCTGAGGCAGCACAGAACGCAGAGGCTCTGCTGTAGCTGGGTGTGGGGTTGAGTCCCAGCTCAGCTCTGAGCCCAGCACTCACCTGTGAAATGGGTGTAATGTGCAATTCCCTACGACGGGGGCTGACCTGCCTCTCCTCAGGCCTCCCGGCGCCTCCGGCTGATCCACAGATGTGGGTAAAGAGCTCTGGCTCAGCATCAGAATTCGGGCCCCAGATCTACCTCTAACTGGCTGGATGCCTCCAAGCCATACATCAGGGTGTCCTGGGGATGAAATGAGGCAATATATGCAGAAGGTTAGCGTAGTGCATGCACAAAGCCAGACTCTATAAGCAAGTGCTGTTGGGACGATTCTGTCCACCTGACCACGTGTGACATCAGTCCTGCCCGGCCACGGAGGGAGCTCATTTGTCTGTGACTTTAGCAAAAGGCAAAGTCATCGGCTTGGGAGCCCCCTTACAAATTCAAGCATGGCTGTTTTGGGCAGACACGGGGAAATCACTTCCAGATTTGCTTTGGAATCTTACTTAAATTAGAAGTCCAGGAAAATATGCTGAACTTTGCTGTTTTAAAAACAACTTTAAAAATTTATTTTAGAGAGGGAGGAAGGGGACCCACACACACATCCACACACAGAGAAACATTGATGTGATGGGTCTGTTGCCTCACAGGCACCCTGACCAGGGATTGAACCGGAAACCTCGGTGTGTGCCCTGACCTGGAATTGAACCTGTGACGTTCCGCACTGGACAACATTCTAATCAACGGAGCCACATGGGCCAGGGCTATCCTGAACTTTCTTAAAGCACGACTGTGACCATTCCTCCTGCTTGCTGTGTGGTGTTACTGGAGAGACTCAGCCTCGCTGGCTTCAGTTTTCCTATCTGTGAAACTGGATGGTTACTCCTTCCTCACAGGCTGTGGAGAAGCAGAAAAAAATGAGGCGTCTAAGGACCCAGTAGCGTGAAGGGAGTTCTGGCTGTGGGTCTGCTTCCCGGGCCCAGAACCCGAGGCATGAGCGACCTGTCTGGGCTGGAGGCCAGTCCCCTGCAGGCCAGTCCAGCGGGGCTTGCTCCCTGTTGGACCAGGAAAGAAGCCTGTGGAGAAAGGCCATTCTGAGTTCGCATCCTGAAAAGATGGCACAAGAGCTGCAGGACTGTGCAAACCAACCCTACAATCTTGGCAGAAGAACTGCCAGAATCAGTATCAAAACGCTCGGGAGTGAAAGGTGACAGCAGCATCAAACTTCATTTGTGAAAATTCTGAGAATCTTTGGCATATTACAGTTTCTTTAAGAAAGGATCTCAGTCGATGAAGGGAATTATCCAAGGGACTGTGTATTGCCGTGGGAATAAGGGAACTGCCAGATTAAAAAATAGGATGGAGCCAGGGATTTGCAACAAGAGGCAGTAGCAGGTCAGCATGCAGAATTTATCCAAATACTGGAGCCCAACTTGGAACAGAAGCTGACGAAGAATTATCTTATGAACCCATTTTCATCATAATGTGTAAAATGCAAATTTTGATCATTATGTAAATTAGTTACTTGGTGTAATTTACTTAATTCAAAGCACCTAATGCAGTGTGGTATGTTTTTTCCAGAGTGCCAGAATAGACATTTAAATTGTTTTTAATCTAGATCTTACAGCCTGATTATTTAAAGTGTTTGTTTTTTAAGTGGAAAGGAACTGAACTTGGGGAGAAATGAGCAGTGTGATCAGCTGATGCCCTCTGTCGCCAGGGCCTCAGGCTCCCCCATGGACCCTATGTTTGAAATGACACATGTGTGCACACCCTGAGAACAAATGCGATTGCGGACGGCCCATTCTCTTCTCCGGAGCCTGCCCTTGGCTGGTGTGCTGGCCGGACCTGGAACCTGCTGGAACCTGCGTGGGCCCCGGTCGTGGGCAGAAATTTGTTTTCTTTCTCAGAGGGTTTTCACGGCAGACCTGCCTCTTCAGCCACTTTACACTTTTGGAATTTCTGTTGTCACAGAAGGGAGAGCCGGCATCTGCTTGTCAGGTTGGCACCTCCCTTCTTGATGAGCCTAGAACAAGCGAGCTGCCTTGTTCCTGTGGGGCCCTTTTGGGGATGTTCCCAGGGCTGTCGAGAGGGCTGGTGGGGGCTGACAGCCACTGAACATTGCCTGTGCTGTCCCTTCTGAAGGATCGAGCGCCCCAATGAGGAAGGGGGGGCTAGCTCTGTTCTGCAGAGGGAGGAATGGCTTAGAGAGGGGGCCATCCAAGTCACCTGCTAGTGAAGGGGGGGTTCCAACTCAGTCTTATTCTGTGCCTATTCTGTGTCCTGGGGGAGTGTGGCCCATGGGCTGCTGTGTGCTCCTCCCTGAGCTCACCCAGCTCACCAGGGGAGAGGGTGACACCCTGCTCAGGTGTGGAGGCTGGCAGATCAGGAGACAACTGCCACTGGAAAGGTAGTTTGTCACCCACTGTTCCCAGGAGGAGGGGGCGCACCAGATGGTGGGGACCACCAGGGGAGGACCAGGGTTGGTCCGGGGAGGGAGGGAGAATGGGAACTGTGGGCCAGAAAGAGTCCTTGTGGTTCCTGCAGGAAGGACTGGGTGAGGCAGGTAGGTAGGCTCGTTGGGATAACTCCAGGGGGCTCGGGGCACAGGGGTCCTAACTTGCCTGGTACCTGGCTCTGGGGTGACTCAGTAGGTGGATAGGGCCCAGGGGCTCTGTGTGGCTGATTTGCATATGAAAGGGTGCTCTGGGTGCACTGTTACGACTGGGAGCTGGCTAACCTGTAGGGCAGCCCCTCAGGGCCAGCAGGGCCCAGAGAGCAAACCATGGGGACATGGAAATAAAAGACACACTTAACACAGGAGGCAGGACTTTATGGAGGACAGCGGGGAGGGGGGTGGGGTGGGAGGTCGGGTGCCACTCTGGAGGACTCCCAGGGCCGGGTCTGCCATGGCTGGTGTCGGGGCAGCTGAATTGTGACCAGGAGAGGGGAGGCCTCCCACCCAGATGAGATGCTCAGCAAGAAGGCAAAGAGCAGTGGCACTGCCCCGAGGGAGGGGGCCAGCACTGAGGCCTCTGGTCACCTGGAGCCAGCTGCTGCCTGGGCCCAGGGACACTTGCTTTTGATTGGAACCAGCAGTGGGTCTTTGCAATCTCTCTTTGGACGCAGTCTCCAGCGCACCCCTCTCTGTAGCTGCCCTGCCTTGGTGGACGGGGGCGGGCACTGAGGAAGGAGGAGCCTGGCAGGGGCCTGGGAATGAGCTGGAGACTGGGAATGAGCTGGTGGGGCTGACAGCCGCTGAATATTGCCAAGCCTCTGGGAGGAAATTCAAAGCATGTATTTGAGGGATAGGTAGGAAGGTTCAAAAAAGTCCATAGAATCAAGTTGTGTCTCAGATTTTAGAAAATTTGACAACAACCCCCAAATACCTGTAACTGAACTCTGTCTGGGTGGGAGGTGGCCGCCTGCATGCATACATACATGCGTTACAGATGAGCACCTTCTTCATAAGCCTCTCAGTTGGTGGACCTTTATTGGAAATTTAAAGTAGCAGAGGAAGCAGTTGGAAATGGTTTCGGTTTTCAGAAAAAAGGTGTGTAAAATACCCAGCGACTTCCTGGTATTTTCCAGAGGAGTCATAGAAAAGCCACAGGTGTAATCCTACTGAAAAAACCTAGTGTGTGCCCAGTTTCAGCTCCTCACATGTGGCTCGGACTCTGTCAGATCCAGGGCTACCGTGTAGGTGCTGAAGTCGTGCTCGTGTCGGCTGGTTCTTACTTTGCTTCATTTGATTCGACAAACTTCTCCTGTCTCTGACTCTGCTGTGCCCTGAGCCTGGGCTGGATGGCGAGGTGAGAGGGACCGAGTTGCTGCCCAGGTCCCGCGGGGTGACCTGCAGGGAGGCGTGAACGCTGGCTCCGGATCTGAGATGCTCTCTGAGAACAGGCATGATTTCACCTGGTTCTTGAGGGAGAAGGAGGGTCCTGAAAATTTCAAGTTGGAAGCATCCAGGTGGAGAGTGTGTGTGTGTTGTAGTGTATGTGTGTGAATAGACATATGGTAGTACATATGGTAATGTGTGTGAATGTACATATGGTAATGTGTGTATGTGTGTATAGTAGTGTGTGTGTACATTTGGTATTGTGTGTGTATGTACATATGGTAGTGTGTGTGTGTACATTAATAGTGTGTGTGCGTATGTACATTTGGTGGTGTGTGTGTACATATGGTAGTGTGTGTGTGTACATTTGGTAGTGTGTATACATATGGTAGTGTGTGTGTATGGTAGTGTGTTTGTGTGTACATTGATAGTGTGCGTGCGTATGTACATTTGGTAGTGTGTGCGTGTACATGATAGTATGTGTATGTACATATGGTAGTGTGTGTGTATACATTTGGTAGTGTGTATACATATGGTAGTGTGTGTGTATGGTAGTGTGTGTACATTAATAGTGTGTGTGTGTATGTACATATGGTAATGTGTGTGTACACATGGTAGTGTGTGTATGGTAGTGTGTGTGTACATTTGGTAGTGAGTGTGTACATATGGTAGTGTGTGTATGTACATATGGTAGTGTCTGTGGTGTGTGGTGTGTGTTTGTGTGCACGTACGTGTGCATGGGGGCTGTCCAGGGAAGGGCACAGAGTATCTTTTCTGCAGTTCTGGTGCATGGCTTCTGGGGGTGGGGGAGGCAGTAGGTGGTGGCAGAAAAAGATGTTGGGATCAGATCCTCTCCCATCCCAGGCTGAGATGTAGGGCTATTTGTGTATAATAAGGAAGTCTCTAGAAGGCTTTTATTTGTTTGTGATTGATGCTTTTGAGGATATTAGTTTCTTGTAAACTTTGAAATGAATGTGTGTTTTTCATGGGTGTGTTAGAGGAGGCTCTGCATGAGCAGATATGAACCTGGGAACCATTGGAGGGTGCGCACCATGGGAGGCCTGCAGGAGGCTGCTGGCGAGAGTGGGAAGGACAGCAGTGCTCGAATCTCAACCTGGGGAAGCATCATGGAGAGGCAGGTGCTCAGGGAAGTCTAGGAGGAGAAGGTGAGAGCCTTGGCCAGCCTAGGCGTCCGCTGCTCTCTCTGAGCTGTCAGAGGGAGGCCTGGGCTGGGCTGGGAGTGTGACCAGCTGTGCAGGGGGAG
Organism: Plecotus auritus; assembly: GCF_963455305.1. Classification (NCBI taxonomy): domain Eukaryota; kingdom Metazoa; phylum Chordata; class Mammalia; order Chiroptera; family Vespertilionidae; genus Plecotus; species Plecotus auritus. The sequence continues at coordinate 62,729,580 of NC_137783.1, forward strand.
GGCTGCAAGGATGGGACACAGGCTGGGTACTCTGGAGGCCCATGAAGGACAGAGAGAGAAGGACACCCCCGCCCCCCCCCGCCAGCATACACAGACCCAGCGTTGGGAAGCTGGCCTGGGGAGGGAGCTGGGGCAGGGCAGAGGAAGCCCAGGGCTCGGTGCTTGGGGCCTGTGTCCTCTCCTCCACTGCGGTGGGTGCTCCCCGGTGCCATCTCTCCCGGCCTCCTCCCTGCCTCCCGCGGCAGCTCCAGTTGGTGTCACAGATGCCAGAGGTTTCCAGTGTGGCCCTCCCGCCTGATCCCCTCACAGTAGTGCCCTCCTCCCCCACATTTTCCTCCAAGCTCTGAGCGCCCTTGGGAATGATCTACTGAGCACGTGTTCACTTGTTCCGTCTCTTCCCCAGCCTGAGATGTGAGCACCATGAGGCAGGGACATTGCGGGTCGGTCACACTGTGTCCCAGCCCCGAGGAGAGGCCGCACGGAGAGAGCTCCCAGGGTGTACAGCGATGCAAAGGAGCAAGCGCGCCTTCCAGCATGGCCATCAGGTCGGGTACAGCAAAGATGGCTGCTGACAGGGTCTGGGGAGAGCCCAGAGGGTGGGCCAGGGAGACAGGCCTGCCCCAGGGTTGTCTCATCAGATTCCTCTGGGAAAGGACTTGCCCGTGTTCCAGGAGCTGCTGCCTCTCCGGGAGCAGGATGCCTCGCCTGTTCTGGGCGGCCGATGCCCTTTCATGGCCCTGCCCTCTCTGAAATGGGCGGCCGTGAGGCTGGCGTGGTCCCAGCAGCTTCCTCCCCAGTGCACGTGGGTCTGGTGGGGCTGCACTGCATGGACCGGGCAGCCAGTCTGCACAGAAGACAGCTTGGGCCAACGTCCAGAACGCGTGGGGCCACGGGAGCTACTGAGGTGCCGCCCTGCTGCCCACAGGAGCAGCCCCAGCGTGTCCCTAAGGACCTTCATGGGGAAGCCTCCCTTCCGAGACACCTGGTTTTCTCGGGGGGGGATAGGGAGCATTGCAAACAGGGTCTCTTGTAAGGAGTAGGGGGTTTTGTTGGAGACAGTTTCTGGGCCCCAGGATGGGGAATGGCAGGGGCCTGACTGCTCTTCTGACCCCAGCTGGCCCCAAGCGCAGCGAGGAAGGGCTGCAGAGGCTGAGCGGACTGTCAAGACTGGCAGTGGCTTGGCAGGCCCTGGAAGGAGTGAGGGCCTGTCCCGGTGGCTGTCACCGCCTGCCCACTGCGTTCAGACTGGTCAGAGCTCAGGCCATGGCATGCGGACCGCTGGTGTCCAGGCAAAGAAGCACCAGGGGCCTGGCCTTGGGCTGGCTCCTGAGCCCCGTGGGCAGGGCATGGGAAACCCATAGTGCATCGGCGCCTTCGGCCTGTCCGCCAGTTATTGCTCAGGAAGAAATCCCCCCACCGAGGTGGCTGATGAGCAGAGGTCCCTGCCCGTTCTGCTCTGGACGTCCTTGTGCTTCTGAACTGGGCTGGTGGCTGTGGGCCAACCTGCTCCTTCCCGATGTGCGCCCACCATCGCAGGCAGCCAGCTGCTCGCGCGGCAGTGGCAGGGTCCAGAGCAGGGGCGTAGACATGTATTCACACCTGTGCTTATGCCAGTGAGAAGTGTCCCAGGCGCCAAAGCAGGTCCTCTGGCAAAACCCACACCGGGAGCGGGCAGGGTCTTCCTAGTGACAGGGCGGAGACATGGGAATGGGGGGCCGCTGCCAGGGGCCCGAGTGCAGCTGATCGCCTATTTAGAAACATCATGGACACCAGGCCGAGAGGAGATGGTTTCTCAAGCAGAGCCGTGCGCTAGAACTTTATCTGAGGGTCATACCAGTGCTGTCCTGTGTGGCAGCCACCAGCCAGATGTGCTCTTCAGAACTTGAAATGTGGCTCATGTGGCTGAGGAAGTGTGGGATGTTACTGACTTTCAATGAACCTAAGTTTGCATGTCAATGGCCCATGTGAGACCGAGGGCGCAGCCACCACGGCACTGTGCAGAGCTGCTGCGTGCTGGCCTGGGAGCTGGGGCGAGTGTGCACGTGTGTCATGCTGAGGTGCTCTCGCTTATAATCAGGCGTGAGCCGTGCTGTGCTCAGGAGCGGGAGGCGCAGAGCTGACACCAGCCCTGAGCTTGTCTTGCTGGGCCCCTCTCTGGGGGCTCCTGCTCCCGGAGCCCCTTCTGCAGCTGTCCTGCCAGGCCCTGTGGTGGGACTCCCAGCCTCTCCGGGAGCCAGGGGGTTGGCAGCTTGGCCTGTGTCGGGAGCGCTGGCCTGGGGCAGGCGCCAGGCACGGTGCGGTCTTCCTCGGGCGCCTTCTTCCCTTGGCTTCAGGGCAGAGGGCCGACCCTGCCACCAGGCTCCTCCTTTCTGTCTGAGTCAGTGGGCAGAGCAGCATTGAGGTCCCTGGGTGTTGCCAGGCGAGCAGTGTTGGGCACATCTGTGCCCAGGGGCCTATGGAGGAAGCTGGTTGAGATCATGGCACAGTGGAACCAGGTGCCCCTGGCTTGACGACCAGTCATGCGTTTGCCGTTTCTAGGCGGACTCTTGCTCGGGCGCTGCTGTGCCTTCCCCACGGGTCACAGGGGGTTGGCTCTCTGGGCCTTGCAGGTGCAACCCCTAAGCACAAGCAGGTGGCATCTTCCAGAGTGTGGTTGCCAGTCCTATGGAATGGTAGCAGGTCGCTGCCTCCAGTTTACAGATGAGCAGAGCGAGGCACAAGTGGGTAGGTGATTTGCCCCAGTTCACAGAAGGACCCGGTTCTAAGTGTGGAGTCCATGTAGGCGCTCAGATCTGTTCTCAGGGCCTCCCTGGGAGGGCGTGGGGCCTGCACACTACCCAGGGCCCAGCACCCTAAGCACCCAAGTCAGCACTGCAGGGTACTGCCCACTCCATGCCTGTGTGTGCCTCTCCAGACTGCTCTCCCATGTCTGGCTGGTGAGAGGGGCAGCCCAGTGCCCTACAGTGCCTGGTGAGAACCAGGGCCCGCACCGTACAGTGCCCTACAGTGTCTGGTGAGAGGGGCATCCCAGGGCCTGCACCCTACAATGCCCTACAGTGCCTGGTGAGAGGGGAGCCTAGGGCCCATACCCTACAGTGCCCTACAGTGCCTGGTGAGAGGGGAGCCTAGGGCCCGCACCCTACAGTGCCCTACAGTGCCTGGTGAGAGGGGCATCCCAGGGCCCGTACCCTACAGTGTCCTACAGTGCCTGGTGAGAGGGGCATCCCAGGGCCTGCACCCTACAGTGCCCTACAGTGCCTGGTGAGAGGGGAGCCTAGGGCCTGCACCCTTCAGTGCCCTACAGTGCCTGGTGAGAGGGGCATCCCAGGGCCTGCACCCTACAGTGCCCTACAGTGTCTGGTGAGAGGGGAGCCTAGGGCCCGCACCCTACAGTGCCCTACAGTGTCTGGTGAGAGGGGCATCCCAGGGCCCGTACCCTACAGTGTCCTACAGTGTCTGGTGAGAGGGGCATCCCAGGGCCTGCACCCTACAGTGCCCTACAGTGTCTGGTGAGAGGGGCATCCCAGGGCCTGCACCCTACAGTGCCCTACAGTGCCTGGTGAGAGGGGAGCCTAGGGCCCGCACCCTACAGTGCCCTACAGTGTCTGGTGAGAGGGGCATCCCAGGGCCAGTACCCTACAGTGTCCTACAGTGTCTGGTGAGAGGGGCATCCCAGGGCCCGCACCCTACAGTGCCCTACAGTGTCTGGTGAGAGGGGCATCCCAGAGCCCACACCCTACAGTGCCTGGTGAGAGGGGAGCCCAGGGCCCGTACCCTACAGTGCCCTACAGTGTCTGGTGAGAGGGGCATCCCAGGGCCCGCACCCTACAGTGCCCTACAGTGCCTGGTGAGAGGCGCATCCCAGGGCCCGTACCCTACAGTGTCCTACAGTGCCTGGTGAGAGGGGCATCCCAGGGCCCGTACCCTACAGTGTCCTACAGTGCCTGGTGAGAGGGGCATCCCAGGGCCCGTACCCTACAGTGCCCTACAGTGCCTGGTGAGAGGGGAGCCCAGGGCCAGCTCCCTACAGTGCCCTACAGTGCCTGGTGAGAGGGGAGCCTAGGGCCTGCACCCTACAGTGCCCTACAGTGCCTGGTGATAGGGGAGCTTAGGGCCTGCACCCTTCAGTGCCCTACAGTGCCTGGTGAGAGGGGAGCCCAGGGCCCGCACCCTACATGGCTCTGTAGTGCCTGGTGAGAGGGGCAGCCCAGGGCCCGCACCCTACATGGCCCTACAGTGCCTGGTGAGAGGGGAGCCCAGGGCCAGCTCCCTACAGTGCCCTACAGTGCCTGGTGAGAGGGGCAGTCCAGGGCCTGCACCCTACAGTGCCCTACAGTGCCTGGCGCTGGTGGAGCTCTGGAAGTTGGTGGAATGAGCATGCAGGGAATGTTTGGAAGAGAAACTGGTTGGGGTAAAAATCAGGTTGAATTTGAACTGTTTGCTTTAAGTTTAACTCCTGGGTTGGCATGTGCCCCTGGCAGCCCATGAGCAGTTCTCACGCCAGGCGGGTGCCGCTGGTGAGACTGGGCAGGCCGAGGGTCCTTTAGAGGGCAAGGCTCATGTGTGGGTCTCCCTCTGGGAGATGGAATGCAGATATGGGCCAGATGAAGGAAATCCCAGGCTTAAGTGGCTTATGGGTTGAAACTTTGGGTTGCAAGTAACAGAAATCCAGCTGAGCTTGCTTTAGCTCATGCAGCTGAAAAGTCTTGAAGAGACAGCCTTCAGACACAGCTGGGCCCCAGGCTGAAATGGCGCCATCGGGACCAGGTCCCGCTGTGCCCTGCCTGCCTTGGTGGGCGCCATTTGGGGCAGCTCCTTGGGGAAGCCAGCTGGCCCAGGTGGGGCTGCTTCTGAGAGAAAAATGGGCTCCAGGAGGGCTCTGGCCCTGACCAGAGGAGGCTTCTCCTGCTTCCCTCCGCCCTGGGCTCCCACCCGCCCACCTGGAGCTACAGGGCAAGAGCAGCCTCTCCCAGGGGCTGCGCCGAAGCCGACACCTTGGGCTGGCTGCTCACCCTGTGGACTTGGGAGAAGGGTCAGCTGGCTGGAGAGACAGTGGAGGAATGTTCAGCAAAGTCAGGTCATGGGAGCAAGACAGGGTCTGAGCTCAGGGCTGGGGTGTGATTGTTCAGTCACAGGCTAGGGTAGGGACCCAGGCCTTCAGTCAGGGCAGCCAGTGGCCTCCATCATGGCCCAGCAGCCTCAGCATGGGGAGAGGAGGGAGGTGGAGGGAGCCAGGCAGGGCCGGGCCCACAGCACCTGTCGCCGGGAGGCCAGGACTACCATTGGGTGGAAGCAGTAGGGAGGGAGAGGAAGCTTGTCGAGAAGGACTCTTTCTGCCACAGGACCTGCCAGAGGGCACCCGGCCTCCGTGGTGCAGGTCCCTGGGCTGTACTGATGAGGGGCTGGGACTAAATCCGTGCCCTCCAGCTTTTATTCGGTGGGCAGGGAGGTAGACTGAGCCCTCACTTCTGGCTGCCTCCGGGGTGGGGGGGACGCTGGAGCTAGACCTTCCACTGTCCATTTCCACTTACAGGTGGCTCTCCCCTCTTCTCCCACTGCCCAGATATCCGTGGTCTACAAAGCTTCCTGGACCAGGCCTCTCGGCTGGGCCTTGATGTCTCTTTACAAAAGGTGGACAAGAACATCAGCCACGTGTTCACCAGCCTCTTCACCACCATGAAGACGGAGGAGCTGAATCGCTACCGGGACACGCTGCGCCGCGCCATCCTGCTGCTCAGCCCGCAGGGGGCCCACTCCTTCATCAACGAGGTAGGTGGGGCCTGTGGCCACAGGAGTGGCTGCCCACGTGGCTCACATGGGCTGCAGGCATCGTCTGCTTGTCGTGCGTGGCGGAAGCACGTGGGAATCCCCGGGTGCTGGGGTGACAGCACATGGCAGGGTGGGGAGACCGGGCACAATGTGGCTCCTGCCTGGTCCCCAACAGGTGGCCCAAGACTTGCCCAGATGCTGGGAGGCTGGGCAGCGAGTGGGAAGACTGTTTACAAGTCACTGGCAGAGGTTTCTGAGGCAGCACTCAGGCTGGCTTTATTGCTTTCCTAATGTTCCTCTCTGGTTGGCAGTGTAAGCTCTGGGGTAGAGTCAATGTCAAGCTCTCTGCAGGGGCGGCGGCTCTGCCTGGGGTGTGAGCACCTGCAGGAGGTGTGGTTGCCTATCACCAAGTGATACGTGGTATATCTGTGCTTTGTTTTTGGTGACTTTTTTTAAACACCTGCATTAGGGGTTAGGACCTTTTCATGAAGACAGGGCTCACATATTTAACAAAAAGCCATTCATTTTAGGACAGACAACTAGACATGCTCTGGGAGCTGGTGATTGGTACCAGTCCTGGTGGTCTAATGGCAGAGATGACAGCTGGCGTGTGGTCTTCTCTCTGGCCTGGGTTGGGTTCAGGGGGCAGGGGACATGCTGGGATGCCATGTGCCCGGGAGCAGAGCCAACTGTGGGGTGGTGGCGGCTGAATGCTCCCTGCACTTCCCCTCTAACTCGCGGCCTTGGCCTCTGATGGAAAGGGAAATGAATGAAGGGTAGAAATCTACTAGTTCCACCGGATGCAATTTGCTTGCTTATTCTGCTTCCCTCTAATTAATGATTCCTCCGATGCTACCCACGTGTCGGGAGCCAGCATACCCCTGCTGAAGAGATCTACACCTGGAGGCCATGCTGGCCCATAGCACTGCGCTCTCCCTCACCATCGGGGCGCTGGCGGTCAGGCGCTGTGACGTCCTGTGGGCACTGCGTTTTCACCAGAACCTGTTTCCTGTATGTAGGGTTCAGGCCAGTCCCGGAAGTCCAGGGTTGGCAGCATGCACCGATGGGTCCGGGCGTCCTCAGAATGTCCCCAGGGTCTGCTCCCAGGGCAGCTTTCCCCATCCAGTCCCCACCGGAGTTGGCTCTGGTGACCTGTCTGCTAACTCTGCCGCCAGCCTCCTCCTTCTCTTCTCGTCCGTCCCTGTCCTCCTGTCCTCACGCCTTTCCCCCTGTCCCTGCTCTGCTGCTGAGCTTGGCAGGGAAGAACACTGGCTTGAGAGTGACGCAATTTGGGGCAGGTCCCAGCCTCCCCCCACCATGGCTGTGGGAAATCTGCCTCACCTTTGCGTGAGGAGGTGGCAGTTGTGGGTGGTGGCTTCTCCCCAGGCGTCCATTCTCTTCTCACTGTGTGCCTTCATCATGCCCTGCCCGGAGGAGGCAACCGCCCCACCTCAAGGCCCTGGAGGATTCCACACATAACCCAGAGCGGCCCAAACACGCCATTTCCCAGCGGCTCCTGATGCGACTCCTGCAGTGTCAGATGTGCTTGGCGTGGCTGCAGCCACTGCTTCCCTTCCCTAGGCCGCGTGTGCACGCCTTGCTCTGCTGGGGCCGCAGAGCTGGGGGCCCGGGAGCGGCCACCTGGGCAAGAGTGATGTGCTCCTGAGGCTGTGGCTGGAGGCTGTGTGCAGAGCCACACCCGGGTGCCACTGCCTTCAGCTCCGCCTGGTCAGTCTTGGTCTCTGGTCCCATGAGCCTGCCACTGGGCATGGGGAGCCATTGTTTCTGGGGTTCCCTCTAATCTTCCCACTTTACAAGTGAGACACCTGAAGACGTTAAGGGACTTGTGTGAGGTCATGCAAGTTGTCACCAGGGTGCTGGACCGAGTCAAGTCCAGATCTGACCCACTCCAGAGGCCTCGCTGTCCTGTGGCCAGAATGGCCACAGGGATACAAGGGATTCCAGGACCGTAGTAGGTTGAGATGGCCATGCTGGCTCCGCGGGGGAAAGCAGGGCTCTAGGGTCTGGCAGAGGTTCCCAGGGTGTCCACGCCTCCACTGTGAGCAGGAGGGAGGGAACCCCGACCCTGGAGGTGGACTGGCCCCTGTGACTGGGAGGCTAGCTAGCCCAGCGGGTCCCTGTGGAGACCCGGGGACGCCGTCCCAGCAAGAACGCTCCGTTCACTCCTGAACGCATTGTGTCTACACTGACAAGGACAGACAATCGTCATAAGGCTGACCCACTGCCAGGACATGCCCTGATGTTATGAAACTCAAAACGCTGCTATGGGGCAGGCAGCACTCACCACCCCCCGCTGTTGATGACGTGTACCAGCTGTGCCCGCTCAGGGCTGGCATGGAGGCACAGGAAAACCCATGGCTATGTGGCCTGCTCCCCTAACCCCTCGAGAAGCATGTTGATGGGAGTGAGGGGGGAGATAGCTTTGCCTGATTGGTGGGGAAGGCTGGCACTTACACTGTCATTCGTGACAAATTCGGCATGACAGACGCCGACTTGGCCGCCTGGGACACCAGTCCGTGTGCTGCGTGGGTGCTGCTGTTTCTCCTGGCACCCAGGGCATAGCCACTCATTGTGGGGTTGTGGCCGGGGCCCATTCTCCACGGGCTTCTCTGTAATCCCATTTTATTGGGGCGGGGGGCGGGTGGCTACCCTTACTGGGGGCCAACGGTTGGGCAGCTTGGACTTGGTGGTGAGTGGGAGGGTTGGAGGGTGGTGATGGGAGGTATTGGGGCATGCTTGTGGGCTCCTCTCCCAGGCCCCACCTCAGATCCCCTTGCCTTCCATTGCTCAGTCTTGAGTCCACACCCCCTTCTCTGAGGTCTTCTCCTCACAGTCTTAACAACCACACATCAGCATGCTACTCTAGAAGGCTCCCCTGGGGGACTGCGCTTAGGGTGACAGCGTCTGGTCTTGTGACCTCAGGTGCTGGGCTAGGGAGGGCGCCCTGCTCTGGGCATGGCGCTGGAGCTCTGAGGAGGCAGTGGGCTGCAGGCAGGCGCCACTAACTGGGGAGGGAGCAGAGCCTTTGTCCTGAGCACCCGGCTCCTCTCTGGGCTGCTGGCTGCTGAGGGGGCTCCAGGGGCAGCAACACCCCCTGATGCTCTGTTCCCAGGCTCTGTCAGCTGGACCACCAGCCCCACAAGCACAAGGCAGGGAGTAGTGCCCTCTGGCCAGGGACAGGGCTCGGCCAGAGTGTGCGTGATGCTTCCTGGGGCAGGTGACACTGGCTGGGTCTGCAGGAACGAACCTTCATTCCCCATGGTCAAGGTGGGTGAGGTGGGAGGTCAGAGAGCCCGTGTTCAGAGAGGGGTGTGTGGTGCGCTTGTAGCACTGGGCGGGGGTGGCGAGTGGCCAGAGCTGAGGCTGGGATGTCAGCAGGAAGGGTCTCCCTAGTCCAGGGCAGGGACCGGAACTTCAGGACTGGCTTGTTGTTGGGGTCCTTTTCAGGGTCTTTGAGGTTAACGGCCTACAGTGCACGACATAACCACAGCCCCAGGGCTGTTGGGGGCTGTGCATGTCTTTCTGTTCATTCCTCTCTAGTTCTAGTTGGATGGGGAGATCTCCAGTTCACAGTCAGTTTTAGCTCTGGGCTTCATCTTATCTTCCTGGAGGAGCTTCCATCCACCCATCACCCATCCACACACCCACCCACCTATCTACCCACCCACCCACCCATTTATCCTTCCACCATCCACCTACCCATCCACCCTTCCACCCTTCCACCCTTCCACCATCCACCCATTTATCCATCCATCCATCCATCCATCCATCCATCCATCCATCCATCCATCCCATCTACCCACACACCCATCTATCCATTTGTTCACACACCCCCTCTCCCCCTAGCCACCCAATCGATAGGAATTGGGTTCCTAAGACAGACCGGGAACCATATCAAGGGCTAGCGGGAAACACTGAGGTTCCACACACTCCACGGCCATAGTCCTTCTGGGCAATCCTTGCAGTGGCTCTCCCCCTAAGGCCTCCTCTGGACATGTGTGGGGCTTAGGTCTCTGTCCTTTCAATGGTCATCATTTCTGTGTCCCCGCCTCCCTCTTTGCTTTTGTATCCTCTTTATTTCCTCCTCTCTTCTCCTCCCCCATCTCTTTTGTTTCACTGGAAAGAATAGAAAAAGTGAACTATTTTAAGGGATAGTTGCAGCAGGTGGCATTTTCCTTTGCAGCTAGACAGATAGCAGTGAGCTCTGCCTGTAGCAAGCGAGAAGGGTAGAGAGAGAACACGAGGGGAATGGCCTGTTGCTGGGACAGCTCCCCATTGCTCTGGGAGTGGGGTCACCTGCCAGCAGGCTGGGAAGAGTAGGTGAATGGGAAGGACAGAGGTGGAAAGGGCTACTTCCTACAGCCCTGCCCACCCTTGCACAGGCGGCTTCCCAGGCAGGGAGCGTGCCAGAGGCATCAACCCTGTTCTAGAAGCACAGCTGGATTAACTCCTGGCTTCTACGCACTGCTGCTCAGAATTTGCTGCAGTGAGTGAGCTTTTCCCACAATTTGAGTATAAAAACTGTTCTTTTTAATATATTTGTAGCGAAGGTGAATTAAGTAATCTCAGTGTTCTGTTGTCCCACATGACATATGCAAATACTTCTCACTCCACCAGTAAGACTTTAGCAGATGACTTTATGGCTCAGAGTTAGGATAATTCTGTGCTATTTAAGTATCATTTACCAGAATATTTTAAATTACTAATTAATTACAGGAGATTAATTTTTAAATGTGGCCCCGCATTTGCATTTAATTATATCCTACTGTTTATGGATTTTAAAGCCTTAGCACTTTAGCAACTGCTACAAGTCTGAGAACTCATTTTTGGTCCCTTTAGAAATTCTTAGCGACGAGATCCCAAGGAAGAGCTGTTCTCAGCGTGTGCTCCGCAGGTCTGGGCTCAGCACTTGGGCCTGGTGGAGGTGGGAGGGACACGGAGCTACCCTGCCAGGCCTGTGCCCAAGACTCCACACGGCCACTGTCTCCTTCCATCTCCACATGCCTCTCGTCCTCCAAACCCCCTGCACACTGGGAAGCCGCTGTGGACTTCCTCTCTGGGCACCGACCAGCTCTGGTCTTCCCAGCCCTCCGCCCCTTCTCCCTGGCAACACCCTCAAGTCCTGGGTGCCCACAGTGTCCTGTACACACCCCATTGCTGCCCCCATCCAGGGCCCACACAGCACGATATTTGTGCTCGTACCTCCCACCCATGGGACCGAGTGTGTGCGGCCACCTTGCCGAGGGAGATGGGCCGTGTCCATCTTGCTCATGGCCTTTCTGGGTCTGTGGACGGTGCCAGCATCAGCCTCCCAGGATCTCTGACCCGCCCCATGCAGACGTCCCCTAGAAGCAGGACTGCCCAGTGGGCAGACTGAGCACGTTCTGAACCCATCAGCCAAGCAGGGACATGTGATTGTTCCACAAGTATTTGATGTTTCATTTTTTTAAATCCTCATCCGAAGATATGTTTTATAGATTTTAGAGAGAGAGAGGAGGAAGAGAAATAGAGAGGGATGGAGGGAGGGAGAGAAGAAGGGTGGGAGGGAGGAGGGAGGGGAGAGAGAGAGAGAGAGAGAGAGAGAGAGAGAGAGAGAGAGAGAGAGAGAGAGAAACATCCAGTGGTTGCCTCCCATATGCGCCCAGACCAAGCATCTAACCCACAACCGTTGGGTGTATGGGATGACACTCCAACCAACTGAGCCCCCAGGCCAGGGCTAATATTAGATTTTTGCTCGTTCAAAGGAGCATCTGAGCCCTCATCAAGGGAGAGTGTTGACTGTGATGATGTTGGTGGTGATGAGGGTGATGATGATGGTGGTGATGAGGGTGATGATGATGGTGGTGATGAGGGTGGTGGTGATGAGGGTGATGATGGTGGTGGTGATGAGGGTGATGATGTTGCTTGCTGTGTGGGGTTAACGGCTCCTGGGCGCCAGGCCCTGTGGTTGTGGAGTCTGAATGAATAGTTCAGGGCTCACTGGGGATGGGACACAGCATCCTCCTTTGTCCCACGTGGGACCAGGGTTGTCTGGGAGGCTGGAGTTAAGTTTGACTCCTGGAAGAAGGACCAAGAGCTGTTTGTGTGTGCAGAGGCTCTGATGCTGGGCCTTCGTTCTGGTTATCTATTGCTAAGGGATAAATTACTCCAAAACTTAGCGGCTTAAAATTAAAAAATCATTTTATTATCTCATGTTTTCCTTGCATCAGCGGTGGTTTGGCTTCGAGCCTGTGGAGCAATTCTGGTCACAGTGGCTGGACTGGAAGAGCGAGGGCAGCCACGCTGGGGCCTCGCCCTCCTGCCATCGCCCGAAGGCGCTAGTTTGAGCTTCCTTACAGCCCAGCAGCCTCGTGGTGGTGAGACCTCCTGTGGTGGCTCAGCGCTGTGGTGTGAGGGCTGCAGCAAGACCGCAGGAAGCTGGGGTTGTCTGTTCCGGGGTCCGGGCTGGATCCGGGGAGAGGGGCTGGGTGGCACAGGGGTTTGGCTTTTGAGGTGTAGACATTCATGGTCCTACTATTTGAGAGTGGCCTACTAGTGACTGCCCGGAGGCAACGTTTTTGTCATGTCACCAAATGAAATCACAGTTGTTCTAAGGATGGAGCCAGAGCTGGGCCTGTGGGGTGATTGGAGGAGAGGGCGTGGCAGGGTGGGGCCGTCCACAGGGGAGCTGAGCATCCTTCGCTGCCTGGCTGGCTGCCTGTGTCTTGCCATAGCTTCTGAGGCCCATTCCTTGTCATTGCTCTTACTTCTTTGCCTTTTTCTTTTTCAGTCCTCACCGAGGATCTGTTTAGAGAAAGGAAGAGAGAGAGAGAGAGAGAAACATCGATGTGAGAGAGAAACATCGATTGGCTACCTCCCATAGGCGCCCGACCAGGGATCGAATCCACAACCTGGTGGTGTGGAGGACGATGCTCTGAGCACCCAAGCTACCTGGGCAGGGCTCCTACCTCTTGCTATGGAGAGAAAGTGAGGTCCTGAGGAAGGGGAGACTCTGGATGACCAAGGGCCCAGGACAGATCCCTAGAGAAAGTCACCTGCCTAGCGTCTTGGCTCAGCCAGACCAGGGAGTCTGCCCTCAGGAGTGTCGGGGTGGGTCCATCTCAGGCCGGGCGCCTGCCAGGGAGAAGGCAGGCTGCCCGAGGGCAGTGGCAGCTGGCAAACCAGATGTTCTTGGCATCCTTCCTTCATCAAAACCGGCATTCCTAAGCCCTGTAATTGAAGAGTTAGAGAGTAGGTACATTGAGGGTGATATTTAATACTTATGTCCAAACTGGCAATACCTTGACATTAATTGTCCTCTTACAATTAAGCCTAGGAACCCATCACATTGCCGTGTAATGGGCTGTGGCTATGTAGGGCTCTGGTGAGGAATGGGGTGCTGAAGAGTAGAATTTGTCATTTAAACCCCAGAGCAAAGCCCTGGCTGCTGCTGTGATTTCTCCCCGCCTGTGTTCCTGGGGATTGACTCCCCATTAATGAATGTTTGGGAGCCTGGGCACTGAGCTGTGTGGGTGAGACAGCCCTGTCTTCCTCAGGGAAGGGGCACACCATCGGCAGCATAGGGTGGATGCGAGAGTAGGGGGTGGGGGTGTCTACAGGCCGGTGCCTCCTCCCTGTGGCGCAGGCAGCTTTCTGTAGGAGGCAAGGTGTGACCGATTCTTGAAGGACAGCAGGAGTCAGCCAGGGGCCCCGTGGAGTGAGGGCCTCCGAGGTGAGGGCTCAGCAATGCAGGAGCAAGGAGGGAACCACACGGGAGCTAGAGGAATTGTTTTAGGGGAAAAGCAATAGATATTTTAATATGGCAACACCAAAAGGCTTGTGAACAAAGACTAGGAGGCAAGGCCCTGAGGGACGCTGGGTTCCATGCTGGGTGCGGGACTCAGTCCTGAGGACAGAGAAGCCTCACAGCACGGGGGCGCCCGTGCTCCAGGAGTCTCAGGATCAATTGGATGGGGGGCTGGGGCCAGGGAGGAAGGGGGTGCCAATACGTGAGTCCTGAGAAAGGCAGGGGTGACTGGAGGACTGTTTTGGAAGTATATTGTACAGAATTTGGATGAGACGCCAAATCTTAAAACTATACTTGTAATTTTAGCATAGTTTTGATTTATAGGAAAACTTTGAAGATGGTGCAGAGAATTCTCATGTTCTCCATCCAGTTTTCCCTGTGCGTTTTGCATTCGTATGCATTTGTCACAATTAATGGACCAGTATTGGTGCTCTCACCAATTCCTAAAGCCCATGCATTATTCAGATTTCCTCAGCTACCCACCGCCCCTCCTGCTCCAAGATTCCTCCTGCACACATCACGTGTGCCACCTGGCTCCTTAGGCCCCTCCTGGCTGTGACCATTTCTCAGACTTCCCTGGCATTGGATGACTGGCAGTTTGGGGAGCGCTTTGTAGAACACCCCTCAACTGGCACTTGTCTTGTGTTTTTCTCGTGATTAGACAAGAGGCTTGGTTTTGGGGCAGAAGACCACAGAGGGAAAGCCCCTCCTTACCGTATCACATCAGCACGGTTGGTGCGACCGTGACCTACTGGCGGGGCGTGTTCTCAGCAGCTCTTTGGGAAGATGTCCCTATGTGGGTGTGCACTAAGGAGTGGGGATGTACTCCACCTCGGGGGGCGAGGGGTCGCGGGAACTACATACGTGATTTGCAGTTGTTTGGGGGGAGAGCCTGGGAAAGTCCAGTTCTCTTTCTGAAGGGAAATGAGCTGGCTGTGGCCTGTGAGGTTGATGGTGGGCAGGTGGCAGGAGAGGACTCAGTTTCCTTGAGGATTCTTCTTTGGGCCACCTCTGCCCTCGGGCCTCGCTCTGAGGGACAGTCCAGGAGGTGGTGGAGGGAGGGCTTGCACGCTCTGGGCTCTAGGTGAGTGGGACTCAGCACCCCTCCCCCTCTCGGTCTTTCCTGCAGCTTCCCTCCTCCCGCCACAAACTGGAAAAGGCTATTTAATTGAACTCCATTCATGTCAAGTCAAACCTCCAAGCATTGTTGCATGTTGACTTGTAGGTGTCAGCCCAGGGCTGATGCCAGGAGTAGAGGCGAGGGCGACGTTTTGAGCCCTTGGAGGCCCAGCGGGGTGTGGTCCTCTGTCAGGCGGCTCCAGCCCCAGCCTCTCCAAGGCAAAGGCATCTGTGGGGTTTCCGGCCCTCCCCCTGCCCCCTGCTTGGGAGGGGCATCTTCTCACCCCTGGGGCTCCCCCTGAGCGTTCTTTTGGGAAGAAGGGCAGAGAGTGGGCATTGTTGCCTTTGGGTGTTGGCATGACATTCTGGCGAAGGAGGCATCGCCAACGTGCCCCAGCCTCCACCTGCGATGCTCAGTCCTTTCCGTGTTGTTTCATGGTGTTTCTGTGAAATAAAGTTTGTTAGCACCTGTTCAGCACAGCCCAGAAGGTGACAGGCACATGTGGCTGATTGGATCCCTGAGCTGGTGGGAGACTGGCACAGGCTTTGCCTCCCGGGCACCGGCCAGAGGCTCCTTCAGACCAGAGCTGCGAGGCGTGGCGGTGCAGGCTGCGGCTCGGTCCTCCGGCAGCGCGGGCCTCTGCGGGGTTGGAGGAGGCTGAGTGGGTGGCCGGTCCCTCCTCCCGGCTGCAGCTCTGGCTCTTTCCCTGACTGTGTGGGGCTCAGGGAACGCGCACCTCCCCATGCAGCTACTTCAGCCATGGTCGGTCGCCAGGATTAACAGCTTCATGCAGGTGAAGGGCTTAAGGAGGTGCCAGCGCAGTGTTAGCTGTCCCTGTTTCTCACACAGGCAGGACGTGCTTAGGAGTTTGTGAGCGAGAGGATGATTTGGGTTCTTGTTCATTCATCTGTTTAAAACACACGGTCAGTGAGAGGTATCAGCGTGCTTGCCTGGATTTACATATCAAAGCCTGCTCCCTGGCACCTGGACAAAGGTAAAAAGTCAGTACTGATAACGCCCCCACCTTCTTGGGGAGGGCGTAACTGAGACGCGGCTCTGCCAGTCGCCTCGGGCTCAGCTGACAACAATTTAAAGAAATGCCCATGTGCCTTCCCAGGCAGCCCTCTACAGGTTCTCCCATGGCTTAGTGTTCAAGTAGACATTCGCTGTGTCAGCCCTGGGGGGCAGCAGCAGGGCTGAGTGGCGAGGGGGCGGCTCTCTGGCGCCTGCTCTGTGTGTCCAGCGGGAGGGTTTCACCGGAGGAGCCAGCGCTGTGCCATGTCCCTGCCCCCGTGCAGGGTCCCATTAGGACTTGCAATGACTGTGGAGCCTGGTGCCCTTTGAGGACGGTTAGAGGACCAGTTTGTAGCTTATAGCACCCTTCTCAGACGCCTCAGCCTGTCCATTTGTAGCCCCTGGCCTCTCACAGGCCACTTCTCCCACCCCCTGGCTTGTCCCCTGCTTCCCTTCCTCTCTCCTCCTTCCCGTCCTCCCCCCACCCCCCCAGGCCCAGGAACCAGCTCAGGGAGCCTGAGGGAGTGGAGAAGGCGCGGGGGTTGATGTTGGACCCCTGTCAGGGCTGGGAGGGAGGAGGACTCAGGTGCCTTTGTCCTGCCACGCGGCTATGTGGGTCCCCCACACAGTGATGTGGGTCCCCCATGCAGCGATGTGGGTCCCTCACGGGGGCGGCTGTACTAGGATGGAGGTGTGGGCTGCAAGGGAGCTCTGTGCCTGCATGTGGGGGAGGAGAGGGGTGCAATGGTTCCTCCACCAGCTTCTCTCTGAAAGGGCTGGGCTGGATGCAAACAGGGAGCTGTCTGCGGGTCAGACTTGGGCTCAGGAGAGTGTGCACCTTCCCCCCTTACACAGGGGGCTAAGGCTCATTCCCCTAAGGACAGGGAAGAGGAAAGGCAGAGTGAGCTGAGGATGCGTCTAGTGTGCAGGTCTGAAATCGGAAGGCATTGCCTGCCCTGTGGGGTGACGTGGCACGAATGTGGGCGTGGAACTGTCAGGGCTGAGCCCCCCTCCCAGCACCATCCAGGCCCCTGCAGGGTGTGGACAGGCAGCATGCCTCCCTGAACCCTGGCTTCCTGGCCTGGGGAATGGAAGCTGCATCACCCCCTCACAGGTCCAGTTCGGGTGGAGGTGGCCCATGACTGCCTCCTGTCCCCTCCTTCCCTGTTCACTTCCTGGGCTTGTGTCCTTGGGGGAAGGCGCAGGCCATGAGCCAGTCCTTCCTGCCAGGAGGTGCCCACCTCCACATGGGCCCCATGGAGAGAGCCCCGCGGGGAGTAAGTGCACATACTCAGTCTGGTGGACCCGTGTGCCGCCCCATGCCGCGGCCTGGCAGGTGCTGCGGGGCCTGCCGGAGAGCGAGTCCATGTTCTGGGCCCGGGCATTGTGGTCTGCACGGGAGAGTGAGACTGAGCCCGAAGAAGCAAATGCAAGTTGGCCATGATGTGTAGACTCAGGAACTGAGAAGGATGCTCATTTCGCCAACATAGGCTCCCCAGTGGCCTCTGCTTACAGACCTCCAGAGATGGGGCCTCACTCCCTACATTGCAGCTCAACAGTGAGAAGCTTCTGCTTAATGTTATGCAAAATCTGTCCCACTTCTCCCGGATCAGTGTTCCAGGCCACGTAACAATTTTGCTCTTTTCCCCATGTCAGCCCCTCAGTTATCTGAAGATAGCGCGCGTGTACCTTGTGGGCCTCTTGGTAAGCCAAACCCCACCAGCTCACCCACTGGTCTTTATCAATATTTACTGAACGCTTACTGCGTATCAGATACTCAGCAGCCATGCAGGGTGCTGGAACAGCCTGTGGTGGGGAACAGCGTAGGCGAGGTCTCCATACATGTGGAACTTACACTGTTGGTGCACGCGGAAGAGACAAAAAGCAGGACAACATCGAATGGTGAAGAGTTCCGTGAGGACCCCATAACAGGATGTAGTACCAGGGTGGGACTTCCACAGTGAGTCTCAGAATAAGTCCTCAGACTTTTGACTGTGTGGCCAGCTCTCCAGCTTTTGAGCTGAGCCCTGATTGGTGGTCAGACTTGTGGAGGCCTTTGCTTTGTAAGGGAGGCCTTTGCCATTGCCAAGGTCCCAAGGTGGGCATACAGACCTGCGGGTCAGAGAACAGAAAGAGAAGGCCCCTGTGGCTGGAGATTGGTGAGGAGGGGAGGGGCGGTGTGGGGAGGTGCTCGAGGGGGTGCGGTGTGCCGCCCGGCTCTGCAGCCCTGTGAGGAGGCGGGTTTGAGGAGGCGACTCGAAGTCATCCGAGTGTGTATTGGGCGTGACATACCCTGTGTTCCGTTTAGGGGTCTCTCTGGGCTGGTCTATGGGGACAAGCCATGAGAGGCAAGCGTGGGAATGGAGGCAAGCGTGGGAGCAGGAGGCACCCTGTCCGCGCACACATTGTTTGCACAGGGCCCTCAGGTTCTCTGTGACCAGCACCAGGCACATCAGAGGCGGAGGGTCTAGTATCTCATAAGACCTGTCAGTGGGAGCCTCTGAGTGTTGGCCCCTTGAATACCCAACTTCTAGGTATTTTCTACTAGCGTGACATTTGTGCGAACCCTTTCCCCCAAATCCGGGAACCTGGCCATGCGCAGCCTGCATGTGGCAGCCCCGGCCCCGCTCTGCAGAGCCAGGCCTGGGGGCGGGCTCTGGGCACCTTCCCTTCAGCAACCCCAGAGGTGCCTCGTTCTCAGGGTGTGCCCCTAGAAAGTGTATCAGCGGAAACTGGTCTCTCCTCTTCACCAGCGTCACTTCCATGTTGCGGGAAAGGCGTGTCCTCGTTAGGAGAGGGGCAGAGGTGAGATTTGAAGTAGGAGCTCTGTGGCAGGTTCTGCCACCGTGTCCCTCCCTCGCTCTGACTCAGCCACCGTTGTCATCAATCTGTATTGCATTCCTGCTTTCATCCTTCACTTGCTGTTTGTCATTTTTGGAGAGAGGTCTGTTAGCACATTTGGACACCTATTTCATAGCAGAGGAGAAGGGAACAATACAGGTTTCAACTCAGACTAATTATGCCTCTAGTACACTGAAGATAAATAAAACCAGGGGAAGGTAATTGGAAATTCTTGATGTGACATGCACAGCTTCGAGGAAAACAGATGCTCACTTGAGAGCTGGGAAGAGGATGCAGATCCCTGTGACTGGCCAATGAGATCGGCTCCAGGAGGCTGGGAGAGTGTGGTGCCCTCATCCTGCAGGCCTAGCCACGGGTCTGTGCCAGCCCATCTGTTTCCTGTTGGCCTGGCCTGTGCTCTCTCCTCACCTGGGCTGACAGGGATGGCTCTGGGGTTGTCATCTGAGGCATTTAGTGCAGCTCAGGTTGAGCATCTGCCTCAGCCTTGGCTGAGCTGTGGGCTCCGGGCAAGGACCACGCCTTTATGATGGTTCATTTCCTCATCCAGCAGGCAGCACCAGCACACGGCGCCTCACAGGCTTCCTGGGAGAATTTGATGAGACAATGTCTATAACATGCCCCGAGCATGGAAGGTTCTCCAGAAGTTTTCATTTTCTTCCCAAAAGATGGTCCCTTCCTGAGCTGAAGGCAGTGCTTCTTCCCCTCAGTGTGCATGTTTTTACCTTAAATGGCAAGACTGGTGGACCAGTGCAGAACTGCAGCTCTGCACCCCAGGCCCACTCTCTGTCCTGTGAACGCGCTCACCAAATGCAGACAGTGGAGGACAGAGAAGCTGAGTGTCCTGGGCAAGCCCTTTTATCTCTCCAGGTTCCCTCTCCTCCGCCTGTCACATGGGGTGAGAACTGCCCGGCTGATTTGTAGGACACACACGTAGACCAGGGGAAGGAGACAGACAGGTGTCCTTCAGGCTGGAAGAGACTCAGGGCCCTAAAAGACTCCAGTGACTGGGCAAAGCCGTGCCAGCTGCAGTCTTTCAGCTGCTTGTGCCCCTGGGATCTCCTGAGGGCAGCTGGGGGCCCGCGGAGCAGGTGCGCCCAGTCCTTCCTCACCTGCTGGACATCATGGCGTGGGAGTGGCTTCCTCGCTTTGGCTGGTGATGGTGGTTTTGGCTCACAAAGGGAAACCACCTTGAAGCAAGGTAAACAGGAAGAGAAATTCACGTTGGAAATACATTCAGTCTCTAACTGTGGCTGGAGGCATGTTGGCAAAGAAGAGCGTCAGGGGAAAAGCAGGAGAGAAGGACAGCAGGGGACGGGAATGAGTGTTTGGGTTCTTTAGGGCAGGGGCATTCAGGGCTGGCAGAGGGGAGACTCGGATGATGGTGGGGAGGGAGGGCAGGGCCCGGCTGGAACTGATGAAAGCCAACAGGGTAGGGCTGCCCTGGAACAACACAGACACCAGGTGCTCACACTGCCAGCTCCCAGGCACTGGCGGCTTCTGAGGAGGGCCCGCCCCCGGAAGGTGCTGGCAGAATCTGGAGGCGACCAGAGACCTCCCCGTTAGACACGGAAGGGGCAAGTCCAAGGTCGGGGAATCAGGAAGCGTAGAAGTGAGGCAAACACGGTGGCCTGTAAGCCACCATGGAGAAAAGAGGAGGTGATGCAGGTGGGGGTGGTGAGGGCTGGCGCTGCTCCACGTCCTCAGTGGAAATGAGGCTGGGTCCTGGAATAGCATCTGTGCAAGTGCACATGTGTATGTATGTGTGCATACACATACATGGGTGCACACATGTATGCACACAAACACATATGCACACACACACGTATGTGCCTTGCACACATGCATGCATACGTGTGTGTGCATGAGTGTCTCCAGGCCTGAGGAGAACAGGGCAGTTTGGTGAGGAGTCAGTGATAACTGGAATAACAGTGCTGCTCGTTGACGCTTAACACGGACGGGCACGTTCTGAGCACTTCTGTGTTTTGTGTCATTAAATCCCCTCAGTTCCAGAATGTGCGTTTCTTATATAAAAACCATCCCTTTTTATTTGGGGACACGGACATGCAAAGCATTGAGGTAGCCTGGCCAGGGTTTGGGCTGGGGCTGGCTCAGGGCTGCCTGGCAGGCTAACTGCACAGCTTCAAGGGACACCTTCCGGTGGTGGAAGGGCTCAAGCAGAATGACTGTTTGTGGGGGGCAGGGTTGTGGGGCTCCAGCCTAACCTGGGTTCCCCCCAGAGCAGCAGCAGTAGGGAGGGAGGCGCTGCGTGGCATGCACTAAGTGGATGAGTGTCCAGGGCCCGGAAGCTCATGGAGATGCCCTGAAGCTCGGGATTGGCTGCCTGGAGCAGGAGGCTGCCTGCCGACCAGTTAGCCCCAGGGAATGTCTGGTGCTGCCTGCGCGGGCATGCTCACAACACCGTGTGTCTGGGAGGGACATCCGGATGCCCTGCCTCAGTGCTCCTGCTGTGCCTGTACCGGGCCAGCCTCCTTTCTCTGGGCCTGTCCTGCGGAATTGCCCCCCTCCTTTCACAAGTGGGGAAACTCCTTCCAGAATCTCCTCATCAGGTTCCCTCTCGCTGTGGTGGTCCGCTCCCGTGTCCTCTGCACACCGTCAGGCCTGCA
This sequence comes from Plecotus auritus, assembly GCF_963455305.1. Lineage (NCBI taxonomy): Eukaryota > Metazoa > Chordata > Mammalia > Chiroptera > Vespertilionidae > Plecotus > Plecotus auritus. Next base: position 62,750,776 of record NC_137783.1, read on the forward strand.
TCTCAGCCCATCACGCGGGCTCCTTTCCTGCTGCCCTGCTGAGCCTAGGTGGTCAGAGGAGAGCTCGACGCCCCCGCCTCTTCATTGGAGAGAGGAGCTCACTGTGACATCACGGAGTCATCTGACCCATCGGCCGGGGTGCCCGAGCAGCTCAGTGTCTGGCACACAGAAGGGTCTTACTAGGTGCCCGCTGGCGGGGCAGAGGCCTTGGGTGCTCAGGACACCACTGGGGAGGGGCAGCTGGAGAAAATGTTCTCCTTGCAACCTAGATGCGCAACTTGGAAAGGCTGTCTCGGGCTGAGTGTCCAGGGAGAGGTGCAGTGGGGAGAGCAGTGAGCAAGGCTGGCATGTTCGTGGGGGACAGCGAGGTGCAGGCGGACAGACGGCTCTGCGGCCGCAGCCACGCGTGTGACCAACCGACACCCAGTGACCGCAGCGCTGGGGTGTGCCCCAGTTTTCCCACTGGACGATGGGACTGTCCTGCCCTTCCGCACTGTCTTCGCGGGCTATTCATGCTGCCCAGTGCCACGCCATTCGGCTTCTTGCCCCCGGGTGGGGTTACGCCGTAAACACAGCCGTGAAACTGAAATGCTCCTCAGCTCAGGGACATGCTGAACCTCCCGGGAGCTCGGAGCACTGTCACCTGTGACGAAACAGCTTGGGGTGCAACTCCCTGAATAAGTCATGAGGTCAGAGGGAGAGCGACCCGTCTGGTGCGTTCATCTCACAGCAAGGGCGGCGGTGGGGCCTGGACCAGTTGCAGCCCCGACCCCTGCTGCGGGCCCTGCTTGCTTTCCAGCTCTCGCTGCTTTGCCCTCCTGGTGGCCTGGCACAGCCTGTAGCCGTGCCCTGTCTGTGCCTGGCACCGGCCCTGACCTCCGGCTGCAGGGAGGACCCTGCGCGCTGCCTGGAGCTTGGAGCACCTGGGAGCGAGGTGTTGGGCTGCGTTTCCACAGAACAGAGTGCGGTGTGCACCGGGTGCAGGTGTGCGTGGGGCCTGGGCAGAGCCTGCGGTCCCCAGGGCGAGGGCGGAGAGCACACTGCTCCACCCAAGAAGACATGGGTGGCTCCAGGCACTCAGTTCGCGGAGGTTGCCTCTGATGTGTGGCATGAACTGTTTTCTGGGCACAAGGAGTGCGCACCCCCCTCTCCCCCCGTTTTGCTTGTCTGTGCCCTTGGCTGGGCCTGGGGCCCACTGAGCACGGTAGGCATGCCCCTGTCCGGCCGTCTTTGTAGTGGAGACCTGCACCCTTGGAGGTCCAGGCAGATGGGTATGAGCCATGCTCCCTAGGACCTAGGAATCCGAAACCTAGGTATGTGCCCAGACTGGGAATCAAACCCCAACCTTTCTTGGTGTATGGGATGACGCTCCAAACAACTGAGCCCCTGGCCAGGCCTCCTTAAGGTCTTTACCCCAAAGCCCCACGTCTGATGACCACATGATGCTGTGTAACAGACACCCCGTCTCCCTGGCCCCCAGCCTCCCTGCTCCCCTGAAGGCTGCTGGGCTCCTCCAGGCTGGGGCTGGTTCTTCTTCCACCAACAGACCTGTGCCCTGGCATCACGCTGGGCCAAGCTGGCGGAGCAGCAGCTGCCAGGGACTCTCCTGTGGTCACGGCAGGGCACAGGAAGGAGGTGCCTGCACTGGCATGCGCCATGGTCCCGTGGTCACGGCAGAGCACAGGAAGGAGGAGCCTGCACTGGCATGCGCCAGGCTTTTGTTGGTGTGATATCTGGTAACCGCCCCTGCCACAGCAAGGGGATTGGTGCAGGTCGGCCCCAAGGGGTTGAGGAGTGAGCGTTACCAATAATCAAAACTGCCACTGTCGCCTTCCTGGGGAGGCCTTCCTTGGCCTCCCTACTAACACGCACGTGCAGTTGACATTCGCTGTCCCTCATTCAGTTCCTTGTTTTTCTCAACCCTCTTGCTGGTGTGAGTCAGTGTACATTTTGTTTACTTATTTTGTTTATTTTCTGTTTTTCTCGCTGGAATGTAAGCTTCACCAGAGCATGAGCATTTGTCTGCTGAGTTCATGCCTCTCTCCAGCATCTAGAAAAATGCTCAGTAAGTGTTGGCAAAGGGAATTAACGGGTCATTCTGATAAATTATGAGATGATGTATCAGACATGCTCACAGTGTTGTCCGCACAGGAAGTGCTCCGTGCTTGGCGGTTCTACAGGTCCATGGCCTGAGTGCTGTTGGGATGGGCAGCCTCAGTCACGTTCACGATCGCAGTCACTTGTGTGATGCTCCTGTGAAGCAAGGTCTGCTTTAATTTGGTTGCAGAGAACAGGCGCTGGGGCACCGACAGGCTGCCAGCTGTTGGGGTTGTCTGGTGGGCCAGGCGCCAGGGCACCAATAGGCTGCCCACTGTTGAGGTTGTCTGGTGGGCCAGGTGCCTGGGCACTGACAGGCTGCCCGCTGTTGGGGTTGTTTGGTGGGCCACGCTCTTTTCACCAGGAGGTCATGCCTTTCCCAAGGTCACACTACCTCTGTGTTTCCCTTTGACTCCCAGGTGGTGGCCGTTCCCTGCACCAGAGTCACCGTGGTATCAGAGTAAGCGACGCACTCAGCACTGTTCCCTCAGGTACAGAAGGCTGGCCCAGACACCCTGGCAGCGCCCTGGGAGCAGGTGCATGTGACATCAGTGGTGGCCCTGGGAATACTGGTGGCTGCCCTGTGCCCTGAGACCCGAGGGGCAGCTCTCTGCAAACTTGGAGGTGGTCAGACCCTAGGGATCACGGCCAGGCCTCTGGGCAGGAAGGTCACAGACACCCGTGTTCAGGAGTGCGTCGGCCCTGCTGCTGGGGGCAGGCAGGGAGGGAGCCTTGGCGGGTGGATGTGGGAATGTGTGGGAGTCACCCCAATGGGTCTCCTGGCCCCTCATGGACAATACTGGGCTGGAGGAGTCAGACTGCTCCAGTGTGAAACTTCAGGAGGATGAATTTGACCTGCAGTGAGGGACTCTGCCTGGTGAAGGGACACGGGCCGGGGTCATGCCACCCACTGCCCGCCTGGGCTTTTGTGAGGCCCTGCCCGGAGCACTGGCAGTTAGCAGTGTGTCTGTTTCCCTGACACAAGACAAACCCTGCTCATCATGTGTTCCCAGGGCCCAGCAGAATGACCCCAAGGGCATGAACGGCTGTTTGGGAAAGGAGCGATGTGTACAAAGACCAGGCTGGTGTGCAGGCACTGTGCGCGGCTGCCTGCGCCCACGACCTCGTCCGACCCTCCACCTGCCCGGGTGCAGTGCTGCTGTTCTCCCTGCTGTCACCAGTTCAAGGTGGTCCAAGTGGCCAGGGCAGAGCTGGTTTGCAGACCTGGACTCTAACCACTGCACTGCCTTGCCTCCTGAAACTGAAGGGCGCATTCTGCTCCAGCCCTGCTCGTCAGTGGTCCCGCGACTCCCCAAAAAACCAGTTATTCATTGAACTTCTGCTTTCTGATGTATAAAATGGAGATTACAAACCCCATTAGTCTCACAAATAGGACTGTTGTGAACCTGAGTGTTTTGTGTTGAGCATAGATCTGACATTTCATAACTATGACTATTTCAGTGGCAGCAATGGCAGCAGCAAAGGATGTCGCTGCAGAAGCCTGACCAAGGCCGACTGCGTGCCCTAGGCACGGTCACTCTCATCAGGGAAATGTGCAGAGAGCACGGCCCAGCAAACCACAGGAGTGCAGCTGTTAAGCATATGGAGGCCACTAACACGCGGTCGCAATCAAAGCAGAGAGGCGCCATTTTTGCCACTTGGGTAAAGTGTACTCGCTCCTGTGATATGGCACGCGCCTCGCTGTCCTGGGCCGGGGGATGGGCGGGGGGGCGGGCTTTCTGGAAGATCACTCCGTAATGAGTGTCTGGAACCATGCAAGTGTTTACACCCTCTGACTTGCTGATTCATTTTTAGGAATCTCTCCTCAGGGGTTATCCTAACTACACAGAAACTTTCTGCACGACGCAGTTAAAACCCTGGTGATAATCTAATGAGCCAAGGCCATGGGAAAGGCTAGGGAGCTGGGGTCTCTCAGCTGCCACCTCCCCACAAACATCTGTCACATGGCATGAGATGAACACAGGCTGTGAGGGAGAGCAAGCACAAATGGTACATACCCTGGGGATCTTTGCATAGAACCAAACCTAGAAGGAATTAAACAAAGATGTGACTCATGGTTGCATTAGGTGGAACGAATATGGCAGATTTGAACTCAGCATTTAGTGTATGCATAAGCTCCTATCTTTGACTTGGGGCTGTAAGTGGAGACCTGGGAGCCGCTGGGGTAGAGGTACATGGTCAGCAAACTGGGTCAGGAAGCTGCCTTTTATTTGGTATTATTGTTTAAATTTATTTTGCGGAAAACAAGGAGCTGCTTTCTGATGAGTCCTGCTGGAAAATAACCACTTGATCACATTTTCTTCACATCTGGAATTTGTTGGTTTTATTTTACATTTAGTTGATCACTTTCTCTTTCTCTTTGCATGTAACTTGAATCTGTTTGTTCTGCTCACACATTGAAGAGGCAGGTACCTGCACTTCAGTCGTGATCCATCCCTGCACGGTCGGAAGGGAAAAGCACTGTCTCCCACCCTTGGGAGGTACTCACTGTCCATAGCTGGCTGCTGGGAAGGCCAACAAGATGCCGGATCTGGAATGCAGTGGAGAAGGAGCTGTTGAGGGCCGCTCTGCTCTGCATGGCCGGCTTGCTTCTTTTTGCTCTGCTCAACAACCTTCACTCTCCCCTGGAAGGGAAAGGGGCTCCTGAACCAGAGAGGAGCTGGCTTATATGGACAGGAGTCCCCACCCCTGGTCCCTGATGGGTCCAACCTCATGCACATGAGAACTCTGAATCCTCACTGGTTGATTGATCCAAAGGCATTGTTCTGATTGGTCAGAATAGAGCTTCTCTAATTGGTCAGAAATTCACAGCTCTGATTGGATGGGGAAAGCCTCACTCCTATTGGTTAAACTAGGATTCTAAGAAATCTTTATAAGGGCTGCTCAGATGGCAGAAACATTGCAGGCAGTTCAGTGCAGGCTTCAGTGTGAAGTCGTGTTTGTGGGCGAGGTCCTATGCAGAAATGTCTGCTAGGCTCCTCTTCTTGCTCCCCCCCCCCCGTTTTTTTCTTTAATTTGAGCTCAGTTAGTCACCAGGAACCCTTCTTAGAAGGTATCTTCTTCACCCTCCCTTAGGGTTCACATCACCTCAAGAGTTTAGAATGTATCTGCCTTCTTTTCCCAATATATACAGTGTCATGCAACTACACTTTATTCTTTTTTTAAAGGTTGGGTCAAAATATGCAATTTTCCCCCCATTTAGCAACATGCCTTGGACATTTTTATTTTTTCAGTTATATAGAAGTTGTAGAAAAATGTTCCCTCTCACACATTGTAGATTGGGGTGTAAATTGGTATAAATATGTTGGATGGCAGTTTAGTAATATGTACTATAATTTAAAATTCTCCTCTCTGTCGATTCTACTTCTGAGAATGTGACCTTCAGAAACAGCCTTATGAACTGAATGTGTGTCCCCCTCCCTCTTCCCTGCCCCCCAACTCATAGTTGGAATCTTAACCCGAAGAGGATGGTGTTTGGAGGGGGGCCTTTGGAAGGTAATTAGGTTGAGATGAGCCATGAGGGTGGAGCCCCTGATGGGATCAGTGTTCCTGTAAGAAGAGGAGAGACCGTTGCTCCCTCTCTCCCAGGGGAAGGGGCCGCAGAAAGGCAGCCTCTTCAAGCCAGGAACCGCTCTCGGGGACCACACCTGCTGGCGCCTTGATCCCGCTTCCCAGCCGCCAGGACTGTGAGCAATAAATGTGTAGGCGTTGTTCAGGCCACCCCGTTGGAGTTATTTTGTTATAGCAGCCCGAACTGATTAAGACATGCTTCCCACAAAGAGACGTCTACTGAATGTTTATTAGCCCGAACTGGCACTGTGGTGTCTGGAGAATCAAGACAACTGCTTTGATGGGACAAAGGAGGATGGGTCTGGCAGCCCTGGGAAGCTGTGCAGAGCTGGGCTGGGCTGCCTCACCGTTAGCTAATGAGCGCCCTCGTGTGGGGAGGCGAGCAGGGCGCCCCAGGAGCATGCGGACACCCATGACTGCCTTCTCCGCAGGCCTTTGGCCAGTCAGAGGTGAGGAGGGACAGAGGCTTTGCTGAGCACCCCGGTTGACAGGTGCTTCATGTGTGCCCTGTGTGAGCACAGACATCGGCGTCAGATGAATCTGGTGTAGATCCAGCTGAGCCTGTTCCCGTGCCCAGGTTCCCTACTGTCTCCGGCAGCTGCTTCCTCCTCTGGCCTGGGACTGTCTGCTCTTGGAGTGGTGGAGACTGCCACGCAAGTCCCTGGCCATAGCAAGAGATCAGTAAAGGCTGATATTGTCATTGTTGTAATTACTATTGAGTCCTCATGCGGACTGTGGGAAGCGGCCTTATTAGCTTGTTCACCGAGCAAATAGAGCATTTCCTAGTAATCATGCTTAGGTTGTCACACAGCATATGAGAGCATTCAAGGGCTGTGACATGATAAAATTAATAATTTTTAATCTTTCATCCAGGGCTTTGGCCCCAGGCCCCGCTTTTGCAGCCCAGCTGAATGCAGGCGCACGGCTGTTTCTCTGCAGAGCCTTTGCCAGCCGTCTGATAGGCCCACGGTACTGCACTGGCCGAGGGCTGCATGGTGGGTGCTGCTGTCAGCAAGCGGAGGCCGGAGACCATTCTTTTTCACCTCTGGGATCCAGTGGAAGGAGTGGAACATCACTTTTCAAAGTGTTTCTCATAATCAAAAAGAAAGTTGCATGGCAAAGGAGTCTTCAAATGGCTAAATGCTGGCGTGAACAAAGTTCATTAGTGTTGACGGTAGGACTTTGCAGTGCCTTTAACAGGCTGATGTGCACTGTGAACTGCCAAGAAGAGCACGCAAAATACAAAGGTTCCCAAACAAATTTGCTGCTGGATCCTTTTCCCCAGAGTACCCGTAAACCTTGCATTCCCCAGAATGCACCTTGGCAAGCGCAGGGCCTGTGGCTGGGCTGGCCAGTGTCTCGCAGAGTGACCCGCCTCGCAGTCCTTATCCTGCCAGTGTATTCCTGAGCTAGAGCTTGGCCCATCGAGCTGGGTGATTCTGCCATCATCTACCTCTCCTGGCCTCAGCCTCACGCCCCCCACCTCCTCCTGAGGCATGGTGCTGTGATGGCAGCAAGGAGCAGTGGCCACAGTGGGACGCCATGGGGCATCTCCTTTGCCATCCAGACGCCTTGAGAAGTGGTGTTCTGGGGGACATCCAGCCCTTTCGTCCCTCCTTCCCCCGTGCATGAACCTTGGCTCAGGAACTGGCTGTTTGCTTCTGCAGCTTCTGAGGTCCATGCAGGTAGCCTTCAGAAATGTTGGTTGGCATCCTGGCGTTTTCTCTGCCCTCAACTTTTTTTAAATTAAACTTTTCTTTTGACATGATTGTAGATTCGAATGAAGTTGTAAGATAATACAGAGAGATTCAGTGCACCTTTACCAGTGTCCCCCAATGGTAACATCTTGCAAAACCCTAGCAGTGTCACACCAGTGCAGACCCAGAATATCCCCATCCCTGCTAGGGTCCCTCCTGGGGCCTTTATAGCCACACCCAGCTCCCTTTTGCCTACAGCCCTCCTTGACCCCTGGCAGCCACTAATTTGTTCTCCATTTCTGTAATTTCATTGTTTCAAGAATGTTATGTAAATGGAGTTACATAGCAGGCAGCCTATGGAATTAACTGTTTCCCATGGAGCATAATTCTGTGGAGGTCCTTCCAGGCTGCCGGCTGTGTCCTTAGCTCATTACTCTATCCTGCTGAGCAGTGCCTCGTGTCTGCTGACCCCGTTTGGCTGGTCACTTGGCCCAGGCTCTGTGCTCGCCCAGGCTTTGGCTATTACAGCAGTGCTCGGTGGATGACCACGGGCAGGTTTCTGTGTGACCATGCTGCCACTTCCCCGGGGAAAGGCTCGGGAGTGCGACTGCTGGGCCAGATGGTCAATAGTTGCATTTTTTTTTTTTAGAAACTGCCAAACTGTTTTCCAGAGTGGCTGTTCCAGTTTATATTACCACCAGCAACACATGCATGATCTGACTTCTGTTCCCCATCATGAGCACTTGACATTGTCCCTGTTTTAGTTTAGCCATTCGCACAGGTGTGTGGTGTAGGTCATTGAGGCTTCAATTTGCCTCTCCCCAGTGTCTGACGATGTTGAGTACCTTCTCACATGCCTATTTGTCACCTGTATATCTTCTGCAGTGAAATTTCTCTTCAAGCCTTTTGCCCATCTTCTGATTGAATTATTACTATTATTTTATTGTTGAGTTTTGCTAGTTTTTAATAGTCTAGGTAGATACGTGTTTTGAAAAAATTTTCTCCACGTCAGTAGCTGGTTGCCTTTTTATCCTCTTGTAGTTTGTGAAATCCCTGGATCTTTAGAGAGGAAGTTCTTCATTTTGATGAAGTCCAGTTTATCAACTTTTAATTTTGTGGATCACGCTTTTGGTGCCTAGGCCTACATCCTGAAGATTTTCTCCCATTTCCCCCCCTAAAAGCTTTATAGTTTTAGGTGTTACATTGAAGTCTGTGATCCGCTTGGAGTTAATGTTTGTATGCGGTGTGAGACGTGGTTTGAGGTTACTGATGCAGTCATTGTCTGCCCTCGGAGGCCCAGCTGCTCCAGCACCGTTGGCTAAAAGGCTGCTCTTCCTCATGAGGTGCTGTGCCCTTTTGCTAAGGACCCATTGGCATATGTGTGTGGGTCTGTTTCTGGGTTCTCTATCTTTTTCATTGATCTGTGTGTTTCTCCCCCATCAACACCATGGTCTTGATACTGTAGCTACATAATGTCCTAAAACTGAGCAGATTGATTATCTCCGGTATTTTTTTTTCTTCAAAATTGTTTTAACTATTCTAGTTTTTTTGCCTTTCCAAATAAATTTTAGATTAAATTTGTCTATATATATAGAAAATCTTGTTTGGATTTTGCTAGAAATTATTTAAACTTATAAATCAGTTTGGGTAGAATTGATAGCTGTACTATGCTGATTCTTCCAATCTGTAAGCACGACACGTCTCTCCATTTATTTAGATCTCTCTCCTTCAGGGTTAATCATCAGCATTTTGTAGTTTTTAGCAAACAAGTCCTGTCCAAGCTGTCCATGCTATTTTTAGATTTATATTTAGATATTTGTTTTGCAGTTGTAAGTGGTATATTTTTAATTTCAGTGTCTGTATGTTCATTGCTAGTATTTAAAAATAATTGACTTCTCTATGTATTTCTTATGTGGCCTTGCTGATAATAATAATGTGTGCTTTTAGATTATAACTTATGATTTCTAACTGTTTTTTGTAGATTCCTTGTGATTTTTTTTTTTTACATATGTCAACTGCAAATAGAACCAGTTTTATTTCTTCCCTTCCAATTGTAGGCCTTGTATTTCTAGTTTTTGAGAACAGATATTCTTACTTTGTTCCCCATCATATAAGGAACAAATGAAAGAGGAAAGCATTTGGCCCTTTTCACCATTAAATATGATGTCCCCAGTAGGTTTTTGGTAGATGCTCTTTGTCAAGTTGAGGAAGTCCTCCCCTCGTCCTTTTCCTGAGAGTTTTTATCATGCGTGGACATCGACATGTGTGGAACGCCCTTGCACCGATGGGTGTGATCGTGCGAGTTTTCTCTTTAACCTGTTCACATGGTAGATTATTGCACGGATTGACTTTCAAAGAGTAGAACATACTTCTCCCTGGAATGAGTCCACTTCTTCATGTCGTAGAGTCCTTTTTATGTATGATGGGGTTCCATTTACTAAGAGTGTGCTGAGGATTTATGTTTTCTTCTTTTGTGCTCTGTCTAGTTAGGGTTAGGATAATACTAGCATCATAAAGAGAATGGGGAGTATTTTCTCCTCTTCTAATTTTGGAAGAGATTGTGTAGAATTGGCATTATTTCATTTTTAAGCACTTGATAGAATTTTTCAGTGAAACCATCTGGGTCTGGCGAATTCTTTTTGGGGTGTTTTAAACTTATGAATTCAATTTTCTTAATAGTTATAGGGCTATTTAGATTATCTATTCATGTCAGTGAATTGTGCGGTTTGTGTTTTTTGAGGAACTTGTCTGTTTCACCTCAGTTGTCAAATTTATGTAAGTAGAGCTGTCCACCGTATCCTCTTCCCTTCTGACGCCCCCAGGCTTGGAGTGAGAGCCCTGTTTCATTACTGATACTGGTATTTGTGTCTTCTCTTTTTCTGTTGGTCTTACTAGAGGTTTGTCGATTCTATTGATCTTTTCTAGGAACTAATTCTTTTTTTAGTTATCTTTTCTACTTTCTCTGCTTATTCTGTTTGTTTTCATTGATTTTGAGTTTTACTCTCCTTGTTTCGGGTTTATTTTCCTCTTGTTTTTCTAGATTATTTTGGTGGGAGCTTAGTTTACTGATCGAGACTTTTCCTCTTTTTTAATGTGGCTTTTAGATTATAACTTTTCCTCTCATTACTGCTCAGCCATGTCCCACGAGTTCTGACATGTTGTATTTTCACTCCCACCTCTCCTTTACTCGGGAGCCACTTCGTAGTGTGTTGCATGGTTTCCAAGTGTTCAGAGGTTTGACTGTTCTTTTTCTGTTATTAATGTCTAGTCTGATTATACTGTGATCAGAGCGTTCACTCTGCAAGATTTCAATTCTTTTAAATTAGTTGACATATGTTGTATGGCTCAAGCTATGGCCTCTCTTGGTGTGTGTCCTCTGGCCCTGGAAATGTGCAGCTGCTGCTGATTGGGTGCTATGGAAACGCCTGGGCGTGGCGGGTTGATGGCACTGTGTAGGCCCTTTGCTGACTTGCTGTCTCATTATTTTATCGGTTGTTGGGAAAGATATGTTGAAGTCTCCAACTATAACTGTGGATTTGAAAACGTATCCTGTCGCTTCTATCAGTGTTTCTTTACGTTTTGCCCTCTCTCGTGTGGCGCCTACGCGGGAAGGATGTCGTGTCTTCCTGGACTGACCCTCCGTTGCTGTGTGCCGCTGGCTGAAACTGTCTTGCTCTGAAGCCAGCACCCTTGCTTTCTTCTGATTAATGTGTGCGTGACATAGCTTTTCATTCCTTTACTTCTAACCTTTATATTGTTATGTAGGAATGATGTTATGGACAGTATATATTGCTAATGGCTTTCAATCTGCTGTACTGATCTCTAAGTTGTTGTATTTAGACCATTTATATTAATGTAATTATTAATCTGATAGAGCCTTAGTCTACCATTTATTTATTGTTTTCTGTTGATTTTTCTGTTTCTTGTTCCTCTGTTTTCTTTTTCCTGCCTTCCTCTACATTACTTGAACATTTTTTAGGATTTGATTTTGCTTAATCTATAGAGGTTCATCGCCTAGTTTTCTTGCTCTAGTCTTTCCTCTTCTGTGATACCCTAAACTACCTTCTTATCCCACTTCCTTCTGCCCACAGAGCTGCCTTTGACCCTTGGCCACGCCTCCTGGAGGCTCTTCATGCAAACGCCTCCGCTTGCCCTCATTTCTGTGGGACGCTGCCGCGGTGGGTCCCATGCGGGCCTTCCACCAGCGCTGGAAGGGGGCCGCCTCCATGGCCCCCATGGCTCTGAGGAGAAATCTACTGATACTCAAATTACCATCCCTGTACATTTTCTTTGTCTTTAGTTTTCTTCAGTTCCACTATAATGTATCTTGATATTGATTTTGAGGGGCTTTTCCTATTTGGGGCTCACTAAGCTTCTGAAATCTATAGATTTATGTCTTCTGTCCCGTTTGAGATGTGGGTTTTTTTCAAGTACTTTTAGCCCCACCCTCTTTCTCCTCTCCTTCCACGACTGATGACACAAATGTTAGTCTTTCTCTTTCCTCAACAGCCCGCAATCCCCGGGACGGTCATGTTCTCCAGCCTGGTGCCCTTGCTGTTCAGACCGCCTCTGGTCACTGATTTCCTCTCTTCCCTCCATTCCGTTGTTGGGACTCTGCAGAGCTTTTTAACTTTATGCTGGTGGTACTGTATCTTTCTGTTCCAAACTTTCCATTGGTGTTTCTTTATAGCTTCATTTCTTTCTGAGACTTGCTGTTTTTTCATTTGTTTCAAGCATATTCACAGTTGCCGGTTGAAATGTGTTTGAGATGTGGCTGCTGGAATGTCCTTGCCGAGTGCTCAGACCGCTTCATCCCAGCGTGGGGTCTGTGGCTGGGGCTTTCCATCCGGTTCCAGTGCTTTCGGTTCTGGGTAGAACAGTGGTCCCACTCGGAGCCGGGCATTTTCAGGCACTTGGTGAAGAGCTCTGGGTTTTACCTAAACCTTCTGTTTTTGCTGTTTCTTCTGACTCCACTTGGCGGGGGGGAGGGGGAGGGCGCGGGCTGCTGTCTGGTGACTACCAATAAGAGACGTCCACATTCTCCTCGTGGCCTCTGTTGGCATGGAGGTGGTGTCAGGATGTGACTGCGGGCAGGCCTGGGGGTCCTGGGCCACACGGCGGTGCGGCACCCTCCCTGTTGAAGGTGGCCCTGCCTCTGCTCTACCGCACCTGTGGGCGGGGTGGCCCCTCCCCGCCTGTGGTAGGAGAACAGGCTCTTTCACGTTCATCCCGCCTGTGGTGGGTTGGGCTGGTGTTTTCGGGCTGTGGCCCCGCCAGCTCCAAGGCTGGAATGTACGAGAGAGCCAGGGCCTCGGCAGGCTGCTCGGGCCCCACTCCCGGACTTTCTTGGCCTCTGGCTTTGCCTTGTTTTCTCTGTAATGTTTGGGGTTTAAGTTGTATTCATTGGGAACAGGGAAAGGATGCCTATTCCACTTCCCAGAGCAGAGGCTGCCCCGGCCTGGGCCTGCCCGTAGGTGTGAATGCCCCTCTGGTGAGCAGTTGCCCCCCACCCCCACCCTGCTGGCGGAGCACAGGCCGCTTCCCCGCTCAAATCGCAGGCCTGACAGTGTGCCTGGCCCTATGGAAGCACCGAGGAACCACCGGGAGGGTGTTTATTTAGTTCTGAATTAACAGTTGTGATCGCTCTTTTTTCTTTTTATTTGCCTTTTATCTCATTGCTGTCTTTTAATTACACCAGGATGTTCTTTAATAATTAAAGTCGTAAGCTTCCCTTTACCATACCATGAGCTGTAATTGTATAACTTGATGTGTGGCTCTGGGGAAATGGAGGATTTGAAGGAGAGAAGGTGCCGCATTAAATGGTTGAGGAAGACTGTGCCTTTAATGCACACAAAGCTACAGAAGCCCTTGTGGGCAGAACAGTCCGTGGTTGTTGGCGAGGACAGAGACAACCAGTGTCGGGGGCTCTGCAGGCAGGCATCTCTGCGCTGGGAAGGACGTGCCCTGCATGTGGGCCGGGCGGGGTGTGGGGGGAGCAGCCTCAGCTCACACGTGCGTAGCTCACAGACCCACAGCTCATTACATGCACAGCTCACACATGCACAGCTCACACATGCACAACTCACACACAGAGCTCACACATGCACAGCTCATACATGCACAGTTCACACACACAGCTCATACATGCACAGCTCACACACACAGAGCTCACACACACAGCTCACACATGCACAGCTCACACACACAGCTCACACATGCACAGTTCACACATGCACAGCTCACACATGTACAGCTTACACACGCATAGCTCATACACACAGCTCACACACATAGCTCACATAGGCTCAGCTCTCACACATGCACAGCTCACATGTGCATGGCTCACACATGCACAGCTCACACACACACAGCTCACACACATAGCTCACACACAAAGCACATAGCTCACACATGCATAGCTCACACACACAGCTCACACATGCACAGCTCATACAGCTCACACAGGGTCTACTCTCACACGTGCATAGCTCATACATACAGCTCACAGACCCACAGCTCACACACGCACAGCTCACACACCCACAGCTCATAGACCCACAGTTCACACACCCACAGCTCACACACCCACAGCTCACACACACGTGGCTCTTGGGTTCGCAGTTAGTTCAGTGAACTTCTCCTGGGGCTCAGTGGAAGGCTGCGAATGTCCCGGGCACAACAGTGTGAAGGAGAGGAGGCCTCTCTCACTGGAGCTCTGGACCCTGGGAGGGAGCACCAGCCGAGGGCACTGGCTGCACCCATGCGCGTGCGCAGACACACACACACACATACACACACACTGTTTCATTTGCTCTTACAGCCCCTGTGAGCTCTGCAGGACCCTCGGACAGACATTGAACCCCAGCCTTGTCACTGTCCGGCTGTGTGATTGGTGGTCAGTCTCCTGGGGCTCACTTTCTCATCTGTAAAGTGGGGACAGTCATTCCTACCTCAAGGCAACTTCCTGACAGGCCCAATGAGGCCATAGTGCATTTCTTTAGTTATCCTAACAAGTACTTTTGACTCCCATGTGCCCAGTGCTGAATTGGGTGCCCGGCCACCAATGACAGACAAGACCCCCTCATGGAGCCACAGCCAGCAGGAGGCGATAGCAAGTCAGTAAGCACACCCACAGGGGCGATGTGAGGATGCACAGCTGTGGAGGGCGGAGCTCTGGGAGGGAGGCACAGGAGACCCTGCAGGAGAGTGGTGGTCAGCCAGGGCCCCTGATGAGGCTGTAGGTGAGCAGGGGCCAGCACTGGGCTGGGGCCGCCCTCCCGTGGAGGCTGGGAGGCTCGAAGGGCTTGCAAATGTGAGGGGCAGAAAGAAGCCCAGTGGGGATGGAGTGTGGAGAGCTGGCGATAGGGGGTTGAGGTGAGGTCAGGAAGCAGTACCCAACGGGGAAGGTGGGATGGGGAGGTCCTGCGGCCGGTGGGAGAGCCGGGTCCTGCGGGCGGTGGCAGAGCCCCAGGTCCTGCGGGCAGTGGGAGAGCCGGGTCCTGCCACCAGGACATGACAGGGTGCTGTGAGCATAGGACCCGTCCAGTTTCCCGGCCTGTGCCTGTGTCACAGAACGTGTGACCGGCAGGATGGTGGGCTGACATCCTCTCTTTCCCTATAGCCCATGCTCCACGGGGCCCACAGGACAGGAATCTTCCAGGTGGAGGTGACAGTCCCAGCGCCATCCCGCCTTCCTGGGTGGCCAGGCCATGAAGGAGCTGGGAGAGTCCCTGTGGGTCTGCGCTCGTTCTGTGGGAGACTCATCTCTATCGGTTACCTGGGACCCTGTCGCTCGTGTGGGCTGCCACGGGCAGGCCCCTAGCCCCCCCTGCCCTCGAACAGGGGATTCCATGTGTTCTCTCCCACTTGCCTGCCTCTGCTGGTCCCATTGTGACTCCTCGTCCTCTCGTCCTTGGTGTGGCAGGCCTGTGGTGGGCAGAGCAAGGTGTGCCTCGAAAACCCAGGAGGCTCCTGGGCAGCCCGGGCCACCTTGCGCTGTCCTGGGCGTTCCTGCCCACTCCCAGGCGGTGTCCTGCCCACTCCCAGGCGGTGTCCTGCCCACTCCCAGGCGGTGTCCTGCCCACTCCCAGGCGGTGTCCTGCCCACTCCCAGGCGGTGTCCTGCCCACTCCCAGGCGGTGTCCTGCTGCCCGCTCTGGTTTCCCGAGAAGCAGCGACAGGCTGGCGCAGTGCTTCCTGCGGGACGCTGTGCCTTGGGCGGAGACTCCTTTCTGCAGTTATTTATTTATTTATTTACTTATTTTAAAATTAGGGTAAAATCACATACCCTAAAATGTTTAACCATTGTAAGTGTGTAGTTCAGTGGCATTACATCACATTTATCTCATTATCTCAAATTGTAGCTGGGTTCCCATCAAAACCTTCCATTCTGGTCCCAGCTCCTGTGACACCATCCACTTTCTCTCGCCACGAACCTGCCTCTCAGGCCCGGGCCGGTGGCATCGCACGGTGTTTGGGTGTCTGTTTGCGCTCTGTGGCCACGGTTTACTCAGCATCGCGTCCTCAAGGTGCACCTGAGCTGTGGCCTGTGCTAATTTCCCCAAGTTTAAAGCTGAAGAAGTCCCCTTGTCTATGGCCCCATGTTTCGTGGATCCTTTCATCTGGCGATGGGCGTGTGGGCTGTGCCCACCTGGGCTATTGTGGGCAATCTGCTATGAACATGTTTCTTGGAGACCCTCTCAATCCTCTTAAATAATACCCAGATGTGGACTTGCTGTGACCATTTCATTTTTAACTGTTGGGGGAACTGCTGGACTGTGTGTATAGGGGGACTACACACTTTCATATTCTCACCAGCAATGCACAGGATTCCAACTTATACACACCATCGCAAACACAGTCTTCCCTGTGCTTCCTGCCGGCCAGGCACCCGTCCTCTCTGCTCACTCAAGCTCCCCTTCCCTCCATTGTGTTTGTTGCTGTGGGTCTCCCTGGTCTGTGGGTGTGTGGAAGGAACAGGCTGTGAGCACTCAGTGCTTGTCCCCTGTTCTGACCCACGGGGGCCACAGATATCTTTGTGGGTATGACAGCACATCAGAGCTTCCGTGGGTGTTGGTACACATTCGGATGCTGCCTGCCAGGGGTCACATAGTTGAAAAAACAGAAGCACAGCTTGTTGGAGTTTGGCTGGCACGGGAGTGAGGTATGCAGGTAGATGGGAGTGAGGAGCAGGAGCAGGAGCAGGACAGGGAGGTGCAGGAGCGTGGATTGTGTCTGTGGACTGGCCCTGGGCCGGCCTGGGAGGGAGCGGAGTCTGGGAGGACAGAGGCTAAGGGCAGGGACAGGGCCATGTGTGTGCAGGCACAGCCGCAGGCGTGGGAACCTGCCTGGCAGGAGCAGAGGGCGTGGGGAGGGAGGGGGAGGAGGCCGAGAGCAGGCTGGGCGAGGATGAAGGTTTCCTTGGGGTCATGTGCAGGGCTGGGTTTGTCCTGCAGGTGCTGGGCAGTCAGACGGAGGTGGAGAGAAACCTATAGCCAGGTAGCCTGTCTCTGGGATCTGGCCGCCCACCTCAAAGGGACCCTTGGTATCGGCTGGGGACCCCCTCCCTAGGCCATTCCTTCTCCTGGGTGGATAGTCCACACCCCTCTCCTCGTTTCTCCAAACTTCTTCTGTATTATTCTTTGCTGATTTTTTTTTGCTTTTAAAACAATTAATAGACTTTACTTTTTTGGAGCAGTTTTAGGTTTATAGGAAAATTAAGCAGAAAGTACAGAGTTCCGTATACCTCTTATTCCTTCCTAATTTCCCCTGTTACTGTCTTACATGAGTGGGTGCGTATGATATCACTGATCAACCAGTATTGGCACATTATTATTAACTAAAGTTCAAAACTGAAATTAGGGCTCACTCTTGGTGTTGTACATTCTGTGGGTTTGGACAAACTTCTAAGGAGATGTATGTACTATTATAGTGTCATATAGATTCATTTTACTGCCCTAAACCCCCCTGTGCTCCACCTAACCCTTCCTTCCCGAGCCCCTGCCAACAACTGATCTTTTTGCTGTCTTCATAGTTTTCCTTTTTAGGGTATCACGTGGCTGGAATCTGACAGCATGTGGCCTCTTCCAATGGGCCATCACTTACAGATGCATTTAACGTTCCTCCAGGCCCTCCAGCACCGGGTAATATTCCACTGTCGGGTGCACTGCTGCTCATTTCCCATCCGCCTGCTGGCGGGCATCTTGGTTGCTTCCAGGTTTTGGCGATGTGAACACAGGGTGATGAACACACTGGCCTTGCTATTAAAATCACTGAGAAACAGGAGCTTTGCGGACAGAGCTGATCGGCACCCACAGCCACACCACTGGCATGGGTGCCTTGCGATCTGGCCTCTGTCTCGAGGCTGTGTGAATGCTGCGGGCCCTGGTGCGATCCCCTTGGATTGGGCATCGGTTCCTTGTCGCTTACTCTGGGTGGAACTCTGTTGCTGTTCCATTCGTGCTAGGGCTTTGCGAAGCACATCCTCGGAGCCTGGCTGTCCCTGGCCTCTGGGAAGATTGAGGTGTGACCGAGCCCTGTCCCAGCTATGCTGGAGATGGCATGTGCTCAAGTGAGGGCTGCCTCGGGAGTTGAGTGCCGGCCGGTGCTGCCAGACCCTCAGTGGCGCGTCTTGGAGATGGTTGCGCGTTAAAGCCATCAGGCCGGCTCTGGGTCTGGATGTCGGCCCTGCAAGCTCTGGACGGCCTCTCTGAGCTTGCCTTGCAGGCCAGCACAAGCAAGCATTGTCCTCGTGCTAATGTCCACGCAGAAGTGCGTGAGGTCCAAAGCCAAGGTTGCTTCCCACCTATGATTTGTCTGACTTCCATCCAGTTGTCCGCCAGCCTCCCATCCTGACACCCACCTGTCTCTCCATATACATCGTCCGAGGGCCACCAGGAGCTCCCGGTCCACAGGTGGAGCCGGCCCAGCTAGGGTTCACATCGGGAGGGGCAGGCTCCTCATTCCTCCCACATGCACGCATCCCCAGCCACAGGCAGCATGCGCGTCCTAGTGGAGACTTGTGAGATGGAGGCGTGGGGATGGAGGCTCGACTCTGTCTTCAGGGAGCGGATGATGCTTCATTGGTGGAGGCCCACTAGTTCCAGAGCACCAGGCCCAGATGGGACCGGGAGAGGGGGAGGGACTCCCAGGGGGTGGGAGAAAGGGGGTGCAGCGGCGTGCTGGCTGGGCTGCAGGAGGCGTTCCGACAGTGGCCGCAGTTTGGAAGGACTGGATCAGAAGGTCCACATCGAAGGGCTTTAGTGAGACTCATGCTGCAGGTGACCAGAGGGAGGAGGGGGTCGGTGAAGGGACTGTGTGGGGAGTGAGGCTCATGCTGCAGGTGACCGGAGGGAGGAGGGGGTCAGTGAAGGGACTGTGTAGGGAATGTAGGAAATGGCCTCTGTGGTCCATCTCCAGTGTGGTCAGCTATTGGTGGACACGGCTAATGAATTTGCCCAGGGCAAACAGAATGGAGGGAGGAGGGAAGAGGATATAAGAACAAAGAACTGTGGGCGTGGGCCAGCATCAGGGTGGGAACCCCAGAGGCACCTGCCTCAGCTAGACGGGAAGGTGGGGGCAACTGGGAAAGGCCTCAGCCCAATTTGTTTAAATGGCCCCATGGGAGACAGTAAGACCTAGGCGACATATGAGGAAACAGGGGACCCCATAGTGCTCAGCCAATGAGGACCCGGAGGAGGGACTGGATAAATAGGCTGTGATCACTGCCCCAGGTGTGCCTGCACAACCGGACGACACCCGCTCTCGAGAGCGTATTGAAAGTCTCGTTCTCACCATACTTCTGTCTCGGAGTCCGTTATTTGAATTTGGACAAGTGAGCTTTCTCACAGGAACGCTATGGTCTGGCCCGTTGATCAGTTTTGGAGAAGGAATTGGAGGGGTCAGGCTAGAGGTCAGGAGGGCATTTATGGACTCAAATCATTCATTCATTCATTTTCAACAACCACACTAATATTCAGTCATTCACTCCTTCCCTCTGTCATTCACATATCCACACTCGCCCCATCACTCACTCCTTCCTTCATCTCCGCCTCAAAGATCCTGGAGCCTCTGTGAGGAGCTGATGGGATTTCAGACCCCCCATCACGCCCCTCCCTCAGGGCTCCGGGGCTGGGGGGAGGGTCTCCTCCGCTGTCTTTTGAAGGTTGAACTGCTGAGCTCTCTGGTCCTCAAAACAGCGGTTGGTGATAATGCTCCATAGATGTGCATGTGGTTTCTTGGCCACTTCCACTTGGAAGCGTGGGATGCCCACAGCTGACAGGGAGAACAGGCCCTGTCCCCCACAGATCACCGGCCTCGCCCTGCTGTGCACACCCCCCTGGGTGCTGGCCACCATGCAGACGGTGCCCCTTCCCCCCCTTCCTCACTTGTCCAATTCGCTTTGGGCAGGTCTGAGCCTGCTCTGAGGGTTCGGGCCCAGTGAGGCAGCGCTGCTGGGATGGTGCCCACACTGCGACCTGCAGGCTGCCGGGGGCTTGGAGGGTCCCTGGCCACCCCTGGAGGAAGCCTGCACCTCCACTTCCACTCGTGGCAGGATGCCCCCTCTTCTCCTCGGGTCATTCCCGCTGGAGGCAAGGAAGCAGTATCATTAGCAAACTGTGCCCCAAGCTGCACGGCCACATCCCAGGAGACCCACCACGCTCTGTTGCTGGGCAGGGTGGGCACCAGAGGCGCCCATGAAGCAGGTAGCGGCTCCTGTGGCATCTGCAGCCTCTCCCTGGTGGGAGGCTGCTCCCCCTGCTGGGGGGAAGGGAAGACTCACTGGGAGTTCTGCTGCTCAGATCTGAGTGAATTGGCCTCCAAGGGTCCCTCTGATGGAGAGCGGGCTGCACTATAAAATTATGTATTAGCCTGCTTAGAGTTTATAGCAGGGGTGGGCAAACTTTTTGACTCGAGGGCCACAGTGGGTTCTTAAACTGGACCGGAGGGCCGGAACAAAAGCATGGATGGAGTGTTTGTGTGAACTAATATAAATTCAAAGTAAAGGAGCGGAGGGGAGAGCAAGAGAACCCTCCGCTCTTTCGGCTCCACGGGCCGGATAGAACAGCTGAAGCGGCTGGATCCGGCCCGCGGGCCGTAGTTTGCCCATGGCTGGTTTACAGAGTCTGTTTGCTAATCATTTTTTTCAGAACTTATTTCACTTACTGATATATCTGGGGCTGTTAATGCATCCTCCTAAATCCTTTAACAAGCAGAGATTTTCCATTACTAATAAGGTACCGATGGGAAATATAGAGGAGCTGCTGCTCTCTATTTATTTCCCATTCTCAAGACTCACAAAGTCATGTCTGGATAAGTGGGAAAAATCCTGTCCGCTCGATGTTTCCAAATATTGTGGTGTTGGCATTGGATTATTTTCCTTAGTAATTTGGAATTTGGGTTCCCTTTTATAAGTGTGGCTTTTAGTTACCTGCACAATTTGAAAAGCATATCTATTTCCTGAAACATGCTTGTTTCCTGTTCTCAGTAGAATAAGAAAGAGGGGGAGAGACTAGCCATGGATTCTTCTGGATGGGTGAGGAAATGCCTGTTACTGCCTGAGGGGAAAGACAATGATCGGCCTTCAGATGGCCACGTAGCGTCTTGCCCAGGAGTCTTCTTTTAGCAACATAGATGCTACAAATCTCAGAAATTTCTCCTGGCGTCTGGCCCTCAGTTAGGGATACATCTAATTTACCCTTTCCGTCTGGTCTGAGCCTTTATAGATTTTTCTGGAGAGCAGCTGCCTGAGGCATGGCCTGTTGCCCGGTTCTGTCTCACACTTGCAAGTCTCACAGAGGAAGCTTACCTTGCTGCCCCTGTATGGATCCCTCCATGGCTCTCTCCTGCCCAGAACCGTGGCCCGTTCCTTCGCTCCATGGGATCCCCCAGCCCTTCCTCTGCCACCTGCTCCGGGTCCTCTCACCCGCCCTCTCTGCCAAGAGCACCTGGGACCCTGCGGGTCCTCGCTCACCTTTCCTGGCCTCGGCAGGCCCTTCCGCCGTCTCCTCCTGACTGGGGATGGAACCTGAGATCTGGACATGTGCCCTGACCAGGAATCGAACCCACCACTTTTCAGTGCACGGGATGATGCTCCAACCGACCCAGCCACATGGCCAGGGCCAGAGCGGCTTTCTTTTGTCGCTGCTCCGGGGTTCTGACCAAGCTGACGAAGACGTCCCGGGGTTCGCTGTGGAGAGAAGGGAGCTCGGGCCTTCGGGGATTTCCTTCCCCTGCTCTGGTCCAGGCACCGAGGGGGTGAGGAGTCGGGGGAGGGGCTTCTGGGCTGTGAAGCAGGTGGATGGGTCTGAGCAAGGGCTCTGGAGGCGGTGCCCTGCCCACTGGCCAGTCAGCATGGGGAGTAAATACGATGAGTTGTGCACGAGACCCCACGGGCTATGCTGGGGGAGCTGCCTCAGTGGGGGGTGGCTCTGGAAGGAGGCGATGGAGAGGTGGGCTTGGATAAAGGCTGTGGCCCACGCAGCCCAGCTCTGCCCCTGCCCGGCTCACCCTGGGGTTTCTGCTGCTCCCTGGCAATGCTGGCAAGACACTCCCAGCCCGGAGTTCTCTTCTGAGCCTGGTGCCTAGGACTGCTCTGGCCAGCCCAGCCAAGAGGGACTCGAACTCCTACAAACACTCCCGAGCTCTGAGGGGAAATAATGAGGAGGTATGACAGGGTGCATGAGCAGAAATAAAACACGGGCCTTCCGGGGACCTGTAGCTGGGCCCCGGTCCCCATAGCTCAGAGATGGTCTCGTGCTCCAGGGCTGGGCGCTGACATGACCCAGCAGCTCCTGCCGGGCTCCCGGGCTCCCGTCACCTGCTCTGTTCCTCCGCAGGCACCGCCTCGGT
Source organism: Plecotus auritus (assembly GCF_963455305.1). Taxonomy (NCBI): domain Eukaryota; kingdom Metazoa; phylum Chordata; class Mammalia; order Chiroptera; family Vespertilionidae; genus Plecotus; species Plecotus auritus. The sequence goes on from NC_137783.1 coordinate 62,773,010, forward strand.
GCCCACAGGTCCCAGGAAGTCCTTCCCGGGCATCCCTGCCTCTCCGTGGTCGTGAGCAGGTGGCCTCACTCCCTTCACACCCCCACCCCCTGGGTTTTCTGGGTTTGTTTTCTGCACCAGCAACAATTACCCCTCCCTCAGACTTAGCGGAGGCCTAGAGGCGGGCACTGCCACAGGGCCCTGAGGACAGGCTGGGCTCTCTTGCCCCTGTAACCTCCTGGGCACTGATCTTTCTGACAAAGCTTCTTGTCTGTTCGGGATGTCTGTCAGGGAGGGGGTGTTCTCAGGGGCCTGGCGCATGAGCCTCAGTCCATTGAGCAGTGAAACCTGCCTCTCAAGTACACATTGCGGACCAGTAGTTTCATTGCTAGCTTTACCCAGTGGCCAGATGAGTTTCTATTGAACAAGTACAAAAAATGTTTTACATAAATGTTAAAGGCATGCTTTACAATTAAATACCCATTGCATTTTGAAGTTACTTATTACATGTTCTTACAAGCTACTATCTTTTTAAAGTATGATACTTTATAAAACATTGTGTAATACGAAGTGAGAATTCTCGTGATCCATCCGCAGTGTGTTAACATGTGGGGGCCAGTGCTCATTCCTGGCTGACAGCGTGTGTGGGCTCCCCTGGGTGAGGGGTACGCAGAGCAGTGATCTGAGCCCTCAGCACAGCAGCGAGGTTTTCTGTCTTCCTGCTGGCCTGTCAGCTTTCGGTTTTCTGTGTCTGTTCAGATCTGTGTGTTTATAAAACTTTATTCTCCCTCCTAACTTCACAAGCTTATAGTAAACACGAGGAAGCGACATGGTGTGGCGGAAACAGACTAGCTGTGACTCAGCCTTCATCAGATGCGGGTGGAGTCTCACCTTTGCAGTTTGGTACCGTGTGACCTTGGCCAAGTCACTTCCCCCTCAGAGCCTGGGTTTTCTACCTGAGGATGGTGCCTCGTTCTGCACCTCACGGGTTCACTGAGGAGGGTCCGTGAGATGGTGATGGGAATGTCTTCACATGCCCGGGAGTTACGCTTCTCCCTCTCCTGCCCGCTCAGGCTCAGGCCTGCTTCCCTGGACACAGCCGGGTCGCAGGGGAAGGTCCCCGCGCGGCTGTGGGGAAAGCCTCCAGGGGGCGTGAGAAGCAGGACAGAGGGCAGGCTTGGCCAGGCTGGGAATCGGGCCACAGAGGGGTGCTGCTGGAGGGTCCGGCCTCTGCCCCCTCAGTGGCTCACTGGCAGCAGCCCTGGAGGAGAGCCTCTGGGCATTTCTGGGTAGGGCGGAGCCCGCGGTGGCGGCAGCAGGGCGTCTGGGCAGGGAACCAGCAGCAGCTGCAAACCCCCTGCCTGTTCTGAGACTTCTTATCCCGACTATATCAACTGTTAGTGTAAGTCCAGTCCATTGGAGGAAGTTTTACCCACTTCCTGAATACCGGATGCATAAAGGCTATCTGGGGCATGAGGGATGTGTATTGATTTCCTGGCCTTTTGGGGTGCAACGTGCTCACCTTGTCCCTGGACGCCGTGCTCCATCTCCATGCCCAGGAGCCACGGGCACGCCAACCTGCTGGGCAGCCCAGGTGCCAGACACAGTTATTTCTGCTGCTGACCTGGGATCAGTTCAAATGAAGAAGCCCCGGCTTTAATTGGCCAGCCCTCCCGTGGGTGCCCTGGGGCGGCTGGATCACATTTGCTGAGGTGTATTGACACCTTCCCTGCTTTCGCTTGCTCGGGACACCTCAGTGTGCATCCTCTCACCCAGGGGATCTGGAAGCAGTGGGTGCAGGCCATCCCGCAGGCCTCATTAGCTGCTCAGAGACGCAGAGTATGAGGCCGTGGGGGAATCATCGCTCCTCGAGGCACCAAAGGAGGGTGATTGATAGGTTGGCCTCATTGGTGGCTCTGCGGCATGGGGTGATGGGCAGGAGCGATAGTGCCTGTGAAACCTAGGCTCTGCCCACCTACGGGATGCGTGTGCCTGGGGCAGCCCGGGTCTGGGCTGTGGCTCAGGGTGTCTGCCGTCTGAGCCCGTTGCCACCCTGCAGTCACGCCCAAGCACTTCCTCCTGGGCAGGGGTGGTCCCCCGGCAGGAAGGCGCTCACTCAGCTCCCAGGGAAGGGGCGTGGGTCTGCCCTCAGCTCTGCCCCTAGATGTGCGTGTCCCGCTGTTGCCTCCTTTGGAAAAGGGGGATAAATCGCCCTCTATCAGGAATAAGTGGAACCTGCTGCCGCACACAGCCCGTTAGAAAGTCTGGACACATATTAGCTTCTCGGGTATTAGTAATGAGTCATGTTATTGCTGTTGGATTTTAATTCTCAGCTTGGGTCTGAACTCGGGGTATGTGGTCCCTGTGGGCCCCTCTTTGGACGGGAGCCTTCCACGGAGCAGCCTGAGTGCCCCTTCCGGGGAGGGTGGGGCTGGGGTGAAAACCTCTTCTCCCAGCCTCCCGGTAGCAGCCTGGCCTCCTGCCGTGCGTGGGAACTGCACGTCCTCATATCGCTCTTGCTGTCTAATCTGTCTTTCCAGAATGCTCTGTAGATTAGAAAATGCCTGTCAGCTACGCTTCTATTCGAGAAAACAACCTGCGTGGCTTCTCTGGACTCCAGAATGTAAAACATGGAGGGGCTGGGCTCACAGGGGGCTCTGTGCAGGGGGGTGCTGCTAGTGGGGGCCGCCTCCAGGCTATGGTCTCATGAACAACCTTTTACTCCGCAGCCCTCGCACCTGGGGGGTCCTGGGTGACTTGACAGGTGCTACGGACCGGAGTCCTTCATCTTCCGCAGAAATGCCGCAACTTCGGAGGGCAGCCACATGGTGGCCCAGGAGGCTGAGCCTCGCCTGGCCACTCCTGCCTCACCAAATGAGGCCCAGATAGCCCCCTGGAGCCGGTTCGGCCTGTGGAGGCCTGGCTCAGTGCCAGGTGGTGGATAAGGGGGATCTCATCTCTAGGAAGATAGTTGGACAAGTAGACACACGGGGCCCAGGGCAGGGAGCCCATGCGACACGGGTCCCCTTCAGGCAGGCGCTGAGGCAGGACTGAGCTCTGCCAGGACTGAGCTGCCAGGATGGAGGTCAGGTCAGGGCAGAGAGCTGGTGGAGGGGGCACAGCTGCTGGCTGCCTGGGCGGGAGCCCTGAGATCTGGATTTGAGTGGCCAATGAGCCTGGGGGAATGCAGCTGCAGCAGGGGGGTGCCGCCCCCCCCTCCTCCCCAGCTCTGAGTCAGGTCTGGGTGGGGCTGAGAAGGTGCTTTCTAACAAATTCCTGGTGACACTGTCGCTGGGGGAGGAGCACACCTGCGGTGCACTGAGCAGGCTCAGCTCCAGAGCCCAGCCAGGGGCTGGGGCGCCCGGGGTCCCTGGCGGGCTGAGGAGCTCGTGCTGAGAGGAGAGAACAGCTGCTGCCATCGCAGCCATGGGAAGGTGGGACGAGTGCTCCTTGTATTCATTTGGTCTGGAAAGACTGGGAGTCTGGATTTTTTGATTTTTTTATTTTATTGATTTTTTACAGAGAGGAAGGGAGAGGGATAGTTAGAAACATCGATGGGAGAGAAACATCGATCAGCTGCTTCCTGCACACCCCCCACTGGGGATGTGCCTGCAACCAAGGTACATGCCCCTGACTGGAATTGAACCTGGGATCCTTCAGTCTGCAGGCCGACGCTCTATCCACTGAGCCAAACTGGTTAGGGCTGGATTTTTTTTTTTTTTTAAAAATATCCTTATTTTTACAGTGCCACATGGGCCTGAGAAAACACACCTGGCAGTAAGTTCTTAGTGATCTTTCTTTCAAGACGAACAGGGATTTGTAGGTGGCGGAAACAGAGGGCTTTCCATGCACAAGGAGCCTGTGTGCAGCACCCAGAGGTGTAGGTGCCTGGAGTGGGGCGCCCACCTCTGGCTAGAGCAGGTGCGGCTGCCCTTGGGGGGGGGGAGGGGAATAGCTGGAGGGGGTGGGCAGGCAGGGAAGAGCCCCCGACCCTGTGGGATGCTTAGACTTGACCTCTGACCCCAAGATGGCTGGCTTTGCCTGCTGACCTCAGTGTCTCTGTCTCGGGACAGTCCCATTTGGTCCCCACTGCACCTTGCCCTGGCTGGTGGCTGCACTGTGGACCCAGAGCTCTGTTGCCACACACCTGCCCAGGTGAGCTTCCCATCAAGGCCAGTTTCCAGGAGGGGCATCTCCCTGGAGAAGGGCCTTTCGCCCATCTTCCAGGAGGAGCCTGTGCCCCGTCTTCTCAGGAGGAGCTTGTGGTGCAGAACAGGTGTCTGGGCCAGACAGATGGGCTCCGTCTTGCCCACGTTACTGGCTGTGTGACTGCAGATTACAGAGCTTCTCCGCACCCGGTTCCTTGTCTATAAAGCGGGGAAACCCCTGGGACCACTAATGGAGTTATCCCATACGATTTCGTGCACATAGAAAGGAACTGTGGGCTGCTAGGGTTCTCGGCCCATCCTCCACGCCCTCTGCTGGAAGCCCCGTTCCCACCGCTACCGCCGCTTCCACTGCCGCCCCGCGGGGCGATTGGAGTCAGCACCAGCAGTGGGTGCAAGTGGCGGCTGCTAGCCCTGATCATCCCTCAGGAGCAGGGGGAGGTGGAGAAGCCCTGAGGGGCAATCGGGACCAGCAACCGCCGCTCGCATCCACTGACAGTGCCGAGAAATTGGGGCTGGTGCTGGGCACTGGCAGCGGGTGCGAGTGGCAGCTCCGGCTTTAGCAGTGGGTGTGAGTGGGGCTGGCGCTGGCAGCAGGTGCGAGCACCAGGCGGGACCGCGGCGTGTGAAAGTAAAGAATTTTCAGTAACCACCAGAGGCTCGCCCCAATGACAGCGACCAGTGCCCTGCCTTGGTCTGGCACCCCTGCTCACCTGCTCCACCATCCCGCCACGGTCGACACCCACCATGTTCCGCGCCCTGCCGCCTGCTGCTGATGCCTATCATGTTCGTGCGCACCCCCTAGTGGTCAGCGCACATCATAGTGACCGGTTGTTCGGTTGTTCTGCTGTTTGGTCTATTTGCATATTAGGGTTTTATATAGATAGACTAGAGGCCCAGTGCATGAATTAGTGCACTGGTGGGGTCTGGCCTGCCTGGCCCCAATTGGGGTGGATCGGGGCCAGGCCTGTCGAGAGGAGGAGATGGTGGGAAGTTGGTTGGCTGGCCCACCCTGATTGGGGTAGTGGGGGGCAAACGGGGGTGGGGCTGGCTAGGGGAATGGGCTGCGGGTGGTTGGCTGGCCAGCCCTGCCCCTGATCAGAGTGGGGGGGGCTGACTGGGGGTGGAGTCGGGTGGGGGGAGGGTCCATGGGACAATTGGGGTAGTGGGAGCCCATCGGGGGCAGGGCCGGCAGGGGGGGGGGCCACAGGTGGTTGGCCAGCTGACCATGTCCCTAATCGGGGTGGTGGGGGTCCATCAGGGGCAGGGCCGGCTGGAGGGAGGGGCTGCAGGAGGTTGGCTGGCGGGCCCCGCTCCCTATTGAGGTAGAGGGGGCGATCAGGGGCAGGGACGTCCAGGAGGAGGGGCCACCGGAAGTTGGCTGCCAGCCCCACCCAGAATGGGCCAGTTCGCTGGCCACAGTGGGCATCATAGCGACAGGTTGTTCTGGTTGCTGGCTTTTTATATAACCTATCTAATAAAGATGGAATGTGCAAATTGACCACCACTCCACAACAAAGATGGTGGCACCCACAGCCAATAAGGAGGGAATATGCAAATTGACACGACAAAGATGGTGGTGGCCGGGCCGGGATGCTTATGTTGGCACCATGGCTACGATGCAGGCATTCCGCCCTGCCCCAGCTGCTCCGGGCCTCTGGGCAGTGCGTGCGCAGGTGTGGAGTGGCCAGGGCAGGGTAGGACACCTGCTATAAGGGGGGTGGCGGGGGGTGTAGGGAGCTACAGGAGGGCAGCAGGGCCAGAGTGAAGGCGGAAGGCAGCTCCAGCCATAGTGAAGGCAGAAGGTGGCGGCCAGAGCGAAGGCCCAGGTCCCGGGTGCCGGAGAGAAGCCGGTGCCAGCAGCCAGGGGAAGGAAGGTCTATTCTTGCATGAGTCTTCATGCATCAGGCCTGTAGTACAGATAATAAAAGCCTAATACGCAAATTGTTTGACCAGGAGTTCAACTGGAAGTTCGACTGCTCACTGTGATGTGTGCTGACCACCAGGCGGGCATCGGCGATGTGGCGCAGGCAGCAGGCAGCAATGGAGGTGCTGCCAGCACCAATGGGTCCTGATGAGAGAGGGACCATGGTGGGATGGTGGAGCAGGTGAGGGGGTGGTGCCAGGCCAAGGCAGGAGCGAGCAGGGGCCCAATCGCACCCCAATTGCCCCACCGATGGCATGGTGATGTGGGGCAGGGCCACCGCCCGGCTCCCAGGTGATGAGGGAGCCAGGCAGGGGGCCTGGCCCCATTGATTGCCCCGCAGATGGTGACCAGCACCTGGCAGACCCTGATGGCCTGACTGGGGCTGGGGCCCAGGCTGGGACAGGGAACTGGGGGTGGGTAGTGGCGACTAATCACCTGCGGTGCCCAGGCAGGGGGCTGCAACCTCTCACTGGCTGCTTGGGGACGGGGATCATGGGGACGGCGGTGCGGTGAGAATGCGGGGTGTCCGCCAAGCTTTGTCTTACTCTCCCTGCTACTCTCCCCTGAGACGCCAGGGCTCACATGCCAGGGAAGCCCCTTCACTCAGGTGTCAGGCACCCACGAGGAACTTGCCCCACACCTGTGCGGCCTTTCCTGGGTGAGCCAGGCTGCAGACGCTGAGACCCCAGGGGCTGGTCAGGCTCCCCATGGGTTTGTGCAGGAGCCGGTCTGCAAGGCGACTGGGAGAGAACGTGTTGCCCGCCCGGCTTCTGTACAGTGCCGCTGGGTGGCCCAGAGGCCCACACTGCGCCCCATCCCACAGCATCCAGCCATGCTCATGGCATCTCTGCATGGGGTCTTAGGCACCAGGACTCAGGTGGAGGGGGGTATGCGGGGAGAGGTCAGCTGGGACCTGTCCTGCCATGCCAGATGCTCGCACTTTTTAAAAAAATATATTTTATTGATTTTTTACAGAGAGGAAGGGAGAGGGATAGAGAGTTAGAAATATCGATGAGAGAGAAACATCGATCAGTTGCCTCCTGCACACCTACTACTGGGGATGTGCCCGCAACCAAGGTACATGCCCTTGACCAGAATCAAACCTGGAACCCTTCAGTCCGCAGGCCGACGCTCTATCCACTGAGCCAAACCAGTTAGGGCAACGCTCGCGCTTTGATTGCTGACCATGCTTAGGGACTGCATTTCATGCACTAGGCCTCTAGTCCTATATAATAAAAGCCTAGTATGCAAATTGACCAAACGGTGGAACGACCGGTGGAACGACCGGTGGAACAGCCAGTTACTATGACACGCACAGACCACTAGGGGGCAGACACTCAATGCGGGAGCTATACTCCACCCTGCAGGCCCCAGGCCTACCAAGGTGGATGCTAGCGGGGTCCCCCGATCACCCCGCCAGTTGCACTGCAGTGGGAGGCGACCAGCGGCAGCAGTGGGGGGCGGGGCCAGTGAGTGGGTGGCGCCAGGCTGGCCAAGGCGAGTGCCAGCGGGGGCCCCCCCCCCCCCGATCGCCCCACTGGTTGCCCCACAGATTGGCCCTGATTGCCAGCCAGGCCTAGGGACCCTACCCTTGCACGAATTTCATGCACCAGGCCTCTATTCTATATATATATATAAAAGGCTAATATGCTAAGTGTCCCTCTGCCCGTCCAACCAGTCACTATGACATGCACTGACCACCAGGGGCCAGACACTCAACACAGGAGTTGCTAGCTGCAGTGACTTGGCAGCGGTGGTTCTTGGGTTACACACTCTGAAACCAGAGTGGAGGGAACCCTATTCCTCCTGGGGCCGTGCGATTCCACCTTCAGCTGTGGGTTATGTTGTTGCTGGGGCACTGTCGCCCCGAATCCGGTTTACTGCACACTTGCGTTTGCGTTCCACACACTGTATGGGAGCAATTTTGCAGAGTGCCCTCTTGCATTCCAGGACCCCTTGGGGGATGTCGGAGAGCCAGTTTCAGCCTGATCCCCGCAGGCTAGGCCAAGGGACCCCACCTGCCAGAGGGACCCTGCACACTCCACAGATGCCCTTTGAGCCACGGCACCACCTTAGGTGTGGCCGACTAGGGAGGGGCCGAGGGAGGTTGGCTCCAGGGCGTGTCTGGCCCATCTCACCCAGTCCTGCCTTGGGGGGCTGTTCCCATAAATGCTGGGATTCTGAGTGGCTTGGAGAGGGTGCTTCTGGCATTTTCCTAGTGGGGAGACCCACTGTCAGGGGAGGTCACCTTGAAGTTGAACATATAAACTCTGAGGGATGTAGATAAAAGATCAGATGTCTACTTGTGCCATTGGATTTATTAACTTAGTTACACATCTGTATTTACACTCACATGTTATATAAAAGTATATGCACATTTAGGAATCTGGTCTCTTCCCTCTGGCACTTCAGATCGGTGTTATTCCAAGCCTTCCAGACACCTTGGGGCAGCGCTCTGTGCCTGCCCTCCCTCCCTCGCCCCCACCTGCCACGCCTGCAGTAGCCCTGACCTGGTTCCCAGGGAGCTCCTGCCACAGGTGTTTGGATCCAGCACTTTGTGGATTTGGGAAAAATGCTGTCACTGGAGATTTTATCCCAAGCCACCCGCACTCATTTGCATAACATTAGGAGCCTGTGGTGTGTTTTTTGGTCATTTGTACCCTAGGCTTCATGCTCTCCACAGTGTAAGGACTCATGGTCTCTCTCTCTCTTTTTTTAAAAATATATTTTTATTGATTTCAGAGAGGAAGGGAGAGGGAGAGAGAGATAGAAACATCAATGATGAGAGAATCATTGATTGGCTGCTACTGGGGACCGAGCCCACAACCCAGGCATGTGCCCTTGACCGGAACTGAACCCGGGACCCTTCAGTCCGCAGGCCAGCATTCTGTCCACTGAGCCAAACCAGCTAGGGCTGGTCTCTCTTTTTATTAGCAATTTGTAAAAGGCTTGTTTAGAACAACATCTGAGCTTGCAGTTCTAAGGTCATACTCAGGAGTAATTATGAAATAGGGCTAAGTATCTTTGCCTCCTTTTTAACGATTTCATCAGGCAACCTCCGATAAGCAACTGAAACTAGCATTGAGTGAGGTCTTCCCAGGCTAATGTCTTTTCCCCAAATGGTGCTTTGTTAGTTAAAATAAATGAGACAACTGCCCTGTAATAGGGGATGCTGGCAGGAGTTTGAACACACACTCCCTCTCTCTTTTTGGGAAGGGTATTTTCACAGAAAACCACCCACCTTTTACTTGGTGATCAAGGTTGGCATCCACCACCAGTCTCCGTTGAATTGAGTGAGTGGAAGGGCCTGAGGAGTTTATATGCCCGACAAGTAGGCAGGCCCAGGAAGCCGACTCTCCCGCGTGCCTGCGTCCACCTTCCCGCCTCCCTGTTTACGAGGGGACCAGCAGGTCCCCTTTGCCTGCCCTCTCTCACTGGGGATGTCAGGCCCTGAGTCGGGGCCCCGTCATTGTCCTCACAGTGGGGCTGGGACCTGGGCTGGTCCTGCTGTCTCTGCCTGCTGGTCTCAGGCCACATCTGCCTTCACCACACGTCCCTCCACTTGGTCATGATCCTCCATCAAAGGGCTGTGCACCTGCAACTCCCTCCGCTGCACACCCTGGCTCCCGCCCTCACTCACTCCTACATCCATCCACCTTGGGTCCCTTCTTCAGGGAGGCACCCCTCTTGAGGGGGGTCAGTCCCCTCCTCCTTTTGTGCACAGCCAGGCCCAGACGATACAAGCTTCTGCAGGGTTCTCAAGACTCCACTGGGGTTCTGCAAGGGTCACGGCCAGGCCTGCTCATCAATGTCCCCGGAGCTCAGAGACAGTAGCACTCGGCCGTGTGCTGAGTGAATTTCTCTCCAAGTTCCACCGCACCCAGGGCTGGGGCCGTGCTCCAGCCAGGAGGGAGGCACACATTGCCCCCTGAGGCTCTGTGCCACCTGAGCTGAGGCTGTCTTTGCACAGCAGACGGGCCCCAGCTCCCAGGAGCTCCTGACTGCTGTGTGGTTTGCAAGCTCTTGGCAGTAGCAGCCAGGCCACCTTATGCATGGCAACAGCCAAACTGCCTTCATAAGTTACAGCCTCTGCTACAGAATCCCCCGTGTGGCCTTGGGGAAGCTATGAGGGTGACTCGGGGGCTCAGTCTCCTCCCGGGGCTGCTGCCTTATGATGCTGGGGGCTGAAGTGGCCTCATTTCCTTGGTGTCCACCAGGGACCCAGGCCCCACCTTCAGCTCTGGCTCTGTTGACTGTGTGCTCAGCAAGCTGGTTTATGGAGGTGCGTTTGGGAACGAGGAAGATGGGGTAGGAATAAGCAGCTCCTAGGAGTTCTGATTTCTGGAGTTCAATCCTGGGACCTGTGTCACCGGGTTGGGAGCAAGATGAGAGTTCCTGAAGGATTACCCTTCTTGTTCTTATTATGTCCGGAGGGCAGAGCAGACCAGTGCGGACACAAGAGCACTTCTCTGGGGGCCGGGAGACCTTCGCTTCAGCCCCATCTTTGCTTTTGTATAGTCTGACCTTGGACATTCATTTGGATCACCTGGTCTTCAGTGTCATCATCTGTGCAAACGAGGGTGGGGTGGGGGGGTGGGGTGGGGTTAATGCCTTCCAGGCCTGTTTCCAGCAGAGGAAGGTCCAGGGCCTAGGACATGGATGACTCCAGGGTAGCTTGAGTGGAGGGCAGCCCCCTGGGTGTGGCTGAGACGTTTCTGGGAGGTGGAGTCGCCTGCTCTGGTTCCAGCCCCGAGGCTGTGGGCTGTTCCTTAAGAGCCCAGGCTGTGGAAGGTCATAGTGGCATGGGCTGCCCTAGTGGAATATCACAGGCAGGGGACTGAAACAGCAGCTGACTTTCCTGCAGTTCTGAGAGCTGGGAATCCTGTGTCAGGATGGGAGTGTGGTTGGCTTCTTGAAAGCCCGTTGCTTTCTCTTGTGCATTCTCACAGCAGAGAGGAAGGATGAGAGGGTGAGTGAGCTTTGGTGTTTCTTCTTATAAGGCCACTGACCCCACCAGACCAGGTGCCTGCCCTCTGGACTTCAGATCATGCTAATTACCTCTCAAAGGCCCTGTCTCCACATGCCAGCATATTGGGGGATAGTGTCTCAACATACGGATTTGGGGGGACACAGTCAATCCATATGTAGTAACAATGGTCCTCACCTGTATCTGTTACCTGTTGCCACAATAAGGCAGTGAACCAAACCATTCCCAAATGTAGCAGTTTGAAACAACCATGCATAAAACAACCATATTTTTCATGACCTACAGGTTAACTGAGCGGTTCTGTTGATCTGGGTCCAGCTTGGCTCATCTTGGGTGGGCTCACTCATGTCTGGTTAGCGGTGGGGAGGGATGGGTCTCTCCTGGTCTGGTGGCCTTGGTCGGGACGGCTCTTCTCCACATGGCCCCTCGCCCTGTAGGCCAGTCCAGGCTTGCTCTCAGGAGAGCAGCCCGGCTCCAAGGGGGTGAGTGCACGTGAGGCCGAGGCTTAGCCGTGGCACATCATCACTTCCGTTGCACTTATTTGGCCAAAGAAAGTCACGCTATCTGCCCAAATCCTGGGGGTAAAATACAGAACTAGCTCTTAATGCAGGGCTCACGGCCCAGAGCACAGACGTAGGGAGGAGTGGGGAAGTGGGGCCGTTTTACCAGGGGTCTCAACGCCACCTTGGAGCCTCGCTGGTAGAATCAAGTGAAAATGGTTCATGTTATCTTGGTGCCTGTAGTGAAAGCAGATGGGAAGAGAGCTGCTGTTGTGTTCTTCTTGGACAGATGCTTTTCCATAATGAGACCCAGGGCCAGCTCTTTATGAAGCCAGAGGCCCAACGTGAGTATATCCGGCCTCAGACTTCGCAGGGCACACTCACAGGGAGAAAAGCTGTGGGTATGTGAGGGCCCTCGCCCAGAAGGGGAGTCAGCAGGATGCTGGTCATGACCTTTTAGAGCTGAGGGAAGACCAGCCAAAGTTTGAATCTCTAACATTGTCATCTGTGATGGGAGACTGGCTCAGTGAATTCCCAAAGTCCAGCCCACAGCATGCTGGGCACCTGCTGCAGGAGGGACTCTGACAGCCTTCCTCAGGATCTCTCTCTGCCAGCTCCCCACCCCCCATTCGCTTTTCAGGAGACAGATGAGGCCCCTCTGCCTCCCGTGAGCTGCTGACTCCTCTCGGTCTTCATCCATGTGTTCACCAGCCTGCGATGAAGGCGCTGGGGCGGGCGCTGAGTTCCGAGAAGCCATTTTCAGGGGTCATCAGAGTTGTGAGGTTTCTTGGTACTTGGACTGAGCTTCATGGGGTAGGTTCCTGTGATTTTATCCTTATTACAGGTACATCTTCCTCAGAAGGTCTATTTGTAAAACTTGAAAAAGTTGAGCTACTCTGTGTGTGTGTGTGTGTGTGTGTGTGAGAGAGAGAGAGAGAGAGAGAGAGAGAGAGAGAGAGAGAGAGAGGGAGAGAGAGAGGGAGAGGGGAGAGAGAGAGAGAGGGAGAGGGAGGACTTATGGCGGGGGGGAAGACCCTGGAATCCTGCATTCCTCCCTCCTGCCCTCCGCGCCCTGAGGGATTTTGGGTTTCATCATTAGTGCAATCTAAAAATTACTGGAGTGGAGAATCTACACACGTGATGTCCAATAGGGTAGTTCTCTTGGGTAACAATCAACTAAGCTGGGCCTTTTCTCCCCCCCCCCCACCTTTAATGACTTTATTTATTTTTAAATTTATTTTGAGAGAACATTTATTAAAGCTGGGGGCACTGATACAAGGAGGACTTGGAGTAGGGAAGCAGCAGGAGAGCCTGGGCGGGGCTGCTTTGACTCACTGGGAAGTCAGAAAAAAGGGGCTTGGGGGACAGGCTCGGGGTTAGCCTGGCAAGAGCTGCCGCCGCCATTGCTGCTCTGGTTGCAAGTCTCATGGGGCCCTTAGAGCAGGAGGTGCGTGCCCGTGGGGGAAGGAGGCGGGGGGGAAGGAGCAGGCATGTTCCTCGGAGGGAGAGTGTGCACTTTTATTGTTTTTTTTAGTTACACGAGTAATACATATTCATTGTAGAAAAATGAGAAAATATTAATATGCCATAAAGAATAAAAGACACCCATAATCGCACTCCCAGAAATAACTGCAGTGACTGTTAGTGTATGTCTTTGCCAGCAGAGGGTAAACAGCTTTAGGTATCATTAACTGCTTGGCAGAATCAGTTTGGTGCTTGCTTGGCATGCTGTTGCATGGGAGGCTGGGATTTATTGAATTCATTGTGGAGCGTTTGCTAGTGACGTACAGCTTTATACCTGTCTTTTTACCACACTCTTAATGATTTTCCTAAAAATGATTTCTCAATGTGCGATTACTGGGGACAAAGGGCATCATTGCTCATTAAATGTTTTGAATTATGAAATATGTATAGATACATGCACACATAGGAGCTTTATATTATGTACCTGAAGAGTTCAGAAACACTAGGCTACATATGTCTTACATTTTATTTCTTCACAATCCCAGTTATTTGCATTTGGCACTTGTTTGTTTAGTCCCACAGCTTTGCCCCTTTCCTTTCTCATCGCCCTTCTCTTTCATTCATGTTCTCTGTCTTTGTAGTTCTAGAGCAGGGGTGGGAACTATTTTCTGCAGGGGCTACTTGGATATTTATAACATCATCTGCTTGATATAATTAACTTAATATAACTTTATGTTGCTATGAAAGAGCTCCTAGATTTATTGAATTCCTAGTCCCACCTGCGGTCGCCTTGGCAGGGCCAGACACAATGATTTTGGGGGCTCGTGGGCCAGATGTTCCCCATCCCTATTCTAGAGTTTTGCTTTAGTTTTGTGGTCTCTATAATCTATTCTATTAGCATTTATTTATCTCTTGAAAAATAATTTTATCATATTTATTTTATTTTTGAATAGATACGACATTCCCATGGTTCAAAAGTTAGCAGTGTAAAAGGTAGACAGTGAACATTCTAAGCTCCATTCTTCTCCACCCCTTCTCAGTCCCTCAGATAAGCACATTAGTATTAATTTTGCTGTGTGTAGTGGGGGGGGGGGGGTCTTTCTAGATTTTCATAATAAGTTATAAGCAGATATGGATATAAATTCCACATTTCCTACCTTTTTATGCAAGTGGGGCATACTCTGTGTAACTGTTCTGTATTTCACTTGTATCACTTGGTGACACAGCTAAGAGATATTTTCATGGTGGTATAGAAAGGGCTTTTCTATTCTTTTTCCCAGCTGCACAGTATAGTCCTGTATGGTTGTGCCATAACCTATCTAACCAATGCCCTAATGGTAACATTTTGCTTGTATTCAACCTTTTGCTGTGAAAAACGGGCTGCAAAGAACAATCTTGTATTGAGGTCAGTTGGCATTTTTGCAAGTATCAGATAAAATCTTAAAGTGGAATTGCAGAATAAAAGTAGCATTGCATATGTACTTTGACAGATATTCCACAGTTCCCTTCCAAAAGGCTTGTGCCAACGTATCCTCCCACCAGCAGTGGTAAGCCTGCTTGTTTGCCAATAGTTTTGTCAACTGAACACATTACCAAACTTCTGGATGTTTGCCAATCTGATGGATAAGAATAGCATGAGAGCATAGTTTTAGCTTGCATCTCTCTTTTGAGTGAGAGCAAGCATCTTCTCACATGCTCGGGAATTACATGTATTTTGTTTCCTGTGAGTCATGAACTTTTCCTAATTTTGATTGGTTTTAGGGAGCTCTGTAGATTAAGGATATTTTCCCTTGATCTTTTGAATAAGTTGAAAATATTGAACCCAGTTTGCTGTTGTTACTTTGATTATTTTCATGAGAAACTTTATAATTTATGTAGTAAAATTACAAATCATTTTTATTATTTTTAACATTGTATTTTTCAATTATAGTTTACATTCAATATAATTTTGTATTAATTTTAGGTGTATAGCATAGCTGTTAACAATAATAAACTTTACAAAATGATCCCCTAATATTTCAAGTACCCGCCTGGCACCATACATAGTTATTATAATACTATTGACTGTATTCCCTGAGCTGTACTTTACATCCCAGGACTATTGTGTAACTACCAATCTGTACTTCTTAATCCCCTCACCTTTTTCACCCAGTTCCCCAGCCCCCTCCCCTCTGGCAACCAGGAGTCTGTTCTCTGCATCTATGAGTCTGTTTCTATTTTGTCTGTTCACTTATAGGTTCCAGATGTAAATAAAATCATATGGTATTTGTCTTTACCTAACTTATTTCCCTTAGCATAATACCTCCTAGGTTCATCCATGTTGTTGCAAATGGTAAGATTTTATCCCTTTTTATGGCTGAGCAATTTGGGTGCTGGGCTGTTTCCAGATCTTGGCTATTGTAAATAACACTGCAGTAAACATAGGAGCTCATATTTTTTTTCAATTTAATGTTTCAGGTTTCTTTGGATATATTTCCAGTAGTAGAATTGGTGGGTCATAAGCCAATTCCATTTTTGATTATTTGAGGAACCTCCATATTGTTTGTCATTGTGGCTGCGCTGATCTGCATTCCCACCAACAGTGCACAAGGGTTATCTTTTTTTTTTTACATCCTTGCCAACACTTGTTTGTTGATTTATTGATGATTGCCATTCTGACAGGTGTGAGGTGATATCTCATGGTGGTTTTAATTTGCATTTCTCTGATGGTTAGTGATATTGAACATCTTTCCATACATCCATTGGCCATCTGTATGTCCTCTTTGGAGAAGTGTCTATTCAGGTCCTCTGCCCATTTATTAATTGGATTGTTTAGGGATTTTTGGTGTTGAGTTTTATAAGTTCTTTATAACTTTTGGATAGAACTCTATAATGGATGAATCATTGTTGAATATGTTCTTGCATTCAATTGGTTGTCTTCTTGTTTTATGTTTTCTTTTTAACCATTATTGTTGAAAGTATTACAGATCCTCCCTTCTCCCCCCATTTCCCTCCTTGTACCCCACTCCTGTCCCCTCCCCCAGGCCTTCCCTACACTATTGTTGACCCATGGGCTATGCATATATGTTTATAAGTTCTTTTAAATCTCTTCCTGCCCACCCACCCCCACCTTCCCTCTAAAATACATCACTCTGTTGCTTGTTTCAATGTCTCTGAATCTGTTTTGTTTATCAGTTTATTTTGTTCATTAGATTCCACATATGAGTGAGACCATGTGGTACTTGCCTTTCTCTGACTGGCTTATTTCACTTAGCATGATACTCCCCAGGTCCCTCCATGCTGTCTCAAAGGATAAGAGATCTTTCTTCTTTACTGCTGCATAGTATTCCATGGTGTAAATGTACCACAACTTTTTATCCACTCATCTACTGATGGGCACTTGGGCTGTTTCCAGATCTTAGCTGTTGTAAATTGTGCTGCTATGAACATAGGAGTGGATATGTCCTTTCTGATTGGTGTTTCTGAGTTCTTGGGATATATTCCTGCAAGTGGGATCACTGGGTCAAATGGGAGTTCCATTTGTAATTTTTGAAGAAACTCCATACTGTTTTCCATAATGGCTGCATCAGTCTGCATTCCCACCAGCAGTGTATGAGGGTTCCTTTTGCTCCGCATCCTCGCCAGCACTTGTCATTTGTTGATTTGTTGATGATAGCCATTGTGACAGGTGTGAGGTGGTATCTCATTGTCATTTTAATTTCAATCACTCTGATAATTAGATATTAATCCCTTAATGGATGTATCTTGTTGAATATGTTCTCCCATTCAGTAGATTGTCTTTTGTTTTATTTATGTTGTTTTGTTTTACTATGCAAGAACTTTTTAGGTTGATGTAGTCCCATTTGTTTATTTTCTAGTATTTTTTCCCCCTTGCCTGAGGAGATATATCAGGTAAAATATTACTGTATTTTTATGGTTTCAAATATAACATTTAAGTCTCTAATCCATTTTGAGTTTATTCTTGTGTATGGTGTAAAAAGGCAGTCTCATTTCATTTTTTTTGCATATATCTGTCCAGTTTTTCCAAAATCATTTAATGACTAGGCATACAATCTTAGCCCATTGTATGTGTTTTGCCTCCATTGTCAAATATCCTATCTAATAAAGAGGAAATATGCTAATTGACCATCATGCCCTCACAAAGATGGTGGCACCCACAGCCAATAAAGAAGAATATGCTAATTGACTGCCACACCCTCACAAGATGATGGCGCCCACAGCCACAAGATGGCGGCGCCCAGTCCCCTCAGCCTGCCTCATCCAGCCTCAGTCCCCCAGTCCCCTCAATCCCGCCTCATCCAGCCTCAGTCCCCCAGTCCCCTCAGCCCTGCCTCATCCAACCTCAGTCCCCTAGTCCCCTCAGCCCACCTCATCCAGCCTCAGTCCTCCAGTCCCCTCAGCCCTGCCTCATCCAGCCTCAGTCCCCTAGTCCCCTCAGCCCACCTCATCCAGCCTCAGTCCCCCAGTCCCCTCAGCCCCGCCTCATCCAGCCTCAGTCCCTCAGTCCCATCAGCCCCGCAGGGGAAGGCAAGGGAGGGCTGTTGGAGGTGATTGGGCTGGCAGGGGAGGCCAGTTGGGGACGATCATGCTGGCAGGGGAGCAGTTAGGCGTCAATCAGACTGTCAGGGGAGCGGTTAAGGGGCGATCAGGCTGGCAGGCAGGAGAGTGGTTAGGAGCCAGCAGTCCAGGATTGTGAGAGGGATCCCAGATTGGAGAAGGTGCAGGCTGGGCTGAGGGACACCCCTCCTCCCCATGCACAGATTTTGTGCACCAGGCCTCTAGTTGACTGTAAAGGCATGGCTTTATTTCTGGGCTCTTTGTTCTGTTATTATTCTATATGTCTAGTTTTATGCCAATACTATGCTGTTTTTATTACTATGGCCTTGTAGTATAGTTTGATATCAAGTAGCATGAAACCTCCAACTTTGTTCTTCTTCCTCAAGATTGTTGTGGTTATTCAATTGTTTGTTTTTTGTGGTTCTATATGAATTTCTTGATTATTTGTTCTAGTTCTCTGAAAAATGCCATTGGTATTGTGATAGGAATTGCATTCAATCTATTGCTTTGAGTAGTTTGGACATTTTTTTTTTTAAATCCTCACCTTTCCATTGATTTTTAGAGACTGGAAGGAAGGGAGATAGGAGAGAGAGAAAGAGAGAGAAATATTGATGGGAGAGAGACGCATCGACTATTTGCCTTCTGCAACTGCCCTGATTGGGACTGGGGATTGAATATGCAAGGAAGTTACATATCCTTGACAAGGAATCAAACCAGCAGTCCCAGATTGTGAGAGGGATGGATGTCTGACTGCTGTTTTAGGCCCGATACCACAGGGATCTGCCCTAAACTGGCAGTTGTACATCCCCCGAGGGGTCACAGATTGGAGAGAGTGCAGGCTGGGCTGAGGAACACTCCACCCCCTGCCGCCCCCTGTGCATGAATTTCATGCACTGGGCCTCTAAAGAGGTAATATGCAAATTGTCCAGGATGCCGTAACATCACGACCGCTCTGGAGGAGGCTGCGCATGCAGGTGGGAAGGAGGGGACTGCATGGGAGGTGAGGCAAGCCATGGATGCTGCGGCAGCTTCAGCAGGCCCGGAGCGGAGACGGGGGGCCTGCCAGCCGCCGCGCACCAGCAGTCCTGCCTCTGCACATGAGCTGCAGAGGAAACACCTTTTCTGACTGCTCATTGGCTAAGCTCCTGGTATGCCACTCGCAGTGTCCTTGGTAACTTGCATAATGAGAATCTAAGAAGGTGATCTAGGGTTTTTCCACCTCACTCTTGGAGGATAAAATGAAGGTCCGCTGCTGGAGCGGCTAAGAAATGTCATATCCTGCCCTAGCCGGTTTGTCTCAGTGGATGGATCCTCAGCCTGTGGACCGCAGGGTCCGGGTTCGATTCTGATCAAGGGCATGTACCTAGGTTGCAGGCTTCTCCCTGGCCAGAGCCCAGGACAGGGCTCATGCAGGAGGCAACCAATTGAAGTGTCCCTCTCACATTGATGTTTCTCTCTGTCTTTCCCTCTCTCTTCCATGCTCTCTAAAAATCAATGGAAACATATCCTCAGGTAAGGATAAAAAAAAAAAAAAAGAAAGAAATGCCATATCCTATGAAAGAGACATCTTGAAAATGCCTAAAGAAAGTTGTCCTTTTTTCATGGTGAAGGGACTGGAGTTTGTGTTGATGAAAACACCTTGGTGGCTGCGGCGGCTGGCAGTGGCAGCTGCAGCGGGGTGATGGGGGTGGCGCCTTCCCCTGATCAGCCTGATTGCTGCCCTCAGAGGGAGGCCAGACTGCGGCTTAGGCCCACTCCCCATGGAGAGCGGGCCCAAGCTGTCAGTAGGACATCCCCTGAGGGCTCCCGGACTTTGAGAGGGGGCAGGCTGGGCTGAGGGACCCCCACCCCCCAGTGCACAAATTTTGTGCACTGGGCCTCTAGTCCTATATAATAATAATATGCAAATCGACTGAATGGTGGAATGATTGGTCGCTATGGCGTGCACTGACCACCAGGGAGCAGACACTTAATGCAGAAGCTTCCCCCTGGTGGTCAGTGTGCTCCCACAGGGAGCACCACTCAGCCAGAAGCCCTGAGCCAGGCTCACAGCTGGTGAGCGCAGTGGCAGTGGCGGGAGCCTCTCCTGCCTCTGTGGCAGCACTGAGGATGTCTGACTGATGGCTTAGAAGTGGGTCTAAGCTGTCAGTCGGACATCCCCCGAGGGCTCCCGGACTGAGAGAGGGCGCAGGCTGGACTGAGGGACTGCCCCCTCCAGTGCACAAATAAGAGTGGTGAAAATGGACACCCTGTCTTGTTCCTGATCTTAAGGGAAACACTTTTAGTTTTTCACCCATTGAGTATGATGTTGGCTGTAGGTTTGTCATATATGGCCTTAATTATGTCAAGGTATGATCACTCTATTCCCACGTTACTGAGAGTTTTTATCATAAACTAGAGGACAGTGCATGAAATTCGTGCACGGGTAGGGTCCCTAGCAGCTGCCAGCTGCCTGCTGGGGGGACCCCCCTTCCACTGGCTGCCTGCTGCTGCCGCCGGCCCTGCCCCGGTTGAACTCCCAGTCAAGGGAATAATTTTCATATTAGGCTTTTATTATATAGGATGGGCACTGGATTTTGTCAAATGCTTTTTCTGCATTTACTGATGTAATCATATGATTTTTATTCTTTATTTCGTTTATGTGGTGTATCAGATTGATTGATTTGCAATATTGAACCAAACTTGCATCCCAGGAATAAATCCCTCTTGATTATGGTGTGTAATCAATCTTTATTATTTTTTTAAATTTTTTTATTGTTTAAAGTATTACAAATAGTAGTACATATGTCTCCTTTTTTTCCCCCATTGACCTTCCCCCGGCCTCCCTTACCCCTGGCACATGCCCTCCCCAGCCCTCGCCCAATGTCTTGTGTCCATTCATTATGCTTATATGCATGCATATAAGTCCTTCGGTTGATCTCTTACCGCCCCCCCCAACACTTCCCAGCCTTCCCGCTGTAATTTGAAAGTCTGTTCGATGCTTCTCTGCCTCTGTATCTATCTTTATGTTCATCAGGTTATAATGTTCTTTATTTTCCATAAATGAGTGAGATCATGTGGTATTTTTCTTTCACTGAATGTCTTATTTCACTTAGCATAATGCTGTCCAGTTCCATCAATGCTGCTGCAAATGGTAAGAATTCCTTCTTTTTATAGCAGCATAGTATTCCATTGTGTAGATGTACCATAGTTTTCTAATCCACTCATCTGCCGATGGGCATTTAGGCTGTTTCCAAATCTTAGCTATTGTAAATTGTGCTGCTATAAACATAGGGGTGCATATATCCTTTCTGATTGGTGTTCTGTTTTCTTGAAATATATTCCTATAAGTGGTATTACTGGGTCAAATGGCAGTTCCATTTTTAAATTTTTGAGGAAATGCCATGCTGTTTTCCACAATGGCTGCACCAGTCTGCCTTCCCACCAGCAGTGAAGGAGGGTTCCTTTTTTTCTGCATCCTCTGCAGCACTTGTCCTTTGTTGATTTGTTGATGATAGCCATTCTGACAGGTATGAGGTGGTACCTCATTGCTGTTTTGATTTGCATCTCTTGGATGATTAGTGACTTTGAGCATGTTTTCATATGTCTCTTGGCCTTCTGTATGTCCTCTTTGGAAAAGTGTCTATTTAGATCCTTTGCCCATTTTTGATTGGGTTGTTTTTCTTTCTTTTGTTAAGTTGTATGAGTTCCCTATAAATTTTGGAGATTAAACCCTTATAGGAGATATCACTGGCAAATATGTTCTCCCATGCAGTGGGCTTTGTTGTTGTTTTGTTGATGGTTTCTCTTGCTGTGCAGAAGCTTTTGATTTTGATGTAGTCCCATTTGTTCATTTTCTCTTTAGTCTCTCTTGCCCTAAGATCTGTGTCTGTAAAGATATTGCTATGATATATGTCTGCAATTTTGCTGCCTATGGAGTCTTGTAGGATTTTTATGGTTTCCTGTCTTACATTCAAGTCCTTTAGCCATTTTGAGTTTGTTTTTGAGTATGGTGTAAGTTGGTGACCTAGTTTCATTTTTTTGCATGTAGCTGACCAAATTTCCCAGCACCATTTATTAAAGAGGCTGTTTTGACTCCATTGTATGCTCTTGCCTCCTTTGTCAAATATTAATTGAGTATAATGGCTTGGGTCAATTTCTGGGTTCTCTATTCTGTTCCATTGGTTTATATGTCTGTTCTTGTGCCAGTACCAGGCAGTTTTGAGTACCGTGGCTTTGTAATATAGCTTGATGTCGGGTATTGTGATCCCTCCAACTTTGTTCTTCTTTCTCAGGATAGCTGTGGCTATTTGGGGTCTTTTTATTCCAGATGAATTTTTGTAGAGTTGGTTCTAGATCTTTGAAATATGCCATTGGTATTTTAATGGGGATTGCATTGAATCTACAGATTGCTTTAGGTAGTATGGACATTTTAATGATGTTGATTCTACCAATCCATGAACATGGTATGTTTTTCGATTTGTTTATGTATTCCTCTATCTCTTTTTTCAATGTCCTGTAGTTTTCTGAGTACAGGTCTTTTACATCCTTAGTTAAGTTTATTCCTAGATATCTTCATTTTTTTGGTGCAATGTTAAATGGGATTGTTTTTTTCATTTCTCTTTCTGTGAGTTCATTATTGGTGTATGAAAAGGCCAGATTTCTGGGTGTTAATTTTGTATCCTTCTTCATTGCCAAATTCATTTATTAGGTCTAGTAGTTTTTTGATGGAGTCTTTGGGGTTTTCTATGTATAGTATCATGTCATCTGCGAATAAGGACAGTTTTACTTCTTCTTTTCCAATTTGGATGCCTTTTATTTCTTCTTCTTGTCTGATCGCTATGACTAGTACTTCTAGTACTATGTTGAACAGGGGTGGTGAAAGTGGGCATCCTTGTCTTGTTCCTGTTCTTAGGGGAAATGAGTTTAGTTTTTGCCCATTGAATATGATGTTGACTGTAGGTTTATCATATAGGGTTTTTATTATCTTGATGTATGATCCCTCTATTCCCACTTTGCTGAGAGTTTTTATCAAGAAAGGGTGTTGGATTTTGTCAAATGTTTTTTCTGCATCAATTGATATGATTATGTGATTTTTGTCTTTCAGTTTGTTTATGTGATGTATCACATTTATTGATTTGCAGATATTGTACCATCCTTGCATCCCTGGTATAAATCCCACTTGGTCATGGTGTATGATCTTTCTAATGTATTGCTGAATCCGATTTGCTAGAATTTTGTTGAGGATTTTAGCATCTGTGTTCATCAAGGATATTGGCTTGTAGTTCTCTTTTTTTGTGGTGTCTTTATCTGGTTTTGGGATTAGGGTAATTCTGGCTTCACAGAAAAAGATTGGAAGTGTTCCTTCCTCTTGAATTTTTTGGAATAGTCTTAAGAGGATAGGTTTTAGTTCTTCTTTGAATGCTTAGTAGAACTCCCCTGTAAAGCCTTCTGGACCAGGGCTTTTGTTTGCTGGAAGATTTTTGATAGTTGTTTTAATTTCTTTGGTAGTTATTGGCTTATTCAGGTTTTTTGATTCTTTGGGAGCTTAAATTTTTCTAGGAATCTGTCCATTTCATCTAGGTTGTCCATTTTGTTGGAATAGAGTTGTTCATAGTATTTTTTCATAATTGTTTGTATTTCTGTGGGATCGGTTGTTACTTCACCTCTTTCATTTCTGATTTTGTTTATTTGGGTCCTCTCTCTTTGCTTCTTGGTGATCCTGGCTAGAGGTTCATCATTCTTGTTTATCCTTTCAAAGAACAAGATCTTGGTTTTGTGGATTTTATGTATTGTTTTTTTGGTCTCTATTTCATTTATCTCCACTCTGATCTTTATTATTTCCTTCCTTCTGCTTATACTGAGATTTTCTTGTTGCTCTCTTGCTAACTCTTTGAGTTGTAGGGTTAGGTAATTTATTACCATTGTTTCTTGTTTTTTAATGTAGGCTTGTAGAGCTATGAACTTCCCTCTCAAGACTGCTTTCACTGTGTCCCATAGATTTTGGATTATTGTGTTTTCATTGTCATTTGTTGCCATGATTCTTTTTATTTCTTATTTGATTTCTTTGGTAACCCAGTCTTTGTTTAATAGCATGCTATTTAGTCATCAGGTGGTTTATTTTTTAATTCTTTTTATTGTAGTTGATTTCCAGTTTTATGCCATTGTGATTTGAGAAGATGCTTGATATGATTTCTATCTTCTTGAATTTGAAGAGACTTTGCCTGTGACCTAATATGTGGTCTATCTTTGAAAATGACCCATGTGCACTTGAGAAGAATGTATATTCTGTGGCTTTGGGGTGAAATGTTCTGAAGATGTCAATTAATTCCATCTGATCTAGTGAGTCATTTAGGATTGATGTTTCTTCCCTGATTTTTTGTTTAGAGGATTTGTCCAATGGTGATAGTGGGGTGTTAAAGTTCCCTACTATGACTGTATTGCTATCAATCTCTACTTTGATGTCCTCCAGAAGTTTTTTTATGTATTTGGGTGCTCCTGTATTGGGTGCGTATATGTTTACCAGTGTTATTTCTTCTTGTTAGATTTCTCCCTTTAGTATTATGAAGTGGCCTTCCTTATCTCTTGTTATGTCCTTCACTTTGAGATCTAGTTTGTCAGATATAAGTATTGCTACCCCCCTTTTTTTCCATTTCCATTCGTCTGAAAAACCTTTTTCCATCCCTTCACCATCAGTCTGTGTGGGTCCTTTATTCTGATGTGGATTTCTTGTAGACAGCAGATATATGGTTCATGTTTTCTTATCCACTCAGCTACCCTGTGTCTTTTAATTGGGGCATTTAATTCATTTAATTTAAAGTTATTATGATAAGTACTTTTTTGTTGCCATTTTTTTTCTTTACGCTGTTTTCCTTCTTCACTTACTATTTCTTCTTTTTACAGCAGACCCTTTAGCATGTCTTGCATTGCTGGTTTGGTGGTAATAAACTCCCTTAGTCCTTTTTTGCCTGTGAAGCTCCCGATTTCACCCTCAATTTTGATTGATAGCCTTGCTGGGTACAGTATTGGATTCAGACCCTTCCTTTGAATGACTTTGTATATTTCATTCCATTCCCTTCTGGCCTGATGTGTTTCTGTTGAGAAATCAGTCACTAGTCTGATGGGGGATCCTTTGTAGTTAACTTTCTGTCTCTCTCTGGCTGCTTTTAAGATTCTTACTTTGTTGTTGGTGTTTGCCAATTTAATTATAATGTGCCTTGGCATCGGTCTTTTGGGGTTCATTTTGTTTGGGACTCTATGCGCTTCTTGGATTTGTGTGAGTTTTTTCTTCTCTATATCAGGGAAGTTTTCTGTCATTATTTCTTCAAACAGCTTTTCTATTCCTTTCTCAGTTTCCTCTCTTCTGGCACCCCTATTATGGGGATGTTGTTTCGTTTTGTGTTGTCCCTAAGTTCTCTTAGACACTCCTCCTTTTTTTAAGTTTTTTTTTTTACCAGATGCTACTCTGCCTGGGTATTTTTTTCTTCCTTGTCTTCTAGTTCACTGATGCAGTCTTCTGCTTCTTCTAGTTTACTATTGATGCTTTCTATTGAGTTCTTTATAGCAGTGATGTCATTTTTTATTTCTTCTTGGTTCTTCTTCATTTCCTCTTGGTTCTTACACATATTGTTGAATTTGTCTTCCATTCTTTTCAGCAACCTTATGACCATGTCTCTGAATTCTTTCTCTGACATATTGCTTGCCTCCATTTCATTTACTTCCTTTTCTGGTGATGCCTGCTTTTCTTTCATATGCAGGCTGTTTCTTTGTCTCCCCATGATCTCTCTTCTTTGGTTATCTGGCTATGTAGTTCTCTCTCTCCTTTTCCTAGGCGAAATCTGACCTTTCCGTGAGAAGGTGCAGAGCTCATCTGAGTCTGCATATTTGTGCTGCTTGAGGTCTGGTGTTCCTGGGTTCGCAGGTGTTCCCTGGGTGGTGGTGTTGTAGATTCCCTGGATGTATAGGTAATCAATCTTTTTTAATGGTGTTTGAATTTTAGTTCATAGGAAAACATGCTCCAATGCAAAGTTATAAAGGGTTTTCTGTATTATTTTTTAAGTACTTCTTGGTTCCACTTTAGACATTTAAATCTAAGATCCATATAGAATTATTCTTGGTGTTTAGTCTCAATACAATTTTTTGAAAAATTTCTTTTTCTCATGGATTTGCAATGCCACCTTTATCATATAGGAGAATTCTGTATATATTTGAACCTATTTCTAGTTTTTTTTTTCATTGATCTTTCCTATGATCTTTCACATGTTTGCAGCACACTTTTTAAATTATTGACTTTTTGTCATATATATATTTTAATGCCTGGTAAACTTAGGTCTCCCTAGACTCCTGCTACTATTCTATTAAGTTTTTTTCCAGCTCTTCTTGTTTATTTTTTCCGTCAGAACCACAAAATAGACCTTTCTAGTGCCAGAAAAATATCCTATTGACATTTAGCTGGGATTGCTCTAAATTTATAAATTAACATAGGGACAGTCCCATGTTTACTATGTTGAGTCATACTCAGTAAAATGATATGTCTTTCCATGTTTTTAAAGCGTCTTCTGCATTCATTGGTATTATTTGAAGACTTTCTTCACATACCAGTAGATTTATTCATTTTTAATTCAGTTTATTCCTATATGTTTTATTTTGTGTCTCAGTTTGTGATTTTTTTTCTTTCTACATCTTTCAAACTGGTCAGTTTTTGTATAAATGAGGACGAATGAGCATTGTAGGTTGGATTGTGTCTTGCTATGTTACTAATTTTCTCCTTTTAGTTCACAAGAGGTGGGTCAGCGTGTTTTCCTTATTTCTCAGAGTCCCTAGAGAAGGGCAGCAAGTTCACACAGTTCCTGCCTGCCCACCATTAGGTAAATGTTCAACATGCATAAAGCCATTTAATTAATT
The DNA here is from genome assembly GCF_963455305.1 of Plecotus auritus. Lineage (NCBI taxonomy): Eukaryota > Metazoa > Chordata > Mammalia > Chiroptera > Vespertilionidae > Plecotus > Plecotus auritus. The sequence goes on from NC_137783.1 coordinate 62,799,473, forward strand.
AAATGCCAAGCACCCTTTGAGCATTATTAATTTCCACATTGATTTGACCACCTGACAGATTCTGAGTTTTATTTTTAAAAGTTTAAGTAAATAATTGGAAACACAGGTATTTCTTATAAAGCGTGCCTGCCAATCTGTGCCCCAGCCACCCAGGGTATGTGCCATCTGGGAGGTCCTCCTGGCGAGTCCTGCGGGCATGTGCCGGGGTCTGTGCAGGACGTCAGTCCCCATCCCTACCCGGTTTCTGGTGGAGTCAGAGACACAGGTGACTCGAGATTGAGCTCTGCCAAGTGCTAACATCCGTGGGGCAGGGCAGGGCAGGGCAGGGCGCCTCGCCTTTCAAACCAGCCGTGGAAGGAGTCACGTGGGCTCCTGCTGCAGATAGACTACCTATGTGGTGGGTTTGAGGGACAGGAGCAGGGGAAGGGCTGAGTCTCAGGCGGGGCCGACTGTGTTTCAAGGAGAGTTTGTGTTTTCTAAGGGCTGGACAAGTAAGACTCACTGAATGGAATCTGGTCCCAGGGATAGCCAACGGCGAGCAATGCAGCCACCCCCACAGGCCGGTGTCGGGGAAATGGGGACATCTGGTGTGCCCTCATCCTGGGGATTCCTGTTACTACACAATGGCTAGATGTTCTCACTACCAGTGAGAAGCAGCCTCTGCCTCATCCGGGACCCAGCCTGTCTGTCCTTGGCCAGGATGCCAGGCTCACTCTGCCTTCGGGCTTGGCCTCCCTCCTCATGCCAAGGCCACCCTTTCCCACACAGTGGTCCTTCTACCAGGCCTTCTTGTTCACCAACAATGTCTTTAAGAAGGAAATGGTTTGGTTAAAAGATCTGCATTGCTAGGATATTGGGATACACTTTGATATGAATCAGTGCTTTATGTAAGAGAGATCACCCCATCCCAGGGATCTACCCAAAGTCGGCGGGGGTGGGAGGGGATGGCCTGGCCTGGATTTTGACACAGGAGCTGTGGGCCTGGTGCACTCATGTGCAGTGGGTGATCCTCCCAGATCTGAGGAAGGCCTTGGGACTCTCACTGTCCAGCTGACCGACTGTCAACACACCAAGTTCGGGTGTCAGCCCTGCCATGGACCAACTGAGGCTTTTGGCCCAAGAGGCGTACCTTTCCCGAGTATCAGCTTTCCGCCCGTGAATGGGGATCAGAGCCACGCCGATGGCTGACAGGAGGCACCACGGCTCCTAGAGGGGCCTCTTCTGTCTTCGGTTCTTACTAATTCTGTGGGGCGTGAGTTGCTGTTTCCATTTTACTGAGGAAGAAACTGGGCCTCAGCAGAGAGGAGCCCCAGTGGGTGCCCAGAGGTAGGGCTATGCGCTGGGAGCCCAGGCCCTGAGCCCACAGTACCACTGCATGGATTTGCTGACATTGTGCACAGGCGAGCTTCAGTGTGCTGTGTCAGGAGTAAAAGCCCAGGGGCTTCAGGCCTGTGGGTTCACAGCTTGCAGCTCTCCCGCACTTCCCGTGGCACCCCTGCCCCGCGTCCCAGCCCCGGGGGGCGGGGGGGGGGGCGGGCGCCTTCTCTCACCAGCTGGGGGCTCCAGGACCCATGCACTGGTCTCACGCCACTTCCTCTTGGAATAGCTTTATTTCCAAGTCTCACTGTGTGCGCTGCGTCCAGGCCGGGGGAGTCCTCTGCCTCCCTGACTTGGAATATTGGCTGCAGCAGCGGGGTCAGGGGTCAGGGGTCAGGGTCTCCGCCCCGGAAGCCCTGGAAGGCTGTGCAAAGCTCCAAGATACACTCAGCCCAGCAGTGGCTGCCTCTCTGCCCCACTTTCCCCTTTAAGGTCGGAGAAGTCAGTGTCTATTTAAATACTATGCCACTGTGGGTGAGCCCATGGATGGAATGAAGGGGAGCCTCTGCGGGTGAGCCCACAGATGGAGTGAAGGGGTGCCACTGCAGGTGAGCCCATGGATGGAATGAAGGGGTGCCCCTCTGGGTGAGCCCATGGACGGAGTGAAGGGGTGCCACTGCAGGTGAGCCCATGGATGGAATGAAGGGGTGCCACTCTGGGTGAGCTGATGGACAGAGTGAGGTGGATGCCAATTAGAGCCCTTGGCCGGCGACTGTTTTCTGGAGCTGGGCATAGTTGATCTTCCTGGGCATTTGAGTAGCTTCCACAGTGAGGGAGTGAAGGCTCCTGTTCATTGGCTGCCAGCTCAGGTGCAGGGGAGCACAGAGCAGCAAGGACAAGGGGAGGCAGCGCCTCAGTGCCCCGGGGATGCTCCTAGGAGGACTCAGCAGCAGGCATTCCTCCCGGGTGTGGGCCGTGGCATGGCACTCACTGCCTCCATCAGCATGGTCTGCGCTCACACCCTCCCTTGCTTCTGAGAACAGAGGCTCCGCACTGCACTGAACTCCCTCGCTCATGGTTCTGTGTCTGTTTCATCTAATTACACATGTCATTCCATTTCCCAGTCTTGATTAAAAGTAATTCTTCCTGGAAACCATGTCCCCAGTGTCTGTTCTGTACCACGGTGGGCGTCGAGGTGGCTGATGTGGCAAGAGGCCGCCAGGACCTGCTGGCATGGGCTCTGTGGCCCCCGCTGCGCCCATTAGCCTGAGCGCCTTTGATTTCCTCAGTTCTTAAAGCTCACTTCATCCTAGCACAAGGCCTGAGAGGGCAGGGTGAGGACTCTGCTTAGGTGGGTAAAGTAGCGGTGCTCCCCCAAGTCCTAATTACCCATGAAATTGTACGCACGGCCCTGGTAGTCATGAGTCCCTTAACATCTCCATTGACGGGGAGTAATTGCATCATTTCTCAGCTGCTGCCATGTCCAGGGAGCCGGGCACGATTAATCACTCGTGCAGAAGAAGTGGTTTCTAGCTTGTGTTCTCACGATGTGCGCCTGGCTCCATTCGTGGGCGCGGCGCGGCTGCTTCCTGGTCCTGGTTACTGGCCACCTGTTGCCACCTCCCCTCCCCTCGGGCCCAGTAGTGGGCTGAGTCCTGCAGATGATGGCTCCTGCGGGGGCCTCTTTGTTGATGGATTGGTTTGGGTGTTTGCAGTCATTGACGTGTGGCCTCAGTGAGCTTAACTAAGATGAACTGGTTTTGAACATGAGCAGCTAATTAGCGTGAAGGCAGCCCTTTGTTCCAAGGGGCAGAGCACAGGGTGCTGGCTGCTGCTGGCCCCAGCGGCCAGTCCTGATGGGCACAGGCAGAGCCTGAGCTGTGACCCAGGCAGGCTGGGTGGTGCCCTCGCCTGCCTGCTGACCAGTGCCCTCAGCAGTGGTCTGCCCTCTCTGGTCCATGTCTTCCATGAAATGCAGGTGTCACAGCCCGGCTGGCGTGGCTCAGTGGTTGAGCATCTACTTGTGAACCAAGAGGTTGCTGGCTGGATTCCCGGTCAGGGCACGTGCCTGGGTTGCAGGCTCAATCCCCAGTAGGGGGCATGCAGGAGGCAGCCAGTTGGTGATTCTCTTCATCGATGTTTCTCTCTCTCTCTCCCTCTCCCTGCCTCTCTGACATCAATAAAGATATGTTTAAACAAAATGCAGGTCTCACAAGGGGGGTGTAAGGCAGCTAGTTAATAGTGACCTGCCGGGGGTCTTGGCGGTGACTGTCCAGAGATGAGCAAATGGCATTTCCTTCCTGGAATCTGTTGCCTGTCAAGGTAGTGACCTCTCTCCTCCTGCCTTGGCCCAGGGAGACCAATGCAGAAAGCCACGGTGAGCTCAGGGTCTAACTGTCATGTATGGTTTTTTTTTTAAAAAATAAATCTATATTCAGATTATTACAATTGTTTCTCCTTTTCCCCCCCATAGCTCCCCTCCACCCGGTTCCCACCCACCTTCTGCCCTTACCTCCCCCCCACTGTCCTCATCCATGGGTGTATGGTTTTTGTCCAGTCTCTTCCCGCACCCCCAAAACCCCTCTCCCCCTGAGAATTATCAGTCCACTCCCTTTCTATGCCCCTGATTCTATTATATTCACCAGATTATTCTGTTCCTCAGGTTTTTAATTCACTTGATTTTTAGGTTCACTTGTTGATAGATATGTATTTGTTGTTCATAATTTTTATCTTTACTTTTTTCTTCTTCCTCTTCTTTAAGAATACCTTTCAGCATTTCATATAATACTGGTTTGGTGGTGATGAACTCCTTCAGCTTTTTCTTATCTGTGAAGCTCTTTATCTGCCCTTCAATTCTAAATGATAGCTTTGCTGGGTAGAGTAATCTTGGTTGTAGGTTCTTGCTATTCATCACTTTGAAAATTTCTTGCCACTCCCGTCTGGCCTGCATAGTTTCTGTTGAGAAATCAGCTGACAATCGTATGGGTACTCCCTTGTAGGTAACTAACTGTTTTTCTCTTGCTGCTTTTAATATTCTCTCTTTGTCTTTTGCTCTTGGCATTTTAATTATGATGTGTCTTGGTGTGGTCCTCTTTGGATTCCTTTTGTTTGGGGTTCTGTGCACTTCTTGGACTTGTAAGTCTATTTCTTTCACCAGGTGGGGGAAGTTTTCGGTCATTATTTCTTCAAATAGGTTTTCAGTATCTTGCTCTCTCTCTTCTTCTGGCACCCCCATAATTCTGATGTTGGTACGCTTGAAGTTGTCCCAGAGTCTTCTTACACTATCTTCAACTTTTTGGATTTTTTTTTCTTTTTGCTTTTTCGGTTGAGTGTTTTTTGCTTCTTTGTATTTCAATTCTTTGATTTGATTCTTGTGTTCCTTTAGTCTGTTGTTGGGTCTCTGTATAATATTTTTTATTTCAGTCAGTGTATGTTTAATTTCTAGTTGGTCCTTTTTCATATCTTCGAGGGTCTCGTTATATTTATCGGCCTTTTCTAGGATATTCTTGAAAAGCCTATAACCATGGTTTTGAATTCTATATCCAGTCGTTTGTTTTCCTCCATTTCTTTCATTTGTGATCTCTTTCTTTGATGCCACATTTTCACTGCTTCCCTGAGTTGGTAGGGTAGATTTGTGTGCTAGGTTTCCTATATGGCCCAGTGGGTCAGCCTCCCCAGTTAACCTGAGGTGGACACTCTTGGTGCACCCCTTTGTGGACTGTGTGTACAGCCTTGTTGTAGTTAAGTCTTGATTGTTGTTGGTATCACTGGGAAGAATTGACCTGCAGGCCAGTTGGCTGTAAGGATCAGCTGTGTCTATGCTGGGAGAAGTTTGGTGTTGGAGACAGCCTTATAGGATTAGACTTGCCAAATTGCAATAGCCTCTGTGCTCAGCTTGGATGGGGTGGAGTCTCAGGGCGGAGCAGACTGTCTTGGCTTCCAGTCAGCCTTGCCCTTGTGCGGGTGCGCGCCTGCAGACCTCTGCCTTCCCGGCTTCTGACTCCCTTCCACTAGGGAAAGCCTGTGGCAACCTCTGCAGCCTTTATGCGCACTGGCATGCACGCGCCTGCAGACCTTTGCCTTCCCCGGCTCCCGAGTCTTTGCCCGAGAGTCCAGATTCCCCCCACAAGAGCGTGGGTCCCAGGGGCTCGCCTGGAACTGGGGTTCAGTGCAGTCAGAACTGGGGCTCAGTGCAGTCAGGAGCTTCTGACTGCCTTCCACTAGGGAAAGCCTGTGGCAACCTCCGCAGCCTTTATGCGTACTGGCATGCACGTGCCTGCAGACCACTGCCTTCCCCGGCTCCTGAGTCTCCGCCCGAGAGTCCAGATTTCCGCCCCCCCCCCCGTAAGAGCGCAGGTCCCCATGGGCTCGCCTGGAACTGGGGTTCAGTGCAGTCAGAATTGGGGTTCACTGCAGTCAGGAGCTTCGGACTCCCTTCTGCTAGGGAAAGCCTGTGGCAACCTCCGCAGCCTTTGTGCGCACTGGCGCGCGCGCCTCCAGAACCCTGCCTGCCGGGGCTCTCCTGGGTCTCCCCTGGGTCTCCGAGTCTCCGGGTGCCTTTTTCTCTACCTGACAGTCCAGACTTCCCCTGTATGAGCCTGGGTCCATGGGGTTTCGCCCGGGACTGGGGTTCAGTGCAGTCAGAACTGGGGTTCAGTGCGGTCGGGGGCTTCCTTCCCCCTTCCGCCAGAGAAAGTCCGCCAGGCTCTCAGCCGCCCTTTCCTCTGCGCGCACAAAGACCCTTTGCTGTACCTCCAATTCTCTGTGAGCTTTTCTCTTTCCTTCTAGTTGTAGAATTTTCACTCAGCCAGCTTTCCTGTGGTTCTGGATGGTGTCTGTTCTGTCTTTTAGTTGTAGTTTTGAAATTGTTGTGCAAGGCAGCAATTTAGGTGCTTACCTATGCCGCCATCTTGGTTTCTCTCTGTCATGTATGGTCTTGATCAAACTCACCCAGAGGGGATAAACTTGAAGAAGAGAATAAAGGCAGAGATTCTCCACTTTCCACCTGCTGTGGTCATGCGGGCTGTAATCAAGAACACAGCCATGGGCTGCTTTGTCTTGAGATGAAGATGAAATTGCTTTAAAACCCCCTGTCCAAGTCCATGGCCAGTGGAAGCCCAGAGCTCACCCAGAGATCAGCTGTATCTCCAAGGCTTCATCATCTGCTGGTTCCTGACCCCTCGAGCCGTGGCTTCAGAGGTGCCGCCCTGCCTGGCACCAGGCCCCCAGTGGGCAGCGTAGACCTCCTCTGGCTCCAACAGGACAGAACAAGCCTCTCATCAGTCATCACCCCGTCAGTCCTTGAGACGGCAGACGTCCCTCCAGGTCTGCTGGCGGCATCCCGTCTGGTGCTGGCCTGCCTCTGCCATCTGCTCTCTCCTCCCTTCCCCCATCTTTGCTCCATGTCCTTTCCCTCCCAGATGTACCAGGAGCCCCCACTCTTTCCCTTTATTAAACAGACTGCATTCCCCTTCCTCTCCAGTGTGGGCCAGTCAACACTCAGGCCTGATGTGGCTCATCTGTTGCCCTAAGCCAGTGGTCGGCAAACTGCGGCTCGCGAGCCACATGCGGCTCTTTGGCCCCTTGAGTGTGGCTCTTCCACAAAATACCATGTATAGGCGCACACGTACAGTGTGATTGAAACTTTGTGGCCCATGCGCAGAAGTCGGTTTTTAGCCTGGGCGAGTCTATTTTGAAGAAGTGGCGTTAGAAGAAGTGGGGGTGTCGGTCAGGTGACGGGAGATGCGGCGCATGTGGCTCACGAGACGCGGTTCGCCGACCACTGCCCTAAGCAATTGTCAAATGCTGGCCTCACTAGGTAATTCTCTCCCTAAGAAAAACCCCAGTCTCGCCTGTCCAGGTAACCTTCCCACTTCATTACCTGCTAACCACCTATCAATCCCTGGTCATATGCTCGTTTTGCTCTGTGGCAACGGCTGGAGGACGTGAGGGTGTGGTGACCAGTCCCTCCAGACGGCCCTGGGGCTGAGCTGTGGTGAGGACCGAGACAGAGGCAAGCTCACATCCAGCTCGGCCTTGTGTGGCCTTCCTCAGGTGAGGGTGGAGAGGGTAGTAGTACCCACCACGTCAGGTTGCTGTGGATTAAATGAGTTAATACAAACACAGCTCCAAGAGCAGCATCTGGCACAGGATAAGCACAGGTAAATGTTATTTGTGTTGAAATACTTTCCTCTAGACTGGGGGCCAGAGAACCCGTTTGTAGGTCTCTAAGTCCCAGTGTTGAGAGGGGACTGGCACCTGGCAGTTTCCCGATAAGCATCTGAAAGTGGGTGGGTGGCCAGTTTGCCTGCTTCTGTCTGAGACCATGCAGGAGCTGAGGGCCAGGGCTCTAAACGGGTTCACTTTTGACTGTATGAGACAACGCATTAAAGTGACCTGCCCATTTTGTATCCAAGAACAAAGGGTTGGGCTTCTCCTTTCGCAGAGCAATGCACAACTTCCTCGCAGCCCCACAAGACCTTCAGCTGCTACTTTCCCTGCCCTGGTTGGTTTTGCGCACCCCAAGGAGTGGGAATTCCCTGTGATGCAATTAGCGGATTTGCCTCCTTACAGTAAGGTTTCTATGGGAGGCGAGGAAACTGGGCGGCTCAGTGGATGTGCCTGAGAGAGAAGTGCTGGAGAGATGGAGCGGCTTCTAAGAATGCCTCCTTCTCTACGCAAATCGTAGTCTTCTGTAAGTCAGCAACGTTTCAGGCCTTTCTGGCTCAGCACAAAGACTGGCATCCTATCTAATAAAAGAGTAATATGCAAATTGACTGTACCTCCGCTACACACAAGCCACGCCCACCAGCCAATCGAGAGTGAGTATGCAAATTAACCCAACCAAGATGGCTGCAGCCACCGTGAGAGCAGGAGGCTTGGGTTTCCCCGGCAATGGTGGAAGCCAAACTTTCCACCTGCCCTGGCCTGCCTTGGCCTCTACTTAAGGCTACAAAGTTTCAATTATATAAGATAAATAAATCCCAACAAAAATGTCTGTGGCCATGGAGTGAGCAGGAGGCTTGGCTCTGCTGAAGGCTACAAAGTTTCAATTATAGAAGATAAATAAATCCCAGATACCAGGGCCTCCCAGGGCCTCCACTTGGGTTGCTGGGGTGGGGGGTGTTTGGCCAGCCTGCAAACCACTACAGGCCCCTCGCCCAGGCTGCCCCACACCCCAAGGGAACCCCTCCCTGATCTGGGACACCCTTCAGGGCAAACCAGCTGGCCCCCACCCATGCACCAGGCCTCTATCCTATCTAATCCTATATAATAAAAGAATAATATGCAAATTGACCATCACTCCAACACACAAGATGGCTGCTCCCATGTGGTCAAAGATGACTGCCCCCATGTGGACACAAGATGGCCACCACAAGATGGCCAGCAGGGGAGGGCAGTTAGGGGTGACCAGGCCAGCAGAGGAGGGAAGTTGGGGGTGACCAGGCCTGCAGGGAAGGGCAGTTAGGGGTGACCAGGTCGTCAAGGGAGGGCAGTTAGGGGTGACCAGGCCTGCAGGGGAGGGTAGTTAGGGGCAATCAGGCTGTCAGGGAAGCAGTTAGGCATCAGTCAAGCTGTCAGGGGAGTGGTTAGGGGGTGATCAGGCTGGCAGGCAGAAGTGGTTAGGGGCAATCAGGAAGGCAGGCAGGCGAGCAGTTGGGAGCCAGCAGTCCTGGATTGTGAGAGGGATGTCCAACTGCCCGTTTAGGCCAGATCTACGATCGGGCCTAAACGGGCAGTCGGACATCCCTCGAGGGGTCCCAGATTGGAGAGGGTACAGGCTGGGCTGAGGGACACACTCCCCCATGCACGAATTTTGTGCACCGGGCCTCTAGTCCTATATAATAAAAGCCTAATACGCTAAGTGTCCAGTCAATCTATCAAAGCATAATATGCTAATGATATGCTAAGGCTGCTCAACCACTTGCTATGACGTGCACTGACCACCAGGGATAGATGCTCCAACCAGGTTAGCTTGCTGCTGGGGTCTGGCTGATCGGGACTGAGTGAGACAGGCTGGACACGCCCTGGAGCCCTCCCGCGGTCCTTTCCCGGCTGGCCAACCTTCTGCGTCCCGCCCCAGCCCTGATTGTGCACCAGTGGGGTCCCTCGGCCTGTCCTGCACCCTCTTGCAATCTGGGATGCCTCAGGGGATGTCAGAGAGCCGGTTTTAGCCCGATCCTGCAGGCCAGGCCGAGGGATCCCACCGGTGCACGAATTCGTGCACCAGGCCTCTAGTTAAAATATAACCAAAGTTCAAGTCATCCACTGGCATGTTGTAAAGGGCTCTGTGGTGGGCAGTTAGACAGAAAGGAGCAGAGCAGGGCCCATGGGCCAGGGACAGTCCCCAGGGTGGAAAGCCCAAGCTTAGCAATGGGCAAAACTGGGAAAACAAGGACTTGCCCCCAGGGTGTCCTCTCATCCCAGCACATCGCTGGTCCTGCGCTTCGGACCTCCCCTGACCTTTCCTCCCTTGGCGTGTTGCTAGTCCTGCGGGTTAGACCCCCTTAGAGGGGGACGAACAAGGGGGCCAGAGAGCAGCCCTTCAAGCATAAAGCCCCAGCACAACGAGGTCCTGACCCGCATCAGATACATCCAGGCCTCAGTTGTGCATCAGCTCCAGGCCCAGAAAAGCAGCAAAACCAGACAGACGAAGCCATGGCTGCCTCGGGACCAGCTGCATTGACCAGTGACCCTGCCTCGACCAGCCACGACCCTGAAAGGAAGAGCTGTTGAATACTTTATTGGATCCTCCCCTGGGACCTCATCTAAACTCCACCCTTAAAGCCCTTAGGACAGAGGGCTGAGGACCTCTCCCTAGGAGCAGCCTGTGCTTGTCCCGCACCCCCCACTAGCATTACCTTTCCTGGCCTCTCTCCCCTAAGCGCCAAGGGCCCTCCTTTGCCTCTGTAACTTATTTCCTGAGCCCATTTCTTCTAAGCTCACTCACTTCTTCGACCTCTGTGACTTTCTCAATACAGAGGATCTCTGGGTTACGTCAGAGATCCGTTCCTATAGCACGACGTAATGCGATTTTCACCGTAAGTCGGAACCCACCTACATAAGCACCTACATCACTCACATGGAGCACAGACACAGCAGTAATGAAGTGACACAGTAACAAAAATTTAAAGAAAGATAACAATTTCTGATTTTACTTGTGGTAAATAAATAATAAAAAACACAAAGCACACATGTACAGATGTCAAAATGACGGAACTGTTTTTTTTTTTTTTTTTTTTTTAAATAAATAAACGGGAGATGGCGACATAACCACGAAATGACGTATGTCGAGTTCAACGTAACCCGAGGACTGCCTGTACAGTTTCTCTTATATGTTATCTTGGCTCTGAATTCTCTCTTAGCCAGAACTCAGGTGCCGAGGTTGCTGAGCTGAGGTCCCATGCTTATAACGTTCTGGGCCATATTGCTGCCAGCAGTTAGGCCAATGCAGTGCACACATTTACACTACCTGGTTACCGAGAAGCAAAGGGGAAGGTGCGGGCATTTTCTGGGATTTGAAAATTAAATACCAGGCACATTGAAATGTCAATGGTTCCTTCATTCCCTCATTCCGCAAACATTTATGTGGCACCTACTATGCCCCTGGCATTTGCTGGGCACTAGGGCAGAGCACAGTTCATTCTGGAGCTTGGCTCTCCCCTCTCTGGAGCTTGCTTACCCCCCTGGAGCTTGGCCCACCCCCCTCTGGAGCTTGGCCTCTCCCCCCTCTCTGAGCTGTGCTCAGGTGCTGGACCTTGGCCCCTCCTCCCTCTCTGGAGCTGTGCTCAGGTGCTGGAACTTGGCCCCCTCCCCCACTCTGGAGCTTGCCCCCCCCCCTCTAGAGCTTGGCCCCTCCCCCCTCTCTGAGCTGTGCTCAGGTGCTGGACCTTGGCCCCTCCTCCCTCTTTGGAGCTGTGCTCAGGTGCTGGAGCTTGGCCCCTCCCCCACTCTGGAGCTTGGCTCCCCCCCCTCTGGACCTTGGCCCCTCCCTCCTCTCTGGAGCTGTGCTCAGGTGCTGGACCCTGGCCCCTCCCCCTCTCTGGAGCTGTGCTCAGGTGCTGGATGTTGGTTATGCTTTCTCTTCCCCCACCCTCCAACTTTTTTTAGGGGATGATTGAAAGATGTAAAAATAGTATTACATATTAATATATTACTTGCTTTCTTAATGTTGAATACATGTGTGGATGTTTATTAAGTCTTTTAATAATCATACTAAAGTATTTTATTTTTACTTTCTACTGCCATGCATTAATTCTCACTGAAATTTAAAATCCCATAGGCATACATCACATGGTATAATTCATCTTGTGAGTAGAGATTTGATTGTTTTAAAGTTCCAGGAAGTACGAGTTTTTGTAGGTTAGTGAAACCCCATGTAAGGGCTGACGCTTGGGAATAGAAACGGGAGATGTGAGAAGAGATTGCTTTGGGAAGCGTGGTTGGTGGAGTTCAGTTGTTTATGATACAGGTATAGTCCAGGGCTGGAATTCAGTGGGCTGTGATCAGACGGAAGGTCCAGCTGATGCTGAGTGAGCTAGGTCCCTACAGCCTGCAGCCTGCCCGCCCTCCCCTGCACCTGTAGCCCCATCAGCTGGTGCTTGCGCTGGGGCTGCAGGGGCGCAGGGAGCCGCAGGATGCACGCCCAGGGAGGCCTGCGTGGGCTCCTGACATTCTGAGGTCCTCAGTGTGTGGCGAACCCCTGGTGGTCAGGAACCCCTTCCTTATGCTGACTCACTCCATCTGCATGGAGGCGGGGGGCTTTCCTGGTTCTTGGTCCTCAGATTCTTTATCGTCTTCTGAGGGAGCTGCAGAGATGGAGGGCTGGGTGTGTAGAGGAGAGACTGGAAGTCAGGCGGCCTGGGTGGACCCCCACTGGCCCAGGGAAAGCAAATGCTCAGGCCTGCCTCCCACGCCACTTCCGGTCACCACCCCATAAGCAGACCACCAGGAACTTCCTGTATGAGGCCAGCCCCTTCCCGGGGGCCCTGGACTCGCACCCCAAGGCTCAGTGCTTCTCCTGGAGCCCTGGTAGTGGTGATGGCGCAGCAGGTTAGCCTTCTGCTCGGCTGCTGTGCTGTTTGCAAGGCTCCAGGCCTTGCCCCAATGTGCACCCTGGGCTGGTTTGCGGTGCAGATTTCAGCAGATCCTCTCTGAAAACTGCTGGTGCAGGGTGCTCTGGGAGGTGGGTGAATAGGCGGAGCATGACGCCATTCTGTGTCGGGGTGGTTGGCATGTTAGTACCAACGGACAGCCACTTGGCTGATCACGCAGGCAGTGAGTGAGAGGCAGAGTGACAAGGAGCCAGGCAGGAGGGGAGGCTGCAGCGGAGGCAGGACCACAGAGCGTGGTTCTGGGAGCCACACGGAGCCCTCCACGGCGGTGGTCCCCCCCGCCACCGTAGGAGGCTTGGTCCTGCAGCCGGGAGGCCACTGTGGCGTGGCTCTGTTAAGGGTCAGGTAGAACGACAGTTGTTCTGCCTGAAATGGGGTGGGCATTCCATGGAATGGGCTTCCCCTCTCACCACTCTCCCCCGACCTGGGAGCTGATGGTTGACAATTTACCCCCACGCCACGGCCACTGCTGCTAGTGCCCCGGCAGCCCATTCCCTGCTCCGGGTCCACTGCAGGAGAAGAGCTCCAAGTTTCTGCATGAACACGGCGAAGAGCAGGCCCTGGACGGTGTGTGAGGGGAAGTTCGAGGCATCTGGGCACCCAGCGGGCAAGGCTTCCCAAGGTGACACCCTCGTTAGTCTTCCCATGGAAGTGCATCTTGGGATAATGCTGGCAACTTTAAAAATATATATTTTTATTGATTCAGAGAGGAAGGAAGAGGGAGGGAGAGATAGAAACATCAGTGATGAGAGTGTTGTGGAGTGAATGCGAGTGAACGACCACTGGAGTCCAGACCAAATTAAAATTTAGGGAGCCTTTATTAGCCGGCCGGCTGGTGACTACTCTGCCTTTCTCCATGCAGGGAGTCCAGAGAGCAGCCCCGACCCTTTGTGCAAGACCACCTTTAAGCCCATTAACCACATCCTGTTTTTTGCAGAGCAAGCAACCCAAGACAAAACAGTTTTTCCTAGGCAACGTCAGAATCATGCCATTGACAACCATGTTATTCACAGGGTCATCCTGTTCTTCAGAAAGCTGACAGTGTTCTATGAAAGAAGGCCTACGTGCTGGGAAGGGGCCGTGAGACCGTATCTCAAGGCCTGGCCTGGTGTCAGCACTGACAACTCTATCTGGGGCATAGTCCACGGCTTCTCTGGAATGGGAGTAGTAAGCATGCTCAAAAATCTCCACTCTCCAACAAGAGAGAATCATTGATTGGCTGCCTCCTGCATGTTCCACATGGGGAATTGAGCCCCCAACCCGGGCATGTGCCCTAACCAGGAATCGAACCGTAACCTCCTGGTTCATAGGTCGACACTCAACCACTGTGCCACGTGGCTGGGCAATACTGGCGACTTTTCCTGGAGTCTTCCTATGGACCAGGCCCTGGGTTAAGCGCTTGCAGTCACACGTCAATCCTCGCAGGGCCCTGTAGTTGGGTATTGTCATTGTTTCCATATCCATTTCTGGATGAGCCCTGCCTCACATACAGGTAATTCCTGGCTATGGGAACACCAGCCCCCGATGCCCGTGCCCTGGCCTGTGGCGCCGGGCCAGCCCCTTGCATGTGCTCCCCCCTGACCCCCCATCAAGTGACTGTCTGGGGCTCACTCTCCCACAGGCCAGGGTCTGGTCCTGCCAGCCTTTGTCTTCCTTTCAGGAAGAGAAGCAAATCTTGTTGTGGTTGATGTTTGGATGGTGGCTTTGATGATATTTCTATCGATCTTGAGCCCCTTGTTCTGTCCTTTCTGCGACAGGTGCTCAAAGGGCACCTTTAGAATCCACTCTTTGCATACGTACTTTTAACAAGCATCTCTAGTCTGTGACATATATTCTCTAAGCAAAACGTAGCGAGCGTGCTCCAGGGAGCCCTGGGCTGCCCACTGATCTGTCAGCCATGGCTCCTTCGAGATGCAGTGCTGCAAGTTTGATTTGTGATGCAGCTGCGTTGTTTGAACCGCTAACCAGGCAGTGGCGGAGCGAGGCTGAGCGGGGCAGAGTGAGCCTCCTCCAGCTGCCGACGCGGGCCCAGGCTCAGCTTCCCTCCGCAGGAGTGTGTGCCAGCTCTTCCTGTGAGGCTGGGAGCCTGGACTGCTGGTGCTGCCATGGCTTCCTCTCCCAGCTGGGCATTCTTGCTGGTGGAAATCATGTTCTTTGACGGGATCTCAGGAAAGCGTTGCAGGGACCCATGTGCCGGAGACTGTGGCCTGGTAAGATTTATCTGTGGTGTCAGATGTCAGATCAAAATCAAAGGAGTGTCCCTGGGTTCCCAATGTCCCCTTTTCGTCTGCTCTGCTGTGGGAAAGTCCAATTTTGCCTTCATCACGCCCAGAAATAGTGCCAGTGTCCAGAGTCTGTGGTGGATTAAAGCTTAGGCCTTTGGCTCATGCGAGGTCTGCCCCAGGCCTCAGGCCCCAGGCCCCAGGCCTCAGGCAGCTGCTAGACCCACATGGCCACTAGGAAACTTGGGAACACACTGGGTGAGCCTGTGTTACAGGTGTGGGGGGGGGTGGGGGGGGAAGAGAGAGAGAGAGAGAGAGAGAGAGAGAGAGAGAGAGAGAGAGAGAGAGGAGTTCTTCGTTAGCTAGAATTATATTGTTTGGGCTTGGGAAGGATCAAGAGCTTTTTCAATCAACTTTCAGCCAGTTGACTTCCCAGCTTTCTCGGGCTTATGGTGGGCCTAACAGATCCACTTCCTAGATTTTCCAGCTTGTGTCTTATCTGATTCGGTTCTTTTCCCAGGGTAGACTGACAGGCCAGTGTGGTTGCCATATGGGCTCCTACTGGGATGAATCTACCTCCCCCTTTATTGTTCTAGCTCCCCCCCCCCCCCCAATGAGCTGAGGAACGCTTGGTGGTCCCTGGGGTGTGTGTGAGGCTGTAACTTCCTGGGGAAGCAGCAGGCTTATGCTCCCAATTCATTAGGCTTAGTAATGTGTGCTTCCCTCACTCTTCCTTTGTTCACATGAGGTACCTATGCTCACAGGGGAGACCAAAGCCCTTGTTTCCAAGCCCTGCCCTCCTCCCTCCTTCCTGGGCCTATGCTGGCCACAGCGGGGTCAGAGGAGCGGGCTCTGGACCTCTGGCTGGGCCTCCTCAGGCTCAGGGAGACAGGAGGTGGCCAGAGTGCCCCAGGCTGGCCTCCAGGACTTCGGGGCAGTGCTCCTTGGGGTGTTCACCACGTGTGTGGCTGGTTCTTCGGATGAATCCTTGGGAACTTGATTTTGTCAGTACATTTGGAGGGATTCTTTCCCAGGATAAACTCACAGCAATAAACTTCCAGCCAAGGAAACCCAGGTATGACCCTAGGCCGAGTACCTGGGACCCCCCCCCCCCGTACCTGCTGCCCACCTAGGGACACTCTCTCAGTGGCAGTGCTCCTGTCTGAGCATCCATCGCCCAGGCCCCCAGGGCCCCGGCAGCTCCCTTCCCTGGTAGCACTTGATGGGAGCTGCCAACCTCTGCCCTCTGGGCTTCCCTCCCGTGTTCCAGGCTGATCCCCGCCCCTTTCCTTTCCCCAACCTGATAGGACACATTTGGTGAGGTGCCCCCAGCCTGCACTGTGCGGTCACCCCTAGGCCCCGGGGGGACCCCAGAGGCTCTTTGGCTTCGAGGCTCCACCCCAGGTGTCTGATGACATCAGTTTTCACCCCGTGTGACTCTTTCAGAACAGCTGCTGTTTTCCCTGGGCGTGTGCATTAGCTTACCCAGAGCTCTGCTAGGGTGGATACATGTATGTAACATGTTGTCTGTAAGCACACCTGCTCATTCACTTTGTACGTGTTGCCCATTCCCCTCCTGAGTGAGCTCTGCTTTGTTCACCAGGGCACACCTGGTGGCCAGCCCAGGTCTGGCACTAGTGGGGCTTTAACATGGCTGCCCAAGGCACCATTTCAGACTCGAGGAGAGACCTGGACTCCTCGCAGACCTCGTCCCTGCTGCCAGCCCGGATCCTGGCCCGTCCAGGGCCCCTGCCTGGGACTCTGGCACCGACTGCTGGCCTGTCCGGGCTCTCCCTTCAGTGCCTTCAGAGTCTAGAGGCCACTTGATGGAACAAAAAGGCTGCACATTTAGAACAGACACGCGGGAACCCTTTTTTGGCAACACACGCTTAATCAACCTTTGGAAGTCAGTCCTGCAGATGCACTGGGACAGTGACTCAGCATGACGAAGGAGGGAACAGACCCTGCGGACAATAGCAGCATCACTCTCAGGAGCTCCCCTTCCCAGAGAACCTGCCCAGTGCGAGGGGCCAGCTCTCCAGCTGCGAGGAGGGACGGGCCTGTTAGAACCAGCCGATAAAGGGAGCGGGTGAGAGGTGGGGGACCTTACCTTTGCTGGCTGGAGAGAGGCTCTGACACACAGTCCGATCCCAAAGGCTTCAAACAGGAAACCATGATCCCCGAAGGCCAGGACCAAGGCTGAGGAAGCCCTAGCCGCCCCTGCCTGCGCCTCCATGCACCCATCCACTTGTCTACCTGCCTGTCTGTCTCTTCATTTGTCGGTCCATCCGTCCATCTGTCCATCTGTCCATCTGTCCGTCCATCCATCCATCCATCCATCTTCCCACTTGCCTGTCTGTCCATCCTTCCATCCAGGTGCAGTGTGGGAATATGAAGGTGAAAAGATAGACAAGGCTCTTTTTTTGGAAACTCACCGTTGGGCGAGGGAGACCAGATTGAAAGCAGAGGACTGCGTAGTGCATGGTGCGCGACTGCAGGGTGCCTGGCACCGTGGGACCGGGAGACCTGACGCGGAGGTGGAGCCCAGCTGGTTTCTGGGAGGCAGCATGGCACCCTGGCACCATGGTGCCCTGACACTGTGGACAGAATGTTTGCTTTGAAACTAATCAGAAATCGGTTTGAATACTGGCTCTTCATTTACTGTTTGAGTGACCTCTGGCCTTCACTGTTCCCCTCTGGAGTGGAGAGGGCTGCCCGCAGGTTCCCGGAGGAGCGTGGGGAGAGTCGGGCTCAGCGCAATGCCAGCCAGTAGTTGGGGTACATTGTGTCCTTCCCTCTGTCTGTCCTGTGCTAGGCCTCCTTTTGGTTAGCTTATTTGGAAAATATAGAGTCTGTTTAAAGATACTTGTAAGTCCCGTCTTTCACGCACACACAGTCACACATGTCATAGGACTTACATGCCTCCAGCCCGCCTGAAAGCTCCGCCGTCTCCCGGGGACTCAGGAGGACCCCTGGGAGCCGAGGCTATAGCTTCGTCAGTGCACATACAGTGCCTCGTTAAGAAATCAAATATTAACACATGTAGCCGGAGCCTGGGGCCTCCTGTGTGCTCACACTGAAGGGTAAGTTTACTTGCTGTAAACTAATTTGTAATTCTGAAGTTGTAAATTTGAATAACACTGTTCTCAGAAAACTTTTTTCTGATGAATCCAACTGCAGACATAGATTTGCCTTTCCGTGTGTGTGTGGGGGGCCCAGGTAAAGGGGGTGAGTTGGCACAGGTTTCCTCTTTGGGACCCCAGAGGCCGTTGATTCGTGGGCACAGTGGCAGAGAGCTGGCATACTTGCCTGGGGCCGGGTAGCCTGGGGAACCAGCCCCAACTGAGCGGGTGCGGGTCGGGGGTCCACTCATGGGTGGGCAGTGCCTTTCTGCCGGGCTCCTGGGGGCCGACTCCCAGTCCCTGCTTCTGCAGGGCGAGGCTGCTCCCTCCTGCGGGCTCCGGGGCTCCCACGCAGGCCCAGAAGTCTACGTCCGCCATCCCATCTGTTTGTACCCCACTCCTAGCCACCTGCGTCATTCTTCATCTTCAGGGCCTCCCCCTGTCTGCTGGGCCAGTTCTCGTCCCTCTGCCACACAGTGCGCATGGGCCCTTAACAAACGTTTGATGGCGATAATCAGATCATGGGCAATTTGTTACTGTAACGTGCATTTTTCAAATTTTCCTGAGAAGTGGTACCTGTCTCCGGCGCCTCCTGACTCAGGACAGTGATGTTATCTCGGGCCAAGGGTGGTGCAGGGCGGCCGTGTGCTCCGCGAGGAGAGCGGCTTTGGGGCCTCGCTGCCTGGGCTCCCAGTGGCTCTCTCCTTTCTAGCGAGGTGAATGTGAGCAGCTTGCATTTCTGGCTTGAATTTCCATTACTGGTAAAGATGCCTACATCTAAGGATAATTCTCATCATTGCTAGAACATTCCAGGGCAGACAACAGGAGCTCACTTTGTTGGTGGGTGGCCAGGGCCGGCGGAGTGCGCTGCTGCCCTGGAGTCAGACAGTAGCCCGGCGATGTCAGAGGCCCTCGCCCGGCACCCAGGCCTGTAGACTTGCTGGATGTATAACATTCCGTGGTCTTCCCAAAACGAAGTGGGTGGAATTGTCCCCAAAGCCAGCCCAAGGATGGACATTTGTTTATCACAAAATTAGGAATGGTTAGTGTGATGGGTCGGGAAGCGAGGAGACTCAGCTAGAGGAGCAGGAGCAGAGGATGGCCCTTTATGGGTAATGACACCACACGGAGCATCGCACTGTGACTCAGCAGTGTTGAGCCACACGGAGGCCAAGGCTGGCTTGGCCTCTCCTTAGCTGTACACTTGAGACAAGTCACCTGAGCTCTCTGAGCCTGGGCAGGTTAACTCCTGCCTCAGAGGCAGGTGGTGAGGAGGCAGCACAGCCTGGCCCTGACCTGTGCTCACCCAGCACTTCTTCTCTGTCCTCATTGCTCTGCAGCCAGCAAGGGGTTCGTGATGATCTAGTCACAGGGTCATGGTGAACAGTTTCTGTGATGACTGTAATAACAACCTGAGGGTGGATTTTATGTCGATTAATTGATGAGGAAACCAGAGCGGAGGAAACAGGTGGTACCTGATGTTTAGGCAAATCGAAGCAGCTGTCTGAATGAAAAAGCCACCACTGCTGGCTTCCTGGAGAAATCTTGGTCTCCAGGACATTGGGAGGAGCCACTTCAGACCCCCTAAGGGTGACATGAGGGTCTGAGTTAATGAAGACACCCTGAAATTGAAGCAATACTAGTCCCACCCATTGAAACGAGTAAGCATTTCCTAGCAGCTCTGTTCACAATGGCCAAAGAGTGGAAACAACCCAAACGTCCAGATGCCGAATGGATAAATAGAAAGTGGCAATCCGCACGAGGGAATAGTACACAGATGTAAAAAGGAGTCAAGTGCTGACACATGCAACAACTCGGATGAAATTCAAAAACATTATGCTCAGTGAATGCAACCAGACATGGAAGTCAAATAGGGTTTGTGGTGGGATCCCATTAACAGAAGTGTCCAGAACAGGCCAGTCCACAGAGACAGAAGCAGTTCAGTGGTTGCCAGGCCTGGGGGACGGGGAGGGAGGAGCGGCGTGGCTGCTCATGGGTACAGGGCTTCCTTTTGGGGTGATAAAAATATTTTGGGACTAGTTAGAAGTGATGGTTGCAACTGTGAGTGTACATTTTAAAATGGCTAAAATGGTGAATTTTATGTAACGTGTGTTTTACCGCAATGAAAGTGATCAGCTAAGGAGACGTGGATTCTGTCCCAGGAGGCCCTCCAGGGCTGCACCTCTGCATGGAGCTCTTCTTCCTCCTCCCACTGCTCCTCTGGGTCAGACACAGGACAGATGCTAGACACGCTCATTCTTCACCTTCCCAGCAGCTCTTGATTCTGCCTTACAGACCAGGAGCCTGAGACTGAGAGACGTTCATGCATTTGCTCACGTCAGGGAGCCAGCATATGTTCAGTGTATCCATCTCCATGTAGTGGTGATGCTTGCCACCTGAGCACCAGTCTCTTGTCAACCATCCTAGTCGTTGCAACTTACTGAGTACCTACTATGTGCCAGGTTCTGTGTCAGGTTTGGTCTGCCTTCTCATTACTTAGGGTCGCTTCTGGGCCCCCTCCGCCTAACAGTGTGTGCTGAGCCCCGGAGGAGGGCAGCGCTGAGCATGTGATCAGTAAGCACCAGGCGTTTGTCATGCAGGTTCTTGACTTGGTGGTTGGTTGCTAACTGACTGGGTGTGGGGATGCTTCTCTTTCAGCCGTTAGTCACAGGATAAGCTGCCTCCTGAGTTCTCTGAGACCACCCTCTTGTGCCCCTGATATGTGGCAGCCACAGCTCATCGAGCAGTTGAAATCATTTTTATGTTCAGAAATAGACAACTTGGTATTATAAATTTCAAAAATGAACAAACTCTCAAGTGGAAACTGCACTCCTAAGTCATGGCAGAAAGCAAGCACCCAGCTCCTGGGAGAGCAGCGTGCATACGTGTGAATTTCAGGAATCAGCCGATGAATGCAAGCATATGTGTATAACCTGCCATCTATATGCAGATAGTTTGTGGTGTGGTGCATATATCCCAACAAAGTGTGAAATGTATATAAATTATGCAATAATGTAGATGTTGCACATATGTTAGTCTGAGCTAATTGTCCTAAAACTTTGGGCTCGGATGGGTTTGTGGTGGGTGTGTTAACAACACAATTAGAGGACTGGGGGGCGGGCACTAGGGATGGGCTTGCTGCAGTGAGAGCTGGGTAGTGGTGTGGCTCCCCAGGGGGCTAAGAAGAAGGGTTATACCCTAAGGCAGAGGCTAGGAGGCAGGTGCCCTAGGCCAGAGCCTGGCTTTAAGTGTTTCAGGCCTGAAATTCAATTTCGTGAGTGCCCTGGGAGTGAATGGCCAGAGGCAGTGGGTGCGATGAATGAAGTGTAAGGCACAGGGTGCTGACAAGTGGGAAGGCGCTGGGCTGGGGTCTCCATGGAGTGGCCTGGGTTCCCTGTGCTGCCACAGTGCAGGGAGTGGAGGTCAGGCTCTGCTCTGGATTCAGAATCCAGCCCCGCCATCAATGGCTGTGTGAGGCCCCTCTCTGTGAGTCTGCTCTCTGTAAAGTGAGGAGACAGGTCCTCTCTCAGGGTTGTGGTGGATCAGAGGGATGCCAAGGAAGGAACTCAGCGTGTACAATGCGGCCCAGTTGGTGGGCCCTTGTCTGACGGTGGTAGGAGCTGCCAGGGGAAGCTGGTTCTAAAGAGAAGATGCCTGGTCTCCGTGCCTGAACCCGGGGATGCCCATGCAGCATCCGCGAGCAGTACAGCAGGTGCCACCATGTCCCCGCAGAGCTGGCCCTGCCCCCACACCCGGCCACAGGGGAACTGATGTAGGCACTGCTTTTGAGGACTTACTATGTGCCAGGCAAGTGCTTGCAGTCAGCCCTCTGGCTGAGTTCTAATCTGCTACTGCTTAGCTATCACACTGGGTGTGGTTTGCAGCAAGTTGCGCACCTGCTCTGCACCTGTATGCCAACTTCCACGTAGTGGCTCCTGGCAGGACCCGAGGACAGTTTGACCAGGCCCAGCAGTGGTGTTCCATGTGTGTGAACCCCCTTTCCTCATCTATATTTCGAGATTGTGCAGGCCACCTGCTTACCCTGAGAGGCTGGAGTGAGCAGGGTGGAGGGGGGGTGGGTCGTGGTCAGGAAAGGCAGAGCCCCGGCCCTATAGGAGTCCAAGGTCACTGTCCCCTCCCCCCAGGAGAGTCTGTGCTGAGCCCAGGCTTGCTATTCAGCCTCTGTGGGAGCTGTCACTCCTGGGGGCAGTGTCTGTGCAGAGGGCAGTGGGGGAGGGCTGCTCGGGCAGGCTTGCAAGGTCTGCACTGGGGGTGGGGCTGTGCAGGGGTCCCTAGACCCCTCTGCAGTGCATAAGCCTAACTTGGATGTGTCCCCAGGTGGGTTTCCAGGGACCACCAGGCCTGGGCTAGACTTCCCATGCCCCTCCCTCTGTCTGTCTGATTAGATACCTTCCTGTCCCAGAGCGGCATGCAGCCTGGAGCCCAGATCGTGCCTCCAGACCTGGCATCCTGATGGGGGTTTGCAAGCTCCTTCTGCCACCATGTGCCTCTGGGAAGAAGTCCATGTGGGCGGGATGTGCGTGCTCTCCTGGGTTTCCCAAGTGCAGACAATGTCTGGTGTACCATGAGGCAGAAGAGGACGGGGTTTGTGGGCGGTGTCACACCCTGGGTCTGAGGCTGGCGGGAACTGTGGGACACACCGTGCTCCCGCCACGCCTGTAATGGACTGCTGCTCCCTGAGGCAGGTCACAGCTTGAGGCAGGTCACAGCCTGTGCAGGGCATGTGCGTGGCCCATACTCTGCTGTCTGTCCCGAGCTGGGAGGCTTCGCAAGCTTTAAAGGAATGGCCTCTGCTCGGCCCATGTGGCTCAGTGGTTGAGCATCGACGCATGTACCAAGAGGTCGCAGATTTGATTCCAGGCAGGACATGTGCAGGTTGTAGGGTCGATCCCCGGCAGGAGGCGTGCAGGAGGCAGCCGATTGATCAACATCCATCTTTCTTTCTCTCCCTCTCCTTCCTCTCTTAAATCAATAAAAACGTGTTTTTTAAAGAAAGGAATGGCCTCTGCAGCCCTGCAGTCACGTGGCCTGCAGCAGCTGTGGCCTGGCGGTCACGTGGCACGCACTAAAGCCTGCGGCTTGCTCGTGGCCTGGGAGCTGTAATAAAGGACCTGAAACCTGGGGGAGAGGCGCTGTGGTGGGCGCTGACACGCGGCATGATGGAGCGCAGCGTCCCGAGGCTGCGGCTTGGGACAGGCTGTCAGGAGCTTTCGCCCCACAGACCCGGCTCCTGTCCGCACAGGCTGGGAGGTGGGAGAGCTTGCATCCACCACGTGGGCTCAGAATTCTGACTGAGATGGGCATTTTTGGGATGTTTCAGGGAGAGTTTTCTGATGCCAGGATTATGGCTGAGAGGGATGGCCCAGGACCTGTCACCCCTAATTGCCAGTGCAAAGCATCCTGCTTGGGAGGTGATCATTGCCCCAGACTGCCCCCTCGTCCCAGAGAGGTGAGGCAAGCACAGCAGCTCACATGGGCGAGGTGCTCGGGAGCATCTCTGGGCCTCAGGGGCGAGGAGTATGGGAAGGTGGTGCCCAGTCTCAGCCGTACTGTTGGGCTCAGAGAGAGTGGGCTGCCGATCCCTTCTCTTCCTCTTTCCCTCTCAGTAGCATTCTGAGGCCCACAAAGGACTTGCACTCTCCCCACGCTTCCTCGTCTTCCCTACTTGTCTCCCACGGCTGCTTCTCTCCACACAGCACGCTCAGAGCCACCAAGTCATTGTTTTCAAGACCTGCTACCCAAGGGTGGCTTCCCTGGTTGTCCTGGTTGGCATGACCTAAGGGGTGGCTGTCCTGGTTGGCATGACCCAAGGGTGGCTGTCCTGGTTGGCATGACCCAAGGGTGGCTGTCCTGGTTGGCATGACCCAAGGGTGGCTGTCTCTTGGTTCTTAGCATCCTCTGAAACATCTCCGCCTCCCAGCTCCTGCCTCCTGACCACCTTCTGAACACTTCCTCTCCCACACCTCCTGTACTCTCACGGCTTTGCTTGCAAACAATAGAAGTCAGCTTCAGCTAATCTAGCCAGTGGAAGTAATGAATTGTTAGGATATTGGGAAGCTCACAGAATCAAGGGAAATCTGGAGAATCAGATTAAGGAAATGGGCACCAATCAAGGGAGTTTGGGCCACAGGACATTGTTCAGCTGTGGACAGCAGGTTGGTTGGGCACCAGGGTGGTTGCTGGACTCCTGCTGCCAGTGGCGCTGCCCAGGTCTGCTCCCAGGATGATTCTCTTGATTGCACCACTATGGCGTCAACACTCTTAGATTTCTCACATTCTTTATTACTTTCACTAGAGGCACAAAATTCATGCATGGGGGGTTGTCCCTCAGCCCAGCCTGCACCCTCTCCAATCTGGGACATCCCTCTCACAATCCAGGACTGCTGGCTCCTAACTGCTGGCCTGCCTGCATGTCTGATTTCCCCTAACTGCTTCTGCCTGCCAGCCCGATTACCCCTTAACCACTCCCCTGCCAGCCTGATTGATGCCTAACTGCCCTCCCCTGCTGGCCCGGTTACCCCTAACTGCCCTCCCCTGCTGGCCTGGTCACCCCCAATTGCCCTCCTCTATAGGCCCGGTCGCCTCCAATTGTCCTCCCCTGCAGGCCTGGTCGCCCCCAACTGCCCTCCCCTGCTGGCCTGGTCACCCACAGCTGCCTTCCCCTGCTGGCCTGATCACCCACAGCTGCCCTCCCCTGCTGGCCATCTTGTGGCGACCATCTTGTGACCACATGGGGACAGACATCTTGTGACCACATGGGGGCAGCCATCTTGTGTGAGGGTGTGATGGTCAATTTGCATATTAGCTCTTTATTATATAGGATTAGATTTAGAGAGTTGGGAAAGCTGATCTAGTTTAGGCTTTTAAAAATATATATTTTTATTGATTTCAGAAAGGAAAGGAGAGGGAGAGAGAGACATAAACATCAATGATAAGAGAGAATCATGGATTGGCTGCCTCCTTCATGTTCCACACTGGGGATCGAGTCCACAACCAGGGCATGTGTCCTGACCAGGAATCGAACCGTGACTGCCTGGTTCATAGGTCAACGCTCAACCACTGAGTCACGCCGACCGGGCTAGGTTCTGCTTTTTATAGTAGCTGTCAGGGTGTAGGAAGAGGAAGTATCTAGCCCACGCAGCATCCTTACTGAGAGGAATAACCTTTTATTCTTCAAAGACTGAAGTCATGGTGGACTTTCCCCCAAACTGGGAGGGAGTTTACATGCTGGGAAGCCAAAAGAACACAAATGGTCACCCGGCTGACAAATACCCAGGTGCATTTATGCAATAAATATTTTTGAACAGTTGCTATGTGACCAACTCTGTTTTAGGGGCATATCAGTGAATAGGACACATGAATTCCTACTCACATGAAACTTGCAGGAGATGGACAATAAATGTAATAAATAAGGATATGGTATATTTTGTGGTGATAAGTTTTATGGAGAAAATACAAGGAAAGGAGATGTGAAGTGTTTGAGAGATTCAATTTCAAAGGCGGTAGTAAGGGAAGGTCTTACTAGGAAGTTGACATTTGAGCAAAGGTGGAGAAATGAGCCATCTGCATCCCTGGCAGGGGGTATTCTGGGTAGAGAGGACAGAGACCTGTGCCTCTTTAGTGATGGCGTAGGATACAAGGAGCAACATCTCGCTCTTTATTTTTACAGAGCATATTATTAAAGAGCTCAGAACCCTGGGACTCCAGAAAGGTTGACCTCATTTGGCAGGTTCCTGTACTTGCACAGAAACTGTTTTCTAGCTATGTACATGTGTCTTACCAAGGCACTTGGTCCCTGCTAATTTACAATCTCTACATCTTAGCATGGTGTCTGGTGTGTGGCAGTCAAATTCTTGTGAACTGTGTGGCTCAGGGCCAGAAAGCTGCTCTGGCCCTCAGGTAGGACAGTGAATGTTTACTGCTGTACCCACCTGGAGAAGGCTAACTGCTCTAGTGGGTTTTGTTTGTTGGGATAGGAAAGAAAACACTGACAGATCAATAACTGTGAACCAGATGCTGCGGTCTGTATCAATTTGATCCAATAAAGAGGCCATATCAGGAGCAGCAGACGTGATTGAAGTCTCAGTTGATTAAGCTGATGGTAATGCACTGTCACTCCACATGACTCATTCATTATCTTTTGCATCTGCCAACCTAGAAAGTTACCTAGGGATGTGACTAGAGTCCTCTGCTTTGCACCTTCACATACTTAATGATGATGATAATTTCTCTGATGTGTTTAGGGATGTTGTAGTGCTTTTATTTTCTTCCTTTGTCAGGGAGAGAGAAATGGCTTTCACATTGCCCTTTCTGCCTTATTAGCCCTTCGTCGATTTCCAGGGAGTCAATTAGCTGTTCATCATATGCTGAGGATAGCTCTTCCAAACACACACTCAGAAAATGGAAAACAACCATGGAGTAAGTCTTGTGTCCCTTGGACTTACTGTGAGGCTGACTTGGGTCAAAACTTGGTTTTTCCTTTGACCTCTGTTAGCCCCCCTGTGGCTAATGGGCCCTAGCGATGTTCATGGTTTCTGGGAATCAGGGTTGGCCAAAGAGAGGCACCCCAATGCCCATTGGGTCACAGGGCCTCCTGCTCCTGTGAACAGTGTCCTGACAAATCCCCTCAGGCCCCTTGGGAAGGCAAGGAAGAACAGTCACGATACTTCACTGACGCTTCGGGGGGCGTTCAGGTCCTCTGTTCAGTGAAGGAGTTCAGGTCATTCAGGGGGCTCAGGGTTTGGATATTGGATGACATACTCAGTGCTTCAATTTTTATGGCTTAAATAGGCCTCTTGCCCCTCCCGCCCCCACCTCAGGTAAATGGATTTGTAAGGCCTTGGTGGGTCACCTGTTCGCTTTGTTTTGGGGACCTCAGGGTCAGTTAATTCCCATCAGCTATTCCTGGAGGTGCGACCATTCTGAGGACCCTCTGTCCTGCTGCTTCGTCCCGCCACAGGGCTCGCTCCCGTGGCTCTTGGGTGCTGCCTCTGGCTGTCTCTGTTGACATCAGGGTCCAATTTCAGTTGATCTCTGTAGCCTATGGAGAGAGAGCAGGGTCAGAAGCGTTTCCCAAATTGCTGGTGTTCCCTCAGCTTTGATTTAGCACCACCTGTGGAGGGAGTGGCTGAGGGGAGTGGCTGAGGGTGAGTGGGGGAACCAGCACAGGATGCACTGAGGTCAGAGCCCATGGTCTTAGACGACTCTGCACTGTCAAAGCAGGTCGGGCATTCTCCTGCATTTACAGTGAGTCACTGCTGACTTTAGGTTTTTGCTAAATAGCTGAGCAAACATTTAGAACCATTTGAGCTGGGACATTGAATGTACAAGTTCAGTCTGATCCAAGATTGTAGTCCTCTGCCCTTGGCCTGGTCCACATGGGGTCCATTCCTGTACCCGTATTCCAGTGTCAATTAGCTGCATCCTGCGACATTCTGGGTGTGAGCAAGCCTTCTCCTCCCAGGCTGAGTGTGTGTGTGTGTGTGTGTGTGTGTGTGTGTGTGTGTGTGTGTGGCGTGCTCTAGTTTGGAGTGGTGGAGTGGTGTTAGGCACAATGAAATTGGGAGGGAGGGAGAGAGGTTGTCTCAGCTGATATGGGAGGCTGAGCTGGGTTGAGGGTCAGGAGGCCACTTGGAGTCCTCTGAAATTCTCCCATTAACACCCATTATAATTATTGGCTCCCTACTGTTCTTAGTCAATGCCCAACCCCACCATAAGAGACTTGGTGAGGTTGTGAATGCAACTCATAGTATATTTTAGCACCTAAAATTCAAATACCTGGTTTTTCCTTTCTCTTTCATCTTTACAGGGCAGCTAGAAACTGCCCTCCTGATGGCCTTCATTGTCATTAAACTCTTCATACCTTTCATGCTGCTTTTGGGGGTGGAGCCTTAGTCCCCTAAAGCTTTGCCTTCAATTAATCAGTGACTTAATCCATCCATTCAATAAAGATCTATTATTAGGTATTATTCTAGGTGTTAGGATATAGCAGAGGAAAACAAAACAAAATAAAACAAACAAACAAACAAAAAAACAGAGAAACCCTGACCTCACGGAGCTCTCAGTCTAGCAGATGTCACGGGAGGACTCAGGGAGTGGTTCCCTCACCACTGCACAGTGCTGCTGGCTGTCAGCCTCTCGTTCCTGAATCCAATGAGGGTTTCCTACTTTGCTCATTGGGGCCAGATTACCTGTCCCTGATGTCTCTTATGATTTCTTTTTACAATAGACTTAACTTGTCCTCACATACTCACGGTGGCCATCTCATGCAGTGTGTGTGTTGTTTTTTTTTTCCAAAGGCAAAATGTAAGTCATTTCCTGCACCTACTCTCTCTTACCCCAAATTCCCTTTAAGATTTTAATGATTTTAATGGAATTTGGGTAAAGACCAGAATCTTAAAGGAGGCCTTTATTATCTATCTATCACCGACTTTGCACATACTTCCTCTGCTCTATTGCTCCTTCAGTCACCCACACACACCCCTTCAACAGGTTACTTTCTTTTTATCTTTCATAAATCAAGTTGAAGTTCACGGCCTGGCCCCACTCGCACCACTGCCAGCACGGCCTGGCCCCTGAGCACCCGCCTCTCTGCCCAGGCCTCAGTTGCTGTGTGATCGATCCGATTGCTGGGATCCCTGGCAAAGGACCTTCCTTGCTGATGAGTGGGGCTCAGAGCACAGGTGCTGAGCTGGTGTTTGTCCACATGGTACCCTGGCTCTGCTCAATGCCTGACATGTGGGGTATTCAGTGACAACTGCCTACTGAATCACAACACCAGGATGGGCATTCCAATGCCTGCTCAGTCCCTGGCCACGGGGGGAGGGTGCTGACACTGTTGTCAGGGGCCAGAGGCAATCGGATGACTTCCCGGCAGAGAAAGAGGTGAGCCGGAAGGGAGCCAGGCTTGCCTCTTAGGTGAATGTTTGGCAGCAGCTGGGTCTTCTGTCCTGGATCCCATTCTGTGCCTGGTGTTCACTCCTGGCTGCGCTCACTGTTGGCTTGAAGTCAGTCTCGAGTCGAGGAAGTGGAAGGAGTAGCATTGTGTGGGCCTCTGCCGATGTGAACACGTGGTCCCAGCCTGTCAGCTTCCTGATCTTTCATCTGCTAATGCTGTGACCTAGCCTTTGGGGTTTATCTCCTTTTCGTCCATCCTGGTTTCTGATAGAGAATTCAGGCCGTGTACAGCCCTCGACTCTGGCTGGTGAGGAGACTCCTGGGGATGAGTCCCTGCCCTGGTGCTCCAGCCCTTCCGAGGGTGCGAGGCCTCCCTGGGAGGAGCATGGACAGGCCTTGGGAAATGGAAGGTAAGAGCAGCTTCTCCACGAATCCAGCTCTGCTGATCTCCTTTCTAGGCAACGCCATTACCTCTTTTATCACTGCTGTTTCTTGTGTCCCATAAACTCCCGATTATCCATTCGGCAGCATGGCCTGGCTTTATCTCAGGCAAATTGGCTCCAGCAGATGACTGATCACAAGCCATTGCCTCCCCAAATTCTACATCTAGGCGGCTTGATGTTTGTTAACTTTGATCATTGGGGCTGTAGAATTCTCTCCTGCTCTGCCCCAAAGCCTGCAGAAGTAGCAACGGCTGCAGCTGGTCCCCCGTCCTCTGCCACCTACGTCTCCAGTGATCATGCTCTGGGATAGAAATCCCAGTTATGGTATTGGTTGAGGAGTGTCAGGAGGGACCTGCTATTAAAAACCTCTCTTGCAGTAAACATTTATGTCCCTTGCAAGGATGAGATCATAGCATCTGTCTGACCAGAGAAAAAAGTAGACTACATTGTTTCACTTATATTTTAGACTTCACAATTGGCTCAGCCAGAGCCCTGGTGTATGGCCCGCTGTCATTATCACTGAGTAGCTGGAGCTCGAGGGAGCACTGTGAGCCCTGCATCATGCCACAGAGGGCGCTGCTGTCAATGGGCCTCCTTCCGAGTCCCTGCTCCCGCTGCTAGCGCCAGGCGAGCTGGTCCTAAGAGTGCTGGGAGCCCCTGCCGCACTACTCTGCGCCAGGCCGCCCTCGGGGCTCACTGCTGGACTGCCGGGACTGAATGCTCAGTTTACAGGAAGGTTACACATAATTTTCTAAATTGGCTGCATCCGTTATCCTCCTGCCAGCAATGCAGAGGCGATGCTCTGCCCAGGCGGCAGCACACGGGCTCCTGTCTGTGTCGCAGGACGCGTCCAGCGGCACCCTAGCCTGGTCCTCCTCCATGTCTGTGACCCGCGGAGGGAGCCTTAGCTTTGTTGTTCACAGGGGCTTCTTTTTGGCGACATGCTCGCTTATGTCTTCTGCTCATTTTTCTGTTGGTTTGAAGATCCTTTTCTTTGTTGATCTTTATATATTATTGACATTAATCCATTTTCAGTTATAACTGTTATAAATATTGTATTTCTATTTGTCTTTTTTACTTTCTTGAAAGTTTCCATTGATAAACAGGAGTTCTTAATTTGGATATAGTAAAAACTTATGAACCATTTATTTTTCTGTTTTTTTTTCTTAAGAAATTCCTTTTAATATTCCAGCCTCCCAGTGTGACATTATGCAGGGCTCACAGCACTGCCCACGGCTTCCAGCTACTCACGGTGATGACAGCTTGCCCTAAGCCAGGGACTCTGACTAACATCCAGAGCAGAAAGGTATTTACCTTAAGGTGTAAAAGGTGTTAATCAGCTGCAGTTAGCTTTTATGTTTGGAGTGAGTCAGGGATTGAAACTCAAGTTCTTTCCCAAATGGATGACCATGTTTTCTGGTTCGTCTATTTTTTTTTTAAATTTCTTTATTGATTAAGGTATTACATATGTGTCCTCATCCCTCCATCTATTGAGTAGTCCCTCAGGCAGCCCTGCCCTGCCCTCTGTCACCGAGAACACACCCACGCACCTACAACGCTTGTTTCAGGGCTTTGCATTCTAGCTCGTTGGTCAACCTCTGTATGGCTGTCCTTGTCCAATGTTGTAGTTGCTGTAGCTTCATAATCATTCTTGCTATCCTGCAAAAGAAGCCTCCTTTCTCTGTAGTATATTGGCCATTTTTTTTTTTTGTTCTTTCTACTTCCATGTAAAGTTTAGAATAAACTTATTAGGGTCCATGAAAGTCCTGTTGGGGTCTTGAGTAGAATTTCATTAAATGTAGGGATAAATTTGGGAAGGATTGACATCTACATATGTATCTTCAGTTATTTAAGGTTTTTGTAGCTCAGACAGGACTTTATGCCAATATTTCTCTTGCCTGCTGTCAGGAGAAGCCCTCATTTGTTCCTCCACGGTCATAACCAGAGCCAGACCCCATATGTATACATGTACATTTCTGTACAGTGTCCTAATTCAGTGTCTGGGTAGCGGCAATCTGATACTGAGTGTCGGGGCTGCATCGTGCCCCCCCTTCAGGGTCTGACCACACACCGTTATGGAGGTTGGCAGTTAATATACCGACGATTTCTGTAGGTGTTTGCTTCACTGCGTGTGATGCTGTGTTCCTGGCAGGCCAGGTGTCTTGTGCTTTGTTATTAGATATTTCAGTCACACCACACCCTCTGTCGCCTGCTCCCTGATTGATTAGCCATTTGATTGACTACATGATGAACCAGGACACTCCCCACAGCATTTACCCTCGCCCTGGTTTCTCCTCTCACTGCTTTAAGGGAAGCTTATTCGGTGGTCGGCAGGCTGTAAGTCTTGCTGGTGTCCATTCGCCTGGCAAGTACTTATTGAGTGGAGCTGGCCACCAAGGCACATGCTCTGGGGCAGAGGACCCAGGAGCTCAGGGCAGGCCCAGGGCCTGCTGGTGACATCTGCCGCATTTGTGTTGGTTGCTGGCTGTCCTGGCCTTTGCTGGATGCAGCAGGAAAAGGCCTGGGATTTGAGTCTAAAAGTGCTTTGTCCCTTTGTTTCCTGATGGGAGATCGTGGAAGGCTTTAGCCTCCCTCAACCTCAGCTTTCCTCCTTATAAGATGGGATCAACAGTAGGTACCTCAGAGTGTGATGTTCTGGTAACTCATGGCTTCTTTATGGGTCTTTCTCTCAAGACTCTAGATGGGGGAATAGGAGCAACCCAGGCCTTTTCCCACCTGTCCGTTGACAGCTGTATTGGGCTGCCTCTGCAAGCCAGGGCTGGAGGGAGGGTGTGTTAGTCAGGGTCTCCAGAGAAACAGCACCAGTCGGTGTGTGTGTGTGTGTGTGTGTGTGTGTGTGCGCGCATGTGTGTGCGTGTGTATGCGTGTGCTGTGGAAGGGCTTCCTTCAGGAAAGCGGTTGGGACTCTGTACAAGTGGCCTGGGCCTCAGGGCTCTGGGGACTCCGGGCTCAGGGAGAAGGAGCTGAACGCTGACTGCTCCAGGCTGAGGGGGCGGGAGGGGTACAGCTGCGCCTTCCGGCTTTATCCTTCTGCTGTGGCGTCTGGCTGCCATGTGTTGTTTTCTTGTCTTTTTTTTTTTTTTTGGTAAATTTTTTAACCCAAGAAGCTCTCAAACAAAGCCTAGGAAACTGATTAAGGGATACCGCTGAGCCCCATCAGGTTTGTGTCCATTTTGCTGCTGTTGTTTATAGTTTTCTGAATCTTAACAAATAAAGAGATTCAAGGGTCCCCACCCTGATCAGGCCATAAAAATTCTCTCATGCTGCTCCTTTGTAGTCCCACCTCTGCCCCCTACCTCCTGATGGGCTCTTCATGGTCCTTATACTTTCCAGGCTGCCCTGGAAGTGCAGTCCCATAGTGGGAGCCTTGGGCTCATTCATGTGTCCACAGGGCGCTCCTGCTGCAGACCAGGATTGATTGGGTGTACCACAGTGTGCACCCATTCACCTGCTGCAGACGCCAGGGTTGTTCTCGGGTCTGGGGATACAGCGCTGCTGAAAACATCTGTGTAAATGTTACTGTGAAGATTTTATTCCTCTTGGGTAAACAGGATTACAAGGCAGGCAGGTATATATTTAACTCAATGAAACAGCTAAACCTTCCCAGAGCGACTGATGTACTTGGAATTGGCTTTTGTATGAATTGTGAAGCTTAGTTGAAGGGTTTTGCTGTTGCTGGTTGTTGTTTTTGTCGGTACGTGGAGACCCAGTTGTTCCGACACCGTTTGTGAAGAGAATATCTTTCTCTGTTGAGTTGTTTGTCACCATGAAGCTCCCTTGACCATATTTGTGTGAGTCTATTCTGGACTCTGCTCGGGGCTCTGATCCGCGGGCCGGTCGTTTCACAGCATCGCACTGCCTCGGTCACTGCGGCTCTGGAGTAAGCCATCAAATTGACAGAGGGAGTTTTCAACTCTTTCAAGTCGCTGGAGCTACTTGAATGACGTGGCCTTCTGCTTGTCTTTCCAAATACATTTTAGAAACAACATGTCCATATTTAAAAAGCACTCCTGGGATTTTGATTAGAATTGCCTTAAATCTGTTGACCAATCTAGGGAGTACTGACATCATTGCCATGTTGACTTCTAATCTGTGGTCACAGTCTTTCCTTTCATTTATTTAGGTCTTGGCTTTTCTGTGTCAGCATTTTGCAGAGATTCTTCACAAGTTATGTCAGCTTTATAATTTATTTCTCTTTTTGGAGCTATTGTAAATAGCAGTGTTTTCAAAGTTTGTTTTCCAATTCTATATTGCTGGTATAAAGATTTTGTGTTCTTCAATCTTGATAAACGTAATGATTGATTCTGAGGATGTTTTGTAGGGTAAGTGAAGCTCTCTACAGACAGTCGTCATGATTGTGAGTAGGTCAGTGTTATTTCTTCCTTTCCAATCCATGTGCTTTATTTCTTTTTCTTGCCTTAGTGCACTGACTGTAACTGCCAATGAGCTATGGAATGGGCATGATGAGAGTGCACATCTGCCTTTGCCTGAGTCTTTCAATATAAGTATGATGTTAGTCGTAGTTTTTCCTTTTATTTTCAATGGGTACTCTTTATCAAGTTGAGGAAGTTCTCTTTCAGTTTTAATTTTCTGAGAATTTTTATCATGAATGCATTCTGAATTTTGTCAAATGATTTTTATGCATCTATCGATGTAGGTTTTCTTCTTTAGACTGTTAACATAGTATATTATATTGCTTTGTTTTTAAATATTGAATTAGTCTTCTACTTCTGAGATAGATCTCACATGGACATGATTTCTTATTCTTTCTATATATTGCTAGATTCAATGTGATAATATTAAATATTTTTTGAAGATTTTTGTGCCTAGTGCATGGGGAACATTGGTCTTTAGTTTTTTGTTTTTGGACTTTTTGGTTTTTGTAGTAGGGCAATGCTGGTCTCATGCAATGAGGGGAGGGTTCCTTCTCTTACATTTTCTCAAAGAGGTTTTGTAGAGTTGGTTTTATGTCTTCTTTAAGTGTTTGGTAGATGTTCCCAGGAAGATCATGTAGGACTGAGGACTTTTTGGACATCTTTTAACTATGCATTAAGTCTGTTTGGTACTTACTGAAGATATTGACTCATCTTTGGTGGATTTTTGGCATTTGTGTTTTTCAGTGATTCTTCTGTCACACCTAAGCTGCCAAGTTCGTGTGTGTAGTGTCGTCCCTTGACCTCCCTGATTTCTTCTGTTGTCTGTGGGTCCCTCCTGACTCCCCTTCCATTCCTGGCATTGGTAATTTGTGTATTTTCTCTCTTCTTTCTTTATTAGTCTTCTAAGGTTTATCAATTGTCTCTATTTTTCAAAGAACTCATTTTTGTTCCATTTATCTTATCTGTTGTATCATGTGTTTGATTTGTTTGATTTCTGTTTATCTTTTTTAAAAATATATTTTTATTGATTTCAGAGAGGAAGGGAAAGAGAGAGAGAGAGAGAGAGAGAGAGAGAGAGAGAGAGAGAGAGAGAGAGAGAGAAGAGAGAAAGTAGCATCAATGGTGAGAGAGAATCCTTGATTGGCTATCTCCCACGTGCTTCACACCGGGGATTGAGCCCACAACCCAGGGGACTGAGCCTGCAAATCGTGACCTCTTGGTTCATAGGTTGACAGTCAATCACTGAGCCACACAAGCCAGGCTAATTTCTGCTTATCTTGATTATTTTCTGCCTTATGCTTGCTTTGAGTTTAGTATGCTGTTCTTTTTCTAGTCTCTTAAAATGGAATTGTATATTCTTGCTTTGACTTCTTTTTCATTTTCTAGTATAAGTATTTCAATGCCATGGCTTCTCTCTAAGCACTTCTTTCCTTGCCCCGCACAAATTATAAAATGTTGTATTTTTATTTTTGTTTAGTTCAAAATGTTTTCTCATTTCCTTCAGACTTTCCCTTTGACCCATGGATTGTTTAGGAGAGTGTTTTCAAGTATTTGAATATTCTTATGTTATTTTTATTACTGAATCTAGTTTACTTCCATTATGGTTGGGAAAGCATTTTATGATCCAGTTACTTAACATTTTAAGATTTGTGTTATGATCGGGGCGTGGTCTTTGTGGGGCATATTCCGCGCACCTGCTGAGACAGTGGGCCCGGGCGGCCCATGCACCCAGGGCAGCGGGGCGGGCCTGCTTCTCTGTGTCCTTGCTGGTTTCCGCCTCCTAATTTTATTACTGAAAGTTGTGCTGGAGTCTCTGTAATTATGAATTCGTTTATTTCTAATTTCATTTCATCCAGGTTTTGTTTTGTATATTTGAATGTTTTTTTAATTTAATTTTTTTATTTTTCTTTTTTTTTTATTAAGGTATTATATGTGTACATATCTTACCATTGCCCCCCCCCACCCCACTCCCATACATGCCCTCACCCCCAATGTTTTGCATCCGTTGGTTACTCTTATATGCATGCATATAAGTCCTTCAGTTGATCTCTTATTTCCCGCACCTCTCCCTAACCTTACCGCTGTAATTTGACAGTCTGTTTGATGCTTTACTGCCTCTGTATCTATCTTTTTGTTCATCAGTTTATAATGTTTTTTATTATCCCCAAATGAGTGAGATCATGTGGTATTTTTCTTTCATTGACTGGCTTATTTCACTTAGCATAATGTCCTCAAATTCCATCCAGGTGCCTACAAATGGTAGTAATTCCTTCTTTTTTATGGCAGCATAGTATTCCATTGTATAGATGTACCATAGTTTTCTGATCCAGTCATCTGCTGACGGGCACCTAGGCTGTTTCCAAATCTTAGCTATTGTAAATTGTGCTGCTATGAACATAGGGGTGCATATATCCTTTCTGATTGGTGTTTCTAGTTTCTTAGGATATATTCCTAGGAGCGGGATGACTGGGTCAAATGGGAGTTCCATTTTCAGTTTTTTGAGGAAACTCCATACCGTTCTCCACAGTGGCTGCACCAGTCTGCATTCCCACCAGCAGTGCACGAGAGTTCCTTTTTCTCCGCATACTCGCCAGCACTTGTCGTTTGTTGATTTGTTGATGATAGCCATTCTGACAGGTGTGAGATGGTATTGCATTGTTGTTTTGATTTGCATTTCTCGGATAATTAGTGACTTTGAGCATGTTTTCATGTGTCTCTTGGCCTTCCTTCTGTCTTCTTTCGAAAAGATTCTATTTAGGTCCGTTGCCATTTTTTTATTGGATCATTTATCTTCCTTTTCTTAAGTTGTATAAGCTGCCTGTAGATGTTGGAGATTAAACCTTTATCAGTGATAACATTTGCAAATATGTTCTCCCATACAGTGGGGTTTCGTTTTGTTTTGTTGATGGTTTCTTTTGCTGTGCAAAAGCTTGTTATTTTGATGTAGTCCCATTTGTTTATTTTCTCTTTGGCTTCCGTTGCCCTAGGGGCAGTATCAGTGAAGAAGTTCTTTCGGCATATGTCTGAGATTTTGCTGCCTGTGGATTCCTCTAGTATTTTTATGGTTTCCCGTCTTATATTTAAGTCCTGTATCCATTTTGAGTTTATTTTTGTGTATGGTGTAAGTTGGTGGTCTAGTTTCATTTTTTTGCATGTATTTGTCCAATTTTCCCAACACCATTTATTGAAGAGACTGTCCTGACTCCATTGTATGCTCTTGCCTCCTTTGTCAAATATTAATTGCGCATATTGGTTTGGGTCGATATCTGGATTCTCTATTCTATTCCATTGATCTATATGTCTGTTCTTGTGCCAGTACCAGGCTGTTTTGAAGACAGTGGCTTTGTAATACAGCTTGAAATATGGTATTGAGATCCCTCCTACTTTATTCTTCTTTCTCAGGATTGCTGTGGCTATTCAGGGTCTTTTTTTATTCCAGATAAATTTTTGGAGAGTTCTTTCTAGGTCTGTGAAATATGCCGTTGGTATTTTAATGGGGAGTTCATTGAATCTATAGATTGCTTTGGGTAGTATGGACATTTTAATGATGTTGATTCTACCAATCCATGAACATGGTATGTTCTTCCATCTGTTTACATCTTCCTTTATCTCTTTTTTCAGTGTCCTGTAGTTTTCCGCGTATAGGTCTTTTACCTCCTTGGTTAGGTTTATTCCTAAGTATCTTAATTGTTTTGGTGCGATGGAAAATGGGATTGCTTTTTTAGTCTCTCTTTCTGTAAGTTCACTGTTGGTGTATAGAAATGCCATAGATTTCTTGGCGTTAATTTTGTATCCTGTTACATTGCCGAATTCATTTATTAAGTCTGTTAGTTTTTTGATGGAGTCTTTTGGGTTTTTTTATGTACAATATCATGTCATCTGCAAATAAGGACAGCTTTACTTCTTCTTTTCCAATTTGGATGCCTTTTATTTCTTCTTCTTGTCTAATTGCAGTGGCTAATACTTCCAGTACTATGTCAAACAGGAGTGGTGAGAGTGGGCATCCCTGTCTTGTTCCTGTTCTTAGGGGAAATGGTTTTAGTTTTTGCCCATTGAGTATGATGTTAGCTGTGGGTTTATCATATATAGCTTTTATTATGCTGAGGTATGATCCTTCTATTCCCACCTTGTTGAGAGTTTTTATCAAGAAAGGGTGTTGGATTTTGTCAAATGCTTTTTCTGCATCAATTGATATGACTGTGTGATTTTTATCTCTCAATTTGTTTATGTGATGTATCACATTTATTGACTTGCGGATATTGTACCATCCTTGCATTCCTGGGATAAACCATACTTGGTCATGGTGTATGATCTTTCTGATGTACTGCTGGATCCGATTTGCTAGACTTTTGTTGAGGATTTTGGCATCTACATTCATGAGGGATATTGGCCTGTAATTCTCCTTCATTGTGTTGTCTTTATCTGGTTTTTGTATTAGGGTGATGCTGGCTTCATAGAAGGAGCTTGGAAGTGTTCCTTCCTCTTGAATATTTTGGAATAGTCTGAGGAGGATAGGTTTTAGTTCTTCCTTGAATGTTTGGTAAAACTCTCCTGTGAAGCCGTCTGGCCCCGGGCTTTTGTTTGCCGGAAGCTCTTTGATGACTGCTTCAATCTCTTCCATAGTTACTGGCATGTTAAGCTGTTTAGATTCTTCCTGATTGAGTTTTGGAAGGTTGTATTTTTCTAGCAATATGTCCATTTCCTCCAGGTTGTCCAGTTTGTTGGAATAGAGTTGTTCGTAGTATTTTTTTTTTAACAATCCTTTGTATTTCGGCGGGATCTGTTGTAATTTCACCTCTTTCATTTCTGATTTTGTTTATTTGGGTCCCCTCTCTTTGCTTCTTGGTGAGCCTGGCTAGAGGTTCATCAGTCTTGTTTATCCTTTCAAAGAACCAGCTCTTGGTTTTGTTGATCTTTTGTATTGTTTCTTTGGTCTCTATGTCGTTTATCTCTGCTCTGATCTTTATTATTTCCTTCCTTCTGCTTACACTGGGCTTTTCTTGTTGCTCTCTTTCTAACTCTTTGAGTTGTTGGGTTAGGTAATTTATTACCATTGTTTCTTGTTTTTTGCAGTAGGCTTGTAGAGATATGAACTTCCCTCTCAAGACTGCTTTCACTGTGTCCCATAGATTTTGGATTGTAGTGTTTTCATTTTCATTTGTTGCCATGATGTTTTTTATTTCTTCTTTGATCTGTCTGGTAACACAGTCATGGTTTAATAGCATGCTGTTTAGTCTCCATGTGTTTGATTTCTTTGGGTTGTTTTTATTGTAGTTGATTTCCAGTTTTATGCCACTGTGGTCTGAGAAGATGCTTGATATGATTTCTATCTTCTTGAATTTGAAGAGACTTTGCTTATGTCCCAAAATATGGTCTATCTTTGAAAATGACCCATGTGCACTTGAGAAGAATGTATATTCTGTGACTTTGGGGTGAAATGTTCTGAAGATGTCAATTAATTCCATCTGGTCTAGTGAGTCATTTAGGATTGATGTTTCTTTGCTGATTTTTTGTTTAGAGGATTTGTCCAATGGTGATAGTGGGGTATTAAAGTCTCCTACTATGATTGTATTGCTGTCAATCTCTCCCTTGATATCCTCCAGGAGTTTTTTTATGTATTTGGGTGCTCCTGTATTGGGTGCATATATGTTTACCAGAGTTATTTCTTCTTGTTGGATTGCTCCCTTTAGTATTATGAAGTGGCCTTCCTTATCTCTTGTTATGTCCTTCACTTTGAGATCTAATTTGTCAGATATAAGTATTGCTACCCCAGCTTTTTTTTCTGTTCCATTTGCCTGGAAAACCTTTTTCCATCCCTTCACCCTCAGTCTGTGTGCGTCTTTTTTTCTGAGGTGGCTTTCTTGTAGACAGCAGATATATGGGTCGTGTTTTCTTATCCAATCCGTTACCCTGTGTCTTTTGATTGGGGCATTTAATCCATTTACATTTAAAGTTATTATTGATAGGTACTTATTTGTCGCCATTCCTATTCTTTACCCCTGTGTTCCTTCTTCGCACCTTATGACCATTTCTCTGAATTCTTTCTCTGGAAGGTTGCTTGCCTCCATTTTGTTTACTTCCTTTTCTGGTGATGCCTGCTTTTCTTTCATATGCGGGCTGTGTCTTTGTCTCCCCATGGTCTCTCTTCTCTGGATGTCTGGTTATGTGGTTCTCTCTCTCCTGCGTTGATTTAAAGGCACAAAATACAGCACTACCAGGTACAACACACAAGGCACTGAACAGAAATGTATTCACGATATTAATAACCTCCAATAAAGGTGACCACCAGAGAAAGGCAAATTAGGGGATAGGAGAGAAAGAAGAAGAGAAAAAACAAAGAAAGAAAAAAAAAGAGTGTAAAAATGAAATTGGGAAAAGAAAAAAAAAGTAGGAGGGACAAGAAAGAGACTAAGAGAGAAAGGGTAACAAACTATATATATGGGGTTAAAACTCCAATAGAACAATCACTAATCCCAGCAAATGCCAGCAACAAGTACCTGGGGATTAATACAGACTACAACACCAGCTAATATTGAGTGAGGCAAAGGAAAACAGAAGCACAAAACAAACAAAAAAATAAACAAAAGAAGAATAAGCTAAACAATCTCACAAAAAAGCATAAAAATTCTATATAATCAACATTCAAGCAAACAACAACAAAAGGACAGAGAGAGAAACAATTTTTTGGATAGTTAAGACAGCGAAGAGAGAGGTGTGTATGGACTTGGAGCAGGGGATTGGAGATTAGATATGTAAGTAGGGTGAAATTTTAACAGGGGGTAAACAGAAAGAATAGGGAAAATCTAAAGCAGGAAAGGGGTAAGATAAACAGGACACCGAAAAGGGGAAGGTTAGGAAGAGTGTGATGGCATAAAGGTAGCGTTGAGATAAAGTAAAACGATGCTAAAGGAAAGATGAAAATAGAATGTGGAACACTAATCCCAAAGTAAAATGAAGAGAAAATAAAATGACACTTAAAAAAAAAGATAAAATAGCAGTAGTAATAATACGGATTGAAAATAAAAATGTAATAATTAAAAAGGTAAAATCAAGTGAGGAAAAAAGAAAAAAATTAGTTTCTTGAGTAAAAGATGCAAACAATGAAAATAAAAAAATAAAAAAATAAAAAATAAAAATAAAATGTGGAGTAGTGAAGGTCATTCA
Source organism: Plecotus auritus (assembly GCF_963455305.1). Taxonomy (NCBI): domain Eukaryota; kingdom Metazoa; phylum Chordata; class Mammalia; order Chiroptera; family Vespertilionidae; genus Plecotus; species Plecotus auritus. The sequence goes on from NC_137783.1 coordinate 62,840,169, forward strand.
CTTCCTCTGTTGTTCTGTTTGGCACGCCTGTTTCTCAGTCAGGACAGTATTGCAGTTCCCTGTGTTCCACTGCTCTTCAGTTTTGTAAGCCAGTCCTGATTTTAAGCAGGCGGTGTGTCTTAATTTCTCGTATTCCTTTATTTTTGATTACACAAGAGTCAATTTGTGATTCAGCCCCTGGGTGGCAGTGTTTCTGGATTGACTTCCGGGTCTATATATGGCCTCTCTAGGTAGTGTTAGAGCCTTCTTTCCCTGTGGCACTCACTACCAGTTTGTGGGAGTGGGCTGCCTCAGAGCTGGCTCTCTGATGGTCACTCCCTGCTCCGATCCCCAGGTTCCAGAAAAACACTTTCCCCTGCAGTCTCCCAGGGTGTCCCCAACTGGGTGATCCTATGTATTGGGCTTAGTAATCAGAAGCAAGGATTTAAAGAGGAAAAAGCCCAAGTGTGTGAACAATAGGTCTGCGCGCAAGTCTAAGCAGCCGGCACACCTTTGAAATTCTTAGGCTGTCCCTGCACGTCAGATCAAAATGGGTTGCTTTTTAGAGATCCCTTCTGTTAGCAGCTCTGAGGACCCCCTTCCACATTCACAGATCACACCAGCCCCAACAGCCACGGATTTTTCTAGGCACAGACTTCCCTGGTCCTCCAGCTCCCGCAAAACGCGCGTTCCTCTCTCCCACCGGGACCAGAGACCTCACCTTATCCCAGGTGAAATCTGACCTTCCCGTGGTGAGTGTAGAGCTCCTCTGAATCCGTGTGTTTGCACCAACTGGGGACCGGTGTTCTAGGGCTCGCAGCTGTTCAGCGGGTGCCGCAGTTGTGGATTCTCAGGCTTCCGATAAGCTCCACTTTCCCGTTCAAGATGGCGCAGACTCCTCGTCGGAGCCCGTAGCTCTGGGAGGGGACCCAGGTCTAGCAGTCCCCCACCTTCTTCTGGAGTTTAACTGACCCTTAACTTGCCAAAAAACACTCCTCGTGCGACCCTCAGCTATTCTTTCTTTCTGCTCCGGGACAAGGCTCGGAACACGTCTGTCTATTCCGCCGCCATTTTTCCTCCTCTAGCATAGTTATTTTAAAACCTTTGCCAAAAAAAGTCCCCACTTGTGTTATCCTGGGGTTGATGTCTGTTAATTACCTTTTCTCATGTGTGTTGAGATTCTGCTGGCTCTTTTTACTCTGAGCGTACTTGGGTTTGCCATGGGCATTGTGAGTATTCTGTTAGGAGATCTGTGGTCTCATCCGTGGTCTGCAGGATGCTGGTGTACTGTGGGCGTGGCTAGGGGAAGGCCCCCCGTCCCAGCCTGTGGCTGGCGGCTGTCTCTATGGTCAGCTCAGTTCTCAGGACGTGTGCAGTGTCTGGCCTGGTGGGGTTGGGGGGAAGAGGAGAGGGGCGGCAGTGGCCAGTCTGGAACCTGGATGTAAGCTGCTTTCGATATGTTCTAATTAGGGTCCTCCCACACCCGAGGAGCTCAGCATGGGGCTAGGAGTCACAAACAGCTGCCTGGGCTGCTTTCCGGACCCTCGCGCTCCTGTTCCCCATGCGCTTCTGTGTCCAGGTGCTCCCCTCCATGGCCGTTAGCAGATGGCTGTGCCTGTGATTTTCCCTGCTGTGCCTGCGCCTGTCCAGGGCTGAGTGGTAAGAGGGACAGAGGATACACACTTGATAAATGTAAGGCTAGTTTGGTGGTATTTTAAATTCTTGTCCCCTTTCCGTATCTGCCCGCCATTATCACTCCTCAGCCTCCCCAGAGAGCTGCTCCATGCCTTGTGTCCAGGTTTCGTGGCTGCCGCCAAGGGGAGAAACTAGGTGGGTGTGAAGACACCATCACATCCTGCCAGTGCTTCTCAACCAGATGTGGACTTCTGACTCAGCTGAGGAATGCTTCTCCCTTGTGTTGTTTTAGGGAGCCCCCTAAGTGGGGTTCACAACCTTTCCTCACCCCTAAGGCTGCAGACCCTTGAACAGTGCAGCAATGGTGGGGAAGTCCCTGCGCCTGAGCCAGAGCCAGCAGGTGGGTGCAGGGTCCGCTGCGCATGGTGGAACTGCTGCGCTAGCCAGTGCTCTGAAGACATGGTCTACCAGAAGCACACAGGGCAGCGGGAGGCGGGGTCAGAGGATGAGCACGTGGCACCTTATTGAGAAGCGCTTTGTTCCTGGGAGATGCGCTACGCCGACTTGTTACACGTGGGCTTCACTTCCCCATGGCGCAGAACGGCTTTCTACGGGTGTGAGGCTCCACTCTGGAAAAGCACTTTATAACATACAGACCCTCACGTCTGACATGGGAATACATGAAACGACTGTAAAACACAAATATGTGCCTTTGAAAGATTTATATCAGTTTGTAAAGCCAGATGGTCTGGGAAGGTTAATTTTACTTTTGCACCTGTTTCAGCAGGAATGGGCTGGCAGAGGTGTCAAACTGCAAGTCAGTGGCATTTGGACTGAAGATACCATTTTCTCTTCTTAATAAATCTCGCAGATTAGGTGCTTCTTATTGCACCAGGAAACTTTAAACTGCGTTAAAAAGAAGGGGGTTCTTGTTCTAGCCAACATGGCTCAGTCAGGTGGAGCAGCATCCCATACAGAGATCCCTGGTCATACAGGAGACAGCTGAGCAATGTTTCTCTCCCTCTTCCTCTCTCTCTAAAATCAATTTTTAAAAGTAGGGGATTCTTGCCCATGGAAGTCTCTATCTTTAGACTCACAGGCCCTCTCCTACCCTTGCCCATGTAGTGGAGAGAGGTTCTGGCCCTGGTGCCAGAGCACAGGCTGCTCATTGGGGCGACCCAGCATTTCCTCCACTGTGACACTTGCGTCATCATGTGCTGCACCTCCGATCGCCCAGCAATAAATGAAGTGGGCGCTTGGCGCTCTGGCCTCTCTTTCTGCACCCAGTGCCTCCCAGTATGTCGCGGGCTTAGGTGGTTTTATAGTTACACAGACATGGCAGCCGGGGGTTCTGTGTGGCCCTCAGACCTTGATGCCAGGTATGTGATTCTAGTTCATGGCGCTGTGTGCAGACTCTGGCTGGGGACCATGCAGTCATTGGCTGGATTTCAGGCAATGTCAGTCCGATCAGCTGTCCCCCGGGAGACCACCTGCCTTACCTGTGCCTGCCCGCAGACACGGGGCAGTGGTTCTCAGGGCCGCCCACGGCCGGGCTCCGACTGGGGCAATGCCCAACATTTGTAAGCCCAGATGAAGCGTCTGCTTTGGCTGGAAGAGATACTTGGGAGTATTGCTTGAGCCCCTCTCTGGGTTCAGTTTACTCATTTTTCTTTCCTGTTGTTTGTTGTGTTTGAAAAATTGAAACAGCTTGCAGCCCCTGGCCCAAGACATGTCTGATTAGCTGATTCATCATGGAGGCTGGCTCAGCAGGGCAGCGTCCAAGGAAGGCAAAGGATGGGGCGTCCCCCTCCCTGCAGGGACCCCTGCTCTGGGTCAGCTGATCTCTCCATGGGGCAGCTGCTGGACAGGGCTTGGGGCACAACCCGTGGTTTTGCGATGGTCACTAACAGCCTTCCCGGCCCCTGCACTAGCATACACATCCATGTGCTGGGACTCGCTCACATGGAAAGAAGGGATGCGCATGTAGAGAAGAGCCCACATGAGGTGGTGCTGGGATGAGCCACGCGTCAACCAGGGAATAGACTTCAGCCTCAAAACCATCCCTCCACCAGCGCACTGTGGGCTCCCATGTGGCTGGCCCGAACCTGCACAGCCTGCATCGTCTGTCCTTCCCGAACCCTGCTCTCCCCTGGGCAACTGCCTGCCCCGACCCCATCTCCTCTCTCCCCGCCTCACCCTAACTCACACCCGATGTGTTCTCTGGTTGTCCCGCAGCCTTACTCCCAGGAGGTATCTTCATTCATATCACTACCTGCGAACCCTTCCTTTTCCCTCTTCCTGCAGCCCCAGCTCTTTCTAGACTATGCCGTCTGCCTCCACCAATCTCCCCAGCTCAGGGTCTGTCACTCCCCTCCCCTCTATTCACTGGACACTGTAGCTTACAGTCCACCCCCATCCCATGGCTCCATCCCAATCACGTGTCCCTCTCACTTGCATGGGATCGTACTCTAGACGTGCGCGCCAGCAATGCAAACGTGATACAGTACAGAGTGCCATTCTCCTAGACCGCACTTTGCCCTGACATGCTCTTCAAACTGCGTGCGACCTCCACCCACACTTTCCACCACCTTGTCTTCGTATCTTAGTGATAACCCCTAATAACCCTCCCTCCTCCCAGCGTCCCGGGTCCCTTTCCTCTGCGACACCCGCGGGTGACTGCGTGTTGCTGTGGAGATGCAGGAAGCGGGGCTGGTTTCCCTGCAGCTCTCCTCACCGAGCTCCACAGATCTCCCCCTGCCCCCCGAGCCCCGATTTCATACGTTATCTTCTGCTCTCAACCCTCATCCTCCTCCCTTCCATGTTTCAGCAGTCAGGTGGGAGCTCTAGGGAAGCCTGGCATCCTCCGCAGGCCACGCCCTGCCCTGGGCTGGGCCCCTCCCAGGGTCTGCCTTTCCTGGCCACATCTCTCCTGCATCATCAGCCTCTCCTCCTCCTTGTCAGTTGCTGCTTCGCCTAGGCACTTGTGTTAGAATCTTCTATCTAAAAGCAAACAGAAAGAAACGCAAAAAAATCCTACGTTTTTCCCTCACTCCCCTCCAGCTACTGCCCTGTGTCTGTCTTCTCCATTTCCTCTACTTTTGCCCACTTTCAACCCCACACATGTGGCTTCTGAAACAGGGCTCCCCTCCCCCCCCACACACGGACCTTCCTAGAGCTCCCGTTTCCATGTTTCCAGTGCAGCCGCTGCCCGGGGGTTGGACACGGTGGAGCATGGCCTCCCTGGCACTGGCTTTCGGGGTCTTCCACGACCTCCTTATTAGCCTGCCTCCTGCTCACAGGCTCCTCAGGCCTCAGGGCCCCTCTCTTGCCCCAGTGGACTGTCCCCTGGGGGCAGGGCTGTGCCGTGTCTCCCTCTCCCGTGCCTCATCTATACCAGTGGTTTAAGCACTTGCACATGAAGCTCCTTCAGGTGTTAGCCTCCAGCTCAGACTTTGCCTCTGAGCCTGGTCAAGCCTTGGTCATTGCGGACCCTGCCTCTTTATATATATAGATTTTACTGGGTTCTGATTGTTCATTAAGACAATGAAAATAAATATGAATGGATGGCCTCCTGTTTAAGACTTTTCAAAGGTTTTCCATTAAACTTAAAATGAAACCCAAGTCATCCCAGGGGCCTCTATGCACAGTGTGTGAGGTGTGGGGATTTGTGGTGAGCAAGCTCAGCGTTCTACCCTCCTGCAGGCTGTTGTCAGTTGGTATGAGGGAAGACAGTCGCAAGTGTTGTACAAATTGTGATGCCTGGGAGAAAGAGTTAGGATATGAAGATGTGAGATATTAGAGGTCTGATTCAGTTGTGGGTCTGGGAAAGCAAGTGAGAAAGGGTTAGTGTTAAGGTTAGGGTTAGGATTAGGGTGAGAATGCTTTAAACAGGAAGTGAAGGGGGGAAAGCACCCTGGATTCCAGGTGGAAGGAATAGAGGCCCAGAGGGAAAAAGAGCTGGGTGAGGCAAGAATGAGAGGGAAGGAGGAGAGGCTGAGAGGGAGGAGGTGACGCTGAGAAGAGGGAGGTGAAGCTGAGAGGAGGGAGGTGAGGCTGAGAGGGAGGAGGTGAGGCTGAGAGGGAGGGAGGTAAGGCTGGGAGGAAGGAGGTGAGGCTGAGAGGAGGGAGGTGAGGCTGGGAGGGAGGAGGTGAGGCTAGGAGGAAGGATGTAAGGCTGAGAGGAGGGAGGTGAGGCTGGGAGGGAGGAGGTGAGGCTGGGAGGGAGGAGGTGAGGCTGGGAGGAAGGAGGTGAGGCTGGGAGGAAGGAGGTGAGGCTGGGAGGAAGGAGGTGAGGCTAGGAGGGAGGAGGTGAGGCTGAGAGGGAGGAGGTGAGGCTGGGAGGAAGGAGGTGAGGCTGAGAGAGAGGAGGTGAGGCTGGGAGGGAGGAGGTGAGGCCTCCTATGTGGGAGGTGAGAGAGACGTCCTCATCCTCCTTAGAGTGAGGCTTTAGGAGGTGAGGACAGAGACCCATCCAGGGAAGGTTTAGAAAGACCACTCAGGATGCTGGATGGGGAGCTGGTAGGTGGGACCAGCTCTGAGGCTGGGCATGGGCACTGAGCAGCTACACTGGGTCTGCTGAGGTGGCCCCTCCAGCATGGCCAGGATGGCTGGGGGTTAGGGTGGGGCCGGGAGGCAGTTCTGACCCCTCTGGAACTCAGGCTGATTCCTCCCTGGGCATCAGCGCCCAGGGCTGGGCGGGGCAGCATGTTGGGTGGGCTGCCCTGACCGGATGCTGGACAGGGAGTGGGTAGTCCCAGCTCCGTGGAGTGAACTTGCTCCCACTCTCCAGGAGGCTCTGAGAGAAGCGGCTGTGTCTTTGTTATCTTTGCTGCATCTCATTACCTAGAACGACTCTTTGGGCTCATGCTCAGCAAACACATGTTGGACAAATGGACATTCCACACATGTTAGACGCAGGCAGAGGTGGCTGCGCTGACCAGGGCAGAGGGCGCCACACCCCTGCCACTTCCTCGCTCAGTGGTTGTCAGTCGGGCTGGCTGCAGGCTGGATGGCTGGTTGCTGAGCCTCCCTGGCTGTGCCTCCTGTGCCCCAGCTGGTCCCGCTGTAGGCCTGGCTCTGCGGCTGGTACACAGGCCAGCGCTTCAGACGGCAGCCTGCGCAGGCAATGTTCTCCTGGACTGACAGCTTCGGTGCCACCATGGCTCTCCACGGACTTCTCACTCGGAAGTGTCCCAGGCTTGCCACCTGCAGGCGATGGCCTGGGAGCAAGGCTGTCAGAGACGCCTTCACTGCCTTCCAGGTTTATGCATGAGTCTGGGCCTGGCTTCTCGGCATACGTTTACCCACCACCCACCTGTTATAGGTGCAGGAGCCCCTGGGGGCGTGCGGGGCTTGGCTCCTGGTCGTGCTCAGCGTTTTCTATTTTACTATGTGAATGACTTGCTGAGCCCTTGAGTCCAGCAGACATGGCATCAAGCATTTAGCCTCATCTCCCTTCCACCACATCCTTTGAGAGATGAGGCCACTTGTTCAGAATTTGTCAGGGTTTGTATCCAGACCGCGCCCGCTCTTGTCCTCTGGTGACCCTGGCAGTGGCGACAGCTGATGGAGCCAACCTGTTCTCTCCCCATGGGCCATGCAGCCAGAAGGGGTGAGCAGGTGAGGCTATTTCTGCAGATGGGACCTCCTGCAGGCACTGCTTCAAGTCTTGCAGATGGAAACATGGGGGGAGCCCGGCTGGATGCTCAGTGGTTAGCATTGTCTTGTGCACCAAGAGTCCCGTGCCAGTTCAATTCCCAGTCCGAGCACATGCCCGGGTTCTGGGCTCAATCCCCAGTAGGGGGCGTGCAGGAGGCAGCCGATCAATGGTTCTCTCATCGATGTTTCTCTCCCTCTCCCTCTCCCTTCATGTCTCCCAAATCAATAAAAAAGTATTTCTAAAAAGGTAGGTGGAAGGGAGGAGCTCGCAGGGGGGTGCACAGGGAGATAGGTACGGCCCTTTGACTAGGCGGTGACAATGGGGTGCATTCCCGGGGCTGCAGGCACTGAGCAGCCATTGCGGCCTGGGGGTGTGGGTTTTGTGCCCCGTGTGCCTGTGGTCAGCCTGCCTGCAGAAGCCCTGGTCTAGTGAGATCCCTGGAGGGCACTTCTGCTTTTTTGTCCGAGTTCTGACATTTTCCTCTGGTGACTGTTGGGGGTCTGGAGTAGACAGCCACCTCGCAGCAGGAACGAGGGCTCCTGCTGGGCATGGGCTTTGGGAGCCTGGTTCGCACGTAGTCTGCCCCCGCTGGCGGACTTGGAGGGCGTGGAGCCTGGGCTCAGCTGGCTCACTGTGGCTGGGGCAGGAGTGCCCTGGCCATCGTGAGGAGTGAAGGGTGTATGCCCGTGGCTCCCAACTCGAGGTGAGTTTGTCCCAGGGGGCATTGGGCAACTCTAGAGGCATTTTTGGCGTGTCCCTGGAACTGATGGGGGCAGCGGGGAGTCAGAGAATGCAGCCCGTCACTCGCTGGCTTTGCACACTCTGCCAGGACACTGCCCTCTCTGAGCCTCCATCTCCATCTGTGAGGGGGAAGCGTCCTCGCAGGGTCACCACGAAGCTGCAGAGTGGGTGTGCTGCCACAGCCAGTGGTGCCCGCGAGTCCAGGCGGGGCATGGGCAGCACGCTCACTGCTGTACCCCTTCCACTGGGTCAGTTCTTACGCGCAACCGTGGCTGGGTGGACTCGTATTCCCAGGGCTCCATGCCCTGAGTGCCCCTGTGCCCCCAGCGCCCCCAGTGCCCCCAGCGCCCCCAGCGAGTTGGCAGTCAGCAGGTGTTTGCTGTGTCTTTGAAGACACTGTCCACTGTGCGCTGTGGAGGACTAGCCTTGAGGACCTGGTGAATGTCCGCTTTCCTCCCTCTGTGATCATGACGTGATCCAGGAAACGGAATGGGTTCCCTCGGTGGCTCTCACTGCCACGGAGGTCAGGCTGTTAATTCTTGTGTTTGCACAAACCTCTTCTCTTTCGCCTTGCTCTGATTTATTACGCTTCATGTATGTGTGCCAGTGATGGAATGTGTGGTGTGTGGTGTGCCACCTGGTCCCGCTGGAGAAAATACTTAATAAGAGAATGCAGTATATTTTTAGACATTGGCTATTTTGGGTCCGGTAGCCTGGCAGACTGGCAGACCTAGGGGAGTGGCTGGCAGCTGCCGGTGCTGGGCTCGAACCTCAGGGGCGTGGCTTGGGGATATTCCCTTGATCACAGGGCAAGTGGGCCACATGCTGCATGTGGACAGTGGGTGTTTGTCAGGCATTTTGCATGGGAATCGGGGCCTGTGGCCCAGCTGGGGCAAGGGCAGGAGGGAGCAGGGGTGAGGGCTCTGGGCTCTGCAGGTGTGCGTGCAGGAGTGAGAGTGTCCGGGCTCTGCAGGTGTGCGTGCAGGGGTGAGAGTGTCCGGGCTCTGCAGGTGTGCGTGCAGGGGTGAGAGTGTCCGGGCTCTGCAGGTGTGCGTGCAGGGGTGAGAGTGTCCGGGCTCTGCAGGTGTGCGTGCAGGGGTGAGAGTGTCCGGGCTCTGCAGGTGTGCCTGCAGGGGTGAGGGCTCCGGGCTCTGCAGGTGTGCGTGCAGGGGTGAGAGTGTCCGGGCTCTGCAGGTGTGCGTGCAGGGGTGAAAGTTTCCGGGCTCTGCAGGTGTGCCTGCAGGGGTGAGGGCTCCGGGCTCTGCAGGTGTGCATACAGTGGCGAGAGTGTTCGGGCTCTGCAGGTGTGTGTGCAGGGGTGAGAGTGTCCGGGCTCTGCAGGTGTGTGTGCAGGGGTGAGAGTGTCCGGGCTCTGCAGGTGTGTGTGCAGGGGTGAGAGTGTCTGGGCTCTGCAGGTGTGTATGCAGGGGTGAGAGTGTCTGGGCTCTGCAGGTGTGCCTGCAGGGGTGAGAGTGTCTGGGCTCTGCAGGTGTGTGTGCAGGGGTGATAGTGTCTGGGCTCTGCAGGTGTGTGTGCAGGGGTGATAGTGTCCGGGCTCTGCAGGTGAGCCTGCAGGGGTGAGAGTGTCTGGGCTCTGCAGGTGTGCGTGCAGGGGTGAGAGTGTCCGGGCTCTGCAGGTGTGCGTGCAGGGGTGAGAGTGTCCGGGCTCTGCAGGTGTGCGTGCAGGGGTGAGAGTGTCCGGGCTCTGCAGGTGTGCCTGCAGGGGTGAGAGCTCTCGGATCTGTGTGTGTGTGTGTGTGTTTGGGGGGTGTGGCTCAAAATGTCCACAGAGGTTACTATTTCCCTGTTTTCCGGGTTTTTCTCTGCCCGAGTTGAAAACTTACTGTCATGGGCTGAACCTCGCTCAGAGAGGTTCTCTGTGGTTGGCACAGTATATTCACACTACGCATTGGAGGGCCTTTAAGTGGGCTGCCCCCTTGGGTCATGCAAAGGCCTCTCCCCCTTCGGGCTCAGCTCTGTCTGTTTGTATGACCTGCTGCTCCCAGCAACTGCTTTCTGAGCACCATGGGCCGTGGGAGGGAGGAAAACACAGACTGAGCCGTCCTTCCTTAAGCATATTTACTGGCCAGTCTTCTCCAGCTATTTCCGCTCTAGAGTGCAGACACTGTGTTACAGTGGAGGGGCCGCAGCCCAATCCAGGTGTACGCGAGTGTGTTCCAGGATTTGCATTCCTGGCTTCTATGCAGGCTCTGTGCTGGGAGCTGTGCTTTGAAGGGGCAAGACTGCTCTGGGCTTCATGGCCAACATCTGCCCCTGGAAACACCTTCCCTAAGTGCTGTCCACATGGGGCAGCAGTGGGGCGGGGTACTAGGAAGGCCCCACAGTTCCCAGGTGGGCTCCCGTGTGGCTGGAGCAAACCTGCGCCCACCGGCTCTTGCTCCGGGGTCTCCGCAGCCTGCATTTCTGTTTGGCCTGTCATGTAGGGCTTGTGAAAAACACACCTGATGGCAGAGGTTTGCAAAGAGCAAGAACAAGATAGGAGATACGGGCGGTAGGTGCTGTGGGAACGAGGGACAGAGGGCTGCGTCTCCGTGGTGTCTGCCTGGAGTGTGAGCGGAGGCCTGGGGTGCAGATCAGGGAGTGGGTGGGCCGGGCTTTCTAAGTGGAGGAAGCAGCTGGCCTTCCTTGGAGCTCTGGGGGAGCAGGGTGGGGAGCTTCCTGGCAGAGTCAGTGAGCTCACTCTGCCTGCACCCAGAGCGGAGGCATCTGCTTTTCCAGGAAGTGATTCTGGTCATTTGACTGCGGCTGCCCTGGTTACTATGCTGTGTGATGGAGGAGCCGGTCCCCAGTGGTCAGTGTGGATCAGGGCCCAGATCAGGGCCCTTGGCAGAACGTGGCCTCACACTGAGCAGTTGCTTCAGGGAAAGATCACAGTTTGATCTTGCTTATTTTATTTATTTATTTCTTTAAAATAACTCTTTATTATTCAGATTATTACAGTTGTTCCTCTTTTTTCGCCCCATAGCTCCCCTCCACCGGGTTCCCACCCCACCCCATGCCCTTACCCCCCCCTTCACTGTCCTCGTCCATAAGTGTTCAATTTTTGTCCAGTCCCTTCCTGCACCCCCACACCCCCCTCTCTGAGAATTGTCAGTCCACTCCCTTTCTATGCCCCTGATTCTATTATATTCACCAGTTTATTCTGTTAATCATATTTTTTATTCACTCGTTTTTTAGATTCACTTGTTGATAGATATGTATTTGTTGTCACTTTGATGTTCATAATTTTTATCTTTACCTTTTTCTTCTTCTTCCTCTTCTTAGAGAATACCCTTCAGCATTTTTACATAATACTGGTTTGGTGGTGATGAACTCCTTCAGCTTTTTCTTATCTGTGAAGCTCTTTATCTGCCCTTCAATTCTAAATGATAGCTTTGCTGGGTAGAGTAATCTTGGTTGTAGGTTCTTGCTATTCATCACTTTGAATATTTCTTGCCACTCCCGTCTGGCCTGCATGGTTTCTGTTGAGAAATCAGCTGACAGTCATCTGGGTACTCCCTTGTAGGTAACTAACTTTTTTTCTCTTGCTGCTTTTAATATTCTCTCTTTGTCTTTTGCCCTTGGCCTTTTAATTATGATGTGTCTTAGTGTGGTCCTCTTTGGATTCCTCTTGTTTGGGGTTCTCTGCACTTCCTGGACTTGTAAGTCTATTTCTTTCACCAGATAGGGGAAGTTTTCTGTCATTATTTCTTCAAATAGGTTTTCAATATCTTGCTCTCTCTCTTCTTCTGGCACCCCCATAATTCGGATGTTGGTACCCTTGAAGTTGTCCCAGAGGCTCCTTACACTATCTTCATATTTTTGGATTCTTTTTGCTTTTTGCTTTTCTGGTTGGGTGTTTTTGCTTCTTCATATTTCAAATCTTTGACTTGATTCTTGCGATCCTCTAGTCTGCTGTTGGATCTCTGTATATTATTCTTTATTTCAGTCAGTGTATGCTTAATTTCTAATTGGTCCTTTTTCATATCCTTGAGGGTCTCACTAAATTTTTTGGAGGTTTCTAGAAGATTCTTGAGTAACCTTATAACCGTGGTTTTGAACTCTATATCCAGTCATTTGCTTTCCTCCATTTCTTTCATTTGTGACATGTTTCTTTGTCTCTGCATTTTGGCTTCTTCCCTGTGTTGATAGAGTGGCTTTGTGCACTAGGTGTGCTATAGGGCCCAGTGGCTCAGCGTCCCCAGCCACCTGAGGTGGATGCTCTTGGTGTACCCTTTGTGGGCTGTGTGCACAGTCTTGTTGTAGTTAAGCCTTGATTGCTGTTGGTATCACTGGGAGGAATTGACCTCCAGACCAATTGGCTGTGAGGACCAGTTGTGTTTACAATGGGAGAACTGCTGTGTTGGAGACACCCTTATGGGGCAGGACTTGCTTCAGTGGGGCTTTGGTGCTCACTGAGTCTGTCCCCTAAGTGTGTCTCTTATGGATGTGAAGAGTTGTAATCTGGTGTGGTCTCACTTTGACCACTGGGTGCACTGGCTCTTGGATCTCCAAGGAGGTGCAAAGTCAACCACTGCCCGAGGCCACCCAGCAGGAGCTACAGAGAGATCTGCAGATTCCTCCTCTTTGTTTGGGGTTTGGAGGTGCCCAGATGAGGCACTGCTGTGAAGCAGTGCAGGCTGCTGATGAGCCTTAGGCCTTCTTTTGGGAGCTCTGGGGTTCTTTGACCCAGTTGCAGTTTGCTAGGTTAGGCTGCAAAAGGCCAGGCCATTCATATGCAAATGCCTCTGTGCACAGCTTGGGTGTGGTTGTAAATTGGGTGGGGCGTGGTCTCAGGGAATCATGGGGCAGTGCAAACAGCAATGGTTGGCCGTTGGCCCTGCCCCGGATAGGTCCCTGGGTCTCTGTGTCCTGCGGCCTTGTGGAAGAACAATGAATGCTGCGACCATCTCTGAGAGAAAGCCGCCCTTGTGGTCCGGCTTGATGCCAGACAGCACAGTCTCTCCCCGTATGAGTCTGGATCCCCAGAGTCTTTCCCAGTACTGGAATTCAGAGCAGTTGTGAGTTTGTATCTCCCTCCCAATTGAAAAAGACGACAGCGTACCCAGTTGCCAACCCCTTTCTGTGCGAGCCTCCGTACCTTCGCTCTTCCGCACCTCTGCACCTCCTACAAGTCTAGATGCGCTTTTCTCTTTCCTTCTTGTTGTAGAACTTCCACTCAACCAGCCTTCCATGGTTCTGGATGATATCCATTTTTTCTTTTAGTAGTAGTTTTGATGTTGTTGTGCAAGACAGCAGGTTCAGGTGTTTACCTATGCTGCCATCTTGGTTTCTCCTGCTTATTTTGTTTTTACTAGAAAACAATGAAAACATAATAATCAAATGAGAGAAAATAAGTGCTTTTGTATTAATGAGGAAATGGAAATAACAGCACACACGTGTTCTGATTCCAAGAAAGACGGGACACACCCAGGAGCATTGCATCTCTCTGGCAGTGCTGCCCACATGTGGTCAGCTGGCAGCATGGATGGCACTCCCAGGGCTCCGACTCCTCATGGTTGAGACACTGTTTCCAAAGGAGAGATTTTGGAGGAATGACACAGAAAGTACATAGGACTATGTTAACATTACTCATGTAGGCGAAGGATCTATACCAGCCATGGGCAAACTACGGCCCGTGGGCCGGATCCGGCTGTTCTATCCGGTTCTCTTGCTCTCCCCTCCGCTCCTTTACTTTGAATTTATATTAATTCACACAAACACTCCATCCATGCTTTTGTTCCGGCCCTCCAGTCCAGTTTAAGAACCCATTGTGGCCCTTGAGTCAAAAAGTTTGCCCACCTCTGATCTACACTAATAAAAGAGAAACATGCAAATTGACCGTACCTCCACTATGCCCACAAGCCATGCCCACCATCCAATCAGGAGCGAGTATGCAAATTAACCCAACCAAGATGGCTGTAGTCATGGAGCAAGCAGGAGGCTTGGGTTTCCCCGGCAATGGAGGAAGCCAGGCTTCCCACCCGCTCTGGCTGGCCCTGGCCTCCGCTCAAAGCTACAAAGTTTCAATTATAGAAGATAAATAAATCCCAACCAAAATGGGAGCAGCCACAGAGCTGGAGAGAGCAGGAGGCTTGGGTTGCCCCTGGTGATGGAGGAAGCCAAGCTTCCTACCCACCTGGCCTCTGCTCAAGGCTACAAAGTTTCAATTATAGAAGATAAATAAATCCCAACCAAAATGGTGGCAGCCATAGAGTTGGAGAGAGCAGGAGGCTTGGGTTTCCCCCGGCGATGGAAGAAGCCAAGCTTCCTGGCCGGCCCTGGCCTCCCCTCAAGGCTACAAAGTTTCAATTGTAGAAGATAAATAAATCCTAGATACCAGGGCCCTGCTTGGGTCGCCAGGGGGCGTGGCCAACCTTCAAACCACCACAGGCCCCTCACCCAGGCCGCCCCACGCCCCAAGGGAACCCCCACCCTGATCCGGGACACCCTTCAGGGCAAACCAGCCGGCCCCCACCAGTGCACCAGGCCTCTATCCTATCTAATAAAAGAGTAATATACAAATTGACCGTCACTCCAAGACACAAGATGGCTGCCCCATGTGGTCAAAGATCCTGCCCCCATGTGGACACAAGATGGCCAGCAGGGGAGGGCAGTTGGGAGAGACCAGGCCTGCAAGGGAGGGCAGTTGTGGGTGATCAGGCCAGCAGTGGAGGGCAGTTGGGAGGGAGCAGGCCTGCAAGGGAGGGCAGTTGGGGGCAATCAAGCCTGCAGGGGAGGGCAGTTAGGGGTGACCAGGCCGGCAGAGGAGGAAAGTTGGGAGTAACCGGGCCTCCAGGGAAGGGCAGTTGGGGGGAACCCAGGCCTGCAGGGGAGAGCAGTTAGGGGCAATCAGGCTGGCAGGGGAGCAGTTAGGCATCAATCAGGCTGGCAGGGGAGTGGTTAGGGGGTGATCAGGCTGGCAGGTAGAAGTGGTTAGGGGCAATCAGGAAGGCAGGCAGGCGAGTAGTTGAGAGCCAGCAGTCCTGGATTGGAGAGGGTGCAGGCTGGGCTGAGGGACACACACCCCCATGCACCAATTTCGTGCACCGGGCCTCTAGTAATTTTTAAGAAAATGAATCACAACTGTCTTGGTGAGGGGTGAGCTTGGTGAGGGGTGCAGAGCTTGACCTTGAGCACTGACCTGCTGGATGCCCGTGGGGCCATTGCCTGTGTTGTGGGAGCTGGGTGAAGGTGGCCGCAGGGAGACCTACTGACTTCCAGTCTGGATGGAGGAGAGTCAGTCTTAGAATTCTGGGTTCTAATCTAGCCTACTGCACACTGGCTCAGCTCCTGGTCCACAGGGAGGCAGGTGGCCTCCCCTGTCTGCAGGTTCTCGGCTGAACCCCATGCGGATCAGTCGTTATCTAACCATCTAGTAGGCCTAATAGAGCATCACAGAGATTTTAGTTTTATTCCCACGTGACAGGCTGCAATGAGGACAGTGGCTACTGTGGCCCCAAATGTGATGATATAAACCAACTGTTTGGCAAAGTGGAAGTGAGGAAACCTGTGCCAGGCGGCCCAGGCGACCTTCTGTTTTGGGGTCAGGAATGGAAGGCTGGGCACGCACACCTTATCCCAGGCCTCCTAAGAGGATCTCGAAAGGCCTAAGAAATCTCTGTTTTTGTCAAAACAAGGGAAGGTGGCTCTTCAGGCTGTAGAGAGTCTGTACTGAATGTGGGCAAATCATCAGAATGTCCCCCGAGGAGACAGGGTGGAATAGACCGACAGGCAGTGGAGATCTGGGACGGATCCTTTCTCAGGACGCGGACATCTGCGGGAGCGGGCACCAGAGGGAGAGTTCTCACTGACGGTTTGAATATGACCTGTGCAGACCTTTCGCCAGCTTCACTTTTTCAGTTGGGTTGTGGTCTTTTTCTTTGTGATTTTAGGAGAATTATTTAAAACATGTGTTCTGAACCTGAGTCCTGTGTGGCATATGTATTACGAGTTTCTTCTCTCACTTACCTTTTTCACGCTGGTCTCTTTGATGAGCAGCAGTTGTTCACTTTAATGAAGTACGATTGATTGTTACTCGTATTTCAGTGGTTACTGTAGTTTGTGTCCTGTTTAAGAAATCTTTGCCTACTTCAAGATCATGAAGCCGTCTTCTTGTATTTATTTTAGAGATTTTATTGCTTTACCTTTTACATTTAGGTCTGGAACTGAATGCCTGCTGGGGGAGGTTGTTACTGGGAGCCCTCATATCTCCATTCATTTAGGTCTGTTAGTTATATTCCTAAATATTTTATCTTTTCATGCTATTGGCAGTGCAATTCCTATTCAGGTTGTTCACTGCTAGCAGTATGTAGAAATACAGCTGGTTTTGTGTATTGACACTGTACTCTGCAACCTTGCAGAGTTTACTAGCTCGAAGTTTTCTTCGTGGTTGCCTTAGGGTTGTCCATACACAACTCCACGTCACCTGCAAACAGAGTTTTCCTGCTTCCTTCCTGCTTCCAGGTGACTTTTCATTGTGTCTTGCCTCGGTGTCATGATTAGAGTCTCCATGCAGTGCTGAGTGGAACTGCAGGTGGGAACCCCTGTCTGTTCTGATCCTATGGGCGGGTGCTCAGTCTTCAGCCATGGGGCATGGTCCTGTGGCCTTTCGTAGGTGTCCTGGGCATCAGGTGGGGGAAGTTTTCTTCTATCCTAATTAGTTGAGTGTTTTTATTAGGAAAAGGAGTTGGATCTTTTCAAATGCTTTTTCTGCATCTGTAGAGATAATCATGTGGTTTTTGTCCTTCATTCTGTTAATACACTATATTACAGTGATTGATTTTTCAGATATTAAACAAATTTTGCATTCTTGGAATAAATGTCACTTGACCATCATATGCTTTTTTATATGCTTCTGGGTTTGGTTGCTATTATTTGGTAGAAATCTCTTGTGTCTATATTAATAAAGGATTATTAGTCTGTAGTTTTCTTTTGCTGCGATGTCTTTGTCTGGTTTTAGTGTCGGTAACACTAGCCTCATAGAATGAGTTGGGAAGTGTTCACCCTCTTTTTGGGGGTGGGAAGAGTTGGGACAGCTTAGTTTAATTAAAAAAAAATAAGAATTCACCAATGAAGACATCTGGTTGGATATTTATAAAAATTCATAAGTGCCAATCTCTGCTTTTTGAGAGGAGTATTTAACTTATTTACATTTAATTATTACTGATAAAGTATAATTTGCATCTTTCATTTTGCCATTTGTTTTTATATGCCTTATGTCTTTGTTCCACTATTTCTCCATTACTACCTTATTTGCATTAAATAGATATTTTCTAGTGTAATCTTTTAATTTAATTCCCATTTTATTGCTTTTATCACATATTTTTGTGTTATTTTCTGAGTGATTTCCTGAGGATTACATTTAGCATCTTAAAACAATGTAGTTCAGATTAATAGTAGCTTAATCTTAATATTATACAAAACTTTGCTCCAATGTAGCAACTTGTTGCTCCTCCTTGGTACTGTCATTGCCATACAGAGTGTGCGGTGAAGGCAGAGACGGTGGGGTGGGAGGAAGTGGAGACTAACTCAGTGGTGAGATCCATGGCCTTGGGGCCTAGTTGTATGTGAAGGGAAACGTCGGAAGAATCGGTTGTGTCTGAAAGATGTAGCTTGTTCCCCGTGAAGAGTGCCATGCACTATAGGTTTCTGTTGCCTTTAGGAACCTGTCCCAGTGCAGCAGGAGCATGTGGGCGAAGCGGTCTCAGCTCAGGGACCAGGAACAAGGCCATCTTCACGCCTCCGCTGGCCCCTGGGGCAGCTCTGCTCGGCTCTCACAGAGCCCGCCTTTCAACACCAGTGGCCCCAGCGCAGCGTTTGCAATGGCTTTCCCTGGAAGCTGAGTGCCGTAGCATAAGAACCAAGCCTCCTCGCTCGGGGTTGCTGGCTTCCCCAGAGCAGGGCCCTCAGTTGTGTGTGAGCTGGGGGGCTGGGAGGGAGAGGGAACAGGAGGGCTATGCTGAGTGGCCCCCTCACCGCCTGAACCCTCTCCAAGTTCAGGACCTTTCAGCCTGAGCTGTGCCTTAGTGTCCTCACCTCAAGAGCATCCCAACAGGGACGCGGCGCCCGGTGCCCATGCCGAGTGGGCAGAGCAGGACCCACATGAGCAGGAGCCCCGCCTCCCAGGTCAGGGTACGGGTGAGCTGGCCAGTCCCAGGCTCATTGCCAGGCCTCCCCTGTTTCGTCGCTGAAGTACAGACCCTTCGGCCCTGCCCTAGCTCTACTGACTCACCCCTGCACTGGTGAGCTCCCGGGCTGGGGGCGGGAGGGGGGGTCCCTGCATCAGGGCTCCATGTTGTTACTATGTGCTTAGCAGGACATGGCCGCCCTGGGACCTGGCCCTGGCATGCCAGGGAGGCGAGAGGTTGTCATAGCCGCCCCCAGTGTGAGACCCTCCTGGCGTACGGTGTCCCTGCGGCACCGCACTTTTCCCAGGGCCACGCTCGCCTCCCAGGACTGCACTGAGTGTCCGTGGCCTCAGGCCATGCCGTCCTGGGCACAGCCCCCTGGCCATGGAGCCTTTCTCCCCTTCCCCCCCAGGAGCTCATGGGGCCCCAGGCGGTATAACTTCCCTGGGCATCATTCTTGAGTGGAGTGGCCCGGGCCCCTGGCAGGCGGGGCATGTGTCTGGTGCGTGGATCGCTCATAAGCCGTTGCCTGAGTGAATGAACCATGTCTGTCCCGCTGGGCCCTTCAGTAGTTGGCCAGGCTTCCTTCTTCCTTAGCCCAGGCAAAGCGGGAGTCCCCGGAGCGTCTGTCCTCACTCTGCCTGTCCTGCAGTGGTGCGTGGGCCCAGGCCTGCGCCTCCTCGGCCAGGGCTGCCAGGGAGCCTGGCCCTCTCCACTGGCTTCGCAGCTCTGCTTCCAAGGGGGCCCTGGCATGCAGGCTCTTACCTTCCGCCGCTCGGGGCTAGATGTTGGCCACCTGTGCGCAGTTCCGCAGGGGCCTCTTGGGGTCCCGTTGGTTGCTTGCTCGTGGCCAGAGGTTGAGTGAGGTCAGGAAGGCCTCTGTTCCCTCATCCCTGCTGAGGCAGCCAGTTCCTCTCTGCAAGGTTTGGGGTCGGGGGTGGGTGGGCGGGAGAGGCCTCCCTCCAGGCCCCGCAGCTTGTCATCTGAAGGTCTGGTCACTGAGGGTCACTGGCCCCCTCCCTGCCCTCAGGTGCATGACTCGAGGAGGGGCTGAGAGTCGACAGTCATGTGCTAGTGCATTGAGTACCCTTTTCCCTGTGACTCCAACTGTTTACATCTACTTCAGAGAATGTACTAGAAAAGGAGAAAGAAAACTAGCTTCAACAAGCATCTGTAGTGGGTGCGACACTTGATACCGTGACCTCGTGTGTGTTTCAGCGCGTGGGGAGCTGTGGCTACAGGGACAGAGGGACTCTGTGGGTCCCACAATTAGGAAGAATGGCATTCACATGACTGCAACTATTATTAACGAATTTACCACCTTGATCTGAATTTGGGTTTAACACAGTTCAACACATTTGAAAGGACCTGGGAGGCCGGTTTTGTTAGTTTCTGCTTATACCAGAGCACACAGTTTATTAGCGGAACCGTATGATTTAGAAATGTCAATTTGGGCACAGCTTTCTTAAATATATCAAGGATCAACTATCTTCATTTCATGAGCTAATTCCTTTGAAAATAAAAGGTATAAAGGTTTTCTGTCTTTTAAAGGGTCATTGGCATTTTCTGGATTTGGACTTAAACTTTCATGCAGATGTAATTCCTGAAGATTTCCTGTGAAGAGGCGATGTTTCCAGACACTCAGGTAGCTGCCGCGGATTTGCAGGGAGTGATGGCGGCTCAGTGTCCTCTGGCTGTCCCCACTGATCCCGAGAGCGCCCTCCAACCATGCCTTCATGTATGGCCTTTCCCGGCCTGGTTTTCTGGGGCCAGTGCTCCCACGCTGGCTCCTTCCTGCCTCCTTCCCGCCTGCTGGTCTCCGGCAGGTCAGCCCAGCTCAGCTGTCCCTGGAATGGGGAGCGGCCCAGCCTCCCTTCTCGCCGACTTGGTTGCAAGCTGCCAAGTTCCAGGTGTAGAGGCTTTGTCTTTTGGAGATTACTTTGCCCCGCTTTGTAAATTACTTTCTTTTCTTGCAGAAGCCGAAGCACCGCAGTGAGTCCTACCACAGAGAGGCCATGAGCTTTAGGGGGATGTCTAATAGGAAACATCGTCCCACACTGAGCACGGGGAGCTCTGGGCGGAGAAGGGGCCGGTGATGGTTCAAACCATAACGTGGGTGCTCCGTGTGGGGCTTTCTGTCAGAGTGAGCCGTGCCGTGCCATCATGCGTGTTATCCATTACTCATGCACTTACACAGAGAGACTGAAGTGATGCCACCGAGAATCCCAAGAATGGATTCCCTCGGGGCTGAAGCAAGGCGGCGTGATGAGTTTGGTACTGGGAAGCCACATCCCAGAGCCCACGGGTTCTGCACAGCCAAGATGCTTTTCCAGCTTCATGCAGTCTGGGAGTTTCTTCTTACAAAATGTCCTAAAAACTGTGAAGTTCTTTCTCTCAAGGTGGTAGCCCAGATCAATGGAAGGAAAATGCAGACCAGAGCCCACAGCCCACAGAACCAAGATGTGGCTCAGTTTCCTTTTTTTTTTTTTTTTTTTTTTTTTTTTTTTTTTTTTTTTTTTGTAGAAGACTGTTTGTGAAGGGAGGCAAACTTTGAAAACAAACCCTGGAAAATGGGCTTTGTGCATAGACTGAAGGCATTGCAGTGACATTGTGATTTATGTCAAGTGCTATCTCATCACAGGTGAATTGGGGAACTTGCTTGTGCTGGGGGTTCAGGAAACAATGAAGAGGATCAGGAACAGCAAACAAAAATTTCTAAAACAGCACATTTCTGTGTCTAGCCTTTTCTTGGGGCAGAACTAAAGAACAGGCCATTTTGTTGCTCTCTGAGCTGTTTAGAAGTTCTAGCCTGTTCCAGAAGTTTGCTTCCGTGTGCTGTTTACAGGCTTATGACATCGGCTCCTCACTCACTAAAAATCACTATCCAGTCTCTCCTTAAGGCCCCTCCTGGCTGCTCTTCTGAGGCCCTCAGAGGCACAGCCCACCAAGCAGAGGGGGGTCCACAGACACCTTGTTTTTCAGAAGAAGAAGGGATGTTACCTGAGGCCATTCCTTGGGAGCAGCGCCCGCCCGCAGGGAGACCTGGGGGTACTCGGCTCCTTGAGGAAGGCGGGGGCTTGAAGAGGAGGGGGTGTCATGGGGGAGAGGACGGGCTACTGGAGAATGAGGTTCCAGCCGGGAGCTCCAGCCCGGAGGAGTGGAGCAGTGCTGCCTCGAGGGAGCGGGCCAGCCTTCTCCAGCCAGGGGCATGGGCGGGATGTGGTGCTTGGGAAACTAACTCCCAGGCTCCTCTGGGCTTCGGTTCTTCCAGGGAAGGCTGTATGTGAGAGCCTTTAGCCCAGCACCTGTAGCCTCGGGGGGTCATAGCCGCTGGACCAGGAAAAGGGGTCCTGGGGTGGGCACAGTGGTGTCTGCTGCAGCTGTGTTCACAGAGAGCCTTAGATCAAGGTGGGAAAATAAGAAATGTCGCTCGAGAGTTTAGATAACATGCCCTTGGAGTTCAGAAGGCATAGAAGGTGCCTTGATCTGGGAACGCCTAGGAGAACGAGCATATGAAACACATCTGGAGAGATTTGAGCTTTTGCACATGATAGTCTGTGACAGAAAGCCAACTCTAGTTAGCAGAAGCAGAAATGGAACGTGTGAGTGGGCTTAACTGGGAGGTTTACAGGACACACGTTCAGAAATGCTCTCTCTCTCTCTGCACACTGGTTCCCCTGTCCTATTATTTGGTTGCTTGTCTAATTAGATTTCATCACATTCATTTAGTCATTCAGCACATGAGCATGTACCATGTGCCAGACAGGACCCCTGCCCTCACAGAGCTCAGACAGGTCTCCCTGGTGCGTAGGATGGTGGCTAGCAGTCCCAGCCCACATTCTAACAGTTTCTGATCCCAAGAAGACAGAGGCTGAGTCTGCCCCTCATTCACCTATCACCTCTCTTAGAAACGCTGGGTATGGTCTGGCCTGGATTAGATTCCTGTTCTGTGGGCTGGTCATGGAACAGGAGACAAACCTCCCGTGGCCAGGGGTGGAGTGGGACCTTGTGTGTGGTACCCAGCTAGAACCAGATGATGTCATGTAGGAAGCATTGCTAAATGGAATGACTTGGAAATCCATCCATTGTCCAGGCAGGCCCCAAGCTCCAGGTGCCCGCCATGCCTGCATGGGCTAGGGCCCAGGCCAGGCCTTCTCACCACAGATGGCAACTCGGCAGTGGTCGTGGGGCCAGAGGGTAGGGTGTGTGGGAGGGAGCGGCGGTCAAGCTTGGGCCAGCCTTGGGAGGCCTGGATGCCGGGCTAGCTCGTTGGACTCTATTCTGCTCACACAGATGGCTTCAGGGCTATATGTGGCCAGCAGCAGGTTTTGAAGCTTGCTCCAGCTGGAGGCTTATACTGGTCACAAGGTTTAAGGGGTCTGAGAACTGAATCGAAGGTGGCTGCAAGGCCTGCTCCTGGTAAATATTTCGTTAACTCCTAGGCCTTTCCAGACCCTCTCCTCCCGTCCTTGCCAGCACTGTTTATCGTCTGCTCAGGTTAGCCTTCGGGGAGCCCTCACTCTGCAGCTGTTCATCCCGGTTAGTCCTGCTTTTCTCTCGGCATTTTGCAGTCTCTCTGGCCAAAGTCTGGGATACACTTATGATGAGCTAGAGCTCTCCCCTCCTGGCTGACACCTGCTAAAATGATGGGCTACTTTTCTGTCAGTGTCCCGGCCACTCATTTCCTGAGCCACTTCTCCTTAGATCTGCCCTTCCTCCACATGCCTCCACCTGAGGTAGCAGGCGCACTGCCCTTGCTTTCATGGCTCCCCGAGCAGTACTGAGGACCTCAACTTCCCAGTGCTTCTGTGCTTCGTCTGCTCCCCCTTTCTCTAAGTAGAAAGGAGGCAGCTTCAGTTTATTGATTATTACTCTATGCAATTTCCCCATACCGTTACTGAGGAATAATTCCTGCTAGGCTTCCATACCTAACAGGTATCTATCCATTTGTTGGTCCATCCATCCATCAATTCATCCATCCATCCACCCACCCATTGGTCCATTCTCTGCCTCTCTGTTTCTCTTCCCCCATCACTATCTATACACACACACACACGTATTGGGAAAACTACCAGACATTTTCATTCATTTAATTTCATTCATTCACATAAACTCCTCTAATTCGTACAACCTCTCTATTGATAGAGTAAATATTATCTCCAATTAAAATGAGGACTCTGGGTTCAGGAAGCTTAAATAGGCCATCCAAAGTCGCAGAGCTGCCTTTGGAGGCACCAGGATGGTAGGTCAGAGGGCTTGATGTCAGGACTGCCCACCGGAGCACAGACAGTGCTGCAGCGCTGTCCTTAACAGCAAGAACCTGAACGCATCGCAAGTAGACTCCAGTGGGAGACTGGGTGGATAATTCAAGGTTTATCCGTAAAATGGAATACAATGCAGCTTCTCAGAATGAATGAGACCTACTAGTACATCCACAAAGGTCGACACGCATGATCTATTGTGTCACGAACAATAAAATATTAGGTCCTGTTTCTGTTAAGATTATCTCTATATGTGCATAGAAAGAGTCTGAAAGGATGCCCCAAAGTATGCAGTTACCAGTGGTTACTGCTGGGAAATGAGATTGGGAAATAGAAAGGAGTTTTCAATTAAAACTTGTTTGAAATTTTTATAAAAATTATTTTGATAATAATAATAATAATAGTTATTTTTATTATGAACACTTTGAAGTCTATTTTGACTTCCACACCTGATACCAAGGAAGGGCCCATCTCTCCCTCTGCCTCCCAGGCCCCTCTTGGTGCTCAGAGTGAAAGCTTCCCCTTGTCCTGCCCGAGGCCGCTGGCATGACCGCATGTCCGTGTCTAGCATGTCTGCATCTTCTCTCCTCTCCAGCCCCTGCATTTCTGTCAGCTTGAAGCTTCTTCTGTAAAGTTTTTCCTGATTACAAAAGTAATACTTAATACAAAATGCCAACTAAGACAACAAGAAATACGTTACCTTTCAGAATGGTCAAGGTATTTGTGGGGAGGTTTATATATACGTTTTTTTCTATAAAGCACATTTTAAAATTTAAAATTTGAATATTTTTATGCATTTACTTGGAAGTATTCAGAACAAGGCAGTTGCAACTCTCTCTCCTCCCCTCCCCCGCCCATTATAAGCTGGTATTTAGTTCATAGAACAATGACTTGGGTATGAAAGTAAGAAGTGAAACTACCATCCGTGTATCGTTGTGTACTCCTCAGCCTGCTTTACATGTCCACGCCCGTTTCCAGCCGCCCTCCTGTGCCACGCCAGGTTAACGGCCACTGCAGCCTCACTGAAAGACAGCTTAGTAACAACTGGGTCACTATTAGAAACATTTTACATGTCCTTACCATTCAGTCATCTCCAAAAACACACATAGAATGAGGCGAGCAGCAGGCAGGTAATTCCTTTGGAGAAAAGGAAAACCGCTAGAACCAACTAATTCCTCAACTCACCTTCATTCGGTCGGCCTCCTCTTCCTCCACTGCCTCCAGGCCTTTCTCTTTTTCCCTTGACAACGTCTCTTTCTTGAAAATAAACTCTGTTTTAGAATAACTTTTGTTTATTAAACATTAGTATTGAGAGTTATCTACCCCTTCACCAGTTTCCCCTGATACTAATCATCAACCTACTAACACCTCACCTTACCATGCACGGCACACTCATCAAAACTAAGAAACAAACTTGGCACATTCCTGCTGATTAAATCCCAGACTTGATTTCGCAGCTTTCCCACCAGTGTCACTTTTCTGCTTCAGGATCCAATTTCATTTTCAACGTTTCCTTCAGGTTCGCAGACCTGTGGCACCGCCGTCCCTTGTTATTCTGTGTCCTCCAGTTCTTCTGCAGTGTCGGCCAGGCCCTGTCTTCCTGATGTGCAGAGTGAGCAAGAGCAGTGAACTGTCCGGGGTACTGAACTGTCCTTCCCTTCGGAAGCTTCCACATCAGCCTTGCGACTTCTTTCCTGTCTTCAAGCCCCTATCTCTCCCTAAAGACACACGATCTTTTCCTTCACTAACATTTTTGAGAAATTCTGTGACGCTGATGGAAGCATTGGGTGCTGCTTCTCCGCGCTTCCTGGGGAAGCGTCCCGCAGAAATGTCACACTCCCGTGAGGGTTGCTGGCGGCGGCCTGGGGTGAACCACAGTCCCAGGACCTCAGCTGGGCTTCTAGAGCCACCTGTGACCTGTGACCGCGGCTTTGCTTGAAAACTGGCCAGCCTGCCCATAAACACTCTGCGTATCTATTTTTATTTCTGATTTATCTGAATGACAAAAGCTACAAGTGGCATCAGAACAAGTAAAAGCAAGTAAAGAGGCACAAGTCAGAGATCACTTCCCTCCTGCCACCCCAGCCCCGCCACCCCAGGCTGCTGAGCTGCAGTCCCCAGCCTGCGTGCACTCCCATCCCCTCTGTGTGGGCTCCAGGGACAGGCGCATAGTGGGTCTTATCTCAGACCACAGGTCTTCCTCTGTAGCCCAGCTTGCTCCTTACCTTGAGCTTGCGTTTGCCTGGGGCTGCGGAAGTGGGCCTGGCCATGCTGAGTCCTGTATTCCTTCTCCTGGAGGGTCTGACTGGCGGTGGAGAAGGGGGGGTCTGCTCTGGACCACGGCGCTCACTTGCTCCCTTCTTCTGAGCCGTACACCGTTCCTGCCAGAATTTGGTGGCTGTCGCCTTCCTGCTATTCTCACATGTCCAAGTCTCAGTCCGTGGCACTCACACTGGACTTCTCCTCTGCACCTGTGATCACATGCCTGTTAGGTGGCCAGGCAGCTCTGGGTGCCTGGGAACACCAGGCTCTCCTGAAGTCAAAGACCAGCTCCTCTGGACTCAGAGCCTCCCAAGACTGGCTGGTGGTCGGCCGGGATGCCTGAGGGCTGGTCTTGGCTGGGCCAGGGCCCAGGGGCAGGATGGCACCTTTCAGGGGGTTCCCTTGCTCAGGCCGCTCACTCTCATTTCTTGCTTCGGCAACTATTTTTATCTCCTTGCAGAAGAGAAAGCAATTTTCCAAATGGGTTAGTTGGTGGCACAGTTGATCCCCTGCCATAGGAGAAGAAAATATTAAAACTATTTTTTAAATCAAAAGGGAAGGGAAGTGGAATGAAGAGAAACCAAGATGGCGGCATAGGTAAACACCTAAACTGCTGCCTCGCACAACAATTTCAAAACTACAACTAAAAGACAGAACGGACACCATCCAGAACCACAGGAAAGCTGGCTGAGTGAAAATTCTACAACTAGAAGGAAAAAGAAAAGCTCACAGAGAATTGGAGGTACGGCAAAGGGGCTTTGTGCGCGCAGAGAGGAAGGGCGGCTGAGAGCCTGGCTGACTTTCTCTGGCGGAAGGGGGAAGGAAGCCTCCGACCGCACTGAACCCTAGTTCTGACTGCACTGAACCCCAGTTCCGGGCGAACCCCTGGGGACCCACGCTCTTGTGGGGGGAGTCTGGACTCTCGGGCGGAGACTCGGGAGCCGGGGAAGGCGGAGGACTGAAAGTGCACACGCGCGCGAGCGCCGGTGCACACAAAGGCTGCGGGGGTTGCCACAGGCTTTCCCTAGTGGAGGGGAGTCAGAGGATTCTGACTGCACTGAGCCCCAGTTCTGACTGCAGTGAACCCCAGTTCCAGGCGAGCCCCTGGGGACCCACGCTCTTGTGGGGGGAGTCTGGACTCTCGGGCGGAGACTCGGGAGCAGGGGAAGACAGAGGACTGAAAGCGCGCCTGCGCCGGTGCGCACAAGGGCTGCGGAGGTTGCCGCGGGCTTTCCCTGGTGGAGGGGAGTCAGAGGCTCCTGACGGCACTGTGCCCCAGTTCTGACTGCAGTGAACCCCGGTTCCAGGCGAGCCCCTGGGGACCCACGCTCTTGTGGGGGGAGTCTGGACTCTCAGGCGGAGACTCGAGCTGGGGAAGGCAGAGGACTGAAAGCGCACGTGCGCGCAGGGGCGGGGCTGACAGGAAGCCAAGACTGAGGCTCCACCCCATCCAAGCTGAGCACAGAGGCTATTGCAATTTGGCAAGTCTAATCCTATAGGGCTGTCTCCAGCACCGGGCTTCTCCCAGCATAGACACAGCTGATCCTTACAGCCAACTGACCCGGAGGTCAATTCTTCCCAGTGATACCAACAACAATAAAGACTTAATTACAACAAGGCTGTACACACAGTCCACAAAGGGGTGCACCAAGAGTTTCCACCTCAGGTTAACTGGGGAAGCAGACCCACTGGGCCATATTGGAAACCTAGCACAAATATCTACCTTACCAACTCAGGGAATCAGTGAAAATGCGGGGTCAAAGAATCAGATCACAAACGAAAGAAATGGAGGAAAACAAACGACTGGATATAGAATTCAAAACCACCGTTATAAGACTTTTTAAGAATATCCTAGAAAAGGCCGATAAATATAACGAGACCCTCGAAGATATGAAAAAGGACCAACTAGAAATTAAACATACACTGACTGAAATAAAAAATATTATACAGAGACCCAGAAACAGACTAGAGGAACACAAGAATCAAGTCAAAGAATTGAAATACAAAGAAGCAAAAAACACTCAACCGAAAAAGCAAAAAGCAAAAAAAAAAATCCAAAAAGTTGAAGATAATGTAAGAAGACTCTGGGACAACTTCAAGCGTACCAACATCAGAATTATGGGGGTGCCAGAAGAAGAGAGAGAGCAAGATACCGAAAACCTATTTGAAGAAATAATGACCGAAAACTTCCCCCACCTGGTGAAAGAAATAGACTTACAAGTCCAGGAAGCCCACAGAACCCCAAACAAAAGGAATCCAAAGAGGACCACACTAAGACACATCATAATTAAAATGCCAAGAGCAAAAGACAAAGAGAGAATATTAAAAGCAGCAAGAAAAAAACAGTTAATTACCTACAAGGGAGCACCCATACGACTATCAGCTGACTTCTCAACAGAAACTATGCAGGCCAGACGGGAGTGGCAAGAAATTTTCAATGTGATGAATAGCAAGAACCTACAACCAAGATTACTCTACCCAGCAAAGCTATCATTCAGAATTGAAGGGCAGATAAAGAGCTTCACAGATAAGAAAAAGCTGAAGGAGTTCATCACCACCAAACCAGTATTATATGAAATGCTGAAAGGTATTCTTAAAGAAGAGGAAGAAGAAAAAAGTAAAGAGAAAAATTATGAACAACAAATACATATCTATCAACAAGCGAACCTAAAAATCAAGTGAATTAAAAACCTGAGGAGCAGAATAATCTGGTGAATATAATAGAATCAGGGGCATAGAAAGGGAGTGGACTGATAATTCTCAGGGGGAAAGGAGTATGGGGGGTTCATGAAGAGAATGGACAAAAATCATACACCTATGGATGAGGACAGTCGGGGGGAGGTAAGGGCAGAAGGTGGGGTGGGAACCGGGTGGAGGGGAGCTATGGGGGGAAAAAGGAGAAATAATTGTAATAATCTGAATAAAGATTTATTTAAAAAAAAAAAAAAGGGAAGGGAAGTGATTTTTCTTTCCTAACATTAGTGTGAGCTGGTGTTGGGGCTGACTGGAGTGGACAGCAAGTGTGGAGGCCGCCCGTGTTCAGGGTGGCACAGTGCATCCACGGACCCTGCCACGGATTCCTGGGGCTGATTGACAAAACCAAGACCTTGCAGTGTTCACAGGGCTTTGTAATGAAATAGGGAGCAATTGTAGGATCTTGCACTGCAATGGCCTCACGTAGGTTTGAAAAGCTTGTTGAAAGTGATGGGAAGATATTTTTTCTTGCACACAAAGAAAGATGTTCAAGTTTACTGACCTTTGTTGAGCTGACACTATTAATCAGATGCTATCTGGCAGATTTCTTTGAAATTTTAAACATTTAATCTGTTCCTTCAATGTAAGATGGTGCTTTAACAAGGCATGATCAAGTCGTTGCTTTTTGAAACACACTCTTGCTCTTGAGGAAGCATTTTGAAAATGCATATTTTCAAATGTGTCACCCATAAAGTATATTTTTTCTTTAAAAACTCCTTATTGTTGTAAATTTAAAAGGCAAACAAACAGAAAACAGTATTTTCTAATCTGTACATAAAAGTCTTCCACAGTGAAAAATTTCAATATGTTTTTAAATTTCCTAATCAAAATATGAGCAATTCAGTACCTGAAATCCAGGAAACAAACTTTCTGATTTAGCATAAAGTCTGGCCTGAAGATCTCCGTGTGCTTTGGAGTGCCTCCTGAAGACATGAGCGCCAGCAGCCCGAGCCTATGCAAGAGCTGCCTAGCACCTGGGAAGAGGGTGCTGCGCCAGCCTTGGCGGGTCCTGGGTGCCGAGACTGTGAGGGGGCAGTGCCAGCAATGATGGCTGCCTTCACGCTGGACATGAAACTCAGCCTCTGCCAGGCACAGTAACTGTTAAAATCAAGTATTCAAATAAGTTGGAACTGAACTCAGGCCTTTGAATTACTATAAGACAAAGGGTTAAACTAGGATTAAAAAAATAAAGCATTTAAATTACATTGCTGTAACAGAACATTGTTTATGACTGAGAACATGTGTGTGAATAACTGCTGACCAGACCGGCGAGGGCAGGCCTTGGTGTCTGTAAGCTCTCCCGGGTGAAGAAGGGAGGTCGGGGCCACAGGTTGGGGATATCATGGAGTCAAAGAGACCCTGCCTGTGCCTGAACTCAGAGGGGTGGCAGCCCTGACCGACGTCCCCTGAGCCAGGTGGCTGCAGGATCAGGACAGACATTTCCTCAGAGCCCGAGAGAGCCCCTCCCAGGGACCCATGGGAGAGCATTGAGAAGTTACCACGTGGCCCCTTGAAAAGGGCTTTGAGAAAGGGGCACCCTGGAGCTGCTGGGCAGAAGAGGGCTCACGGCTGAGGCAGGGAGGCTCCCTCCTAAGTGCTGGGCATGATTGGTGAGTAGATTTGGGAACTTGATGTCTTGGAGTCTGTCAGTTGGGATGGATCCCGCAGATCAAGGCCAGGTGAAAAGAGTATCTTGGTGCGCACTTGTGTGGTCAGATGGTAAGTGAGGACCACACCTGGGTACCATGTTGGCCCCTAGGACACCCCCCATGTGGGTACCATGTTGGCCCCTAGGACACCCCACACCTGGGTACCATGTTGGCCCCGAGGACACCCCCCACACCTGGGTACCATGTTGGCCCTGAGGACACCCCCCCATGTGGTTAACATGTTGGCCCCTAGGACACACCCCACCTGGGTACCATGTTGGCCATGTTGGCCCCTAGGATGAAGATGCATGGCCAGGAGAAGAGGGAGCAGGTAGTAAGTCCACAGAAAGCCCTGATTCTTATTTGCCTGCCCTTACTCTCCATTGCTTTAAGTGAAGTTCTGCTCCTGCGTGGTCGGGGGCTTGAGACAGAAATATAACTCAGTTACCAAAAACTGAAGCTGCCCTCCTTGCCCTCCTGGAGTGGAATGCGAGACTCTGCCTTCTGCGTATGTATTTAGATGTGTATAGAACTATGTCTGGAAGGTTTCTTAACAAGCTGTTCCCAGTGGTGCCAAAGTTTAATTTCCTACACTGTACATGGATCACTTTTGCAATAAAAATGCAAATCTAGAAAAATATTTCAAAGTATGCCATGTTCATTGTAGGCAATTTGGAAAATGTGAAAAGTACATTTAAAAATTAAATCATCCAAATTCCCACCATGAAAGTAACTATTAATATTTTTATTTTAAAAATTTTATATGTATATATGCATATATATTCAAAGTACATACAGTCTTTTTTAAAAATCAGAATTATGTTTGCCTTTGCTATCTACTTTTTTCCTTTTAATGTTGTTAAGGAGCATTTTCCCATGCTATTAAATATTCTTTGAAAACATACAGTGAAATGTACATGCTCTGTGAGGTATACACTGTAATTTCATGTATGTGTATATATACATAACTTCTATATATAGATGAGAAGAGGAGGGTCAGAGAGGTTAATTAACTTACCCAAGGACACCCAGCTAGCATACGGTACAACTGGGATTTGAACCTGTATCTTCCTGATCATTAAGACCAATCCTGCCAAGGTTGAATAAATAAATGAATAAATGTTTTAAGTTGATTTAAGGTTCCTGACAAGTGTGGGTCCTTAGTAAATGAAATTCTTCTCTGGGCTCCCCGCTCACCTTCCTCAGGCCGCATGCCCGCCTGTGGTGCCCCTCCTGCCCCACCCTGTGACCTTTTCCTCAGGAGCTCTGTCACTCAGCTGTGCTTCCCAAGCTCCTCCTTCGGCCCCTTCGCCCTGGCTCCCCCAGGTTTGGCTTCTCCCTCCAGCCTGGCTGGGCACTGGCTCCTTGCATTCCCACTGCTGCTGGTGCCAGGGGCTGCCCCGGGCCTGGCCTACCAGCGCTGGGTCCAGGTCAAGGGAAGAATGGAACCTTGCAGGGAGGATCAGATGTAAATAGTTCTAGCGGCCCGAGTTCTCAGTGCCTTTATCTTTCATGTGAGCAACCCAGCAAGTTACTGCGGAGCAGCCACTGGGCTGCAGATGGGAAAGCCCAGGGCCTATAAATTCAGAGATATCATCTGGAGATGCATGTCCAGAGCTGTCACTGGGTGTCACTGGAAACAGTGGTGCTCCGTGCCTCGGAGGGAGGTCACTGCGTGTGCTGGCGCAGGCCTGCAGTCCCCAGGAGCTTGGGCGAGGGTGGGGGGCGAGGTGTGGTGGTGGTGGTGTGGTGGGGGGGGGGTTGCTGGGAGGTGCGCGGGACCCTGTGCGGAGCTCCTGGCCCTTCACAAGGCCATTCCTGTGCTTGACCTCCAGAGAGAAGAGCCGAGCTGAGCAGGCACCGCCCTTGCAGGGTCACTGGATGGAGGTTCTAAAACCCAGCAGATGACGTCAGTGAGGACAGAGGGTGAGAGGAGGCAATAGGGATTGGTAGGAACTGGGGCAACGACAAGGGGCATGTCCCGCAGTCTGCTACCCCAGCCAAGAGGTGGTGTGGTCGGCACAATAATGCCCCCCCCACCTTCCCCCTTTTGGGTTCTCACCCCTGGAACCTGTGAATATCCATACTGGGTGGGGACAAGCAGGGTTACAGTAGCGTTTATTCTTGTATTAACTAGAGGTCCGATGCATGAAATTTGTGCAAGAGCAGTCATTCCTTCCTCTGCTGCCGGCACAGGCTTCCCTCTGGCACCCAGGACTCGGACTTCATCCAGAAGGTCATCCAGAAGGACATCTGGTCTAATTAGCATATTACACTTTATTATTATAGATTATTGTATTGTTTTCCATACGAGCAATTGTAAACCGCCCCCCCCCCCCCCGCCCCGTATGTGTTAGGCTACATGGCAAAGGAGGATTAAGTTGCAGATGGGAAGAAGCTTACTAACAGCAGACCTGCCATTAGGTCGGTTCCTTGGGCTATCCAGGTGCCCCTGTAACCACAGGCTCCTCACAGTGGAGGAGGGAGCAGAGAGGAGGGAGTCCCAGCCGCTGCGGCCGCTGGAGAAAGGTGCAGAGAAGCGCCATGCTGCTGACTTGGGAGACACAGGAGGCCCGCAAGCCGAGGCATGAGAGCAGCTGCTGGAAGCTGGGAAGGGCCGAGACCTGGGCTCTGTTCCCAGAAAGGAACAGCCTGCTGCCACCTGATGGTAGTGGCGTGACACCTGTATCAGATTCCTAACATAGAGCTCCAAGAGAATGAACTTGTGCTGTGTGAGCTTCTGATTGGGGTAATTTGTGGCATCATAAGCAGAGAACGAGCACAGGCGGTCTCCTCTATGAACGTAAGAAGACAATTGCGGTCTGCAGCCCAGGCCCAGCAAGGCCTCCCTTGGGGTGCGGAGGCGTGGAGTTGGCTCAGCTGCTGACTCAGGTGAGAGGGATCGCGGCACCCGAGCCATTCAGGTGAGCTGGCAGGAGCTGGTTCTACAGGCTGCTTCCCAGGGAACTGGGGCTGAGCATGATCCATCTCTGGAGGCTGGCCTCAGGGCACAGCATGGTGAAGCCCATTTCCTGGGGCCCTTAGAAACCGTCACAGTCCATTTTTTGTTGTTAATATATATTTTTTATTGATTTCAGAGAGGAAAGGAGAGGGAAAGAGATAGAAACATCAATGATGAGAGAGAATCATTGATTGGCTGCCTCCTGCACACCCCACACTGGGGATTGAGCCCACAACTTGGGCATGTGCCCTGGACCAGAATCGAACCTGGGACCCTTCAGTCGGTAGGCTGACGCTCTATCCACTGAGCAACTGGCTAAAGCCACAGTCCATCTTTTAATAGCTAGTCTTCTGCAGATTTGAACTAAATTTATTTGATTAATATTTTGAGAAAATTTATTTGATTAATATTTTGCTAAATTTATTTGCTAAATAAATTTATTTGATTAATATTTTGAGAAAATTAATTTTAAAAAGGGATTATACATATCAGTAGCAAATTTCTGAGTGACTTGTTTGGGTTCAATATGAGAGATTTTTTATTGCTGGCATTTGCACATTTTCATTTGTCAGAGCTCTGAGTCCAGGTGAGTGGCTGTCCACGGCCCAGTGTGGTGCACGCGGAATCGGGCTCTGGCGATGCCTGGCCTGCTGCTGCGCTGTTGCAGTGATGCCTCACAGGGCCCTGAGCTGTAGCTGCCGGCTGGACTCGGACGTGTCAGCGTGTCCACTCCGGTCCCTGGGGGACCTCCTGGCTGTGTGAGAGCAGGCGTATCCCCATGAGTTGGAGCTTTGTTTTTCTCATCTGTGTAGTAGGCATAGGGTAGAACTCCCCCGAGGGTTGCTGCAAGCCGTCCGGGAGCTAAGCCGCATACAATCTGCACACACCACCGAGCATAGATGCTGAAATGCTCAAATAAAAATCACACTTTCTCTCGCTGATAGTCTATGAAAAATTGGAGACTGCTTTTTTGAGGGTCAGGGCAAAAGTAAAGGATGGAACTCACGGCCACCTGGGCATCAGGCGTAGGCAATCCAGTGGGGTCCTGGGTGTGATGAATGCTCTCCCCCAGTATGCTACTAGAGAAAATCTGTCCAGATGTTTCTTCCTTAATCCCAGCGGGGTTTCCTCAAGAAATGGCCAGGGAGCCGGTGTTTCCCAGCCCATTTTGTCTGGCTAGCGCTTTGGAGTCATTGGAACGGAGGTGTTTGGCCTTTGGAATAAACTGCTGGTTAAACTTATAGGCTTGTCACATGGAGACCATGCAGCTAAGAAGTCTGACAGGAGGAGCCTAGGTGTTTGAGCACCACATTGGCCTCATCTGTATGATGAACACCCACATGAAGAAAGTCTTGATGGGGACAGCTTTCTGATGTTCAGTGTCGACTCTGGGTCAAGTGTTACACTAAGCCAGGGCTTCTAGCCTGGGAACTGCGGACACACAGGCCAGATGCCTCTCTGGGTGGACTGCCCGTGCATGAGGATGCCCCACAGCGCGCCTGGCTTCTGCCCACTGCATGCCAGTAGCTCCCCCATGCCCCAGGGTTTGACAGCCAGAAGTCTCCTCATGTTCCCAACTGTTTCCTGGCGGGGTGGTGGGGGGAGGGGGGAGACAAACTGCCTCGGTTGAGAACCACTGCACTAGGCATAGGTTTACAGAAACGAATCAAGTCAGCCTTTGCCATCGAAAGTCTCGCAATTCAGAGGGGGCCCCATGAGCATTGGGCGTGACGGCACCAGGCTGAATCCACATGGCCGCGAGTGTGGCACGGTCTTCACCGCGTGGCTTTCCTGGGCACGGAGACAGACTTTTCCTGTGCGTACAGGGCAGTATTTTGAACATCAGTTTTGGTTTCCTGATGCCCATGGGGCTGAGCGCACTGCTCTTTGCCCTCCACCAAGTGGCCCCAGACCACTTTCTGCGTCAGAGCAGGCAGTTTTCACTGCTTGCTGCTCCAGGGCTGTCTCTGGCTCAAGGCCCCGCCCCGCCCCCGGACCAGGTGGGTCAGGAGGCTGGGCGGAGCCTGAGTGGGGTTTGGCAGCTGCCTTGGCAGCCCCGGCAGGGCAGCCCCACGTGCAAGGCTGAGAGTCACCGGTGGGGCGTGATGTTGGGCCCCGGGGGGCTCCCTGCAGCTCTTGCAGCCAGCGCTCCAGGGCTTGGCTGGTTCATATCAGCAGAGTCAGGGAATGACCACATCAGAAAAGCCAAGCATTGTTTTAATTTATAAAATTCATCTCCGCTGACTGAAAAACAATGTGAATTAAAACTAGCTTATGAAACCAACTTTAAACTTAGTACCAGAAGAGATTTTATTAATGTCATTTTAAAACACAGTCTTTTAATTAAATATTTTTAATTGAACATCAAAATATTGAACATCAGCTTTTCCTCTCAAACCAGGTTTTGCTTGGTAGATCCTATGAGCTGGTGTTCAAAGAACCAGCGGTCCTCAGCTCAGACTCAGACCTGGGGCCCACGGCCCATTCAGCCATGTCGGCTCCCCTGGTCCAGGGCAGCTCACTTCCACCTGACCGGCCTCCGTGGTGTCTACATGTGCCCAGTGCATGCTTGGAAGGTGGGAGGCAGGTGCCTGAGAACAGCCTCTGGAGGAATGTGTACCTGAGGCCTATAAGGAGCAGAAGCGATGCCTTTGGCTCATCCGCCAATCTGTCCAACACCAGGCCAGGTGTGGAGGGTTGAGGTGTGAACATTTCCAAATGTTCCCTGGGAAGCAGAGGCCGTGGGTTCAGAGGCGCCAGGGGAAGGATGCACTCTCTCCCTTACGCTGTGTGAGGATGTGCGGGTCGTGGTCAAGACAGGCCCAGGCAGACACGTGATGGGCTCTGAGTATCATGGGGGCCACGTCAGCCAGGCAGCACTCCAGCCAGGAAGCCAACCACCAACCCCGCCAGTGAGACAGGCACATGGGTGAAGGGCCAGCCCAACCCAGCTGGGTCGGAGGAGCATGCTCAGCGCCAGCCTCCATAGCACTAGGCTACAGAGAGCTGCCATCAGGAGAAGGAGCAGGGCCAGGGGAGGGTATGCAGAAGGCTCAGCGCCCACCGAACGGATGCCTGCAGGCGCATGTGGAGATGTTGCGGATTCCTCAGACCACCCCAGGAAAGCCAGTGTCACAATAAAGTGAGCCATAAAGTTTTGCTGGTGGAGGGTCTTTTTTATTTTATTTTATTTTATTTTATTTTATAAAAACACAACACCGGTTCTGGGTATTTACCCAAAGAAATAAAAAACATGAATTAAAAAACAGATATGTAGCCCTAAGTTCATTATTTGCAATAGCCAAGATATGGAAGCAACTTAAGAGTCCCTGGATAGACAAATGGACACAAGACACTGTGGGGGTGGGATGAGGGCATGCGACAGGGGGTGGAGGAGGCTGGGGGAAGGTCAATGGGGGAAAAAAAAGGAGATATATGTACTTCTATATGTAATACTTTAAACAATAAAAAAATTAAAAAAAATAAAATCAATTAAAGAGAAAAAAAAGAATATATATAATGGGATATTGCTTGGCCAAAAAAAAAGAATGAAATCTTATCACGTGGGACAACATGGGTGGACCTAGAGGGTATTATGCTAATGAAATGTCAGACTGTTCAACTGTTCTCCATGTGCTGTATTGCGTCGCAGTAGTATTGACAACTGGAAGTCTAGTTATAAAAAGCCATATAGTGATAAGTTAATTAAAATAAAGTTACAATGTTACCAGCCAAGTGACCAAGGGCAAAGGGATCTTTATACCAGAAAACATAGGCTAAGGGCAGCTCTTAATACTGACCTCAGTTCTGAGCTTCCTGGTGGGCAAGGCAACAACAGAGCCTGATGAAGCATGGCCCTCGCCATGGGACACACCAGGCCTGGGAGGGAGACTTATGGCCCCTATTTTATTATCTTTTTAGTTTAGTGCTTTGGGAGACATTTGTCACGTGAGTCTCTATATATGTTGTTCTAAGGGGCATAGAACAACATAATGGATAGTGTCTTGCTAGCGGTTTTACAAACAATGCAGATGTGACTCACACGGAATTAGCAGCCCACAGCATGAGCTGTGGAAGGATTAAAGTGAGGTGTTCCTTAGGCTGCCTTGCTGGCTCGCTTCTTCTTAAGTTGTAAGATGTAGCTCCAGCATTGTCTGTTCCAAGAAACCGTCCCTGACTCTCCAGGGAGTCCGTGCCCTAATGCCCTGCGCACCAGCCACAGAGCCCACCTCTTCCCACCTGGTCTGTCTGCCTTTAGAGCTGAGACCCTGAAAGGTGGGCGTGGCCTCAGGTGTGTCTGTATTCCCGGCTTACACAGTGGCTTTGGCACATAGTAGGCATTTTATTGGTGGATATTTATCAGGCCTGCCAAAACTCAGGGTAGTTCTTGGCATAGGACAGGCAGCATACTGAGCGGGGAGGCTCTGGCTTTGGGACCGGGTCGCTGGGTTCAAGTGTGGGCCCCTAGCTCTGTCTAGCTCTGCCACACCGACACGTTGAAGACTGCCTCGTTTTTCATCTGAGCTGTGGGCTATAATAGTAACTGCCGCAGCGGACTGCGGGGAGCTGGGCCGATATCTGGAAGGCTGTCAGCTCAGTCCGGTGCGTAGACACTGCTGTGTGTGGAACCCGCTGTAATGGCTGGAGTCTTTGATGTCCCAGGGCTGGTGGGCAGATGGGCTGAGCTGTGGTCCATGCTGGGCTTGGTGCACAGCTGCTGGTGGTCACTCAGAAGCAGCCCCTGCACCAGGCTCTCGGGCATGCAGGGACCGTCCGGGCCGCCTCTGTCCAGTGACAAGCATGTGCGTGCGTCCTCTCTGCGCCCCTTGTCCCGCCACACAGGAATGACCCTGGCGATTTTCAGGTCGGAGCTCTGTCTCTGAGGCTTCCCAGGCTTCTTTGGTGGATTCACCCTGCCTCAGTTTCCCTTGGGAGGCAGTTGAGGGGATTTTGGCCATCAGCAAACTTGGGATCCTTTTGGCCATCAGCCCCCTTTTGGGGCTGTTCCTTACTTCCTGTGTGAGCTGGGGTGGGAATATGACATCTCCCACCTGGACTGTCTCTTATTTAATAGGGATGATGTACGCCTGATGGGCTGGCTGTTGGGGACTCTGTGCGCTCCCCTGCAGGGGGCGCTGGCCGGCCAGGCTAGGGAGCAGTGCTCACTCAGATGTGCTGGCTCCAGGCTGTGAGGAAACTCCCTTCTTTGAACTCCCTCCTGGCTGTATCTCCAGACAGGAGTTCACATTCGAATTCCTCTTTGGAAAAATTCTGGAGGCGGTAAGATTCCAAGGCAGCTTTATCCCTGTCAAGGCCCCAGGACTTACGGTGGGAACCACACTCTCCACCTGGTCCTGGACTTCAGGAGCCTCCAGCACAGCCCTGGTCCCCAGGCCGTCCCCGGGCCTCCCTGTGGAGAGGCACCCTGCCTGGCCCAGGCCTGGCCCCAGCTCCAGTCGCCGTGCCAGCTGCCAGGCCCAGACGCACCTCGCTGCCCAAAGGCACGCAGGCATTTCACAAGAAAAGGATCAGGAAAAAAAATTAAGTGCTTCTCATAATACTTGTGCCAGAGGTGTCCTGCTTGGAGTTCTCTAGCCACGTGGTGGGCATTTGGCAGGCGACTTGCCTGCTCACTCACTGGCACTGTTAAGGACAGAGGGACATGTTTTTCCTTCACAGTTTTGCTCGTCCTCACTCTTCCCACTTAGGATTTTAATGACCTTTTTCCTCTAAGTTTACTCAAACCACCTCCCCTCCAGCCAGCCCCTCCAGGGGCCCTTCCCGTCTCCCAGCCGCTCTCACTCCTGTCGGAGGCCCCTCTGGATGTCTCGTCTGTCAGGACAAACCCCACTGCTCCCCACAGAACCCAATCTCACCCCGTGGCCCCCTGGCTGCGCTCACACCTCAGTGAGGACAGAGCCCGGAACCCGCGGTGGGGACGGATGGGGAGGGAGCCCAGGCCCTGTGTTCTGTAGATTCTTAAGCCCTGCATCCTTCTAGAGGGCGCGTTGATCAAAGTGAGCCGGTGTGTTTGAACTATTGCTTTGAACAGGCCCCATGCACCTCTGAGGATGCCATGCCGATTGAGGCCACTGAGGATGCTCCTCTCTGGCATGTGGCCTGGAGAATGCCTGTTTCAGGGGCTGTGGGTGAGGCTGTAGGGAAGCGTCTGGCATCTTACCCTCTAGTGACACACTGTGCCGTGGCCAGCGTGCACTGTGGCCTTGATCACGGATTCTCTGTGAAGTCCTACCTGTTCGGTTGCTTGATCTCCTGAAGAACATGCCGCCCAAAGAGCCTGCAGGGCTGCAGCTTAGAACAGGGGGCCCCTCCGTCCCCCTCAAGTCCAGCAGTCTTCCCTCCCACAGTGAGGAAAATAAATTGTTTAAGAAGTGCCTGAGTTTGGGTCTGAGCTCTCTTTCAGGCTCAGTGCAGGCAAATAATGCTCCTCTCATTTCTAGTTTTGCCTCTGACTTGCCTTTTCCCATCAGCCCTGGCATGGGCCACGGGCGCCCCGCCATGCCCTCCTTCGGGGCCCTGGTACTAGTCAGTATGCTCAGTTGCAACAACAAAATCCTGCTCAGTTGGTTTGAGCACAAAGAAATTTATTGACTTCTGATTGGTTGACTTCTGATTGATTAGACAATTCCGATGGGTTGCCTGCGTTTTTCCTCTTTGCCCTAAACTATTCTAAATGACATAAAGTTAAGTGTTATAAACCCACAAGGTCAGAGAGTCCTGTGAGGAGACAGCAGCGGGTGAACTGGGGCTGGGCTTTGAGAAATAGCAAGTGGGTGGAGGAGGAGTGATCGCTCAGCAGAGCAAGGAGGTTTCACCTCGGTGCCTGATGACAGCAGGCTGTCAGGAAGAGCCGGCTCTGCCTGCTCGGAGAGCCCCCGGAGTGGGATGAGGCTGGGCAGGAGCCAGGAGGAACTAGGCAGAGATGTGCATGTGGGTAGCGGGACTTTGCTTCCTCTTCCTGTCCTGCTCCCAGAGGGCCACAGCTGGAGTCCATCCTCGGGCAGGACATGAGGAATGCTTTCTGAGGGTCTGACAGCTCTGGGGAAAGAGCTCCCAGGGTTGATGCTGTGGAGGAGAGAGGGGCCTTCCTCACACAGGCCAGGGTGCCAGCCTACCTGCCCACAGGCCACCCGTGCCGCCCAGCAGCTTTTGAACACCTCACTTTGTTGTTGATCCTCACCCAAGGATTGTTTTTTTCCATTGATTTCTTTTTTTAGAGAGAGAGTGGAAGGGAGGAACAGAGGGAAGAGAGACACAGAGAGAGAAACATCGATGTGAGAGAGAAACATTGATTGGTTGCCACCTGCATGTGCCTGGACCAGGGTGGGGCATCCAATGTGCAACCCAGGTACGTGCCCTTGACTGGGAATTGAATCTGTGACCCTTGGGTGCGTGGACCAATGCTCTAACCACTGAGCAGTGCTGGCCAGGGTCTCACTTTAAATATGAAAGGATGCTCAGTTGGTTGGTATAAATTTTTCTTTCTTTTCCATGTCCAGCGTGGCTAGAGAGCAGTCCAGTTCCTGAGTAGGGGTGGCCGGGGATTGAGAAAATGAAAGAAAGAGACAGACACAGAAATAGAAGGAAAAGGCTGGGTGGGACAGTTGTCCTCTGATGGAGAGACAGACCCAGAGCCGATACACGAGTTTATTTTATACAGAAAAAAAAAAACAGGAAGTTTTACTAAAGTCCAAAACAAAGGAGATTATGTGCATTCTTGTGGCTTCTTTGTAATGGTCACTTCTGGGTGGGCCCGGATAATCATGTTTGTTCCTGGTGCTTGGCTGGATTTAGATAATGAAACCCACCCCCTGGCACCTGAGCTAAAGGTCAGGCTGACAACACACCTGCCTCTGGCAAGGTGTGTTTCCAGGATGTGGCTTTGCCAATGCCACTGGATTCAGCTGACAATAATTAAAGAAATGCTCATGTGCTTTCCTAGGCACTCTCTACAGGTTGGAGTGTCAACCTGTACACCGATAGGTTGCAGGTTCGATTCCCGGTCAGGGCACATACCTAGGTTATGGGTTCAGTCACAGGTCGGGGCATATCTTCTCTCACATCAATGTTTCTCTCTCTCTCTCTTTCTCCCTTCCTCCCTCTCTAAATAAATAATAACATATTCTCAGGTGAGGGTTAAAAATAAGTAAATAAATAAACATGAAAGGAAAACTAAGGATTATTACGCATTTGAGGGAACTCTCATAGGAAAGAGAGAGTGCAAAACAAATATAAAAAAGGAGTCAAGGTCTGTTTAGGGAACAAAAGAAAACGTCAAGGCCTATCACTGCTCACCTTATAGGAGATTTAAAAATTGCATCCTGGAGGCACAAGCAGGATGATAGGAAAAAGAACAGAGAGCACAAACAGCAACAGAATGTAAAAAGTAGTAACTGAAATGTAAAAAAATCCAACTGAAGTATTAGAAAATAAAGTTGAGAAAAGTAAAACAAACAGTAAAGAGATATAAAATGGGAGAGAAAGTTGATAAAAATGAATGGCCAATCTAGGGTAATCAATATTCTTCTAATCACTTCTAGAAAGAGAATAGAACAAAAATGAAGAAAAGGCAAATATCAAAGAAATAAATAACAAAATAACTTGGAACCAAAGGACATGTGTCTCCAGACTAAAACATCCTACTAACCACTTAGCTCTTCACCAAAATAAATGAAAAGAACTCCCAGGTCAAGGCACTTCAATACCAAGTTTCAGAGCAGTGGGGATGGGAGAGGAAAGAGAAGAGGAGGAAGAGGGCCTGGGTGGAGGAGGAAGGGCAGGTGAAACACAAGGACTGGCAATCAGAATGGCATTAGGAAGTAAGCGCACACTGGGAACGGGGAGGTGCTAGAGAAACAGGACTCTTGTGGAAGCGTTAGTACACCCTGTCTGTACTGAGTAGCACAGTCACCATGATAGCAAATTAAAGCAATTCACACATGCAGAGGCTCAGAAATTTGCACACTACACCTTTTCTTAGGATGGGCTTCAGAAAAATAAAACAAATAGAAAATGACTAAAGTAAACAGTGACAGGCCTAGGGACTCCAGGCAGCAGAGCAGAAGGGAGGGTCCTGGCAGCCCGGCCCTTCCCTGGGGGTGGGGAGGCTCTGAGAAGCGGCCCCAGGGTGAAGGAAACAGACTATTTTATGTGGCTGAGCATTTGGACAAATACATTATGGAACTGGTATAAGTAAATATAGGTCAACACAAGAAAAGCAAGTTATATAAGCAAGAAAACAAACAAATCATTGTCTACTAGTTGGCTTAGTATTTTCATAATAAGTCAACACATGATACAATTTAAAAATTGTGATCCGCATAAGTTGGGAATATTGTGAAGGGAAATGAAAGGATGAGGGCTTGTCTGAGAGATTTAGATCCTTATTACCATCCCGGAAAGATAATTGATAATGCTGATGTCTACAATTGATCAAGCAAGGCCAGCGCGTGAACATGTGGTTGGGAAGTAAATGTGGAAGAAACAGCTGGCAGAATTGTAAGTGCTCCCTGTGGAGGCAGACGGTGGAGGACTGCCCTTGTCAACAGCTGTCCTGTAATACCACTTGATTTTAAGCTACGATTTAGTTTAAAGGAATAGGTTTGTAAACTATGGTTTATGATTGTCATATTACTCCGTTTATTCTCCCTTAAAAATAGTTTGTTCTTATTCATCACATTGGTCTTGCCAGTGTTTGATATTCAGATTT
This sequence comes from Plecotus auritus, assembly GCF_963455305.1. Taxonomy (NCBI): domain Eukaryota; kingdom Metazoa; phylum Chordata; class Mammalia; order Chiroptera; family Vespertilionidae; genus Plecotus; species Plecotus auritus. The sequence continues at coordinate 62,882,931 of NC_137783.1, forward strand.
AAAAACAAATATTATTTGTTCTGTTGCTTGTACAAAGTTTTGAAACATAGTTAATAAGAATTAAAAGGAACTTACTCAAGTAATATTAGGCAACTCAAAGAGGTGGGTGGGAGGCTGGAGAACTGGATGTAGGGGACAAGGTCAGGTTACTCCCAGGCAGAGCCTGGATAAGATATCATCATTAGCCTCCCAGCTGCCCTGGCTACTGGAACTGACTGCAGAAGAGATCTCTGCTCACTCTCTCTGGAGTCAGGGAAGCCCCTGTTCTCAGTTGGGTCCTGTGCTGCTCCTTACATCTGCCAAATGCAGGGTCTTCACAAATCAAGAACCTTCTGGCATGGGATGGCCAAAATCCTACGCTGCTCTCACTGCCAGGTGGGACCCCTTCCCTCTGTTCTAAACCAGTGGGTTCGCCTCACCATAGGCACCTCAGGCTGTACTGAGACCAAGCATCAGTCTTGTCTCAGACAAGGATGGAGACCATGAAACCCAGAGGGGTTCAATGAGACAGAGAAAGCGAGGACTAAGCCCCAGTCTCCTTCACACGCAGCATCCCCTTGGCCGATCAGTGGGGCTGCCTTGGCAGCACCCCCTCAGTAAATCCGAAGTGAAGAGGAAAGCGTTGCCAGGCAGGGAGAGGCTCCAACGCATCTGAGCAGGTGATGGTGCAGTGGGCAGATTCCACATGCGGAGCTCCCAAGGAAAATGTCAAGTTTTCCAGTTGGGCTTGGAAACCTGTGAGCCACCCAGGTCAGGAGGGAAGGAGGAGTGCACGTGTGTGTGTGTGTGTGTGTGTGTGTGTGTGTGTGTGTGTGTGTGTGTAACTAATAATGTAAAAAGCTTGCTGGTTGAAAGCGAGCAGCGGGTATGCTGTGTGTCCCTGGCTGTGTGAGTGGCCTGCACCAGGAGCAGAAATGGTCGAGAGGTGGGTGAAGCAGGCTGTCCTGCCGTCCTGCTGGGCTCCCCGCCTTCCTGGACTGGTCCTACTTGTGTGCGTCTGTGGGGCAAGGCATGATGGGCCTCCGGGCTGACTTGATGCCGTGAAATCTGCCCTTTGCTGTGTGCACCTTCACCTTTGACCTCAGGTCAGCCCTTGGTTTATCCCTACTTCTTCCCATGATGATTCCTCTCTCCCAAACTTTGAAGACTTTTCCCTCCAGCTTGCTGCTGCACGGGAGGTTGCACTGGAACCCCTGGTCTCCCTCATCTGCCCTGGCCCACCTGAGCCTTGGGCACCACTGCTGCAGACCTGCCCCAGTCCTCTACCTTCGCCCTTACCAGGCTCACCCACGGCCACTTCCCACCACAGTCCTTTCCACACATTCCAGACTCCCCCCTCCTGCCCTGTGACTCTCCCTTCCCTGGACCTCCTCACCACCTTCTGAACCATCGAAACTGCCTGCCAGTTGGTTTCCTAAACTCCGCTCACGAGATTCTCCTCCAGTGGCCAATCTGCGTGCGTGGGTCCCAGGTCCAACCATGCACTGCCCACCTGAACCTCCTCCCGGGCCGAGGCCCCGGCCGTGCAGCCCCCCTGCTGCGCGTGAACTCAGTGTACTGGGAGACCTCAGCGTGCTCCTTGAACAGACACTATCCAGGGAGATGCGCTTGGAAACGGTGCAGCCCAAGGCGGGGCTGCTGTGGCAGGTGACGCTTCTGCCAGGCTTTGTGCCTCTTTGCAGCGGGGAGTAAGGCGGTGCTTCGCCAGCTGCCTGGCGGCTTCCTGCTCGGCCAGGGGAACCGCCGCACTCCCTGGGCTGTGTGCCCGGCTTCCCTCTGAAGGCCCGGCCAGGCGGTGCTGAAACTGAGAAGGGTGGTGTGCCTGAGGTGGGAAGCTCAGGGTCCAGGTGGGGCGCTGCGGTCCTGTTTGAGGCCTGTCTCCTCGGCTTGTAGATGGTGGCGCCTCGCTCGGGCCCCGTGTTCTCTGGGGACACGTCTGGTGTCTCGCGGGCTTGGAACGGCAGTCGCCTTGGAGTAAGCCCACCCGATGGCCTCATTTGAACTTAGTCACTGCTTTAAAAACCGTATCTCCAGTACAGTCACATTATGAGGGGTCGGGGTGGGACCGCAACCTAAGCATTTGGAGGGGCTGCAGGTCAGCCAGCTGTGTCCCAGGATGCCTCCTGAGGGCCCTGTGCTTCCGCGGGCGGTTGCAACGTCTGCACCTCGCACGTTTTGCCTATAGTTGGCTTCTGCTTTAAAAACAGGGAACTGTTGGCAACCCCCTGCCTCTTTTATCCCATAGAATGCAGCCCGGGAGCTCTGTGCACGGGGAGAAGGGGTGCCACTGCTCAGAGCTGGGCCCCCCCTTGGGCCTGGGTACTTCGGGCTGTCACTCACGCCTCAGCTGCTGATCCTTCCTCTGGGTTCTGAACCCGGTGTGGCCTGCGGGGGGACCTCGCGCATGAGCACTAATCTCCCGCCCATGGGCACTGGGCTGGGCAGTGCCACGTCTGCCTCAACACCAGCGGGCACGGATAGGCTTGCACCGTGAGAGAACCCGCTGGGAAGAGTGGGTGGTCTCAGGCAGCCCACCGCAAGCCTGCTCTCTGGGAGGCAGATGTGACCACGCTTCCCACCTTCCCCGGCGAGGCAGGAAGAGGCCCCGAAGCCGTCTGGTCTGATGTTTGCCTGAACAGTGATGGGACAGGACCCATGGGATCCAGACCTCTGAGGGCTGGCGGGTGGGGACTGATTTACCCGGTCCTCTCAGGGAAGCAAATGGGCTGCTGAGGCTGCAGAGAAACACTAATGGATGAAGATCAGAGCAGGGGACACAGGCTCCTTATACCAGCTACATTTTCTGGGCCATCCTTTATCTGCTTCTTATAATAATAAGAACCTTTATGGTTAATTTAATTATAACTGATTTTGCCTCATCTGACAACTTTAGAACCAAATCCTTATTCACACGATGCTGCTCAACCACCATTGCCCAGCCTCTGCCCTTGGTCACCATGGCTGCTGCCCAACTGCAGCACGCCCAGCACAGTCCTTGCCAGACCAGTCAGTGCCTGCACCTGCTTTGCTGAGCCCACACCTCTGCCTCCCGCTCTGGGCAGTAGAATTCTCTCGCTGTGGGGGGCACTCTCTCCCGTAGGCTGGATCCACCCCAGGACCGGGCCCAGGACCGCCTTGTGTGGCCCAGCTATGTGCACAGCTCGGCACCGTGCAGGAGCTGGACAAGCTCGCTTAATGAGTGGGTGGGTCCTGCTGGTGTCTGCGTCCCACCTGCTCATGGGTTTCCGGAGCGTGACCCCTGCTTCTCTGACCCCTGCTCCAGGTAGGCGAGTCAGGGCTTCTGTCTCTCTCGGGCCTCCCTCGTGCCTCGCTCTTTCTCTAGAGGCTGCAGATTCCTCAGGTGGCCTCTGGGGTGGGTCCCTTTCCAGCTCAAAGACAAGTCCAGTGGCCCTTTCCCTGGGCCCTGCATGGCCAGCCTGACACTAATCAGAATGTGCCCTACCCTTGGGTCACCGCCAGCCCCTCCCAGAGAACAAAGTCAAGAAGCACCAAGCCTGCGCCCAGTGGGTGCTGGGGAGGCCGAGACTCCATGAGCCTCCTCATTTGGGGGTCTGGTGGGCCGGGTGGCGAGCAGACTCTCGGGCGTGTTGGTGGAGAGTTGTTCCACTGCTTTGTCCACTCCAGGTGCGGAGCCTGAAGCCCCATGCTCCCAGGTTCTCACCCAGCACTGCTATTTCGTGGGCAGGCCGCCTAGGACAGGAAGTGGCAGGGGGGCCACACCCTGGAGACAAAGCATATATGTATTTGGCTTCTGCTTCTGCCCCTCCTGGAAGCTGAATTTGGGGTGACATGGCTTAGCTCTTGGGCCCAAAGGGCTTTGGGCAAAAACTGAGCTGCTGGCCAGGTCAGCTCCAGGCCCCCACTGCACAGGGCTTTTTGAACTTGGAGAGAAGCCATCTCAAGGCTATGAGGCAGTTTATACTGTGAATTCTAAAGAAAATAGATTCTTCCTCTCTCTTCTCTTTCCAATGAGTTTGCAACATTTTCCCTCCTTATTCTCCAAGACCTCAGCGCCCCAGCCATGGCCTCTCAGTCATGCTCAGTGGGGCCAGCGTCTTCTCTCAGCCCTGTTGGCGGACGCACTGGTGCGTCGGCCTCGCTGCCTGAGGGCCTCAGTGTGCTGCCTGCTTGCACTGACTGGCTGGCAATGTCGGGCAGGTCTCCGGTCTGCAGGCTCTGATCAGTGGCTGCTATGAAGATGAGTGGGCGTCGCGTGTGGAGGGCTGAGCTCAGGGTCTGGGCTGGACCTGCTTAGGGTGGGTGGTGGACCTGCGGAGCCAGCCCTCAACCCAGCCTTTCCTGCCAGCACCTTCCCTGGCCTCCCCGGAGGCGGGCTCAGATACTCCTCAGCAAAGAGCCTGTGTGCATTCCCCAGAGGAGGGCAGGGAGTCCGCAGGTTAATGGTGCCACCCTGTCCGCAGGGGCCTCGTGTGGCTGGGAATGGGAGCCTTGTCTCCACCACCCTCAAGTGACAACCTCCCACTGGCAGATGCACGTGCTCAGAGGGCCATGCTTCCTGCCGCCCAGGGTGAGGGTCTGGGCTTCTCGGGAGCTCAGCTGGGCACTGGGTGAGATGGGAACCATAACTCACACGTGGTCAGGGGCTGTCTCCCAGGAAAGGCCTGGGAGACAGTCTGGAAAAAGAGACCCACAGGGAGTCCAAGGTGCCCCACGGCTCCAGGAGTACGGTGTCCCCGAAGCAGGAACCACAGGATCAGGGGGACGTTGGGCAGTTTTCCTGTGAGAGCAACACCCCAAGAGGTTCTGGAGGGAAGGCCAAGTGAACAGCAGTAGCTGGACTAGAATCGCGGGTTCTTTTCCCAAGCAGGCAGGCCCTGGGGCCCCGAGTGCCTAAGATGGCTCCGTGACAACCAGTTTCCTCGTGGTTCTGGCATAACTTCTGACACTCAGGCCCCGTGATGGTTGCTTTTCTGATTTTCTTGTGAATGGGCTTCTCAAATCCACCACAGCCTTGCATCCAGCCCCTCCCCTGCCTTGCAAATGGGGGTGAGGATGAGGGTTGCATTCCCTTCTCATGTGGCACGGAGGCTGACGCGGCACGGAGGCTGATGCTGCATGGAGGCTGACGTTGCACAGAGGCGGACGCTGTGATGCGGCATGGAGGCTGATGCTACATGGAGACTGACGCGGCACGGAAGCTGATGCTGCACGGAAGCTGATGCTGCATGGAGGCTGATGCTGCACGGAGGCTGACGCTGCATGGAGAGTGATGTTGCATGGAGGCTGATCTTGCATGGAAGCTGACGCTGCATGGAGGCTGATGTTGCATGGAGGCTGACACAGCACAGAGGCTGATGCTGCATGGAGGCTGATCTTGCATGGAAGCTGACGCTGCATGGAGACTGATGTTGCATGGAGGCAGGCCTTCCTAAAAGGCATGTTGTTGCAAAGGGGCAGCAGGTCTTAGACTTACTCCATGTCTGTTACTGGGAAAATGCAGGCCCTGGGTTCCCGGGGAAAAGGTCTGAAGGCTTAGAGTTGGGCTTAAACAGATGCTAATTGTCCACAAGCTTTCATTAGCTCATGCTCCTGGATACGGTGCCTAGATAAGCTGCCAACAATGAACACAAATAGACGGGCCTTTGCACGTTGTAAAATAAATGCTCAGCAATGTGGCTGAAGGCCTCCAGGTGCAGGGTTCCCCCCATTAACTACTCCTTTGGGCCAAGAAGAAGTGGCACAGGCTCCGACTTAGAAATGCCAGTGGAGTAGTGGTCCTAGGCAGTGAGAAGAGGGTAACCTGGGGAGGCGGGCAGTGCTGCTAGTGACAGTGTTTTCTCAGTCTTGAGAGAGAAGACCTTTTCTGCCCATCACCAGGGAACAGGCGGGCCAGAGGATGGTGCGTGTGCTGACCACAGAGGCTGGTGCGTGTGCTGACCGAGTCCATGCCCAGAGGCTGGTGCGTGTGCTGACCGTGTCCATGCCCAGAGGATGGTGCGTGTGCTGACAGTGTCCAGGCCCAGAGGCTGGTGCGTGTGCTGACCGTGTCCATGCCCAGAGGCTGGTGCGTGTGCTGACCGTGTCCATGCCCAGAGGATGGTGCGTGTGCTGACAGTGTCCAGGCCCAGAGGCTGGTGCGTGTGCTGACCGTGTCCATGCCCAGAGGCTGGTACGTGTGCTGACCGTGTCCAGGCCCAGAGGCTGGTACGTGTGCTGACAGTGTCCAGGCCCAGAGGCTGGTGCGTGTGCTGACCGTGTCCATGCCCAGAGGCTGGTACGTGTGCTGACCGTGTCCATGCCCAGAGGCTGGTACGTGTGCTGACCGTGTCCAGGTCCAGAGGCTGGTGCGTGTGCTGACCGTGTCCATGCCCAGAGGCTGGTACGTGTGCTGACCATGTCCATGCCCAGAGGCTGGTACGTGTGCTGACCGAGTCCAGGCCCAGAGGTGGGTGTGTGCTGGCCGTGGCTAGGCCTTGGGGCACCCACATGTCCTCATGCTGAGGGAAAAGAACTTGTGCTTTGGACCCAGATGGACCTGGGTTGAAATCCAATCTCTGCCCAGTGCTCGCTGAGGGATCTGCAGAATGCAGATGGCGATCTGGTCTCAATTCTGGCCTGTGAATTTTGTGTGCTGAGGAGTGGGCGTGGCCGGGGAGGGGAATGGCCTGTGAACTGTGTGTGCTGAGGAGCAGGCATGGCCGGGGAGGGGAGTGGCCTGTGAACTGTGTGTGCTGAGGAGCGGGTGTGGCCGTGGAGAGGAGCGGCCTGTATCCGAGTGTCTGGTTGGTGCTCGATGAAAGCAGGGTCCCAATGAACCCGTCTTCTTCGCCTGTTTAGGTGTTGGGATGCGAGCACTGCTCCTGGCCTCCGTGTGGTCCAAGGGCTGTGGCCACCCTCCTGGTGCTGTCAGGGAGCGCTGGCCCATGCACACCCTTCCTGTCAGTGCGAGGGGCTGCCTGTCCACAGTGTGTGGGAGCCCAGAGCTGGGGCTCGGTCTGCCTTTATTTCTGGTGGAAACTGTGGCCACCAGTGTGCCAGGTGGCATGCTGGAATCATGTGTCACTTCAACTCCACTTGCGATGCCACTGGCCCTGGGAAATGCCCTGAGGTTCCGCCAGGGGTGCTGGTCACAGACAGGGTATGGACGACAGCTCCTCTGCTCCTTCAATGTGACAGCCACGTTCCCTCAGGAGGCGGCATGCGTGTCAGATACATGTGCAGACATCATGCTCTGCTGCTGCCAGTGATGCCCCTGCACAGGGCTGGCTGTGTCCAGGGCCAGCTTTCCACCTAGCATCTTGGGTCTCGTATTCAGCAGGACTGAGTCAGGGTCAGCAGGACCCTCTGGGAGTTCCCACTCCTCTGCAAGGTTCCACGCTTGCCAGTCCATTGACGGGCCCCACAGGTGGGCAGGGGGTGCTGGTGGCCAGGCAGGGTGAGGGACTCAGGCAGCAGCTGACACAGCAGTGGCCGATCTCTCGAGGTCACTGAGGACATAGTTTGGATCCCACCGCCACTGTGGCAGCCACCATGTTGTTTTGAGGGCTGTCCATAGGCAGGGGCCCAGTGCCAGGAGAAGCCTCGTGGTAGGAAGCTGGCCTCCCTATTTGCCGAAGACGCGTGACCAGGAGCTGCGCTGCACTGCCTGCTCCCTGCGCCCCCCTCCCTGTCCGATGGGCTCAGCACCTCCCTGCAGATGCCAGGACAGGACACAGCATGGTCCCAGGTGCGCTGTAGAGGGAGGCCGGGCCGTGCTGCCGTGAAGGGCCCATGGACTTTGGAGGAGGCAGTGCCCACACACGCCATGGGGCTTGCTCTTGGTCCTCCTGCCACTGTGGGCTCCTGACTTAGCTGCTGGTGTAGGGCGGGCCTAGTCTGCTGATGGGAGGGAAGCCGCGTGGAGGTCACGTGGGAGGTGAGACGGAGGTACGGGGAGTGCCCTGCATTACCCGGTCATCTGTCCTGAGCTGCGTTCTTGGCTGGAGCCTCACAGCTGCTCTCATTTAGTCTCACAACAACCTGTTGGGAGGTGTGTGTCCAGACTGGGTTGCAGGAGCGGATTTTGAGGGAGGGTTTGTGCCAGTGGCTCGTTAAGAAGTGTTAGCAGGGATGTAAAGAAAGACAGCAGGGAACTGAAGGAAGCCAGGAGGGGTGGAGGTCGGGGTCCAGTGGAATAGAGTGGCTGGTCCTGCAGAGGGTACTGGACACAGCCGGGCTCACCACAGAGCCATCCCCATCTGCAACAGGACAGCGGCATGTGAGACCCTCCATGCGTGGTTAGGGCTGCATCTTTCCAGGCACCGTGGGTGCCAAGCGGGTTCAGCAGCCTGCATCCCGGTGTCTGCCCTTGGGAGTGAGCACATAGAAGCCCGTGTGCCCCAGGGTCCTAAAGGGAATTGAGGGCAGGGGCAGAGCATCCATACTACGGTTGGCATTGTGAGGCGTGGAGCTGCTGCGAGGAAGGTGGCCCGCCCAGGGACACTCAGCTCAGCATGGCCAGACAGCCTGGCGCTGTCTGCCTCCTCCTTACCTTGCTCATTGCTCGCTGGGAGAGGAAGGGAGCATGGCCTGCACTCGCCTCAGGGTTGGGGAGAAGAGGGAAGGAGGGCACTTAGAAGGGGAATCTGGTGCTGGGGTGGGGGGGCGCCCACTGCGCTGTGAGCAGGTAGGGCTCTTCCACTGAGCTGGCAGCTCCCCGGTACTTAGGAGGGAGTGCAGGGCACCTTCTTCTCTGTCCACCTCAGCTCTGTGCGCTGCACCCCTGGAAAAGGCTGCAGCCACAACTGTTTATCTCCATGTGGGGAAGAGGCCTCACACATGGTGCTTCCTTGATGAGGGACGGTGGGGCGGGAGCATCGGCCAGCTTCCTGTTGAGTTTTCTGATCAAGTCTCCATCCATGTTCTCTGTGACTGAGTCTGAGGTCTCATGGGAAGACCCTTCGGAGTGGCCAGGGCTCCTGCCTGCTCCCCGGAAGTGCCCACAGCGAAGCCAGGGCTCTGCGCTGCTTTCTGGGGGACATGAAGGGGACTGCTCACTTGCCCAGGTGCACCCCGTCTTCAGACTCTGCACATCCAGAGCAGGGCTCTGGGTCCTGAAGGCCGAGGGGAGACACAGGCTCCAAAGCATCCCAGGTCCCCATTCTTGTGGGTTTAGGGTTCCTGGGGCTGCGGCTCAGGGGCCCACATGTTAAGCTCCCCAGGAAGCTCCCAGGTTGTTGGGGAAGGTTATCCGGAAGATGTGAGCACCTTTGGAACTGTGAGCTACACCCCCGCAAGTGGAGGCTGCCCTGCCCTGCCCCAGCCGCCCCTGTGCCCGGCGGGGGGCTGGCTCCAGGTTATACCAGGAGGCTCCCACAGGTGTGCGAGAACATCCAAGCAGCAGCCTCCAGAAGCAGTGCTGCAGGGCGTCGGTGCTGCAGGGCATCTGTGCTGTAGGGCGTCTGTGCTACAGGGCATCTGTGCTGCAGGGTGTCAGTGCATGCTGGTGCCTTACCCTCCCCCACGCGTATATGCTCCCGGGGCACCGCAGTCAGTGTAGACACGTGAGACCTCTTCACCCCAGGCAGCCCATTCCATCTTGAATGGTGTGGAAGTCAGAAGGTCCTCCCTTACGCTGATCTGATTAGCTGAGCTCAGTACTGGAGACCTTTGTCCTGGATCTGCTTTCAAAGTTGGCAAGAGGAAGCCCAGCCTCCCGCACAGGATGCTTCTTGTGTGTCTGTGGAGGCCGACACTGAGTGGCCTCAGCTCCAGCCACGCTCCCTGCCACTGTGGCACGTTCCACTCCATGGCCGATTCTGGTCAGGTGTCCTCCATGGAGCAGGGTGCCCAGTAGCCAACCTCCCAGAGCAGACCTGTAGCTCCTCCCTCTTCAAGGGTCTTTGCTCCCAAGTCTCATCTCCTCTTTGCCCTCTGCTCCTGGGGACCGAGGGTGGGCCTCTGTCGTCAGCCCTGTGAAGCCACCACTCTTTTCTGGGTCAGTCCAGTCCTGGTGTCTGAGGTGTTAGGACCTCCTCCAGGTTCAGCGTCATGTGCGGATTTGATGGGAGTGCGTCGGGTGCCCCCCTCCCCCCGTACACACTAAGAGGTGCTGAGAGGTTGCGGGGGGGGGGAGGGGGAACTGGGTGACAGGTGCCCCCACGAGCACACGAGGAGGTGCTGAGAGGTTGGGGGACACAGGAGCTGGGTGACATGTGCCCCCACGTGCACACGAGGAGGTGCTGAGAGGTTGGGGGACACGGGAGCCAGGTGACAGGTGCCCCCACGTGCACACGAGGAGGTGCTGAGGCATTGGGGGGACATGGGAGCTGGCGTGTGCTACAGTGTTATCAGAGCTCTGTGTGTCCCTGTGCTCCCAGAACCCCGGGGCGCCGGGATTCTGAGGATGCTCCTGAAAGTCGGGGCGCTGAGAGGAGAGGCTCTGGCTGGGTGGCTGTGACTCCGCCTGGAGGGGCCCTTCTTCTCCACCTTCTCAGCATCTGAGTCCCTGCAGGATCTGTGCAGGGTCCTGCTCTCCTGAATTTGTAGAATGGGCAGAAGGTGTCTTCAGGAGGTCCCAGGCCAGTCCACATGCCCATCCCCGCTTGTCCTCATGGGGATGGGCTGTCCGTGGGCTGGGCTATCTGTGGGCTGGCACTCTGTCCGTGGGCTGGGCTGTCCGTGGGTTGGGCTGTCCATGGGCTAGGCTGTCTGTGGGATGGCACTCTGTCTGTGGGCCAGGCTGTCCATGGGCTGGGCTGTCTGTGGGATGGCACTCTGTCTGTGGGCCAGGCTGTCCATGGGCTGGGCTGTCCATGGGCTGGACTGTCCGTGGGATGGCACTCTGTCCATGGGCTGGGCTGTCCGTGGGCTAGGCTGTCTGTGGCTGGCACTCTGTCCATTGGCTGGGCTGCCCGTGGCTGGCACTCTGTCCGTGGGCTGGGCTGTCCATAGGCCGGGCTGTCCGTGGGCTGGGCTGTCCGTGGGCTGGGCTGTCCGTGGGCTGGCACTCTTGTCTGTGGGCTGGGCTGTCCGTGGGCTGGGCTGTCCGTAGGCCTGCACTCTGTGGGCTGGGCTGTCCGTGGGCTGGGCTGTCCGTAGGCCTGCACTCTGTGGGCTGGGCTGTCCGTGGGCACTCTGTCCATGGGCTGGGCTGTCCGTGGGCTGAGCTATCTCTGAGCTGGGCTGTCCGTGGGCTGGGCTATCTCTGAGCTGGGCTGTCCGTGGGCAGGGCTATCTCTGAGCTGGGCTGTCCGTGGGCTGGTACTGTGTGTGGGCTGGCACTCTGTCCGTGGGCTGGGTTGCCCGTGGGCTGGGCTATCTCTGAGCTGGGCTGTCCATGGGCTGGGCTGTCTGTGGGCTGGGCTATCTCTGAGCTGGGCTGTCCATGGGCTGGGCTGTCTGTGGGCTGGGCTATCTCTGAGCTGGGCTGTCCATGGGCTGGCGCTGTCCGTGGGCACTCTGTCCGTGGGCTGGGTTGTCCATGGGCTGGGCTATCTCTGAGCTGGGCTGTCCGTGGGCTGGTGCTGTGTGTGGGCTGGGCTATCTCTGAGCTGGGCTGTCCGTGGGCTGGTGCTGTGTGTGGGCTGGGCTATCTCTGAGCTGGGCTGTCCGTGGGCTGGTGCTGTGTGTGGGCTGGGCTATCTCTGAGCTGGGCTGTCCGTGGGCTGGTGCTGTGTGTGGGCTGGGCTATCTCTGAGCTGGGCTGTCTGTGGGCTGGGCTATCTCTGAGCTGGGCTGTCCGTGGGCTGGGCTATCTCTGAGCTGGGCTGTCCGTGGGCTGGTGCTGTGTGTGGGTTGGCACTCTGTCCGTGGGCTGGGTGGTCCGTGGGCTGGGCTATCTGTGAGCTGGGCTCTCCATGGGCTGGCGCTGTCCGTGGGCACTCTGTCCATGGGCTGGGCTGTCTGTGGGCTGGGCTATCTCTGAGCTGGGCTGTCCGTGGGCTGGGCTATCTCTGAGCTGGGCTGTCCGTGGGCTGGCACTGTCCGTGGGCTGGCACTCTGTCCGTGGGCTGGGTTGTCCGTGGGCTGGGCTATCTCTGAGCTGGGCTGTCCGTGGGCTGGGCTGTCTGTGGGCTGGGTTAGCTCTGAGCTGGGCTGTCCATGGGCTGGTGCTGTGTGTGGGCTGGGCTATCTCTGAGCTGGGCTGTCCGTAGGCTGGGCTATCTCTGAGCTGGGCTGTCCGTGGGCTGGTGCTGTGTGTGGGTTGGCACTCTGTCCGTGGGCTGGGTTGTCCGTGGGCTGGGCTATCTGTGAGCTGGGCTCTCCATGGGCTGGCGCTGTCCGTGGGCACTCTGTCCATGGGCTCGGCTGTCCGTGGGCTGGGCTATCTCTGAGCTGGGCTGTCCGTGGGCTGGTGCTGTGTGTGGGCTGGCACTCTGTCCGTGGGCTGGGTTGTCCGTGGGCTGGGCTATCTCTGAACTGGGCTGTCAGTGGGCTGGGCTGTCTGTGGGCTGGGCTATCTCTGAGCTGGGCTGTCCGTGGGCTGGTGCTGTGTGTGGGTTGGCACTCTGTCCGTGGGCTGGGTTGTCCGTGGGCTGGGCTATCTGTGAGCTGGGCTGTCCATGGGCTGGCGCTGTCCGTGGGCTGGCACTCTGTCTGTGGCTGGAGAAGAGTCTGTGTCTCCACCTGATAACCTGGGAGAGCCTGACCGACCCTCTGTTTTATGCCATGATTCCATCTGTGAGGATGTGGCTGTGAGAGCTGGCTGGGGCCCCAGGCCCGGTCTCCACGTGCTGCTGCCAGCCAGCAAATGCATCCTTGCTGATGTAAGCGAGGTCTGAGCGCCCATGCGGCCATGCTGAAGCCTGGGCTGCACGCGCGGGGTCACCTGTGTGCTTACCTGCTGAGAGGACTCAGATCTCGGACTGGATACACCGATAAGTCAGAAGTGACAGATGTCACCTGGCGTGTGTTTCATGACCCTATTTTAATAAAGACAGCTGTCTGCTATGTGTGCTTGCAGATGTGACCAGATACTTCTGGATGGGAACACTTAAAATGGCCTCGAGGGGGTGAATTTGGAGGGACAATGGGGCATTTTTACTACTTTAGCACATTAAAAAAAATGGGATAGGATTATGAGCTGATTCTTATTTTTCTGTATTTTTTCAACTAAAAAGAGTAACAGTTACATTGCAAAAATACTAAATAAATAAATAAATAAATAAATAAATAAATAGGACTAGGATCTGATAGCTCTCTGCCAGGGCTGGAGGCCTGGTGCTGTACTGGGCACTAAGCAAGTCTGTGGCCATGCAGATGGGAGGACTTCCCAGCACAGGCTTGCAAAATGTCAGTTCACCCTGCTTTTTCCCAAAAGGAGCTCAAAAATATCTGAGAGACAATATAAGTGACAGGGTCCTCTCTGTTCTGCCTACCAAACTTCATTCACGCATTTAACATTTATTGAACACCTACTATGTGCTGGTTATGTTGTAAGTTTCTAGAACATACTGTGACCAAAACAGACATGACCAAAACTGACCTCATGGAGACCTCCGCCTGGTGGAGGAGCTAGACAGTAAGAAATAAATATCGATAACTCTTCAAGCACAGGAATGGCGAGTGCTATGGAGTAGAACTGAGTGCAGAGAGAGAGCGGGGGTGCGGGGCACTGCCCAGGACAGAAAGAGCCCATTCTATGGGTCCTGAGCACCATCTTCCCAGGTGCACTCAGCACAGCTGGACCATGGCCACAAACCCCCTCCAGACTTCCCACCCTCTCACCTGGAGCGGACCGAGGAAACACTTCCCCCCAACCCCAGCGCCCCTCCAGAGAGGACTTTGCAGGCATGCTCCTGGGTAGAGGTGCCCGGCCTGGGCTCTGGGATGCTTGCAGGACGGCTGGCACACGAGGGCTCTGGGGCAGCTGGAACTCAGACATCTGCATTCAGATGTCGCGTAGCCGCGGCCGTCAGCTGACCCCAGGAGACAGCATGTGAGGAAAAACTGCGAGAACAATGTTATCACCCGGCCTCGACAGTCACCCTGATGCTGCAGCTTCTGGCTGCTTCTGTTCATGTTGGCTTTCCTTTCTCTCTGCAGGCCGTGGAGACCAACCTGGCTTCCAAGGACAGCCACTGGGTCTTCGTCAATGAGGTAGGAGCCCAGAAACGGGAGGGCGTGCTTCACGGAGCCTCCCGCCCTTTGGGAAAGTTGGGGGTGAGCTTTTCACGTCCAATTCTGACTTGGGGTGCTGCAGTGGATTCCGGGGCTCCACTGTGCCAGCACAGGAGGTCAGAGAACTGCACTGGACCTGCCAGGATGCTCTCTGGAGCAGGTGGGAGCCAGGGAGAGAGTCTGCACTTGAGTCCACAAAGAAGCCGAGGGTCTCAGGGACGTTGTGTCAGGTGTCCCGTGTGCGGGTGAGGGAGGCTGGGGAGACTAGGGAAGGTTAGAAAATGGGTGCAGAGGAGGGGGACAAAAGAATGAGAAGGGACAGAGGCTGCGTTTCCTGCAGGAAATTGCAGGTGTGTGTGTTATCTGACTCTGTGTGAGCATACTAGTAGATGTATGTAGGAATGTGTGTGCGAGTGTGTATGGATACATGAGTATGCATAAGTATGTTTGTGAGTGCATGTGAGTGTACAGGTGTGGGAGTGTGCCCATTCCCAATCATCTGGTGGGGCAGATGATTTTAACATTGAAAGGCGGTGAATGGGAAGTCTCTCCCGCTGACTGGCTGTCCCACTGGTTTGGCCCTGGAAGGCTTGGCAACAGGTTTCTCTGTGGCTTGGCCACCTCTTCAGTAATCATGCCCCGGCCTCCTCCAGGCTGCAGGAACTGCAAAGGAGAGGCTGCCCACCCCCTGAAGGATTGCATCCTCCTCCTCTTCCTCCTCCTCCTCCATCACCACATGCCCAGCTCTCCTGAAGGATCCCTCCTCCTCCTCCTCCTCCATCACCACATGCCCAGCTCTCCTGAAGGATCCCTTCTCCTCCTCCTCCTCCTCCTCCTCCATTACCACATGCCCAGCTCTCCTGAAGGATCCCTTCCTCCTCCTCCTGCTCCTCCTCCTCTTCCTCCTCCATCAGCTCATGCCCAGTTCTCCTGAAGGATCCCTCCTCCTCCTCCTCCTCCTCCTCCATGACCACATGCCCAGCTCTCCTGAAGGATCCCTTCTCCTCCTCCATGACCACATGCCCAGCTCTCCTGAAGGATCCCCTCCTCCTCCTCCTGCTCCTCCTCCTCTTCCTCCTCCATCAGCTCCACATGCCCAGCTCTCCTGAAGGATCCCCTCCTCCTCCTCCTGCTCCTCCTCCTCTTCCTCCTCCTCTATCACCACATGCCCAGCTCTCCTGAAGGACCCCCCTCCTCTTCCTCCTCCATCACCACATGCCCAGCTCTCCTGAAGGATCCCTCCTCCTCCTCCATGAGCCTGTAGCCAGTTCCGGTCCTCAGAGAGCTCGGATCTGGGCCTCATCCCAACGGCTTTGGGCTTCTCCCAAGACCCCCAGCAGGCCCCCTCGCCCTGCTGGCCCGCTGCCCAGGCCCTGCCCTCCTGCCCCTCTGTGATTGACCCGCTGGTGTACTTTCCTGAGATAGCCGCTCAGGCACAGGCTGCCCTTGGCTTCCTTCACGCGGTGGCTCAGTCTGTCCCCCTCACTGGTGCCTGCTGGGCTGCCTGTGAGGGGCCCATATGGAGAAGAGTCACTGGATTCAGACCGAGGCTGGGAGGCTGTCAGTCTCATCGATCGTTTCCCCAGGCCTCTGTGGGGCCCTGACAAACATGTCCTTTTGGGTATAAACTATATTTTCATTGATGATGTTACATATTAGCTTGGAGGGTGGGGGCAGAGCAAATTGCTTTGTGGCACTTCCCAGCTGGCCTCCTAGAGGAGACAGAGGCAGTATGTACGCACCGTCTCAGGGACTGCGGGACCCCTTGTCACTAGTCAGAAGGTGCCAGGGCAGGACCGTCGGATTGGCCGGATGCGCTAGGTGGGGGCTGGTTGTCAGCTGGAGATCAGCTGGGTGGACCGTTGCCTCTCCCTGTGGGTGGCCTCCCTCGGCCCTGGGTTCACAGCTGGGGTCTGGACACAGTGGGACAGCCTTCTGGGAGTCTCTGCATCCAGGCAGGAGACACGCGTGGAACTTGCTAGAGGAAATTCTATGTATGGAAGATGTGTGTACCTTCCAGCTTCTTCTGGAACCAGCCAGGACGCAGCCTGGAAGCGCTGTTTGCTTGTGGGCACCTCACATTGTTAATCTACTTCTTCCAACATGGAGCCAGTTATGCTTTGATGGAAATGGTGTGAAATGCTCGATAAGCAACGAAGAAGCACGCGCAGAGCCGTGTGCTCAGAGCTGCTCAGCACGTGAGGCTCTGAGCTGTGATCTGTGGCTCCACTAGGTGGCATGGGGGTGGGGGTGGAGCGGAGCAGGAGGCAGAGCTGACCGGCCCTCCGCATCCTGTCTTTCCCAGCGCACATTGGTGACCCCAGACCCCTGTCCACTCCAGACCCTGACTCTGCGCCTCAGACCCTGAGACCCAGAGGCCTTCCTGACTCACCTGCTAGGGGGCGCCACCCCCCCCCCCCCCCCCCCCCCGGTCCACCCTAATCTGGTTCTCACAGGGTGCTCTGACCTCAGGGCCAGGCCCATCCTCCAGGCCACCGCCCTCGCCCTGGACAAAAGCCTTCACCATGCCCAGCCTCGAGCTCCAGGCTAGCCTGGCCACACCTGGCACATGTGTTTACTTCTCAGCCTCCCGCCCAGTTGCTCCGGGCACATCCCTGCAGGGCAGGCAGCTTGCTGCTCCCTCGGCTTACATTCCTCTCCAGCTCTGGGCCGGCCAGGACTTTCCTACAGGACTGAGCCTTCCTGTCTGCTTGTCAAGGACGTCGCTTTCCTGCGAGGCTGCGGCCCTCACCCCTGCCCAGAGGTCCTCCTGCCCGTCCCCACAGGCGTGGCCCCTCCTGGCTCAGCTCTGATGTGATGCATGTGCCTCACCCTCCGAAAGCTGTGAGTGGGCTGGACTGCCTTCCTCAGATGCTGAGGGGCCCAGCACCGGGCTTAGCCGCAGAGGAGGCGCTGGGCAAGCCCCTGCTCAGCGTCCCCCTGTGGTCTCCTCCCCTGACACTGCTGGCCTATTGCCACCTGGAGGCCAAGGCCTGGATAGCATCCCAGCCCATGGACTCAGCTTTGGCCTGCGGCATGAGCACAGCCTCGGCACCCTGTTCCATGGCACCCCCTTTCCCTGTACCTGCACTGGGAGTACCATGGGTACACGCTGCGCTCCCTTCCGCCCGCCCACCAGGCCATGCAGGTGGCAGAGCAGCCAGGGAGGCGGTGGGCTTCCTCCTGCAGCCTCCAGATTGTGTTGGGGACTCATGTTCTGCTCATTTGTAGATGTTTTGTGGGAAAAGGATTCTGTGACCAAAGAGGGTGGATCACGTGACCGCAGGAAGCAGGTCTCTGCAGGCGTCTCTGGCCCCTCATGCGGGCGCTGCTTTCCTGGCTGGGCGGTGCCCACTGCCCGTGCACACACGGCTCCCAGCACGTCCCTGCCTGCCTCTGTCACACTCCCTCTGCGCTGGAGCAGCTTGTTGGCAGGTGTGGAGGTCAGGGCCCATAGCATGGAGTCCAGGCTCCTTCCAGTGACACAGGCTGCTCACGGCTGACTGCAGAGCCCTCTCTGAACAGGAGGGATGGGAGGTGAATGCAGAACCAGACAGCCGCAGACTCTCTGCTTGGGTCACAGAGAAAGAGAGGAAGGGAAAGATTTGATTTTTTTCTTCTTTTCAATTTGGAGATTCCAATTCTGTTTGTTTTTTCTTCTTTTCAATTTGGAGATTCCCTGTTCCTTTACCATCTGCAAATTTAATTTAGTAACACTCAAGAGCAATGGTTTCTCCTAACCAATTCGCTTTCCTCCCAGTGGCTGACGAGGCCTGAGGACGCCCGCCTTACCTCACCCACCTCTGCACCCCAACTGAACTCAGAGGAAAGGACTGGGGTTGCCATTTATCAGACGTGATGGAGCCAGGCACTTTTTTTGAGCACCACTTTTCTTATCTATATTTTATTTAGAAAATAACAGCTTTATTCAAGTTTAATTCTCGTACAGTAAATGCACATATTTAAGTGTACAATTTATGTTTGACACACGTGTGTACCCATGATGCCACAGCCATGGTGAAGGCAGTGAACAGGAGACACCAGTATCCTCCCTGCCCACCTTCCCCCACACCCCTGCAGTCTATTTCTCAAAATACAGGTTATTTTTATTTCCTAGAGTTTTATGTCAATGGAATCATACAGTGTACCCTTTATCTATTTTGCTATGCTATTTCCCTTCAGATGGTTATTTTGAGATTCATGCATATTGCAATGTATAGCAATAGTTCTTTTCTTTTTATTGATGAATAGTATTCAAATGTATGGATACACCACAATTTGAATATCCATTTACCAATGATGGGCAAGTGGGTTGGTCCAGATTTTTTTAAAATATATTTTTATTGCTTTCAGAGAGAAAGGGAGAGGGAGAGAGAGAAGGACACCAATGATGAGAGAGAATCATTGATTGGCTGCCTCCTGCACTCCCCCACACTGGGGATCGAGCCCACAACCTAGGCATGTGCCCTTGACCGGAATTGAACCTGGGACCCTTCAGTCCACAGGCTGACGCTCTATCCACAGAGTCAAACTGGCTAGGGCTGGTCTAGATTTTTGATGATTACAAAAAAGGCTGCTATGAACATTCCTGTGAAAGTCTTTTTATGGATACCTGCTTTCATTTTTGGGTACATATTTATGCGTGGACTTGCTGGATCAGATGGTAGATATGTTTGACTTTTTAAGAAAGTCTCAAGTTCTCTGAGAAGTCCTGTTGCTCTGGCCTTCTCCCGTCCTGGGGTGATGGCTTGGTATCAGCCACTAGAGTGGTGTGTCTGGCGCTGCATGTGCTTGCGACTTCATTTCCCGAGTGATGCCAAGCCTCTGCCTGTGCTCAGTTGCCTTCTGTATTTGCATCTTCCTTCAGGGGGAGCTGAGATCATGGATTTACGCTATAAACTTCACTTAGGTGATTTAATGGCATCCCCCAAATTTTGTTATGTTGTGTATTCATTGTTATCAGTTCAGAGCACTTTCTGTGTTAGTTTTGATTTCTTCTGACCCATGGGCTGCTGTGAGGTGTGTTATTTAGTTTCTACATATTTGGGGCTTTTCTCTTATTGATTTGCAATTTAGCTCCATTGTAGTCAGAGAATAGTTTCTACCCTTTGGACCCTTTCACATCTACTGAGACTCATTTGCAGTCCAATATATGGCCGCTCTGGACCATGCTTCCCATGCATTGGAAGGGTCTGTGCTTGCCCTGTGAGTGCCAGGCAGGCAATGTAGTTGATGGTGTTGTGTGTGTCTTCCGCACCCTTGATGGTTTTCGTCTACTCGTTCTCTCAGTTATTGAGAGAGAGGCACCAAAATACTCAACTTTAGTGTGACTTCCTAGTTCTCCTTGCAGTTTTACCAGTTGCTGTTTAATATATTTTTAGGCTTTGTTCTAAGAGGCATAAATGTTTAGGATTTTATGTCCCATTGATTAATCGGTCTGTTATCAGTATGAAGCGACTTTTTGCTCTGAAACGCACTTTATCTGATATTACTGCAGCTCTTAAAGATTTGATTAGCACCTTTAACTGATTTGTTTCTTTATGTTTAAAGTATGTTTCTGTTTAAAAAATATATCTTTATTGATGTCAGAGAGGAAGGGAGAGGGAGAGAAAGATAGAAACATCAATGATGAGAGAGAAACATTGATTGGCTGCCTTCTGCCCACCCTACACTGGGGATCGAGCCCACTACCCGGCCATGTGTCCTGACCAGGAATCAAACTGTGACCTCCTGGTTCATAGGTCGACGCTCAACCACTGAGCCACGCTGGCCGGGCTGAAGTAGGCTTCTTGATGGCCTTTCATACTTGGGTCTAGGTATGTTGTCCTTTCTAACAATCTGCTTTTAGTTGAAGTTCTTAGATACTTTTCGCTCAGTGGGAATACCGATATTGCTGATGCAGGTGGGGTCCTGGAAGCCACGCGAAGGAACCGTTTCAAATAGGAGGAGGGATCCAGGCTACTGCAGGGGATGTGATCACCTGGGGCTGTGGGAGGGGAGGGTTGGGGGACTGAGTCCCTGGGCCCTTCAATCTGTGCTCTTCCACTTGCAGGCACGAGGCGGCTCAGAGATGCGATGGCTCTTCAGTGTCACTTAATCAGGGCAGAGGCAGGATTTGAACTTAGGTATGAGTGACTCCAAATGCAAGAAACAGCCTATGCCACACTGCCCCCTTACCTGTGCCCCCTTACCTGGGCACACCCTGGGTGCTAAATGCCTTATTCCCAGCAATGTTTGAAATTTGTCATAATTTGGAAGCAGTAATAAGTTGCTGTGGAAAGTTTTATTAGAAAACATTTATTTTTCATTATTATATTTACTAGTTGCACAGTGCATGAAATTCGTGCACATTAAAAAGGAATTAATTAGAGGAAATATTTTAATATCGCTATTCACCCTTTCTGTACAATAGAAGTGTCAGAGATGAAAGAAAATTAGTAAAATGTATATTAAAATAATATATAAATTTATTAATAAATAAACAATCACAACATGATATAACAACAACAAAAACATGATATAAAAACAACAAAAACATGATGTAAAAACAACACTGATACAAACAATGACTGATAAATTGATTAAACTTATTCTAATATCTCCCTGTATACCACATTAAGAGTGAAAACACTTTCAGAGTGCTTGACTAATTTCCCTTGTGATAAAGTATTTACAGCTTTAACTTTAATGTCACACGCTCTTCAAACTCGTGAGAAAGCAACATATAACTGACCATGTGTGAAAATGGGTTCAGGTAGGAATATTACTACTCTGTCTAGAGTTTGTCCTTGTGATTTATTAATAGTCATTGCAAATGCTGGCATCATGGGAAACTGTCTTCAAATTAATTTAAATGGGAGGCCAGTGTCAGATGGGGACAATCAATTCTTGGAATCAGAACAACCTCTCCCTCTGCAGATCCTGTTAATACTTCAGCTTCAATAATGTTAGGTTGCAATATTTTGATAATAAATCTAGTACCATTACAAAGACCCCATTTACTATTAAGATTTCTCAGTAGCATGATGATTGCACCCACTTTCAATTTTAATTTATGACACGGCATTCCCGAAGGAGTAATGTTATTAAGAAATTCAATGGGAAATTTTCCTTTTCAGCATCATCCATTGAATCAATGGAATCATCACTCAAATATGTGTGAAAATCTCCATCGAGTATATCCAAAATTTCTTCATTTAATTTATGAATGTGCTCATTTTTAGGATAAAGAATCGCACGTTTAGATATATTTTTAATATTATCTATAGATATAGTATTTCCAAAGGTAGCTTCACTAATAAATCTGTTACAAATCATTTCACAGGGGAGTTCAATAATATCCATTCCTAAATGAAAACTGCTATCGGGTTTGCCATCTCCAAGTTTTACTAACCATTCACTATAGGCAGAATCCTCTGATCTCATATTTGTTTTAAGAGACAACTGTCTGAGACATCCCCAAACATCACAGTACTTTAAACTCGTTTGTACTATGGCTTATCGCATAGCATGAGGCACAGTACTGAGACATTGTCGAAAATCCCCTCTGATAAGGAGGACTTTCCCACCAAATGCAACATTCAAATTCGTAATTTCTCTTAGTAATCTGTCTATGGTGTTTATAGCATGACTGGATGCCATGGTGCATTCATCATAATAAGAAGTTGGGCCTTTTTAATGGTTTTAGCAACTTAACTCTTTATATCGAGTCTAGAAATTGAAGTTTCATTTAATGGAATTGATAATTTATATTGGGAATGAAAGGTTCTTCCACCGAGAAGTAAATCTGCAGCAATTCCTGTAGACGCTATGGGTAAAACAGTAACACCATGACATCTAATATAATGTATTAAAACGTTATAAAGATATGTTTTTCCACTATCACCTGGGCCATCCAAGAAAAAGCATTTGGGTTGTACAGTTTGATCTTCGATGGCTGAAGTTATAGTCTGAAAGGCTGCCAACTGTTCATCATTCAGAGAATTTATCAAAACCTCTGCCTATTGTGGCTCGTACGATTCATTACATGTATCTGTATCCGTTAATAAAGGATAGTCTGGAAGTTTGAAATGTGAACATTTCATTCCATGCAATATGAATACCTCTTGAAATTTGTTAAGGGCATGCATTGTTTCCATGTCTCCATCCCAGTCTCTCCCAGTCTCTGTCTCTCTGTTTTTCTCAGCAGTCCTCCAGACCTCCCTGCCTCCCTCTCTTCCTCTTCCTCTTTCCCAGCTGGGAGGGGGCGGGGCCAGTGGGGGAAGCTCCACCCTCTGCCTACCCTGGGGCCTCATTCTGAGAGAGGCTCCAAAAGGAAGCTGGGAGGGAGGGAAAGAAAGGGAGAAAAGGCTGTGAGCTGGTGGGCGCTGTGTGTGTCTGTGCGTGTGTGGTTGTGAGTGAGTGTGAGTGCCGGCTCCACCTCTCCCGACCCCATCCTCGCTGCCACAAGTCCCCACCCACCAGAGCCTGCTGTGTGCATAGCCTGGGCATTAGGTCGAGCCTTCGGTCGTTGTGGATGTTACAGACCCTGGCTCTTTATATATATAGATTCCACCAAAACCGGTTTGGCTCGGTGGATAGAGCATCAGCCTGCGGACTGAAGGGTCCCAGGTTCGATTCCGGTCAAGGGCACGAAACTTGGTTGCAGGCACATCCCCAGTAGGAGGTGTGCAAGGGGCAGCTGATTGATGTTTCTCTCTCATCGATGTTTCTAACTCTCTATCCCTCTTCCTTCCTCTCTGTAAAAAATCAATAAAATATATTTAAAAAAAATATATATAGATTCCCTTTATTCCCTTTATGTTATTTTACCTTATTTTAAAAACTCCTATGGGAAAGGTGAAAGGATGCACAAAAGGCCAGGAAGAAGCTAGTACCTGTCGTATGATCGTGTCTGCAAGGAACAAGGCCGGTTCCCTAGAAGCGAGTCTGAAACGGACGTTACAGCTTTCAATGTAGGGGCAGCTGCCACGCAGGGTCCTTGGGCCTCTGCAGGCCCGGAGGCCCCGGGCTGCCTCAGGCCGCTTTGGGAGGGCTGAGGGCTGGTTGGCTCCAGGCTGCCACTCCTGTGACTTGGCCAATTGTCTGGCTTCCTTCTGTGAAGCCAGTTTCCTCCTCTGTTCGCAGGGCTGCTCGGGGAGCTGAGGAGGTGCGATGAGATGACTGGTTTACAGCAAGCACTCTGTTGTTCTTTTTAAAACCCTTCATTGTTGAAGATATTACAGACATCCCCTCTGCCCCCCTGGGCCCCTTCCAGCCACCCCACCGCCCCAGGCCTTCAGCACACCGGTCCATGTCCAGGGGTCATGCATGTGTGCATACAAGTTCTTTGGTTGCTATGGCCACCCACCTTCCCCTTGTGGGTCAGTCTGCGCCATGTGGGGGCACTCTTAAAGGACAGCTTGTCTTCCCAACATAGTGAGGTCTTGTGGGCATGCAGTGCAGAGCATCCTCCTGAGGAGCGGGTGGGCTGGTCTGACTTCTGCCAAGGCCTTTCCTTCCTCCTCTTGCGGAGAGCCGAGGCCCTGGCTCTTCCGGGGCCCAGCCTCTGCCTCCAGGTCCTGTCTCCACACCAGGCCTGCTGACTGGTCTCCTGGGGACCAAACAGAGCCCTGCGGCCCAGCGCCTCCCAGGAGAAGCCGAGAGGCGCTTCTCACCCATGGGGCCATGGCGTCCTGGTGAGAAACATGCACAGCCCACCTGCCATGGGCAAGGCTGCAGGAGCTAATCAAGTCCCACGTCCTGGGAGGGAGGAGCTGGGAAGGTCTGCTTGCCGTGGGCACTGTCAGGAGTGAGTCAGGGTTTCCGCTGCTGTTGGTGTGTGGAATTGTGAGGGGACGCTCCAAGGGAGTGCTGGCGGAGTCTTAACAACCACTCGTCACAACATGCATCTCATGTGCCTGAAAGGAAAGGTGCCTGCCCATTAGCTTCCTGCCCATCACGCTTCCTGCCCATCACGCTTCCTGCCCTTCGGCTTCCTGCCCATCACGCTTCCTGCCCATCGGCTTCCTGCCCATCACGCTTCCTGCCCATCACGCTTCCTGCCCATCGGCTTCCTGCCCATCACGCTTCCTGCCCATCACGCTTCCTGTCCATCACGCTTCCTGCCCTTCGGCTTCCTGCCCATCACGCTTCCTGCCCATCACGCTTCCTGCCCATCGGCTTCCTGCCCATCACGCTTCCTGCCCATCACGCTTTCTGTCCATCACGCTTCCTGCCTTTCGTCTTCCTGCCCATCACGCTTCCTGCCTTTCGGCTTCCTGCCCATCGCTCTTCCTGCCTTTCGGCTTCCTGCCCATCACGCTTCCTGCCCATCACGCTTCCTGCTCATCGGCTTCCTGCTCATCACGCTTCCTGCCCATCGGCTTCCTGCTCATCACGCTTCCTGTCCATCACACTTCCTGCCCTTCGGCTTCCTGCCCATTACGCTTCCTGCCCATCACGCTTACTGCCCATCACGCTTCCTGCCCATCACGCTTCCTGTCCATCACGCTTCCTGCCTTTCGGCTTCCTGCCCATCACACTTCCTGCCCATCGTGATTCCTGCCCATCATGCTTCCTGCCCATCCCACTTCCTGCCTTTCGGCTTCCTGCCCATTGGCTTCCTGCCCATCACGCTTCCTGCCCATCATGCTTCCTGCCCATCACGCTTCCTGCCCTTCTGCTTCCTGCCCATCACGCTTCCTGCCCATCACGCTTCCTGCCCTTCGGCTTCCTGCCCATCACGCTTCCTGCCCATCACGCTTCCTGCCCATCGGCTTCCTGCCCGTCATGCCCATCTGCTCCCTGACCGTCGTGCTTCTTGCCACCTGATTCTGATGGACTCGGATGACTCACGGCTCCTGTCAGAAAGACTCCACTCCCTGCCTTCCACCCTGTTATTACCCCTTCTTGCTGGGCAGGAGAATCGTCATGTTGCATGGAGAGGCAGAAGCAAATGTGTGTGCACACACACATGCACACATGCGTACACACATGTACACAGACACATGCACACACATGTGCACACACACTTCTGCTGCCTTCTCGCGCAGCATGGGCAGGCTTGGCAGGGCCCTGCTGGGGCTCCCAAAGAGGCTGCTTTAAGGCTGGGATGTGGGAGACAGTTCCGGCCACCAGAGTCCCTGGTGAAGTGTCGTAAACGGCTTCTACGGGCTCATCAGGCTTATTGGACGTGCGCTCCGCTCTGGTTCTTTCCCCGTCTCAAACTGGAGCACATCGTGCCCTGCCAGCCTCTAAGAGTGGTTGGAAATCCCAGATGAATGCCGTGCAGTTTCAGGAAGGAGGGTGAGGCGCCCTGGAGCTGTCAGTGGTCAGAGCTGGGTACGGTGTGCACCTTTCAAGCAGGCGCCCCTGAGTGCCGAGGGCTGAGGAGCCCCGGGCTCTCACCTCCTGCCTGGCATGCCCCGCCGGGTGCAGGGGGCTCCTGGCCCAAGTCACTGAGGAGCCCACCTTGTGAGGCCAGTGAATCCCTCCCACCTCAGAGTGCTGGGCACTGCAGGAACAGCAGCCGCGGGCTGCCCGGGAGGCACAGAAACAGGTCGCCGAGTGTTCAGCGTGTGCCCGGCCTGCTCACACGCTTCACAGACGTCGGTGCACACAGACGGGATCCGGTGAGCTCCTATCTCGTGGGGTCAGGACACCCAATCCTGGCTGGGACAGGTGGCTCCCTCCATGCCAATCCCCCCAACACCCGCACCCCCCCCCACCCGGGTCCTGCGAAGGCTCCTGGGCTTAATCTTCGTCAAGGTCAGTCCTGGAAGGGCCTCTAGACTCAGGAAGCTCCAGCTGGGCCCGCCTTCCCTCAAGGCCCAGCCAGGCCTCTCTGCATCTCCCCAGACGACAGTGGGGTGGCCCACAGCGCTTTCCGCCCCTCCACCTGCACTGGTGCCTTCGCTCTCTAAGCCTCAGAAGCTCTCACCAGCCATCGTTAGTTTACCTCCTTGTTGAAGGAGAACATTTCACAAGAAAGAACAGCACAAGCCCCTATGTGGGCCGTGCGGGGGGCCGCCCCCTCTGTGGGCATGCAGGGGGCCTCCACCTCTGTGGGCATGTGGGGGGCATGGTGATGTGGGAGGGCAGGGATAGAAGGGAAGCAGAGAAAGATTGTTATACTTCTTTCTGATTCTTCTATAATAGAACAAAATGCAATTTAATATGCTAATGAATCATCCTTTCAAACAGCTACATATGTCAAATATTTGCCAAATTGAGGTTTTACTGTTATGTTCAGTTTGTGCCCAACTGTTTTCAAATGGTACCCTATCACTCACATGTCGCATGTCAGTCACAGTCTTGGAGATGTCCAGTGGTCTTGGGGTAGCTGTCAAGGGGAAGAATCATGATTCATGTAAGTCTTCTTGGTGTTGGGGACCTGGCCTGTTAGTACTATTGTAGGTTTACTGCAGCCAGGCACCCCCTCGATCACCGACTCGGGGCAGAGCTCAGAGCTGCGGCACCGGGAGCCTGTCCCGCCTCGTGTCTCGTGAACACAAATGGAATGCACAGTTTTCATTTTTACCAATATTATAAGTGAAGGAAGGCTCACTGCATTGTTTTAATTTGTGTTTCTTTGCTTGTTCGCCAAGTCAAACACTTTGTACATTTACTATTGATCGCATCTATTTCTAAATTTGGGACAAGTTTGCTCTCATCCTCTGTGCAGATACCTTAGTCCTTTGTTATCTGGCTGCCTGTTTACAGCCACCTTCATGCTGACACCGGAGCGGAATGTGAACTGAGGCTCAGAAAAGGCGGGTGTAGGACCCCACAGAGACCCTCTGGGGTTTCAGCCCCTCATCCCCCAACTCCTCCCCGCTCCCCCCGCTTCCAGACTCACTGTCCCCGTGTGGTGCTGCCTTTGAACCGCCAGTCCCGCCTTGATGGGGACACATGATGGTTTATGTATTTTAAGGGTCAACATTTCGGCACGAAGCCAAGTACGTCTTCCAATTATTATATTGGATTAGATTTCCAGACTCACTGTCCCCGTGTGGTGCTGCCTTTGAACCGCCAGTCCCGCCTTGATGGGGACACATGATGGTTTATGTATTTTAAGGGTCAACATTTCGGCACGAAGCCAAGTACGTCTTCCAATTATTATATTGGATTAGATCACTTTAAATTTTGAATCAAAGCTTGGTTTTGCAACTTAAAGTAACATATCATTTTCTATTAACCTTAATGAACAGGAAAGTCATGACAGTGTCTCTGATTTTCACCCAATAGAAGGGAATGAGCGGGTCCAGGGCCAGGGAAGGCAGTGGACAGGAGCTCCTGTGGCTCAGCCCGGGACACCACTGGCCCCCGCCCTGTGCTGGCCTTGGGTCCGTGGCTGAAGGAGCCGCAGAGGCTGAGGCCTGAGATGGGACGGGAGGGATGGAGGCACAGGTTCCTTCCTGCAGAGACACCTGCTCACTGGGCCCTTGCCCTCGGCGCCGACCCTCCTGGCCTTCCTGCATCCTCCTGGGTGAGAACTTTTAGGGAGGAAACTGGTTCAGGGCCACTCCCTGGCCTGTGTGCACGTGTGCGGGCGCTGCTGTGGAACCCACACCTTACAGCGGGGTCCTGGCGGGATCCCCCGCATCACAGCAGGCACTGGCTTAGGAGAAGGGGCTCGGTTCTCTCTTCCGTCCTTGGTCCTTGTGCCTTAGCCCCCAGCTCACTGCCCTGGTGGGATGCAGCGCTGCCCCAGCAGTGAGCCCCAGGATTGGGAGTGGGGGGCGTGCAGCTTGGGCTGAGATGCTGAGCAGACACCAATAGCAGTAAGGTCTGGAGCCCGGCGGGGCGGGCGGGGACAGTGGGGGAGGCTGTGGGGCTCTGCCTCTGACCTGAGACCTCGCTCCTGCTGGGCACTGGGGGTGAGCCTGCAATCTGCTCTGGTGCCTGCAGTCTCAGTGTGCGATGCGCTTCCTGAAGCACAGATGACGTAAGCATTGCCCGCGTGGAGGTGTGGAGCTCGAGTCCTGACAAGCACACTGTGCAGCTGTCAGCATATCCTGGCTGCGCACCAACTTTCCTCACGCCCCTGCGTTCCCCTGACCCCACTATGCAGCCTTGGGCGTGTCTGTCACTGTAGATTACTTTGTATTTCCTGGACTTTCACATCAATGGAACTAGACAGTACACTTGCTGTTGCTTTCAGCAGAATGATTTTGAAATTCATTCCTGCTCTTGTGTTTATTGATGGCTAATTTTTGTATATGGTTGCAGTAAGGGCTGAGATTAATTTTGTTTTATTTTTGCCCCTGGATATTTAATTTTTCCAGTGCTACTGTTTGAAAATAACATCCTTTCCCCTTTGGATTTTTTTTTGCCAAAAGTCACTGGCCTTCACTGCTCCTGGCCTCCCTTCTGTTTGGTTTACCTGTATGTCTGCTGTCACCCCAGGGCTGCACGGTATGGTGGCAGCTTTTTAGTTATTGTGAAATCAAGTGAAGTAAGTTCTCCACCTTTTCCTTTTCTAAAACTCTACTTTCATGCTTCTAGGTCCTTCACACATCTCAGAGCTGGGACTAAGGGCTCAGGGTTAAGGGGGGCCCCTCACAAGCCTAGGCAAGCACTCGCCCCAGCCCTGGCTCTGCCTCTATATAAGTTTTAGAATTAACTTGTCAGTTTCTAGGATTTTAATTTCTATTGTGTTGAATCTAAAGATGACTTGAGGCATAATTGAGATCTTCACAATATTGTCTTATGATCTATGAACAAGGTGTATCTTTTCATTAATTTATATCCTCCTTAATTATTTTTACAGTGTTTTGCAGTGTACTGGCCTTGTTCAACTCATCTATTCATATTTAATAGTTTTAATACCATTATAAATGGTATTGATTTTTGAATTTAAATTTTCAATTAATTGTGTGAGCAATTTCTGAACATTAACTTTGTTTCACAATCTTGCTAGACATACATATTAGTTCTGGTGGCTTTCTTTTGTGGATTTCCTGAGGTTTTTTAGATAATCATGCTGTCTGGGAATAAAGACAGTTCTATTCTCCTTTTCCAATCTCGATCTTCTTCTTTTCTTTTTCTGGAGCCTCCAGTACAAGGTTGAGTAGAAGCAGGAAGAATGGATATCTTTGTCTTTTTCTGGATCTTAAGAAAACCATTCAGCTTTTCACTCTCCTATATAATAAAAGCCTAATATGCTAAGTGTCCGGTTGTCCGGGTGGCAGTGCAACCAATCAAAGTATAATATGCTAATGATATGCTTAGGCTGCTCAACCACTTGCTATGATGTGCACTGACCACCAGGGGCAGATGCTCCGACCAGTAGGTTAGCTTGCTGCTGGGGTCCAGCCGATCGGGACTGAGTGAGACAGGCTGGACATGCCCTGGAGCCCTCCCATGGTCCCTCCCTGGTTGGCCAACCTCCCATGTCCCTCCCTGGCCCTGATCATGCACTGGTGGGGTCCCTTGGCCTGGCCTTTACCCTCTCGCATTCCAGGACCCCTTGGGGGATGTTGGAGAGCCGGTTTCGGCCCTACAGTGGAATGACTGGTTGCTATGATGTGCACTGACCATCAGGGGGCAGATGCTCAATGCAGGAGCTGCCCCCTGGTGGTCAGTGAGCTCCCACAGGAGGAGCGCCAATCAGCCAGAAGCCGGGCTCATGGCTGGTGAGGGCAGTGTTGGCGGCAGGAGCCTCTCCCACCTCTTCAGCAGTGCTAAGGATGTCCGACTGATGACTTAGGCCCTAGTGGGCCTAAGTCATCAGTCGGACATCCCCTGAGGGCTCCTGGACTGTGAAAGGGCACAGGCCAGGCTGAGGGACTCCCCCGCACGGCCCCCCCCCCCCTCCCGCCATGAGTGCATGAATTTTGTGCACCTGGCCTCTAGTTAATTATGATGTTAGATGTAGGTTGAGGAAGTTTTCTGTTATTTAGTTGCTGAGGGTTTTTAACATAATTGGAAGTTGGATTTGTCAATGCATCATTGAGATAATTGCGAAGTCACTCTCCCTCCCGATGGACCCCCACGTGATCAGGATGCTCTTGCTCCTTTTGAATTGTGGGATTTTAACTGAGCTAGAGTACTTGAGCTAAAGTGCTAGGTGCTTTAGAAAAGCTTTGTATTTATGTTGACGAGGGAAATTAGTTTGTAGTTTTTTTTTATATTTTAAGTCCTCTGTCTGTCTGTCTAATTGGGTAGTGTGGGCCTCCTGGGACACGAGGGGATGTTCCTTCTCATCAGCATTCTGAAAAGATTTGTGTGAAATTGATTCTATATGTTCCTTAAACAAATACAGAATTCGCCGGTAATGCTCTCTGGCCCAGAGAGTCCCCTCCATGGGAAGATTTTAAACAAAAAATCTAATGTTTTAGTAGATACTCCTGGGATAATTAGGTTATCTGTTTCCTTCTGAGTTTTTGTTTCTTTTCTTCCTTTCTTTCTTTCTTCCTTCCTTTCTTTCTTTCTTTCTTTCTTTTCTTTCTTTCTTTCTCTCTCTCTCTCTCTTTTTTTTTTTTTTTGGTAGTTTGAGCCTTTTAGGGAAGTTGTCCATTTTCACAGTTTCTTAGAGTTCTAGTCTACTTGCATTAAATTATCCACTTTTTGTTTTTCATTCTTTAAAGGTGTCATTTCAGTGACTTCTGTTTGCCTTGTTTCTGATGAAAAGACAGCTGTCATTTTAGTCTTTATTTGTCTCTGTATAAGTGGCGTTTTCCTCTAGTTACTTTAAGCTTTCTTTCTGATTCTGTGCTTGGGTGGGGATTGCATCAGATTTAGAAAATGCTTGACCATTATTTCTCCAAATATTTTTTCTGCTTTGCCTTTTCTCTCTCTCTTCTCCCTATGGACCCGACGACATGACTGCTCTTAGGTTCTTAAATGGCTCCACTGGCATCTGGGGCTTGCTGACATCTTAGCCTCTTTCCCCTGTGGTTTATTTTGGAGATCTCTTGTTCCATACTCCAACGTTCACTCCTTTTTCTCCTGCAGCCTAATCCACAGCTGATGCATCCAGAGTGTTTGTCATCTCAAACACCACAACTTTTATTTGTAGAAATTCAGTTTATGTCTTTTACTTCTCTCCTAACCTGCACACACTTTCGTTTAATGTCTTGAGCACATCCTCTGTATTTGTAGTATTCATAATGTCTATTTCGATGCCATATTGTACTAATTCTAGAATCTGTATTATCTCCAGGCTTGTTTCTGTGGATTGCTTCTTCTCTTCATCATAGGCTGCATTTTCCTGTTTCTTTGCATGCCTGGTGATTTTTGATCAGGTGCCAGACATTGTGAAGTTTACATGGCTGGTCAGGGGTGGGCAAACTTTTTGACTCGAGGGCCACAATGGGTTCTTAAACTGGACCGGAGGGCTGGAACAAAAGCATGGATGGAGTGTTTGTGTGAACTAATATAAATTCAAAGTAAAGGAGCGGAGGGAAGAGCAAGAGAACCGGATAGAACAGCCGGATCCGGCCCGCGGGCCATAGTTTGCCCACGGCTGGGTTAGGTCCATCTTATTCCTGTGCTCCCCCACTGCCTCCCAAGGACGCACTTGTATTGCTTTGGAACATTTTGATTTTTCAAGACTTGCTTTGCAGCTTTGTTAGGCAGATCAGAACCAGCCGTCGCCTCGTCTAATTTGACCCGCTATGGAGGATCGTTAACATCACCCTCTCGGGCCATCCTTCCCCGGACTCAGTGGTTTCCTCACACGGGTGCTATTTAACACTGCACAGCGACTCAAAGGCCTTCCTGCAGATTTCCGGGGGCATGTTTGTGTCACACTGTCTTCTCTGGAATTCTGCATTGTGACTTTCAGTCGCCTTACGTCCGCAAACCCAAACTCGCTTTCTAACTCATAAGAACCATCCTGCTCTGGTAGGTCCTGTTTGGGTTGTAGCCTGGAAGTTGCTGAGCCTGGCTCAGGCTCCGTGTTTGCGGCTTTGCTCTTGAGTGCACACCGCTGTCCAGCTGTGCCTTTGTCCAGTGTCTGAAAACTGTTGTTTCATACTTTTTTTTTTTTAGTTATTTCAAGTGAGGTAAGCTCAGCCCCCATTAATTCTTCATGTCAGCATCCACACCCTTACTCACCGGCTGTATACCTCTATGCCTCCGGATGTGTGCTCTCAGATCTGTACACGTTTGACCCAGTGTCGATGCACAGGCTGTGGTATGTGACACACAGGGCTCCAAGCTTCAGAACCATCCCCTCCAGGGCTCTGGGCCTTGCAATTTTATTTTCAAAGAATTTTTGGAAAAATTTTTGTACTACTTCAGGATTTTAAATTATAAATGCAATTAAAATTAGAATTTCCTGTTAGCTCCTTAGGGATAAAAAGACATGTGGTGTCAATGTGAAACATAGGGTCTCATTTCCTAGTGTGAGGGGCAGTTGTGCACAAATAAAAGCAGATTTAAATATTCTCCTGAGACGAACAAATACGTTTTGCAAACAAAATAATTAAAGTGCTTTGTAGCAAGCAAACGAATCCAGCCTCCATGGTATTTATTTTTCTGCTTGATATGTGCCCAGGGAATAAGCTGCAAATGGCAGCCACAAATGGCTCCTAAAATGTTAACAACGGAATAAAAAGCAATGGCTTTGTGTTGCAGAGGTAGTTACATAGGTCAGTGTTCCAAATAGTGAAATATTTGAGGTTCACATTATTTTTGTTCGCAATTCTGAGTGACTCCTTTCCCCTTCCCCCCCTTTCCCCTCTCTCCCTCCTGTCATTTTCCTCCCTGCCTTCCTCGTTCACAGCATTGGCCAGCCTGTGCTTTGCACTCACTCAGGAGGCAGCGGCTGGGAGGAAGGAGCCTTGCCCTTGGGGTTCCGTGTCTGTCTCCAGCGTAGACATAGACGGAGTTACAGGGTCCCTTCAGTTCCGTGCAGGGACAGAGCTGTGGCTTATAATAAAGGTCCAGAGACTGGCTCTGAGTAAGTGCAGCTTCTTCCTGCAGCTCCTTCAGGTGAATCCTGCTGCTCTGCTGATGGCCTGGCTGCCCTGCCTGAGGGCAACCTCCTTTGGCGCCCCCCAGACTTCACCCTGAGTGCCCTGAGCTGCGGAACTCTGGGGGCCCTGCGCTCCAAGTGGCAGACACAGCTGTTCTTAACCCGCCCCTCCAGCTGTTGTGGTGTGTTTTTCATCTAGGCCCAGGCCTGTGGGTTCCAGGAATATCACATCTGAAAAAGCAAGCAGAAGTCAGTAATCGCTGCACCCACTGGGAATCGATGGGACCCCCCTCAGTGTTCTGAGTCCATTAGCACAAAAGGAGATGCAGGGACAGAGGCGGGAGCCCTGAGATGCAAACTTGCAAGATTGGTGGAAGCAGGAGGATGGGAGGATGGAGGGAAAGAGTGCAGAGGACAGAGGGGAGGGAGGGAGAGGGAGAGAGAAAGGAGAGAGAGGAAACAGGCAAGGAGAAAGCTAGAGTAAGAGACAGAGAGAAAGGAAGAAAATAGTCAAAACAATGTTGAGAAGAACAAAGATGGAGGCATCAGCTCCCTGATTTCAGATCATACTGCAAAGTTCTAGTTCCCAAAACAATGCTATGGGCCCAAAGTCAGAGCATGGGTTGGCAGAGGAAGTTTCCAATAAGCCCATATACATTGTCTGCTAAACTACAGCACAGCACCCAGGCCTATAAAATGGGGAAGGATAGTCACTTCGATAAACGGTGCTGGGAAAACTGGATAGCCATATGCAAGAGAATGAAACTGGACCACTATCTTACACCACACCCCAAAACTAACTCAAAATGGGTTAAAGACGTGGATGTAATACTGGAAACCATAAAACTACTAGTAAGAAAACATAGACAGCAAACTCCTTGATCTGTCTCAGTGATTTTTTTTGCATTTGACACCAAAAGCCAAAGCAAAACAAACAAACAAAAACACAAAACAAAACCAAAAAACAAGTGGCCTACATCAAGCTAAAGTGGCTGCACAGCACAGGGAGGAAATGGTCCAAAAAGGCAGCCTGCAAATGGAGGAAATATTTGCAGACTATGTATCTTGAGAAGGGGCTGATATCCAAAATATATTAAGAACTCATACGATTTGATAGCAAGAACAATCTGACTAAAGAATGGGTAGAGGATCTAAACAGACATTTTTTTCAAAGAAGACAAGCAAATGGCCACCAGGCAATGAAAAGATGCTCAACATCACTAAGCATCAGGGAAATGCAGATCAGAACCACGTGAGAACCACCTCGCACCTGCTGGGTGGCCGGTGTGAAAGGCAAGCAGTAGCAGTGCTGGTGAGGGTGTGGGGCAAAGGGAGGCGGGCATGGCTGGTGGGCATGTAAATTGGTGCAATGGAAAACAGCGTGGAAGTTCCTCAAAAATGAAAAATAGGACTACCATCTATCTCAAGAAAGTTAAAACATTACTTTAAAAAGATATGTGCACCCAGTTCATTAAAGCATTATTTACAATAGCCCAGATATGGAAACAGCTTAAGTGCCCATTAGTGGAGGAACGGATAAAGAAGTTGTGAGATTATATATATATACTAGTGGCCAGTGCATGAAATTTGTGCATTGGGGGGGTGGTGTCCCTTAGCCTAGCCTGCACCCTCTCCAATCTGGGACCCCTCGGAGTATGTCTGACTGTCCTCTCACAATCCGGGACTGCTGCCTCCTAACCGCTCACCTGCCTGCCAGCCTGATCGCCCCCTAACTGCTCCCCTGCCAGCCTGATTGATGCCTAACTGCTCCCCTGCCAGCCCGATCGCCCACAACTGCCCTCCCCTGCTGGAGCTATGGGACCCCCGGGCCTCATTGCGCGGAGCAGCTGCCAGGCCCTGCCTCCACTGTGCGCATGGCCATCTTGTGGCAACGTCTCATGTGAGGGCCACCTAGGCTTTTATTAGTATAGCTATATATAATGAAATATTACTCAGCCATAGAAAAGAATAAAACGTTGCCATTTGAGACAACATGGATGGGACTCCCAAGCTTTATTCCAAATGAAATTAGTGAGACAGAGAAAGACAAATACCATATGACCTCTCACGTGTGGAATCTAAAACAAAAACAAACAAATGAGTGCATAAATTCTGAGAACTGATGCAGGTGGTGGTTGTAAGAGCACACAAGGTGGGGGTGGGGGGTGGGATGATGGGAGTGGAGAAATGGGTGGACTTTTTTTTAGTTTAAACAAATTGAATAAAAATTAGAAACAAAAAGAATCTCCAAGTCTAAGAACAAGAAGCCAGCAGAGGAGAGAGCTGAGGAGAAGGGGGGTTGGCCTCGGCTCCCCACTCCAGCCTGTCCATCAGTCAGGTCACAACCATGGACGGGGCTTCTGTGAATGTCCCCAGGACATGCTGGGCTGCCTGTGGGCTCTGGCTCATGGGAGGGCCAGTCTCCACCTTGTTAAATATAATAGAGTAAAATTGGACAGAATGTGATGAAATACAGAATCAATGAAATAGAATAAAAGAACCACTAAAAATGCCAAGTTCTGGGGACTTTGGCTTCTGTCTCGGGTGAGACAGTGGATTTCCTTGGTAAACCAATGCGCAGAGAGCCCGAGGGCACCCGCCCTCCCTGTGGCCCTGCCAGGCGCAGGCCGTCAGGATTCAAGGTCAGCTGCTGTTGCGGCTGGTGTGAGGGCCCCTCGTGGGAAGAGGGGGATGAAGCAGGTGTGATGGGAGGAGAGCTGTCACTGGACCTGGGCGGCCAGCGTTCCAGGAGCAGCGGAGAGCTGGCTTTCCTGTGAGCAGAAGCCATTCGTGCCATTTATAGAAAGGAAGGAACACATGGGACACTGTGCAGCTATGGAAAAGAAGGAGCTCGTACCCTTGGAGGCCGCCTGAGGGGCCTGGGGAGCATCATGCTGAGTGAAATAAGCAGTCAGAGAGAGACAGGTACCACATGGTCTCACTCACATGTGGAATCTACGCAATAAAGTCATTGGAGGAACAAGAAAGGACCACAGACATGGAAGCATAGAACAGATTGACAACTTTCAGAGGGAAGGAGGGAAGGTGGGAAGGGGGTGGGAAGAGATTAACCAAAGAACTTACAAGCATATGTGCACAGTCCATGGACACAGATGATAGACAGGTGAAGACCTGGGGTGGGATGGGAGATGGGTGGAGTGGGGCACAGGAGGAATGGGGGACATCGGTAATACTCTCAACAATACTAGTAAGATGAATCTACACTAATAAAAGAGAAAGATGCAAATTGACAGTACCTCCGTGACAACCACCAGCCAATCAGGAGTGCATATGCAAATTAACCAAAAAAGATAGTGGGTTAATTTGCATATGCAAATGCAAAGCGGCCTGGGTCCCAGGGACCGGCGCCATGCCTGCAGGTTCCCGGGACCATTGCCAGCCCTCGGAGGCGAGGGTGGCCATGCAGCTTGACAGCACCCAGCAGGACCTGCTTGCCCATAACCATGGTGTGGAACAGGCAGACCCCGCAGAGAGCAGAGAACCATGGGGAGTGGGCCTAAGCCATCAGTAGGACATTCCCTGAGGGCTCCTGGATTGGAGAGGGTGCAGGTCAGACTGAGGGACCCCTGTGCATGAATTTCATGCACCAGGCCTCTAGTAAGAAATAAAAGAACCCATGTTACTTCTCAGTTGGTGGGCATTGTGTGTAATGATAAGATGTGAGTCCTGCTCTGCATCTTGGAGGGAGTTCCGTGAATCTGGGGTCTCTGGGAGCTGCGAGCAAGGGCCATCTAAATGCGGGCTGGTGGTCTGCTCTGGGCTCTGGGGGGCTGGGCCAGGCCGAGGCAGGGCTTTGCTGGCTCTTGGAGGTTGTAGAAAGAGTGGTGGACTTTGAGGTAGAGGAGGAGGAGGGCTGGCTGCAAGGCTCTGTGCTGGACATATTGAATCTCGTTGAATTAAGTCAGAACCCTGGGAAGGACTGTTAGTCCATTGACAGCTGACTCTCCAAGGAATCCAGTGCCTTGTCCAAGTCACACAGCCAGGAAGTGAGAGGTCGGGCCCACATCCTTCTCTCCCTTCTCTGTGTGATGGAGGAGCACGGCCAGTGTGCAGCAGGTGGTCCTAGAGTAGACTCTCGCAGCAATCACCGTGTAAGGAGCAGACGTGTGGCGTCACTGTGTTACATCTGAAACTAGTGTAATATTTTATGTCAACTGTAATGAAAAACAAATTTTAAAAAATGTTTACATGTCTCTGAATCGCCCAGAGATCTTGTCAAAAGGCAGCTTCTGACCAGGTAAGGCTGGGTCGGGCCTGGCTCTGCGTGTCTAACCAGTCTGCGGGTGATGCTGAGCTGTTGGCCCAGGAACCACACTTTTGGGAGCAGGGGAATCTCAGCTCCTTTCTGTGTCCTGGCCGAGTAGGGACCATGTGTCCTCCGTGAGTGTTAGGGCTGATGGGTGAGACAGTGCCCGGGCCGGGACAGCCCCTCGGGCGGCTCCTGCGGTCACCCTGCACCCGAATGGGCCAGCCCTGCGCGCGGCAGCTCCCCATGCTCTCGTCACAGGCTGCCCTTGGTTCGCTCGCCTCCAGTGCTCCACGGGCTCTGAACACAGCAGACCGTCCAGGGAGTCTTTTCCGGTGGGAGCAATTCTTTCCTCAACTTGAGTGAACCCTCTTTCTCTTTTTCCAGCTGCTCTCAAGCCTGCCTTGGCTGTGAAGTTCCATTACTCAATAACGTTAGATGACTGGCGGTGTGGTTTTGGGAGGGAAATAAACGATTGTCTCTCTGTACTGGGGTTTGCTAGATCCAGGTCTTTCTAGGAATAAAAGGAAATGACTAGTAATGTGATGATGGCACAGCCCTTCGTAAGTTTAAGGGTCTGAATAAAAGTTTAAAAATATTTCCCCCTGATGTCAAAAGGTTCTGAAATTTTACTGAAGTTTTGAAGATCAGACAATGCTTGTTTGTGCATGCCTTCTACATCTGTTTTGCCAAAATGTACTCTTAGAAACAGGAAACTCTTCCCGTGTTCATCACTGTTTTGAAGGCTTATTCCATCTGGACACATCTCCCCGCTCCAGCACACGTGGGCGGCTTCGACGGTGGTTCTGTCCGTGTTTTACATTTTACAAAACCGCAGGGAGCCTGAGAGGTGCGGCTCACGTTAGCACAGACGCCAGCAGGCCCAGCAGCAGGAGGCTGCTGTTCCGTGATTGCAACTTTTCAAAAAAATGGACCATTTCAGATATAACTGAAGTGTCCTCTGTGCCCCCTCACCAGTCACATGAGATTCTGTATCAGTCAGCTTGTCTGTGACAAGAGTTAGAGAAAAATCCGAACCCCATTTCCTTTATTATCTCACCCGGGAGAAGGCCCAGGGACAGGCCCCGGGCGCAGGATGGCCTTCAGAGGCTGAGGGTGTGCTCTGGCCGCAGCTTTGTCTGCTGTCCATCCCCGTGCTGGCATCCCCTCACGGAGTCTCCCCATGACTCAGCCCCCCACCCCCTCCCCAGCAGAGAGACTATTCTTCTTGGTCTTCTCTTAGGATTGAGCAGACCTTCCAGAATGCCCCAAGGAGGGCCCCTGACACACAAAACCAGCAGGGAAGTCTCGGACGCTCCCTAAATGGCCCCAAGTGTAGGACCACCCAGGCTGGCCACACCAGTGTCCCTCTGGTTTGGGGCATGGGGGTCACCTCCCACCACCTGAGCCCCAGGGTAGAGGGGGGACCAGTCACCTGAGGTTGGGCTGGTGTGGAAGAGGGCGAGGGAGCAGGTGGGCAGCGGGTCTGGTTGCTACGCCCTCGGGTTCCCCGGTGGCACCTAATGCCCAGGCTTCATGCGCAGCAGGCTCTGGTGGGTGGGACTTGTGGCAGCGGGGCTGGGGCCGGGAAAGGTGGGGCCGGCACTCACACTTACTCATAACCACACATGCACAGACACACACAACGCCCACCAGCTCACAGCCTTTTCTCCCTTTCTTTCCCTCCCTCCCAGCTCGCTCTTGGAGCCTATCTCAGAATGAGGAAACAAAACAGACTGGGCCTGAGGAGACCTGGATGGAAGGGAGGGCGGGCAGAGGGTGGAGCAGCCCCCACTGGCCCCGCCCCCTCCCAGCTGCGAAAGAGGAAGAGGGAGACAGGAAGGTCCGGAGGACTGCTGAGAACAAAGAGAGACAGAGACTGGGTGAGATTAGGCTGGCAGGGGAGGGCAGTTAGGGGTGATCAGGCAGGCAGGCAGAGGCAGTTAGGGGTGATCAGGCAGGCAGGCAGAGAAGTTAGGGGTGATCAGGAAGGCAGGCAGAGGGGTTAGGGGCAATCAGGCAGGCAGGCAGGGGCAGTTAGGGATGATCAGGCAGGCAGGCAGATGAGCAGTTAGGAGCCACTGGTACCAGACTGCGAGAGGGATGTCCAACTGCCAATAGTCGGACATCCCCCAAGGAGTCCCCAATTGGAGAGGGTGCAGGCTGGGCTGCGGGACCCCGCCACCCCCCCATGCATGAATTTTGTGCACGGGGCCACTAGTGTATATATATAAAAACCTAAGCAACCGTTCAACCATTTAGGTCGACTGGTTGCTATGATGTGCACTGACCACCAGGGGGCAGATACTCAACAGGAGCTGCCCCCTGGTGGTCAGTGCACTCCCACAGCGGGAGCACCACCAGGCACCAGAGGCAGGGCTCACGGCTGGCCAAAGCAGCTCGGAGACCCCAGCGGAGTGGCAGCATTGAGCAGTGGCAGCGACAGGCTCAGTAGGGCTGGGATGAGCAGCAGCGGCAGGCAGGAGTGGCAGGCTCATTGGACTGCTGGTTTCGGCCTGATCCCCACAGGCCATGCTGAATTACATGGTAGTTCATCATACACTGAGTTACATGGTAGCTCATCCGTGCACCAGGCCTCTAGTATTGAATATTAAGCTACGTGGTTACAGATTGGCAGTGCTCCTGGATGGGTGGTAGAAGTAAGCATAAATATTATCTGAAGTAATGATAATTCCATTCAGACTTCAAGGAATTTATCAGAAAATTCTAAGGAAAATAAGAGTGCATACATGAGAGAAAGAAAGAAAGAGAGGAAGGAAAGAGGGAGGGAGGGAGGGAGGAAGGGAGGAAGGAAGACTCACCACGACTCCCACCTCTTCCTCTGCCGTGTGAGCTACCGGAACTATTTTCTGGGAAACTCCCTGTACTGACTCTCAGATGATAGCTTTTGGCAGCGCCCCCTCCTCACTCAGGCCCGCGTTGGGTGCCTGGCGACCAGAGCTCCTGGGAGTTGATTGTAAACGTCAGACTCCCGGCCAGCCCTGGCAGAGCTGGATGGACAGTGTGGGGTGGGCCCCGGGAGCTCCGTTTTGGAAGCTGCGTAGGGGCCGGTGAGGGATTTGGGAACTGCCCCACCACGGCCCAACGCGTCTAAACTCAGCGTCGGTCCACTCCAGCCGCGGTCTGGTCAGGGACGGGCTGCGGCCCAAGCTGAGCAGGCGGAGAGCGAGCTGATGCTGCGATGGCATTTCTGCAGAACAGGGACCAGGACTTAGGGTTTCCTGCGGCTCCCTCGTGCCCTTCACGAAGCGATCGTCTGCAAGGGTGATGCTGCCCTTCCTGTGTGCGTCCCTCTACTCTGCACGTGGGTCAGATCACCGGGCGTCCTCAAAGAGAAAGGGCCCACACACTCAGCCTTGTTTACGTCTGGGAGATCCTCATCTGTCAGGAGGCGACTTCCACCTGCTCTCATGCCTGTGTTCCGGGTCCAAGGCAAGCGTTTGGACGAAGTGGGCAGCGGGAGGTCTGTGTGGCCTCTCAGCTGGGTGCCCCGCTGCGTCTGTCCTGGGGCTCAGAGGTGCTGATAGATCCAGGCAAAGCTGCCCCTCTACTATTCTAGAAGATTTCCCTGTCAGTGAAAGCAAGTAATGGATGATTATTTAAAAAAATATATATTTTTATTGATTTCAGAGAGGAAGGGAGAGGGAGAGAGAGAGAGAAACATCAATAATGAGAGAGAATCATTGACTGACTGACTGCCTCCTGCACACTCCCTCCTGGGGATCGAGCC
This sequence comes from Plecotus auritus, assembly GCF_963455305.1. Classification (NCBI taxonomy): domain Eukaryota; kingdom Metazoa; phylum Chordata; class Mammalia; order Chiroptera; family Vespertilionidae; genus Plecotus; species Plecotus auritus. The sequence continues at coordinate 62,923,935 of NC_137783.1, forward strand.
CACAACCCGGGCATGTGCCCTTGACCGGAATTGAACCTTGGGCCCTTCAGTCAGCAGTCCAACACTCTATCCTCTGAGTCAAAAGGGCCAGGGTGAGGAAGTGACTTGCTGAATGTTATTACTATGAGTCAGCAACCATGCCACGCCCCCTTCTGCACACGCATCTCCTTGACCTTCACAGTCCCCTTGGGAAGTGAACATTTATGCCTCTGTTTGACACAGGTGAAGACTGAAACCTGATCTTGCCTGAAGTCACAAGGTCACCGTCCAGAGGGCGGGACTCCAAGCCTCATCCCTGGTCTCACACCACGGAGGGACTTGGGTCTGCAGGTGGCCGAGACGTAGGGAGGGCTGCGGGCTGAGATCCTCATCTGCCCGTTATGGTACTGAGTCGAAAGACTAGTTGGAAGCAAGGTTAACATTTGGGGAGGCAGTAAGCAAACCAATGTTTCTAATTTTTTAAAATTAAGAACTTACTTCTTTAGAGCAGTTTTAGTTTCACAGCAAAATTGAAGAAAAGAGATTTCCCATATCCCCCTGGTCCCACACATGTGTAGTCCCCCTCATTGTCAACACCCCCCACCAAATGGTTCATTTGCTACAGATGATGAGCCTGCACTGAGGCATCATTATCCCCCAGAGTCCACAGTTCACCTTAGGGAGTTGCACGTTCTATGGGTGTAGACAAATGTATGAGGATGTGTCCCCATATCACATCACACGCGTGTTTTCTCTGCCCTGAAACTCCTGTGCTCCACTTCATTCCTTCCCAACTCCTCGGGTCTAGTTTTGAGGAAGGAGATACCTATCCTTTTATTGTTATTACATGTGTCATTTTAAAAAAATATATTTTATTGATTTTTTTTACAGAGAGAAAGAGAGAGGGATAGAGAGTTAGAAACATTGATAAGAGAGAAACATCGATCAGCTGCCTCCCGCACACCCCCCACTAGGGATGTGCCTGCAACCAAGGTACATGCCCTTGACCGGAATCGAACCTGGGGCCCTTCAGTCCACAGGCCGATGCTTTATCCACTGAACCAAACTGGTTAGGGCACATGTGTCATATTTTTTATTACACAACTATTTCTGTTGCAAAAAATTAGAATGGTATGACGTTGCTGATACCTGTTTTTGACTTACAAACATGGCAATTTTATATGATTCAACCTAACACTAAGACAAAACTGGAAAGTCTCTCTTTATCCCTACCCCTATCTCACTCCCACACAATTTGGGACACACGGTTAATTTTAGAACATTTTCATCACCTCAAATAACAACAACCACAGCCCATATACTTTAGCTACAACCCCCCCCCGCCGCCATCCCTTCCACCTCCCACCCATAAGCAACCAATAATCTACTTTCTATGTCTATAGATTCTCATACTCAGGACTTTCTTAGGAATGGACTCTGATAACATGTGGACATTTGTGGTCAGCTTCTTTCCCTTAGCATAGTGTTTCCAAGGTTGTGGCATGCATTAGCACTCGTTCTTTTTTATGTCTAAACTAGAGGCCCAGTGCACAAAATTTGTGCATGGAGGGGGGGTCCCCTCAGCCCAGCCTGCACCTTCTCCAATCTGGGACCCCTCGAGGGATGTCCGACTGCCGGCTTAGGCCCGATCCCGGGACTGCTGGTTCCTAACTGCTCACCTGCCTGCCTGCCTGATGGCCCCTAACTGCCCTCCCTGCCAGCCCGATCACCTCTTACTGCCCCCCCCTGCCAGCCTGGTTGCCCCCAACTGCCCCCCTCTGCCTGCCTGGTCACCCCCAACTGCCCCCCTGCCAGCCTGGTCACCCCCCAACTGACTGTAATTGAACTGTGACCTCCTGGTTCATAGGTCAATGCTCAACCACTGAGCCACACTGGCTGGGCTCTCATTGTGGCTTTGATTTATATTTCCCTAATTACTAATGATATTGAGAGTATCTTTTCATGTGCTTATTGGCCATATGTATATCTTCCTTATAGAAATATCTATTCAGATCCTTTGCTCATTCAAAAATTGACTTATTTGTCTTTTTATGATTGAGTTTAAATGTTTTTTATATATTTTGGATATAAGTTCCTTATCAGATACATGATTGACTATATTCCCTATGCTGTAATTATTTTCTCCCATTCTGTAGAAAAATCTCCGCTTATTGATGCTGTCTTTTGAAGCACAAAAGTTTTAAATTTTGATGAATTCCAGTTTGTCTATTTGTTCACTCATTGCTCATCCTTTGGGTGTCTCAACTAAGAATTCTTTGCCAAATCCAAGGGCATAAAGATTTACCTCTATATTTTGTTCTAAGACTTGTAGGCTTGTACCTCTTACATTTAGGTCTTTGACTCATTTTGAGTTAACTTTTGTATATGGTGTGAGGCAAGGGTTCAAGTTAATTTTTTTTTGCATGTGGCTAGCTAGTTGTTTCAGCATCATCTGTTTAAAACACCATTCTTTCCCCCCATTGCATAGTCTTGGCATCTTGTAAAAGTTGATTGTAGATGTATGGGTTTAGTTTTGGATTTCTCAATTCTATTTCAGCGACTCATATGTTTATCCACGTCCAGGACCACACTGCCTTAATTACCATTGCTTTGCAGTAAGTTTTGAAATTGGAAAGTATGGGTCCTCCTGCTTTTTTTTCTTTAGGGATAGAAAAATCTCTGAGCAGGGGCTCTGGAGCTAAGGATGGGGACAATGAAAAATTTCGCTGTGAGCGATATTGAATAACCAGTAGATGTGTGTGTGTGGCAGGGGGTGTGTGTACAGGGGTAAAAGGGGTGGAGGGGGGTGGGAAGGGGAGAGGAGCAGCAGCCCGAGTCCCTCCTGGCTTGTTACTTCTGATGTGGAACCACTGCCTCATGAGCTAAGTAAAGGGCGATTGGGCCCCTGTCTTCTTGGCACCCCATGCCTAAGGAAGAGCCCTCACTTCTTTTTTATTATTATTAAATTTACTGGGGTGACATTGGTCAACATGAACATATAGGTTTCATGTGTGAATTTCTAAGTTATAAGATCTGTATATAGCACCATGTGCCCACCACCCAAAGTCAAGTCTTCTCTTATCACCTCATACTAGGAACCCCTTCTCTCCCCACCCCCCGACAACCACCACACTGCTATTTGTGTTCATAAGTTTCAGTTTTATATTCCACACATGAGTGAGAACATAGGGTTCTTAGCTTGTTCTGACTTATTTCACTCAGCATAAAGTTCTCAAGGTCCATCCATGCTGTTGTAAATAATGCTATTTCATCCTTTCTTGTGGCTGAGTAGTATTCCACTGTGTGTATGGACCACGTCTTCTTCATAAATGTTGGATATTAACCTGTTGTCAGATGTGTCAGTGGTGATATCTTCTCCCATTCATGGGGCTGTCTTTTTATTTTGTTGGTGGTTTTCTTTGCTGTTTCCATGTCTTGGCTGCCATGGCCACCATGCTGCAATGAACATAGGGGTGCATAGAGAAGTCCTCACTTCTTGACTACCCTCATGTGGAACTTAGCCTGAGAAAAAGCAGCTGGGAACAGAGTGAGAAACGCTAAAGTTCTGTTCCTCCAGGGAAAAAAGACCTCCGACTGGCTGCTGTGGGGCAACGGAGCCCCATCTTCTTGGGGGCAGTAGTGTGGAATTGCGTCTCCCCCTTGCTGAGCCGAGAGGGGAGAGAGAAGCAGTGGTCTTGGGTAATAAACCACACATTCTTACTTTTTTAAACAAGTTTTCAGAGATTTTTCTTTTTTAAATTAAAAAAAAGTTTTTCCATTACAGTTTACATTCAATATTATTTCGTGTTAGTTTCAGGTGTACAGCATAGTGGTTAGACAATCATACACTTAAGTGGTCCCCCTGATATGTCCGGTACCCGCCTGGTGCCATATAGTTACTACAATATGTTGACTACATTCCCTGTGCTGTACTTTACCTCCCGAAGGCTATTTCGTAGCTACCAATCTGTACTTCTTGATCCCTTTTCCTTTTTCATCCATCCCCCTGACCCTCCTCCCCTATGGCAACAATTGGTCTGTTCTCTGTATCTATGAGCCTGTTTGTTTATTTATCTTGTCCTTTATCTTCCACATAGAAGTGAAATCACATGGTACTTATCTTTCTCTATTTTCGCTTAGCATAATACTCTCCATTATGCTTTCACAAAGAGTAAGAGTTACTTCTTTTTACGACCGAGTAGTCTTCCATTGTGTAAATGTCCCACAGCTCTTTAATTCACTCGTCTATTGGTGAGCACTTGGGTTGCTTCCATATCTTGGCTATTGTAAATACACTGCAATGAACATAGGGGTTTATATATTCTTTTGAATTAGTGTTTTTTGGTTTCTTCAGACATATACCCAGAAGTGGAATAGTGGGGTCATACGGCAGTTCCATTTAAAATTTTTGAGGAGGAGTCCCACTGGATGGTGACCGGCAGGAAGGTAGGGAGGGAGAGAGTGTGAGAGAGTGAGGGAACCATAGAGGAGAGTGTAGATGTGTGTGGTGTGTGTGTATGAGCTAGGGACAGTTAGATTCTGCAGGTCCTCCAAGGGGCTGCCAAACCAGGCAGTCTTAGACGGCGGAGCCCCACACACAAAGCAGCCAGTGTGGGTACAGAGACCACGCAATCTTGAGAAACAGAGCTGCTTGAGACTAGGATCCTGGCCTCAGCACCACCCAGTCGCGTCTCAGACGCAAACCTGGACCCTGCAGCCACTGGGGACAGAGAACTGTGACCACAGCGACCACAGCGACCACAGCTTCAGACCAACAGACATTAAGAATCCAGACTTCCTGGCCACAGATTTCTGTGAGTCAAAGAGCCTATGACCCTCCCCATAATCGCTGATAGCGCCATGGTAACTGATAGACCCGCCCCTCGCTCGGGCTGCAGCGCCCCTATGGGAATTTGAGCTTGGGAGCGTGCAGGGACCACAGCACTGCTACGGGAATTTGAGCACAGAGACTGGAATTTGCTCCCCGCAACGCAATTGGGCGAACAAACCCGAAGCCCACACAGGGCGGCAGTGCCACCTGACTTCGATTCTGGGCAAGTGCACATGGAAGTCTATTTTCCGCAGCGCAGGCACGCCACAGTGCTACTGTGCAACCCAGTCCCCCATGGTGACCAGGACCCAGATTCTCCCGGCAAGAGGCAGCACTGAGCACCACTGACTTGACTCTGTTTCTTACCGTGTGCGCCTGGGATCCCTGACTCACAGCGCATTCACACTAAGAGCCAGTGACTCCAATTCTTGGTGCATGTGCACACGGGGACCCTGATTCTCAGCGAGAAGCCGCATGAGGCAACGGAGACTCTGATACTCGATTCTTGGTGCAGACACAGGGAAACTCTGACTCCTGGCACATGCTAGGGCAACCATGGGCAAACTACGGCCCGCGGGCCGGATCCGGCCTGTTCGGCTGTTCTATCCGGCCCGCGGAGCCGAAAGAGCGGAGGGTTCTCTTGCTCTCCCCTCCGCTCCTTTACTTTGAATTTATATTAGTTCACACAAACACTCCATCCATGCTTTTGTTCCGGCCCTTCGGTCCAGTTTAAGAACCCATTGTGGCCCTCGAGTCAAAAAGTTTGCCCACCCCTGTGCTAGGGGACTCATTTTTGGCACACAGAAACAGCGAAGTGCAGGTGGGGTCCATGATTCTAGGTGCACACATGAGACCACACTGAACACTGGTAACACTGACCCTGGGCGAGCCTGGTTCCCACCAACCCACGGCAGCCACACATCCTAGTGTTGGAGCACTTCAGTGACACTTGGGTAGTGCGAAGCTCCCACAGCACACAGCCCAGGTCCACACAACTTGAAGTTTGAACCTTCTGGTGATATTCAGAATGGGGAGACGACACAATCCCCAGAGGAAAGAAAATGAGGAGTCACCAAGAAAGGAAATTAGTGAAATTGAAGCATGCAACATGACCGAAAAAGAATTCAGAGTAATGGTCATGGAATTCATACATCGGATGGATGAGAAAATCAACAACCTATGCAAGAATCAGGAAGAAATGAAAAGTGATATAGCTACAATCAAAAACACCATGGAAAGTTTCAACAGTAGATGAGAAGAAGCGGAGGACTGAATTAGTGAGTTAGAAGGTCAGGTACAGAAACAAGCCCAATCTGAACAGCAATAGGAGAAAAAAATTAAAAAGCAGGAGGAAAGCCTAAGGGAGCTTTGGGACAACATGAAACGAACTAACATACGTATAATAGGGCTGCCAGAAGGACAAGAAGAGCAGCAAGGATAGAAAATCTACTTGAAGAAATAATGACAGAAAACTGCCCGGATATGGGAAAGAAAAAAGTTACACAAGTACAGAGAGTCCCAAGCAGGATCAATCCCAAAGGACCCATACCAAGACACGTCATAATTTCAATGGCAAATATTAACGACAAAGAGAGAATCTTAAAGGCGGCAAGAGAGAGACAGAAGGTTACCTACAAAGGATCCCCATCAGATAATCAAATGATTTCTCAACAGAGACACATCAAGCTAGAAGGGAATGGAAGGAGGTATACAAAGTGTTGCAAAGCAAAGGACTGAATCCCAGAATACTCTATCCAGCAAGACTATCAATCAAAATTGAAGGAGAAATCAGGAGCTTCGCAGACAAAAAAAAAAAAAGGCTAAGGGAGTTTATCACCAAACCAGCAATGCAAGAAATGCTAAAGGGAATACTGTAAGAAGAAGAAATAAAAAGGTAAGAAGGAACAGAGACACAAAAATAGATATGACTACAAACTAGTACCTTTCAGTAATAACTTTAAATGTAAACAGACTAAATGCTCCAATCAAAAGACATTGAGTGGCTGAATGGATAAAGAAACACGACCCATATATATGCTGTCTACAAGAGACCCACCTCAGAACAAGGGACTCACACAGATTGAAAGTGAAGGGATGGAAAAATATCTTTCAGGCAAATGGAAATGACAAAAAAAGCTGGGGTAGCAATACTTATATCTGACAAAATAGACCTCAAAGTGAAGGCCATAACGAGATAAGGAAGGCCACTTCATAATACTAAAGGGATCGATACAACAACAGGATATAACCCTGATAAACATATATGCACCCGATGCAGGAACACCCAAATACATAACAAAACTCCTGGAAGATATTAAGGGAGAGATCGACAACAATACAATCATAGTAGGGGACTTTAATATACCACTGACATCACTGGATTAATCCTCTAGACAAAAAATCAGCAAAGACACAGCAATCCTGAATGAGTCACTATATCAGATGCACTTAACTGACATCTTCAGAACATTGATTCCCAAAGACACGGAATATACATTCTTCTCAAGTGCACATGGGAAATTTTCAAAAATAGACCACATATTGGGTCATAAGCAAAGTCTGCTTAAATTCACGAAGATTGAAATCAGACCAAGCATCTTCTATTTTATTCCATAAAATTAGAAATAAACTGTAATAAAAACAATCCAAAAATCTCAAACACTTGGAAGCTGAATAGCATGCTATTAAATAATGACTGGTTACCAATGAGATCAAAGAAGAAATTAAAAGCATCCTGGAAACTAATGACAACAAAAACACAACAATCCAAAATCTATGGGACACAATGAAAGCAGTCCTGAGAGGGAAGTTCATAGCTCTACAGGCCTACTTCAAAAAGCAAGAAAAAATGGTAGTAAATCATCTAACTCCACAACTCAAAGAATTAGAAAGAGAGCAACAAGAAAAGCCCAGAGTGAGCAGAAGGAAGGAGATAATAAAGATCAGGGCAGAAATAAATGACATAGAGACCAAAAAAAAAAAAAAAAAAATACAAATGATCAATGAAACCAAGAGCTGGTTCTTTGAAAGGATAAACAAGACTGATGAACTTCTAGCCAGGCTCACCAAGAAGCAAAGAGAGAGGACTCAAATAAACAAAATCAGAAATGAGAGAGGCGAAATAACAACAGACCCCACAGAAATACAAAGGATCGTTAAAAAATACTACGAACAACTCTACTCCAACAAACTAGACAACCTGGAGGACATGGACATATTCCTAGAAAAATACAACCTTCCAAAACTCAATCGGAAAGATTCTAAAAATCTCAATAGGCCGATAAGTATGGATGAAATTGAAGCAGTCATCAAAAAGCTCCCATCAAACAAAAGCCCGAGGCCAGAAGGCTTCACAGGGGAGTTTTACCAAACATTCAAGGAAGAACTAAAACCTATCCTCCTCCGACTATTCCAAAAAATTCAAGAGAAAGGAACACTTCCAAGCTCATTCTATGAAGCCAGCATCACCCTAATACCAAAACCAGATAAAGACAACACAATGAAAGAGAATTACAGGCCAATATCCCTCATGAACATAGATGCCAAAATCCTCAACAAAATTCTAGCAAATCAGATCCAGTAATACATCAGAAGGATCATACAACATGACCAAGTAGGATTTTTCCCCAGGATGCAAGGATGGTACGATATTCGCAAATCAATAAACGTGATACATCACATAAAGAAATTGAGAGATAATCACATAATCATTTCAACAGACGCAGAAAAAGCATTTGACAAAATCCAACACCCTTCTTGATAAAAACTCTCAGCAAGGTGGGAATAGAAGGATCATACCTCAACATAATAAAAGCCATATATGACAAACCCACAGCCAACATTATACTCAATGGACAAAAATTAAAACCATTTCCTCTAAGAATAGGAACAAGACAGGGATGCCCACTCTTACCACTCCTGTTCAACATAGTACTGGAGGTACTAGCCATTGTGATCAGACAAGAAGAAGAATAAAAGGCATCCAAATTGGAAAAGAAGAAGTAAAACTATTCTTATTCGCAGACGACATGATATTGTACATAGAAAACCCTTAAGACTCCGTCAAAGAATTATTAGACTTAATAAATGAATTTGGCAATGTAGCAGGATACAAAATTAATGCCAAGAAATCTATAGCATTTCTTTACACCAATAGTGAAATTATAGAAAGAGAGACTAAAAAAGCAATCCCATTTACCATCGCACCAAAAAAATTAAGATACCTAGGAATAAACTTAACTAAGGAGGTAAAAGACCTATATGGGAAAAACTACAGGACACTGAAAAAAGAGATAGAGGAAGACATAAACAGATGGAAGAACATACTGTGTTCATGGATTGGCAGAATCAACATCATCAAAATGTCCATACTACCCAAAGCAATCTACAGATTCAATGCAATCCCCATTAAAATACCAATGGCATATTTCACAGACCTACAACAAACTTTCCAAAAATTCATCTGGAATAAAAAAAGACCCATAATAGCTGCAGCAATCCTGAGAAAGAAGAACAAAGTACGTGGGATTTCAATACCAGATATCAAGCTGTATTACAAAGCCACTTTTCTTAAAACAGCCTGGTACTGGCACAAGAACAGACATATAGATCAATGGAATAGAATAGAGAACCCAGAAATCAACCCAAACCACTATGCCCAATTAATAATTGACAAAGGAGGCATGAACATAAAATGGAGTCAAGACAGTCTCTTCAATAAATGGTGTTGGGAAAATTGGACAGATACATGCAAAAAAATGAAACTAGACCACCAACTTACACCATACACAAAAATAAACTCAAAATGGATAAAGGACTTAAACATAAGACGGGAAACCATGAAAATACCAGAGGAATCCACAGGCAGCGAAATCTCAGACATATGCCGAAGGAACTTCTTCACCAATACTGCTCCTAGGGCAATGGAAACTAAAGAGAAAATAAACAAATGGGACTACATCAAAATAAAAAGCTTTTGCACAGCAAAAGAATCCATCAACAAAACAACAAGAAAACCCACTGCATAGGAGAATATATTTGCCAATGTCATCACCAATAAGGGTTTAATCTCCAACATTTACAGGGAACTCATACAACTTAACAAAAGGAAGATAAACAATCCAATCAAAAAATGGGCAAAGGACCTAAATAGACACTTTTTGAAGGAGGACTGAAGGAAGGCCAAGAGACATATGAAAACATGCTCAAAGTCACTAATTATCCGAGAGATGCAAATCAAAACACAATGCAGTATCATCTCACACCCGTCAGAATGGCTATCATCAACAAATCAACAAACGACAAGTGTTGGCGAGGATGAGGAGAAAAAGGAACTCTTTTGCACTGTTAGTGGAAATGCAGACTGGTGCAGCCACTGTGGAGAACAGTATGGAGTTTCCTCAAAAAACTAAAAATAGAACTCCTATTTGACCCAGTGATCCCACTTCTAGGAATATATCCCAAGAAACTAGAAACACCAATCAGAAAGGATATATGCACCCCTATGTTCACAGCAGCACAATTTACCATAGCTAAGATTTGGAAACAGCCTAAGTGCCCATCAGCAGATGAGTGGATTAAAAAACTGTGGTACATCTACACAATGGAATACTACGCTGCAGTAAAAAAAGGAGTTCTTACCATTTGATGGAACTGGAGAGCATTATGCTAAGTGAAATAAGCTGGTCAGAGAAAGATAAATACCACATGATCTCACTCATTTGTGGAATATAATGAACAACATAAACTGATGAACAGGGACAGATCCAGAGACAGAGAAGCATCGATCAGACTGCCAAACCTCAGTGGGAAGGTAGGGGAGGGTGGGGGAAAGGAGGAGAGATCAACCAAAGGACTTGTATGCATGAATATAAGCCTAACTAATGGACACGAATACCAGGGGGGTGAGGGCATGAGTGGGGGGAAGGGGTTGGGGGGTTAATGGAGGGATGAGGACACATATGTAATACCTTAAGCAATAAAGAAATTTAAAAAAATAAAACTTTTGAGGAAACTTCAAACAGTTTCCTATAGTGGCTGCAGCAGTCTGCATTCCAACTAACAGTGTACTAGGGTTCCCTTTTCTCCACATCCTCGCCAACTCTTGTTTGTTGATTTGTTGATGGTAGCCATTCTGACAGGTGTGAGGCCATATCTCACTGTTTTGATTTGCATCTCACTGATGAGTGACATTGAACATCTTTTCACATGTCTATTGGCCATCTGCCTGTCCTCTTTGGAGAAATGTCTATTCAGGTTCTTTGCCTGTTTTTAAATTGGGTTGTTTGTGGTTTTGGTGTTGGGTTTTATGAGTTCTTTATAAGTGTTGGATAGCCACCCTTTAACAGATGTGACATTGGCGAGTATCTCCTCCCATTCACAAAGGTGGGTTGTCTTTTCATTTTGTTGATGGTTTTTTGTTTTTTGTTTTTGCTGTGCAGAAACTTTTTAGTTTGATGTAGTCCCTTTTGTTTATTTTTTCTTTGTTTTCCTTGCTCGATGAAACATATCAGAAAAAAATATTACTACAAGAAATGTCCAAGATTTTATTGCCTATGGTTTCTTCTAAGAGTTTTATGTTTTGAGTCTGACATTTAAGTCTTTAACCCATTTTTAGTTTCTTCTTGTATATGGTGCAAGAAGGTGGGCTTGTTTCATTTTTTGCATATATCTGTCCAATTTTTCCAGCACCACTTATTGAATAAACTGTCATTACCCCATTGTATGTTCTTCCATTCTTTGTCAAATATTAATTGAGCATATAGGCATGGGTTGATTTCTGGGCTCGCTGTTCTGTTCCTTTGATCTATATGCCTGTTTTTATGCCAGTTCCATGCTGTTTTGATTTCTTTGGCCTTGTAGTATATTTTGATATCAGGTAGCATGATTCCTCCAACTTTGTTCTTCTTTCTCAAGATTGCTGTGGCTATTTGCAGTCTTTTTTGGTTCCATATACATTTTTGGAATATTACTAGTTCGGTGAGATACCCCAGTGGTATCTTGATAGGAATCGCATTGAATCTATAAATGGCTTTCAGTCCTATGGACATTTTAATGATGTTAATTCTTCCTATCCAAGAACATAGTATATGCTTCCACTTATTTGTATTTTCTTCATTTTCCTTCTTCTTCAATGTCTTATAATTTTCTGAATACAGGTCTTTTACATCCTTGGTTAAATTTATTCCTAGGTATTTTATTATATTTGATGCAATTGTAAATGGGATTGTTTTCTTAGTTTCCTTTATGATAGCTCATTATTGATGTATAAAAATGTAACCTATTTCTGGACATTATTTTGTTTCCTGCTATTTTACTAAATTTATCAGTTGTAGTAGTTTTTTGGTGAAATCTTTAGGATTATCTATATATAGTATCATGTCATCTGCAAATAATGACAGTTTTACTTCTTTCCTTCTAATTTGGATGCCTTTTATTTCTTCTTCTTGTCTGATTGCTGTGGCTAGGACTTCCAGTACTATGTTGAATAAGAGTGGTGAAAGTGGGCATCCTTGTCTTGTTCTTGATCTTAAGGGAAATGCGTTTAGTTTTTTCCCAATTGAGTATGAAGTTAGCTCTGGGTTTGTCATGTATGGCCTTTATCATGTTGAGACATGTTCCCTCTAGTTTCACTTTGCTGAGAGTTTTTTTTGCCATAAATGGATGCTGAATTTTGTCAAATGCCTTTTCTGTACCTATTGATATGACCATATGATTTTTATCCTTCATTTGGTTGATATGGTGTATCACATGAATTGATTTGTGGATATATTTTAAAGTAATGTTTTAGTTTTAAATTGACATACAATATTATATTAGTTTCAGGTGTGCAACCCAGTGATTACACATATAACTTACTGTTATCCCAATAAATGTAGTACCCATCTTACAGCATACATACTTATCACAATATTATTGCCTAAATTCCCTAGGCTGTACTTTACATCCCTGTGACTATTCTGTAACTGCCATTTTGTACTTCTTAATCTCTTCACCTTCTTCACCCATCCCTCCAACTTTCCTCTTATCTGACAACCTTCAAAATGTTCTCTTTACCTATGAGTATGTTTCTGTTCTGCTTGTTCATTTATTTTGTTTTTTAGATTCTTCATGTAAGTGAAATCATATGGCATTTGTCTTCTTCTGTCTGACTTATTTCACTCAGCAGCACAATACCCTCTAGGTCCATTCATATTGTTGCAGTGGCAAAATTTAATTCTTTTTTTAATAGGTAAGCCATATTCCATTGCATATATGTACCACTCCTTCTTTACCTAATTCATCTATTGACAGACACTTTCATATCTTGGTTATTGTAAATAATGCTGCAACATACAGATGTATGTTTTTTCAATTTTGTGGCGTTTTCTTTTTGTTTCTTTGGATAAATACCCAGAAATGAATATACAAAGAAGTGGGCCCTTCTTTGTCTCTTGTTATAGCTTTTGTTTTAAAGTCTATTTTGTCTGGTATAAGTATTGCTATCTCAATTTTTTTGTTTGTTTCATTTTCATGCAATATCTTTTACCATCCTTTTAGTCTGTGTGTCTTTCAATCTGAAGTGAGTTTGTTGTAGACAGCATCTGTAAGGGTTTTGTTTTATTATTCAACCTTCATATGTCTTTTGATTGGGGCATTTAATCTATTTACACTTAAAGTAATTGGGTTAGATATGTATACTAGTATATTGCCATTTTATCGTTCATATTTTTTTATCTTTTTTTCTTCTTCTTAAAGAATACCCTTTAACATTTCTTGTAATACTGGTTTGGTGGTGATGAACTCTTTTAGCTTTTTCTTGTCTGGGAAGCTCTTTATATGCCCTTTGATTCTAAATGATAGCTTTGCTGGACAGAGTAATCTTGGTTGTAGGTCCTTGCTTTTCATCACTTTGAATATTTCTTGCCACTCCCTTCTGGCCTGCAAAGTTTCTGTTGAGAAATCAGCTGACAGTCTTACGGGTGCCATTGGAGCTGCTGCTCTAGTACAGGAGCTCAGAGCAAGTGAGTCTCATAAGCCCGTGAGCTGTTCCTTTAGGAGGAACTGCCTGGGACTCTGGCAGCCTCCTTCTCACTCAGCCAAAATCCCAGCAGGTTTTTACAGACAGAAGTATGGGGAAAGGTTTTGGAGCCAGGCTGCAACTCTGACATGTAGAGCTCTGTGGATTTGAGAATTATTTAACTTCGTTGAGCTCTATTTACAGTGGCAATAATACTGCAGCCTAAAAAGTAAGAACTAACTTAAGCAATAAATAAATAAATAAATAAATAAATAAATAAATAAATAAAATAAACCGTGATGGTGGATTTTCTGTTAGGTACATGGCATGTACCTGACAACCTATTTGAAAAATATGAGAGAATTTCCACCTCTAGCACTATCTTTGGGACCAGTGTTGTTCTGTTGACTCTTTCTTAAACTTGGATTTTGTGGAGGGAAACAGCTATTATTAAGCTTATCAATTTACCATAAATTCACAGTTATTAAGATGTATATAAAACCCGCACTCCAATGGAATGTATGAGTTGGTTGAAATTTATTTCCCTATAGAAAGTCCCAGTGAAGGATTCCCCGTTCACCTTTAACTTTTCCGACAGCAGAGCTCTCCTCACACGATTTCCGAGGCTGGGGCCTCGCGCAGGAGAGAAAGAGCGGTGAGCTTCTCAATTTCTGCTACTTACCCATCGGCTTTGTTCAGTTCTAAATATTTGTTGTTGCGCTTTATAAGCAACATAAAAACCACACGCCCCAAGCTCTTGCCAGAGATGCTGTCCTTGTCCTACACACCTTCCAGTCCGCACACACCCTGTGGTTGAATAGGGGGTTCTTAGGGAGGGTTGACTGAAAGGAAACCTGGTCCTTTCCTGCCTCAGGACAGTTGGCTCCTGGGGAGTGGGAGAGAAAGAGGAAGTTACAGTATCAGCCTTGGGCACCGGAGCTCCCGGTAGGGAAGGAAATACACTGAGTGGCCAGATTATTATGCGTTCAGAGATCATAATAATCTGGCCACTCAATGTATATTGTCTGCACCAGCGGACTGAAGAAATAACTTGGTGGATTCTTCACATTTGGAAGCTTTTGGCCATATCTCTTCAAACACTTTTCTGTTCTCTTTTGCGGACTCTAGTTACACACGCTCTAGGCTGCTGGAATCCCACACGGCGTGGATGCCCTCATTTGCCTGGGCTTTGGCTTTCTCTGTATTGAATGTTGGGTTGCTTCTATTGCTGGTCTCCTTGGGCACCACTCTTTTCCTCTACAATGTCCAACCTGCTGTTACTCCCATCCAAGGCACGTTTAATCTTAAACATTGGGGCGTTCCCTTCCAGAAATATGACTCTGTCTCGTTTATACCCTGAATCTCTCTCCCTGACTCCTGAGCATGTGGAATGGTCACCGCAGCTCCTGTACTGCCCGCCCCACCTCCCCCCGCCAGTTCCAGCATCCTTGTCAGCTCCGCTGGTTCAGTAGGCCCCTTGTCCTCCCCACTCTGGGTCCTGGGGGCTGTACGCGTGGGCACCTCTGACTGGAGGCTGGACCTGTGCGCTTTACCTGGTTGAGAGCCGGGTATTTTTGTTTTCCTATCGATGTTCTGGGAAGCCATCAGCTTACCTGGAAGCAGTTTCATCGTTCTGCTCCTGCTTTTATGCTGTGTTGGGTGGGCCCAGAGTAGCAGCCTGGGCCGCTTGCTCCCACTATTGCGGCAGACCTTCCTGGGTGCTGGTCCAGGTTTTCCAGTTTGACTTACGGGCAAAGGCACTGTTCTCAGCCTTCTTGGAACGCTAGATGCTGTTGCCGCGAATCCTTTCCGATGACCTCCTTCTGGCTTCAGGCTGTTCATTCACTCACATGCACTGACCCATCCCTGAACTTGGGGGACGCTCTGCACATCTGTGGGGTTCTCCCCTTATGCCGTGCTCACCTCCGTCTTGTGAATTTCCACTGCCTTAGTCTCTCCTGGACTGTCTCCTCGATCTGCATCGAAAGAAAATACCTTTATTGATTTTTAGAGAGAGAGGAAGGGAGAGGGAGAGAGAAAGAGAAACGTTGATGTGAGAGTGGAACATCGATCAGCTGCCTCCTGCACGCCCCCTACCGGGGATGGAGCCTGCAACCTGGGCATGTGCCCTGACTGGGAATCGAACTAGCCATTTTGGAAGGATTGTTCAACCGACTGAGCCACACCGGCCAGGCAATCCACATTTTTTTTTAGTATGTTGTGTTTTCAGTGTTACTCAGTTTTCAGTATTTTGCAATTTCTCCTATAATGTACAAAAATGAATTCCAGGTAGGTTAGTGTCCTAACTGTGATTAGTGAACCTAATGATATTTATGTAAAGTTTGAAAACATGTAAAACAATGATATCTACACATGCACACACATGTGTTTCATGTTATGGGGAAAACATGAAACAATAGTTTAAAAACATGCACAGGGAGGCAACAGCAGCTTTGGGACAACAGCCCTCAGAGGGCGAGGAGGGGCCACTCTGTAACCCACACTGAGGAGGCCCGTGGCCATGCTCTCATGTCTCCGGAGGTGAGTCAGAGCACACGGATGCTCACCAGGCTATTTTATGCACTGCTTGTGCATCAAATACTTCATAACAGCCTTGGCCGCTGTGGCTCAGTGGATAGAGCGTCGGCCTGCAGACCAAAGGATCCTGGGATCGATTCTGGTCCAGGGCACGTACCTCAGTTGCAGGCTCCTCCCCGGCCCAGGCCCTGGTCAGGGTTCGTGCAGGAGGCAACCAATCGATGTGTCTCTCTCACATCGATGTTTCTCTCTGTCTCTCCCTCTCTCTTCCACTCTCCCTAAAGTCAATGGGAAAATATCCTCGGGTGAGGATTAACAAATTTTTTTATCATAAAAGTGTCAAGGTGTGAAAAGGGAGACTCAGTGAATAATGTCAGTAAAGGAGCAGCCTGGGAAAGAAAGGAGGGAGAGGGGCTGAGTGGGTCTGCAGGCTCCCCACGCAGGAGGCCGCTGGGCGGGGCTGAGCCAGCTGAGGCTTTACCAAGGGTCTCTGAAGGCCATGATTCCCCACCTGGTGCTTTCCTTCTGGTACTTCCTGCTCCCAAGAGACTTTCCTTTGACGAAACCCTTCAAAACCCCAGCTTCCACAGGCACGCCCGCTGAGTCCCCCGTCCCCCCATGGGGCCACGCCCCAGGCCTTGCCTCACACACTCCATGACCCACACCTTCTCTGGGATGGGGCCACGCAGCTCCTTGCACTGTGCTCCTCCGATGGCCGATGGCCGCTCCTGTTTGGGCTCTGCAGCCGCCTCACGACTGTCTCCTGCTTTCTCAGCATCTCCTCCCCCCCTGCTCTTAGTACTGCCACCAAGCGCCCCTTTAAAACACTGGGCGCCCCTTCGCTGTGTCCACTCCTCTCCCGACTGCCTGTGCTGCTCAGAGAACGACTCCCCTTATGCCATCAGCACCTGTGAGCTGGCTCCTGTCCCTCCCTGGCGGCCGCTCCCCCTCCCCCGACTCCTCAGCACTCAGGCCTCCTTGATGCGCTTGGAACCTGCTTGGCATGCTCCTGCCTCAGTTGTACCTGCTGTTCCCTTGCCTGGAACGTTCTACATTCGCCGTCTCCATGGTAAGCTCTTTAGGGCTTTCTCCTCCACTGCCACATTCTTTAAAAATATGTTTGTATTGATTTCAGAGAGGAAGGGAGAGGGAGAGAGAGAAACATCAATGATGAGAGAGAATCACTGATCAGCTGCCTCCTGCATACCTCACACTGGGGATCCAACATGAAACCCAGGCCTGTGCCCTGACTGGGAATTGAACCCTGACCTCCTGGTTCATAGGTCAATGGTCAACCACAGAGCCACGCGGCCGGGCTCACTGCCACATTCTTCACAGGCCTCCCGGCCTGCTCCCAGCTCGGCCGTGCTTCATTTCCTTCTCCCGCGCCGTGTCACCTCCCAGCCCACTGTCTGATCTGTTTTGCTTTTGTCTGCCTCTCTGCACTGGAATGTAATCTCCAGAGGCAGGGGTTTTAATATTTTATTTTATTGCCAAAATACAAGTGTCCAGAGCAGTGCCCGGCACAGAGAAGATGCCGTTAGTGGCTTTGGGATTCCTGTTCCCCACTTTTCTTGGGGATGTAAGGAGTGGGGGAGGGATGCCCGATCCCAGATGCCATCTGCTCACACTGGCACCTCTGGTGCAGCCCTGGCAGTGGCCATCCCCTGGGCTGGGCTCTGAGCCCCAGCCATGCAGGGGACCGGCCTGTGCCCAGCCCCCAGCTGTGGGATCCCTCCCGGCCTCTCTGTGGCGTCCCTGCTTCCTTGGGGACAGAAATCATTTGGTTGCCTACCTCCCCCCCACTCCCCGCCATGACAGGGAACAGCGACTCCTGCAGCCTTCCTAGCGGCGCTGCCTGCCAGGGGCTCCCATCGCTCTTCTCACGGGGCTTCTCTTTCTGCTTTTCACCCCCACCCCCACCCACGCTCTCAGCTCTGGGCTCTGGGCTCCCACAGCTCCATCCTGGGAGTCTGTTGCCTCCCTGGGCTCAGGTTTGCATCGAGAATCAGGCACCCCTTGGCGTCTTTCCGATGGTTCCAGGGCTCGCTCTTCGCCAGGCTGTCCCCCTGCACCCTCCAGGCTGCAGGCCACTCCGTGTGCCCAGGAGGCGAGGCTTGGTCTAAACTGTAGACCCTCCTCCCCTTTGCTCTCAGGGGCGGGCCCTTGAAATCCAGAACAAGGAGGGGCCGCTTGGCTCTGCACTTTGCTGTCACATTCTCTTTGCTGAGCAGAGAACAACCTGGTGCTTTACTGGGAAGAAGGGCCCAGGAGATGGAGCAGGAGAGGCTTGGGTGGGGCGTGGCACTGCAGAATAGTAAAGCCACAATGTGACTTTTGATCACATAGCGACAGCAGCAGTGAGGCCATTGGCCCTGTCCACACCTAGTGGCACTGGTCCTTTCCCCGTCCCCTGCCTGGCGCCTCCCTCAGCATCCAACTGCTCCTGGCTGGCCACCGCGCCGTGCCGCTTGTTTCTCAGGAGAGTGTGGAAGTCCAGGGAGGGGAGGCTTTGCTCGGCCCGCACTTCACACAGTGGACCTGAGCTTGTGCCGAGGCGGGGGCAGGACCCACACCTCCTGGGCTCTCCCAACACCCCAGAGCCCCCCACCGGGATCACCAGCCTGGTTCATAGGTCAGTGGTCAACCCCCCACACTCTGGCCTGTGGTCTGCAAGGGCAGGGCTGACCTCTTCCTTCCTGCCAAGTGCGAAGGTTTGTCTCCCTGGGAGGCCCATGCCAGCTTCTCTACAAACCTGCCCCCTCCCTGCTTCTGCGAGCCCATCGCATCTCCTGAGGACTCTCTCTCTCTCTCTCTCTCTCTCTCTCTCTCTCTCCTTATCTGTGTCTCTTGGTTTGGCTTTACAAATAACATACATTTAGCCAGAAGCCATACCACAAAAAGGGAAGAAGCGATGAGTGTAAGCAGCACACAGAGCCCATGGGTTCATGCCCTTCCCCTGGCACGCGGGCTTGGCGGGAGGGAACCAGGACCTGCAGTCTCGGCTTGTGGGCCCCCAGGCTGCCTTCCTGACCAGCAGGCCTCGGGCTGGTGAGCCCCCGGACGCTCCCCCAACAGCACTGCCTTTCCTTGTGGGTGGATGCCCGTGGCCTTGGGAAGGCCTCTCAGGTCCTAGCTGCTTCTATGCAGGGATGACGTTTCGGATAGGTAAGCCAATGCTCAAAGTCAGGTGTCTGCCCAGCAGTGTGGCTCATGGATAGAGCGTTGGCCCTCAGACTGAAGGGTCCCGGGTTCGATTCCAGTCAAGGGCATGCACCTGGGTTGCAGGATCCCTGGCCCTGGTCAGGGTACATGCGGAAGGGAGGAAGGGAGGAAGGAAGGAAGGAAGGAAGGAAGGAAGGAAGGAGGTAGGGAGGGAGGGAGGGAAGGAAGGAAGGAAGGAAGGAAGGAAGGAAGGAAGGAAGGAAGGAAACAAGCCACCCGGAGGGAGAGCCAGGCAAAGAGGGCAGTTCACACGGTTTTGAAGTGACTTCAGTTAGCAGGTGACCTGACATAGACCGTTAGCGAGTGGGCTTTGATATGTTTAAGACATAAAAAGATGCTTGGAAATATGATCAAGGAATAAAAGATACTTTAAAAAGAAGCAGAATTAATAAAGAAAATAAAAACATCTTCAGGAAATTAAAAACCTAATATAAACATCAATGTGGACACATAGAGAGAGAGAATTAATGAACTGGAGAATACCAGTCTGAAGAGACTCTTTGGAATGCAGCCTAGAGGAACAGGAAAGGAAGGCTGACATGTGGAAGAGCAATGAGACCTGATGTGCTGTCTGGATTTCCAGAAGAAACTAGGCGATAACAGGGGAAGAAGCAATGTTAAATGGTAGGATGGTTCAGAGTTCTCTAGGATTATTGAAAGAAAACACATGTCAGATGTGGGAAGCCCAAGGGTCAGGAGCAGAATAAAAATGCAAAAATTCATACCTAGGCACCTCATGGTGAGACACTCAGAACCAAAGACAGGATTCATACCCGGGACCCTTCAGTCCGCAGGCTGACGCTCTATCCACTGAGCCAAACCAGCTAGGGCTGCTATATTTTTTTCACAGGAGTCCCAACTAAAATGTGAGACAGAGAAAGATTGCCAACGAAGAGATGGAAAAAAATAGAGAAGGAAGATACCCAAATAAAACTAGCGTAACTATACAGGTACCACACACAATGGACCACAGGCGAGATGCATTACTAGAAATAAAGAGGATATAAAACTAAAGGTAAAACGTTTAGTTCAGCAGTCTTACTGCTACACTATGTGTAACTAACAACCTCAGAATGTGTTTTTTGAATTTTTGAAACTATAATGCTGAATACAAGCAGAAACAGACAAATTCTTGACATAATGGACCTAAAAATAGACCACAGAACCAGCAAGCGAACAGGAATGCACATGAGAGTGCCTGTGCACCGGCTACAGGAAGGCCGCGGGCTGCCCAGCACCATGTTCTCACCACAGCGCACTCACGGTAGAAGTCACTGGGGAGATGACGAAGAAAAATACCCTCAGGTTTGAAAATGTTTAAAAATCTACAGTAAATTAAGCATGGGTCAAAAATAAACCAGAATGGTGGACGTAGCTAAGGCAATAGTGCTGTAGATTTATTATTTTAAATACTTCACCAGAAAAGACAAAAGGTATGATTCATCGGCTAAGATTCATACTTAAAACGGGAAATAACCACTTAATAAATCTGAAGAAAGTATAAAAATACGAAAGATAATGGTAGAAATGAATGAAATAGAAAACCAGCACATACCAGTAGCAGTTAAGACAAAACATATTTTTTAAAAAGATGTATAAAATAGACGAGTTCTAGCATGAATATAAGAGCGAGGGCACCAGTCACTGTTGTTAGAAATGGATGTGGCACAAGCTTTCCATGCACCAGAGCAATGCAGGAGTGAGAGCAAGGCAAGCCACTCAACAGGAACGTTTGGACAACGTGGCTGAACTTTCAGGAAAAAAATGATTTGGGACAAAGAAGGAAAAGCAAAGAAAATCCCTATGAGATAAGAAATTTAATTAGTAATAAAAATAATTCTACCAAGAAAATAGCAGTGTAGATGAATTTGCTGGTGTAGGCTAGTTCTACAAAACACTCTAGAAACTGGAGAAGACATCTATAGCATGTGACAAAGACTTAGTTAGTATCCAGGTTTTTTAAAAAGTCCATCAAATCAAAGTGCAAGAGACCCAACTGATAGAAATTGGACAAAAATACAGACACAGGAAAGGAAGCACCAGCGATTCATACGTGTGTGAAAGAGGCTTAACCCTGTTGAGAATTAGGGAAGTGGAAATGAAATCCAGGATGTGCCAATTCATACTCACTAGATTAACAAGCCTGGGAAGCTGTGCCCTATCCGTACAGGCGAGGAGGCGGGGCAGGAGCTCTCTACCATGCGAGTATGAACTGGCGGTCACTGAGGAAGGTTGAGATTGCCTAGGTTTTTAGAATATGTCAGTGTTCTGTAAGGGTTCTTTCTAGTCATGCTCCCTGGAGGAATTCTCAAGCAAGTGCACTAAGACGCACACACAAGAACATGCACACACAAGCCTTGCTCATAATAGCAACCAAATGAACACATTCAGACGGTCCTCAGTGATGGAGCGAATGAACGTGGCACTGTCGGTGGTCGGTCACACGGTGCGATTGTGTGCAGCTGTGACCCTTAGTACCTGGAGCGCGCCCGTCACATGAATACATCGCAGAACCCGAAGGCTAGGCCAGTGGGTGCTACACGTGGGTGAGGATTGGAGTTGTCTGGGGGCTGGCAGGGAGCTCAGAGGCCTGCGTGTTGACAGGGACAGGGTGACTTCTGCGACTACGTTCCCAGGTGGTCCTGACACTGAGCCATGAGCTCAGGCAGCTACAGGCGGCAGGCATGCAGGCTATAGCTGCCTGAAGCTCACAAGGTATGCACGCCACACATGATGGTGCTGACATCCGTGGTCATAACATGACAAAGGCAGGCTCCTGGTGAGGAGGAGGGGGAGCCCTTGGGGAGGAGGCATCTGCCCCTGTTGCAGGCTCTTTCTCAACTGGATGGAAGGCATGCTCATACCATTTTATTGCTCATACCTTAATGTATGTAATATTTGCGAGTTCAATATGTTGTAAAATATAAACTTAAAATGTAATAAAATAAGCGAAATGATTTGGAGCCTGTGCTCTTCAGGGAGGGTCTGGGTATGGCATGCTCCTGGGTCTCTGTGGGCCTCGCTGGCTTCCGTGAGTCGGTGGAGCTCACAGGTGTACACTCTGTTCTCCTTCTGCTCATCCACAGCACCATCTGGAAGGAATGTGCACCCAGGACAAAGCGTGTATTCGCTCCCAGGTGGGGAGTGTGAATTCGCTGCTTGGATTGCCCCTGCACCCCTAGGAACTCAGGGTGGCCCAGAGGCAGACCTGGTGTACAGCCCAGGGGTGCTGCCTGGCAGGAGTGAGCAGGGAGTGGCAGGTGGCTGCCTGCACCAATGTGGTGCCAAAGGGACCTGTGAGACCAACGGGACTGGAGCAGGCCTGGCATGGAGCTGCTGGAACTGACTGATGTCAAGGTTTGGAATTTTCCATAGGAGAGGACCACCCATAGGAGAGGAGGGGACCCTTTGCATTGCCCAAAAGGGACCTGGGAGTTGCTTCAAGTGTTCTCAGATTCTGAGTGCAGCCGTCTCTGTACCAGATGCTAAGAATCAGCTGGAGTCACTGGGGGCAGGGAGTAGTGCTTGGCAGACAGGGCATGTGCTTCGACCCAGAGCGAGTGCATGAGACGGGGCCACGGGACAGGAAGATCTCCAGAGGCCCAGCAGGTCTCACTGCAGAAGGCAGGTGGCAGCGGCTGGGTTGGGGGGCTGTGCCAGCTCTCAGGGAGTGCTGGGTGGGCAGCGGCTGGGTTGGGGAGCTGTGCCAGCTCTCAGGGAGTGCTGGGTGGGCAGCAGCTGGGTTGGGGAGCTGTGCCAGCTCTCAGGGAGTGCTGGGTGGGCAGTGTGACGAGGCACAGTCTGGAGACCAGGCAGCGGGGCAGGCTGAGCTCCTTGCTTGTCATGACTGACCTGGCTCACACAGCCCAGGTGCCGCTCAGGCTGCCAGCCAGGGAAGTGGTGGCTACACTTACCAGAAGGCGCCCTGTGCCCCGCAAGTCGGGCTCCCACAGATTCCCAGGGTCCTGCGTGGGGTGCAGAGGGAGTGCTCAGGCCACTGGTGTTCCCTCTGGGAAGCTGAGGATGCAGGAGAGATTTAATAAGAGAACTTCATAAAGCTGGTTCTTTGAAAAGATTAACAACCTTGACAATCTCCTGGCTAGGCTCACTAAGGAAAAAAGAGAAAGGACCCATATAAACAAAATTAGGAACGAAAGAGGAGAAATTACCAGATATTACAGGTATACAAAGGATCATACTAGAATACTATGAAAGTGCATATGTCACCAAATTCTATAACCTGGAAGAAATGGATAAGCTCCTAGACATATACAACCTTCCTAGAATGAATCATAAAGAAATGGAAAATCTAAGTATAGCGATCAGCAGTGAGGAAATTGAAACAATCATCAAAAACCTCCCAAAATATAGAAGTCCAGGACCAGATGGCTTCACCAGTGAATTCTACCAAATGTTCAAAGAAGATTTAAAACCTATCCTTCTCAAACTCTCCCCAAAAACTGAAGAGGCAATACTTCCTGTCACATTCTACAAGGCCAATACAACCC